>NC_045651.1:17419918-18044035 GCF_009829145.1 Chiroxiphia lanceolata
CCTCTCCATGCAGTATGTTTTAAAAGGCTTCAAATCTAGGTTAGACAACATCTGGGACTATAACCCTGTGACAGCCATGGAAACAGTCTTCCTGCTGCAACTGCTCCTCCTGATCTGTGGCTTGCACAAATTTCTCTCAGCTCATCTCTGTCACTAAGGATGGTTAAGGAGGACAATTGTGTAAGGTCTCGCCTGCAGGCTGTGGTACAGAATGAAAAACTTCTGACACTGCCACTGTACAAGGGACTGATCAAATCCTAATGACATCTCCTTCAAGCCAACAAATTTCTCCTCGGGCCAGTCAGATTTTGGAGTTCCTGAGTAACTTATTTGAACTCGCTGTGCTTCAGAGTTTCCTGGAAGAGAAGGCAGCTCTGCACAAATGGAGAGCAGGACACTGTGTCCTGGTTTCACAGAGGCAGCCCATGTCACTGTCCCTGTTGGTTTTCATCAGGGCATTAAAATGACCCAATTTTCTCCTGCTTTGCCATTATCCTCCCTTGCTTGTAGGAATTGATGATATTTAAAGTCATCCCTCTTTGAAGAATGTCAACTGCTAAGACATCAGGACGGGTAGTGGAAATTTCTGATAAGAGAAAAGCATCCAAAAAAAAAGGGTTTCTGGACTGAGTGCTGCAGGTTTCTCCAGGAATGCTGCTTGACATGACATGATGCACAGGGCTCTCTGCTTTCCGGGAGAAACGGGGCGTGAACAGGCAAAGAGTTTGGGGAGGCAGCAGCCAAAATAAAGATGTGGGTAATAACAAAGGTTGTCATCATTACATCTTTAGACCTCATCCAGTACAGGAAAAAACCTTGATACTAACACTGCATAATAAATGCAGTATAATCAGCTGCTACTAGAATCTATTTCTGCCCAAAATTCAAATGTTTTGGACTGAAGTTCACTTTATATATGCCTTTAAAAAAGGTTAATGTGTTCCTTACTTCTCCTTCCCCCTTACTCCATACTGTATCTTAATGAATAACAGGCTTAATCACTGTAGTATCAAGATAGCCTTTTTACTGCCGTGCAAATGTTCTTTGGTGTATAATTTGTACATGCTTCACTCATCTATTATCATTGTTCTTTCTAAATGAGAAAATGCAAATGTTACACCAAGGGCCCCATCTTCACAGCTTACCAAATATAAATCCTGACAGCAACATGAAGTTGTTTAGCATAATTTTGCTGTTAATAAACTGCCAATTACAGTAATTGAGTTCTCAGTTTCCAAAGACCAAAAGGTATGTGATGATTTCCAGAGCCCTCCCAATTAATGTCTCAGTTTATTATTTTGTTAGGTCTGAGAAAACAAAAAAATGGGGAGGACTCAGTTGTTTAAAGATGATACCAGTGCAGTTTCCTTTCAAAAATTCAGGAGCTTTTTCTCCTCTGAGAAGCAAAATGTGATTTTGTGGGTGTGCACTCCCCCTTGGACCTGCACATTCGTAGGTATAAAACACGAGTAACATCATCAGAGGCATCTGTATTACACAGGAATGTGAGTCAGCTTGAAAAACTACCAAATTAAACTTTGTAAAAAGCTCTTAGAAACACCTGCCAGCAATGAAAAACTTTTTTTCTTCTCCCAGTAACTTCTGTTTGTTGTTCAAATGCTTCCCACACTCAGATGGTTACGCAGCACTTTATTAAAGTCAGTGGGAAATACTGCAAGAGAAGGGGGGGGGAAGAATATTTAAGGAAATGTTTATAGTTGCTGAGAAAGATTGAGAAGAATTATGCTGAGAAGCAATTATGTTTTGAGCAGCTCCTCACATCCAGTCTTTTCTGTTCAGATCTCTTCTCAACTTTTCTTATTAAGCAGAATTTGCATGAAAACAGAATCCTTTTTCTTAAAGAGTTTATCAGCTCTTCCTGCTTATTTCCCATCTGCTCCTGAAATCATCATTCTCCATGATACAACTGAACAATTTCTGAGGCAAGTCAGACTGATTTTTAATTGAGGAGTAAGCAATAGAGAGTATCTCAGGAATTAAAGGTCCTACTTTCCGTGAAAGTATCTCAGTGGGTAAATGTGGGAAACAAATGAGTTTGGTCTGGGGAGAAGCTGAAGAAAACAACTGAGATGGATGGAGCCTTTAGGATGTCTTGCTTTGGATACTGACTTTTCCCCCTCCTATTTGGAAGTAGCTTGAGAACCTGTCCTTAGTTTTCTGTCCTTTGTTTTCTGATCCATTACTTGTTTCAGGAACACACAGGTTCTATGTACGAATTTTGCAAATTCTGTCTTGAGTAATTACATCTCAATTTAAAAAAACCCAACAGACCCAAAATAACAAAACTGCACCCAAAAAAGCCAAATCCCCAAACCCCAACAAACAAAAAACAGCAGGAGAGATTCCATCCTTCCCACACTGTGCAGTCTTTTGCAATTGTGAGAACCTGGGCTGAGCCTCCTGTCGCCTGCAGGAGGACAGAGGCAGCAGCAAGGGATTAGACTCCGACTGTAATATTTATTAGACATTCAGGAGTTGGGTTGGGAAGAGAAATTTCCATTATCTGTATAAATACTAGAGCTAAAGCCTGCTCTGGCTTCTCCAAACACCTGGAGCAGCTGTTTGAGAGGACTCAGCGTTGTTGTCGCTGGGCTCTGTAGCGAGAATGAATCGAGTCCTGTGGAAGCACGGGGAGGTCAGTGCTGAGCTGGTCCTGAATTCCACCTCCCTGCAGGCTGTGTTCAGGGCACAGAAGCACAGGAAGTGCCATCACCATGTGCCATTTGCCTGGTCCCCTCTGTGTCACCTTCAGCACCTGAACCCAAGCAGCCCCTGTGCCCAAACAGCCCCCCCTGCCCCACTGCTGCTGGAGCCAGCAGAGCAGCTTCAGGGGCAACACAGAGGGGGGGCTCCTTCATCCAGGGGTGGTGGCAGGATCCGGGGTCCTGCAGCACCTGCACAACCACTGTGAGTTGAGTTTGCTTAGCCTGGGGAAGAGAAAGCTCCAGGGAGACTTCAGAGCCCCTTCCAGTGCCTAAGAGGGTTCCAGGAGAGCTGGAGAGGGACTGGTGACAAGGGATGGAGGGACAGGACACAGGGAATGGCTTCCCACTGCCAGACAGCAGCGTTAGGTGGGATATTGGGAAGAAATTCTTCCCTGTGGGGGTGGTGAGGTCCTGGAACAGGCTGCCAAGAGTAGCTGTGGACTCCTCAGCCCTGGAAGTGTCCAAGGCCAAGTTATATGGGGCTTGGAGCAACCTGGGCTAGTGGAAGGTGTCCCTGCCCATGGCAGGGGAGAGGAATGAGATGAACTTTAAGATCCCTTCCAACCCAAACCATTCTGTGATTACCATCAGGACAATCCTATACAAGTCACTGTCTGCAGCAAGACGTGCTCTTTGCAGGGAAATCGGGATGGCTTTGAGGGAAAAAAGTCCAAGTGAGCTTCTCTGGGGACTTCCCTCCAACGTGGAGCAACTGCTGAGCTGGTTGCCTGCCTTTGATAGTGATGGTGTTCCCTTGCTCAGCCAACACCTCCCCAGTGCAAAGCCTCAGGCAAGGGCTCCAAGAGCTCCCTCCCAGGCTCTGAAAGCTGAATTGAAACGGAGTTATTGAAGTTATTAAACCTTGAGAAGGTGCAAGTGTATGTGCCAGCTAGGTACTTTTTGATAAGTATCTAATATTAATAGCACTTTAAAAAACCCAGCTTAAGATCTGCAGTATTTTTCGGGATACTTTTGACTGTTATGAGATTAATGGGCATGGGGCAGTTTGTAACTGGTACATTAATTTTAATCTCTTAGCTCGGTTTGTATTAATGAGAAAGAAGTGGGTGAGTCCTAGAGAAAGATGTGAGAATATGTACCTTGAAGGCATATATGGTGATCATGCATTTTGTGTTTGAAAATTATTGCTAAGCACTGGAAATAAGGGACAACTGAATTTCTCAGATGGACACACCAACACACAGGGCAGGGCAGTGATATCTGTAACCACAGCAGAGCCACTTCTCTATTAAGTTAAGCAAATTCTGAAATAAATCTGGGGAGTGAAATAATTGTATTTCTTCCCACAGACGACCTTCCTATGTGTGTGCAGGGAGAGTACTGGGATATATTGGCCTGTGCTTTTACCATGAGTGAGGGTTTATGAGCATGTTACGGGGATTTTTTCATACACTTGAGTGTTTGGTTGGAGCTGAATGAATCAGATCCATCATATCACTTTTCAAATGCCTTTGGTATAAATATTGTTGGGGTTTTTTTAAATTTATAGACTTGAGACAAGGGCTCTGTGCTGTTTCCTTGCTGGCCTTGAAGCCAGCAAGTGCTCTTCTTTTCCAGCCTGACCTCTCTCCCCTGCTCTCCCTGTAAGCTCAGTGCCATAGCCCAAGGCTGGAAAAGCCTGGCAAGGGGCTGCCCTGGAACTGGTGTCAGGATATTAAGTGGAACAAGGAAAGAGCTCTGAATGGGAGTGACACCCCTGTGAATCTGCCTGGGGGCACCACCTCTCTGCCCACCCCTGTGACATCTCCCCATCACCCATCCAGTGCAGGGCAGGCTGAAGGGCTGCTGCCATCCCTGGGGTTTGTGCTCTGCTCATCAGCCAGCCCAGAGGTGATTTAACATGATGGCATGGGATGAGCTCTCATCACCAGGAAGCCTACAAATGTTTGTAGTTATAATTAGGAAATGTTCTAACGCTCCTATTAACCTGATTGATGTGAAGTCTTGGTTAGGCAGAAAACTGATTTTTCCCCGAGTGACTGCAATAGAAGATCCATTTAGTTTGAAATGGAACTTAAAAGGAGTGCAAATTACTGATGATCCCTGTAACCAGTGAACAAATGATTAGGTGGAAGAATGATTAGATGGAAGAAACCCCCAAATGAGGAGGTGTGTTATGGGAGGGTGGCGTTTTTTTATCCTATAGACAGGACCAGAGCAGAGCCCAGATGGACCATTCAACCACTGTGCTCCATCCCAGCCCAGGCTGTGCCACTGACCCAAAGCAAAGCTTCCTGACACTGCCCCATCCTTACCCACTATCAAATTTAGGCCATGTCTGACCTAAAAGGGCGAGACCATTCTAGAACTGTGAGAGGAACCACCTCAAAAGCCAGGCTGGTTTCACCAGTGCACCTACACAGGTGTGTAACTCAGGGCCAGGCTGGTATTTGTGTGGTGCTGAGCTGGGTCAGTGCTATTTCTGACTCTGTACCTCCTTCCCTGGCACCATGAAGATGTGCCCTCTCTGACCTAACAGAGTGATAAAGAAATCTCTTCTCTTTTTAATGTAATTCTGGGGGAAAATGGCTGCTTTTCAGAAATGAAATGGTTTCTGTTCAAGTTTTCTCCTGTACAAATGCACCAGTGATGCAGCTGTAGCTGTGCTCTGTGGCTCTGCACAATGCAAAGTTTCTGACTTAAAGAAGAGCTTGTGTGCCCAAAAGGTTTTTTTGTTCTTCAAGTGTATTCTCTGGTTTAATAAAAGCTCGTGGCTCTCCATGCAAACCTGGCTGTCTGTGCCATGAATTAAACTCCTGCCTTCAAAAGGACTTGATGTTGACCTTAAAAACCTTGAAAACCTGTGAACATCAGGCAGCCTGAAGAAGATATATAGAACCAGGGTGGATCGTGTTTTACTTGTACACAGGCAAACAAAGTTCTGTAATATAATCAAAGGACAAAAATGAGCTCTAAGTAGATGCAATAAAGCCACAATGACAGTTATTGGACAGCACTTTGTCCCATGATTATTTATGTATTAGTTGAAGCCACAATAATATTAAAGTCACCCTCACTAAACATACAACACTTTGTATTTTGACAGCACTTCATAAACATTAATGAATTAAGCTGAAGTAAACACTTCTCTAATATCAACCTTTCCTGAACTGATCTGCAAAGGCAGATTAAAGGCAATGAGGAGCATATTGCAGTTCAAGCACATAAACCCATCATCACCTGTTCAGGACTTGAGGGGGAAAAAAATTTAGACCTTCTATATGCTGCAGACCCACTAATGAAGTATCAGAAGTGACTTTTATGTGCCTTGTCATTTGAATGTTGTACTAATGTAGGGTAAGAAGGTGCAGGATAAAAATATGGGTCAAAAGGACCTTGCAAAGCTCAGGGAATCTGGATTTAGAGTGATAGAGAAAATCCGTGCTTATGTGCTGGGGGAAAAAAAAGGGAATTTTAGCCCAAGCTAATATCTCATATCTCACTGGTTAGTTGTCAAAATGCAGGTGATGCCACCTTCAGGGTTTATGTTTGTGTAAAAATAACCCAAGGTGTGAAGCAACACGGGCCAGCAGCAGGGGGTTGGTGACAGGCACAGGGACAGCATGGGCTGAAACAGAGGGGGTGGTGTCTGCAAGGAGGGTGTGGAGAACCTCTTGCTGGCCCTGTGGGTTTTGGCAGCAGCTGGTTTTTGGGTGCCCTTTGCTGGAACCAAAGGTCCCAGTGTGTGCCACGGGTGGCCCTGGGGCTGTTGGTGCCCGTGGGCAGGGCCAGGGAGCACCAGGCTGAAGGCAGCAGGGGCAAAGTACCCACAGGCCAGTGGTTTAAAGAGTCCTTCACACAGAAGTGCTGCTTGTCCGAGTTTTGGCCAAGCACAACTCAAATATCTGAAAGTTTGTGGGGTTTTTTTTGTTTTGGTTTGGGTTTTTTTTTGCTGAACATGCAGGAACCCCTGAGAGCAGACTTAATTCCCCCAAAAAATACGGACAAAAAACTTTCTTAGCATCTTAATGATCCCTCTGGGAAAGCTGGCCAAGTCAGACAGTAACATTCAGTAAATCCTTGTTATCTGTGCTTGCTTTACTAATGAGCCTGAGTATCATATTTAAATCCCTGTAGCTGTGTCTCATATATTGGCTGCCATGAAAATAAAATGTTTCCACTGAGCATTTGCTGTATATCACGGGCAGCTCGGCTGTGCTCCCAAAATACCTTTCCTGTTATTAGGGTGTTGTGGGCCTTTGAATGGTCTCTGTGATGGATAGGATGGTGGAGGGAAACATTTCAAACCCCAAATGCTACAGCTATTGGAGGGTAATTGAGATACTCTATATTTACACAGGTCTGCCTCAGAAATATTCCTTTAGCAAAGGCTACATTTGATTAAGGGCTTTCCCCCTCGGATCAGAGCAAAGGCAAATTCAAAGAGCAAGAGGAAAGAAACAGAAAGGGAAGCTGGAAAAATAAAATGGGACATTTCCAGTATAGCCCAGCTCATGACTGAGGATATTGTTTGGAAGCAGATGGATGAGACTCCATTTTGGAGGGGGATTTTTTTCTTTTGATCAAATTGATCAACCAACCTTTTCCTGAAGAGTTATAGTACATTGAAATTCTAGGACTGAGCATTTGCTGGGTAAGGCTCTCCTTCCTCGATGTGTTTTGTTGCTTTTTCAAGCAGAATTAAAAGGAACAATTAATTATTTGTAGATTGATGTCTGTCTGTGTCCCTTTAGGTCGTTAGTAAAATCAACAGGCTCAAAGCTGTGTTTGGGGAGCTGTGCTTGGACCCCTGTTCTGAGCAGGGGCTGGGACTGCCACGGGGAAGATAATAGGATTTTAGAGGAAAAACACCCTGACAGCTTAGCAGATAACTATATTTTTAACTCCCTAAATGAGATGGAGGAAACGGCCCAGGCAGTTGTGGAGAGGCTTGCAGGGAAGGTGAGCTTCCCAGTGAATTGTTGGTTCTGAGAGCACAGGCTCTCTTTGTATGCAGGAGTTTTTATGTCCTGCTGCCTCATTATCTCAGTAACTTATTATAGTTTTATGTCTGTGTTGTGCTGCAAATGGACTGCCTATAATCCCCTTTTTATAGACTTAATCTGGTGGGTGATAAACGCCTCTGGAGCCAGCACAGCATCTTCCTCTTGGTGGTGGGGGCACAGTGGGAGCAATTCCTGGGAATTGCTGGGAACACCCCTCATGTCTGTATTTTAAAATCCCCTCTATTCCAGTCTGACTGTAAAGAGGTGTTGGTGCTGACATTTCTGTGTGACATACAGAGCTGTGTTTACTTCTGCAAAGATCATTGCCAGCTGTCCCAGCTGCAGTGTTCCGTGTGCACACTGTGATAATCTAATTAACATCCCCTTTGGAACCTGCAAGTTAACATTGGACAAGACTCTAAAGATGGTTTTTGAAGATTTTGGTGGCTTAGGTACTTACTGAGACAGGCTGGATGAATTCTAGAAACTGCCTTCTCAAACATTCAGTGAAATAACTATTACGATTTCACATTACCTGTACACACAAGCCAGTTAATTTGTTTTCAGTGAACATTTGTACAAGTGAATTATTCACCCATCTGCAATATTTATCTTTAAAATGACTAGACAATTCAGCTCAGTGTGGAGATGTGCCCCTGTATGAATTCATAAATCCACGATCACTGGCAGGACATTTTCTGCAGCAGCTGATGATCTATTTATTCTCCCTTTTCTTCTCTCCAAGGGTTAGCCCAGGCCCTCCTGCTTTGACATGAACTGCAAGCAAACAACTTGTATAATATTTAATACTTCCTAGTTTGAATATAAAGCTCCCACAATGCTCCCCAGCACTGCAGTTTGTTGGGTGAGCAGCTCTCAGATTATAAAGCAGCAATTTCCTGCTCATTTTTTTTTTTCCTCTCACACAGCAGACGTAATGAGCAGAAGGGATTATGTGATGAGCTGAAATTACTGAGCTAAATGTGGAATTGCAAATGCAAATATGGAGCCTTTGCTCCTATTAATGGTCAGCTCTGAGCCTGCTGGCAGAGGGAGCATTTTTGGGAGGGGGTGTTTCTGTTCAGGGATGTTTGGAGCTCCCACGCTCTGGGGCAGCACAGAGGGGATACAGAAGGGAATAAAATCACTGGTCTAGGTATTGAAAATAATCCTACCAGTACTGCCTGTACTGGGATTGCTCCAGAACTGGGATTGCTCCAGGGCTGGCACTGCCCCTGGCAGGGAAGCAGCTGGAATTGCTCTGTGTTTAGATGGCCAATGCTTTTCCTGGAGGAAAAATGGGCAGAGAAGTACTGGCAATTGATAGTTACCTAAAGTAATGATTCAGAAAGTTGTTTCAACAGCTTTACCCTAAGAGAGTCTGGGCTTTAAAGAGCAGTGAGAATCTTATTTAAATGGCTTTTCTGTGTGGTCATTAATAAAGCCGTTCTTTGCCAGGGAAGATCCAATATTATGTGCTTGAGGGACTACATCATACAAGCCTGGAGATTTGGGGCTTGATCTTAACTTGTAGGAACTAGAGCAGTTCCAGCCAACTAAGCAGTGATTTCCATAACCTTAGGAAGTAATCCTGAATTTCCATGTTTTTGAAGAGCAAATTTGCCAAAGGTTTTACTTAAGACACCCATTCTGTGGATGTACCAACATATATATGGATATACTGAAATGCTGAGGACTGAGTAGTTCACTGAACTGTGCTCAGCTTTTACTAGCAGTGAGTAAGTGTTACAGTGACACTGGTGTGTAGTTGCTGATTGCAGCAGACAAAGAACTGTACGCGAATTTCTCTCCAAAGAATCTTTTTCTTCACATATTTTCTTCATCCCTTTCCTGGAAAAAAAAAAAAAATAAAAAAAGGAGGCTTCTCTGTGACAAGAGTATTTTCTTCAGCTGCAAAGGGAAAGTTGGATTTGCCCCAGCTTTAAATTATCCTGAAATGACTCACGGATCTTACCTGGATAGTGAAGTGGTTCTCTACATTAAAGGGACGTGTGAAGAAAGCAGCTAAAACACTGTAACCTATTTCCACCGATTTCAGGATTTCAGTTCTGCTAATGCATATGTAGCCTTTGTTAATGTCTACATGGAGAACAGAGTGTTTTACGCTTGAACTTTAGTACCTGAAAGTGAGAACAGTGCAGCTGCAGTTGTAGTCACACAGCAGAAATGATCACACCCCCTCTGGCTCTGACTGTTAAGTACCCAAAAAAATAACCTGAGAGAGAGTAGATGAGTCTTCTCCACGTGTGCCCAGCAAAGGGAGAGTCTAAATTAAAACAGCCCTGGATCAGCCAGACCCCAGCTTTCTAACCCGTGTAATTTTGTTACCTGAGCTGTTCTCTCTCCCCTGCCCCTGCCCAGGCTGCTCTAATTAGAAGGATAACTGAGGGAGCAGCCTGACATTGCTAACAGGGACACGGGAGTTTTAGTTGAATGCCCAAATTAGCTTTGAAGTTTCCTGCAGTCCTAAAGATTTTTTATGGTAATTTTCCATTTCTGCATAGGCATATTTGCATTTTGCTCGACAGTTTAGCTCTAATCATCTGTCAGGTGCTGCCAATCCGCTGTCAGCAGGGAAGAGCCATCAGCTCAGAGAGTTTTTAATATTACTGTGCCCATTGTCTTTAATGGGCATTGGGAAGCTGGCTCCTGGGAACTGGTCATGGATATTCCAGAGCGGGAAGAGCATTAAGGCATCAGTTTTAGGAGCTCTGTTGAAGTTCCTGTAAATCCTGTCTCCAGTCTCACTCTTGCTCTCTCTTTCTGTCCCTTTCTCAGACGTTTTAATCAAAGATGAATATTGATCAGCACTTAATGCCAGGCGCAAAGGAAAATCTGCTTCCATGGAACATGAAATATTAATAAAACATTAAGGAGGGCAAAGGAGAAGGTTGCAAACATCATGGGCCAGCTCTTGCCTCCTCCTCCAGTACAGGACTAAGCCATCCTGCACTAGGCAGGGGTCTGGGCTTTCAGCTGCATTAAAATTTGAATTTGACTTCTAAATCCAGATTTGGAAAAATCAAGGGACTTACCACTCGAAAGGGTTGACTGAGAGACCTCAGGTGCTTTTATCCTCTGTATACACGGGATGGTTTCTCAAATGCTGCTGCTCAGACTTTTAATATCAATCGTTTTATCAAAGTTGGACAGGTTAACCACTTCCAAATGCTGTGCCTCATTTAGCCAGGCATTCCCTCACGTTCTGCTGTGTGTTCTCCATGAAAGTACAGTCGTATTTCTAATGGTGTAGACTGGTGCTTAGAAAGCAGCAGCTGAGCACAACTTGTCAAAGGGGCTTTGAGAGGTGAGTGCCCATTTTGGTTTGAGAGAGACGTGGACTTGCTGGATGTGGCTCATCAGGAAACTCTCAGGGTAGAACCCAAGTGCTGAAAAGGCCTTCTCATTATTCTCCTGTTAGTTTGAGAGCATGGTGAGGGAGAAAATAAGGATTTCAGGTGTAAAGAAAAGAACCAGAAGTTAAATGCAGTTAGATCTGTTTGGGGGATTTGGAAATAAATTAGATCCCATCAGCTTCCTTATAACCACGGCAGAGAGATCCCATCTGAGCTGCAGCAAGACAAGCAGCCCCACTCTCTGCTGTGTAAAACTAATACAGAGATAGAGCTAAGAGGGAATAGAAGGGTAGGAAAAATGAAAAATAGAAGAGCAATACAGGCTGAGAAGAGCAGAGGACCCAAAGAGAGGACAAGGAACACAGACATAATGAGAATTGCATCTATAAAATACAAAGAGTGCTCTGTTGTGAAATCAGTTTGTTCTGGGTAGATTGTGGAGCAACTCCACCAGATACATCCAGCTGCTCTGGCTGCACAAAGGCCCTGCTGAATGCACTCCTGGGGCAGTGGGTTTGATGCTCTCCTGGGTTACTCCTGGCTTCGATGTGCTTTGTGCAGGTGTGTGTGAGGGGAGATGATGTACTCTGAGAGCAATTGTCAGCTAATAACAGTATGCAAGAAAAATAGGGCTAAAAAGATTATGAGAGCTGTCTAATCTGAAGATCTATCATTATACTTCAAACATCAGATTGTGCTAGGGAAAAAAAAAAAAAGCCACTCTTGGCTTTTTTTCCTCATGAACTTTGAAGAATCTTCAGTGTTTACCAGTATCTGCTGATTGTTTGATCTTCAAGTTAAGTGTAGCCCCTGATAGATTTATGAGCTGCTGAGAGAAAGAGAAGCAGGGTTATAGTTCTCCCACACTATGGAGTAACTAGAGATACTTCAGTCTTCTAAATCATTATTGCTTATTAGGGAAACTTTTGTTTTCGCTGCTGCTGGATGTCAGTTCGTTTTCATTTTGCTTTCTGAGGATCCTCTCCCTCAATGACCTGCAGTCTGTGTAAGGGGGAATATAAAGCAATTGCCATGAAATCAATATTAATTCAGGAGTGGGTGGATTTTTTTTCCTCCTTTTGGAACAGGTATTTATCAGGGGGTTACAATCTGGCAGCCTGAAGCTGATGAGCTTCCAAAAGCAGGATTCTGGGGCTCGGAGGGATGTTCCTGAGGGAGCACAGGCAGTGCCCTTTGGGCCACAGTTGTGTTGTGTGCTCAGCTACATATTGAGATTAAATGTCAGGGTTGTGTTCTTGATTTTTATCAAAACAGGTTGCTGCAGTTATTTCCAAGACAGAGAAATCAGTCTAAGCTTCACAGCTGTTTCACTCACAAATCTGTTGAGCAACTGCTTGGCTTGGTCAGTGTTTGAGTAGAGCATGGTCTGGCCTGGTTTTATTTTTTCATTTTAAGTGGAAGCGAAGGTAGAGAAAAATATAGGTTTGGTGTTGTTGAGTTTCTTTTGGTGGTGCTTTTTAAGTAGGTCTAAAGCAGAGTTTGTCACTTGTGAACTTAAAATCAGGACTAGATTTTTCAATTGTCATAACAGAGATACTAGAGCAAATTTTAAAGGAAGATCAAGCAGATATTCTAGGATTTTATTGAGGTTTCTCCTCCCATGAAAGAGGTCAAGTGGGAGGAATCCCAGGGATTTGGGAAAGAAAAGCTGATGCCTATGGATCAGTTTGGCACTGAAGTCACTGCAGGATGCCACAGAGGTTCACTGTGCTGAGGGCTAAGTTATGAACAGTTCCTGTTTAAAGACAAGAATACACCATTTAATGTAGATTTGAAGCAGGTAACACTGGAAGGGCTCTGAGAGAAACTGGCTGTGCAAAGAGCAGGGAGCCAAAATGATTTTAGGGGCAACATCTCTGGAGATTGAGAAGAAAAAAAAATCTTAAATGCAGATAACAGGGGAAAACCTTCCAGTCTTTGATCAAGCCCTGATCTAAACTGTCAGCCTTGTCAACAGAGGTTTGAGCTCGTGAGATTTGGGGTTTATTTCTGGCTTTGCAACTTTTAACCTTTAGCAAAAGGCAATTGTTGGTCTGCCTCCCTTTCCAGGCCACTTTGCTACTTATTTCATAAAAATGTGTCCTAAAAGTTTAGCACTCTCTGGTGCACCCAGATAATGCTTTTCCAGTAGCAACAGCCAGTGGGGGGAAAAGGCCCATCATCCAAGCAGGGAGATCATGGAGCATCTCCCTCATAAGTGAGAGGAGAGGGGCGAGCTGTGCAGATCTGCCTCTGAGAGGGATGGAGGAATTTAGTTGCCAGGACTGTTAATCTGGCACCTTTAGCCAGGTATCTATAAAAAGTGGGGAAAAAATGATGAATCATCAGTCTCAGGTGCTTGGCAAGTGCTCTTGTTAGAGGCTGTTTGCAATGGTCCGTGGCTTTAGTCTGCTCAGAGCAATTCTGTTCATGCTCTTGGCTGCCCAGCAGATGAGCAAAATTACTGACAGCAGAAATATTCCAAAACAGGGGATATTAAGCAGGCACACTGATGCCTGATGTCTGCTGTTCTCCCAGTGGAGTTATCACTCGTGTGATTTAAGTTCACTTCAGTGACACTTCTGCCCTTGAGGATTTCTCTCCTCCTTTGCAGAACTGTGTGCACTTTACTTGAAGTTTTGTGAAGAGCCTGCAGGGAGGATCTTCCCACTGCAGGGCTGCCTTTCCATCAGTGTCACAGGCAGCAGCCCAGCAGGGCCTTCTCAGTGACAGCAAATGTCACCAGTATCCCAGTGCTTGAGTTCATTCTCTGCTGGCCACTTGACCAAAGCTCCTGATGTCACACTGGGGAGTCCTCAGCTGCCCTGAGTGTCCCCATCCTCTCCCACTGAAAGAGCAGGTTTGGTGAAGGGGAGTCAGACTGACTGCACAGAGAGAGGCACCGGGGAGCATCTTGAGCTCTCAAATGGGTTTCCCACAAAAACCTTGCTGGCTCTCAGGACACACTGGAGTGGCATTTGAGGGGGTCACCACAGTGTGGCTGATGGGGACAAGAAGAGGCAGGGGAGCTATTCCTGTTATATCAGCCAAGGCAAGGAATAAAGGCATCTTTTTACATCAGTGTGTGCATCAGAGTCTATAAATAGATGAATAAAGGAAGCTCACACAGTATCAAGCCAGAAAAATGTGATGTAACAGCTTCATTATCATATTTATGTCTCCTTAATCACACTTTGCTGAGATCTCTTGCCAGCCTAGGATGGATTTCTGTGTAATAGGATCAGGTGTATTTGATCTTAAGCCGTTTTGAACACAAAGCTGAAATGAAAGGTGAGACTCAGAAAAGATCAGGAAAATTATTGCCTAAAGTTAATGCCCGAAGTATTTTCTCTTAACAAAACTTTCCTCCTGTAAACATGAGCCCTATTTTCTGGAGTCCATCTATATATTTATCACATGCTATGGGAGCTGGGACTGAAGACCAAGGATCTCTCAGGTTGGGTTGGCCATGTGCTGAGCAAAGCAGCAAATATCCATGGGGAAGTGACTTGTGGCAAAGGGAGAAACATGCTTCCTCCATAAATTATAATATTGACTGAAATGATATTAGTATCTGGGCTCAGAGGTCATCTCCAGCCCTGAGGTAACTTTGCCTTCTGTGCTCAATATTGGTTTTAGTCACTGATGATTTGGAGTGACAGTTGTCAGAAAAAAATAAGTAGAATTCCTCATTTGGGAATAATCAGCTGTTGTAGCAACCAGCCAAGGAAAAGGAACTGATCTTTAACATAACATGATAAAGTGAGACAGAATGTTTAGAAAGGGATTGTTTTAAACTTCTTCTTGCCCTACTGTGCTTGTCAGAGACTGACGGGCAAGTCCTGCTGGCTCCAAGTGCTGCTGACAAGATTGAAGGTGTTTTAAGGAAGCTGCTTTCTCCTGGGCATGAAATTATTCCGACAGTCACTAAAGAAATGTGTTCCAGTAATCTACTGCCACTTCACGTGCGCTGCAGAGACCTGGAGATCTCTTCAGCACAAAGAATATCTGCATTAATACTGTGCAAATTCATCAAAAATCAACCACTTGCCTTATGCAGCAGTCGGAAAAGTGAGGTTTTGTAATTAGTGGATGCACTTGTTTTGAATGTGTGCATAATGTTATTCTGCCCATTTCACAGATGCAAACACTGAGTTCACAAAAACAAAAAAGGCATCTTAAGAAATTGTGATCTCAGATGTGTGCTCATAGTTAGGTTTGCACTCTGGGCTCTCACACCAGCAGGATCAAACACAGCTGAGCCTCAGGCTCTCACACCAGCCTTGGGTGACTGTCCCTCCTTGGGAAGAAGTTGGTTTTGACAAACTGGCTGGTGTAGAGCACTGTGACCCTACAATGTGATACAGCCCCACATTATAAGCTCTGCATCTGGATATGCAGGATAGCTGCTCCAAGAGGTCCCTGTCAGAGAGCCTTGTCTGGGGGCAGTGAGTGATACCTGAAGAAAATGAACAGGAAAAGTTAGAGGAACCATGCTGAAGAGTCTCAGTGAAGCTTTTTTACTCAAAATTAGCCTTACTCAAAGCTGCAATAAATATGAGCATTGCCAGAAAGATATGCAGAGTTCTGGTTTGGGAACCAGCACTCAAAGTTAGTAAATAGTCCACTGGCTGGATGAAAATAGGGGGTAATGGCTTCAAGCTGAGAGAAGGTAGATTTAGATTAGATATTAGGAAGAAATTCTTCCCTGTGAGGGTGGGGAGGCCCTGGCACAGGTTATCCAGAGAAGCTGTGGCTGCCCCATCCCTGGAAGTGTCCAAGGCCAGGTTGGATGGGGCTTGGAGCAACCTGGGCTGGTGGAAAGTGTCCCTGCCCATGGCAGGGGTGGGACTGGATGGGCTTTAAGGTCCCTTCCAACCCAAATCCTGGATCCAAACCAGGATGCCATGGTTCCATGGCTCTCTCCCTGCTGCCCACCCCAGCTCCCTGCAGGGCTGTGTCTGCCAAGGGCTGCTTTCCCAGGGATTTCTCCCAGCTGAGCTGGGCAATCTCTGCTCCCTGGGCAGCCTCTCAAAGTGCTTCCAGGGGGGGCTGGCAAAGTTAAAAACGCCTTGGCATGAAACTACCAAGCTTTATCCTCCCCATAAATTTGTCCAAGGACTAGGAGTGTTTTAAGGCACATCAACCTGGAGAAGTTTTAGAGAGCGCTGGAAAAGAGCTATAGAGCTGCAATTTACAGCCAGGAACAGTCACCTGGACAATAAGAATCCTGGTGCATTGAGCTGAAAAATATGCTGCAGTGTATGGTATTGGCTTGTTTGCAATAAACCACCAGCCTGGTCCATTTTATTGGGTTTACAGCCATTTATTGTTTTGTTTTCAGAAATACAGTATGTAAGCAAAACGGATAAAATAGTTTATTACAGAGCAATTGTTCAAGAAGGGAAAGACCTATCAGAAGAGGTATCTCTTAAAAAGTAGTCAGTGGGTTTCATGTGTTAGGAGACAAAATGAAGGAGATGGTTGAAGAGCACCATGAGTTCTCCACTGGCTCTAGTGGGGCTGAATGGAGAGTTTTTCACAATTGCCTTGTGAGCTTTACCAGTGGGGGCTCAGGTGAGTCCAGAGCACAAAGCAGAGGCACAATATTTACTATTGGTTATTTATCAGGCTTTTATTAAAGGGTTTCAGCTACTCAGTGAGGGAGCAGAGGGAGTCAGAGGACACCTCTGAGACCAGACACAGGAGAGTAGCCATTTGACTAACACCTTTTGCATTCAGGAGGCCAGCTGTGGTTCCCTGACCCCTTCCTTTGGATTCTTCTCTCATAATATTAGATATGCTTGTTTACATTCAAGTCTAAGCTCTTCAAAACCTCATGTACTTGCTCCTCCTCTTACCTGGGCAGCAGTGTTGCTGCAGTGCACATGATAAATTAACAAGTCCTTGTCTGTGTTTGTAAGATGGGGAGCCTGGATTTCAGTATTTGTACAGAGACCTGTTAATGACAAAGGAGAAACTAGTGGCAGCCTTACAGGTTCAGCCCCAAGGAGATGTTGAAGGAAAATCACCAGAGCTCTGATTACTTAGGACAGAGTTGAGGTTACCATGGTTTACACTGGGAATTTTTACCAGAAAACTCAAGGAATGGAAAAAATAAACAGCAAAATGTTGTATCAAAGCAGTTGAAGACCAGACAGTCTTGGAGGCTTTTTCCTCTCCTTTGTCCTTGGTTAAATAATTTATGTCAGTCCAAGTGCTCCAGAGTAGCTCAGCACGAGTGTCTGCTGTGTTTGCAAGAGCAATGTCACCCCTCTGCCTCTTCCTGCTCAGCTTCTGGACACAGGAGCACCCAGCAAGGAGCAGCTCTCCCAGTTCTGTGGTGTGGTGGGCTGTTCATCTTTCCAGCCCCATTGAACAAGACTCTCCTCCTTTATATTTCCACATAGGTAAGAATGAACAAAGAAAACAAACATAATAAACAAAACAAAATGAAACAAAATAGACCAACCAAACAAAAGCCCCACCATTTCCTGACCTCCCAAAGGTGCAGGTGGTTTCATTTTGGGGGGTACAGAACAGTCATGGACCACAATCCCCAGCTTTGGACGTGCAAGTTTGGACTATCAGCCATCAAAGGAATTCTTCTGCCCAAAGGATACCTTTGGGAAACCAAATTCCTTCAACACATGTCAAGTATCCTAATTAACTCTCCTCCTGCTCTGACTCGGGGAGGAGTGTTCTGTGGGTGCCCAGTTCCACCTGCAGCTTTTCAGGTTCCCATGTCCTGTTCAGCCTTTCTGCCCAGCTGGCAGGGATTGAGCAGCTCTTCCCAGCACACCCACTACAGCTTCATCCTGAATCTGCAGGAACAAATCCCAGCCCATTATTGCACTGCTTAATGAGCCCGTTCAGGCTGGTTTGGAAGAGCAGCCTCAGCGTCTCACCCCAGGGATTTAAATGGGCTCGTACATCAAGGCCAAGCCTTGATAATTCCTTTATTTCTGGTGGCATTTTAAATCACATGGAAACCAGGAGCTTCTGAGCAGGGAAATGACTCCCTGCCATTAGGCAGCACCTCTCACCGGCCAAGAACACCCTGAAATTTATATTCTTGGCCACGGCACTTGCTCAGAACTAATGAATTGGGCTGGGACAAACAAATCACCGTTTCAAATCTTAAATTTCTCATCAAAGGATTCGCTTTCAACAATGTGTTTTAGCAGGAAGAGGCTGGGGTGTTTTTTTCTTTTCTTTTCTGGGTTTTTCCTGAGTTTCCAAGCCCATTTGCAGTTCCATGTTGCTATTACTGTACCTCTCAGACCTCTCCCACACCAAACCCATGCTTTAGCACACTCGTGCCTGTGTGCCCACATACTCTGGTTTCTTCCTTCTCCCTTTAATTTCTTTAGCCTGTGAGTCAAAGGTTCATTATAGTCAGGAGAGAGCAAAACACTGAATCTCTCAAATCAAAATGAGAACTTTTCTTTTGACGAAATAATCTGCATCATGGCAATAATGAGCAATTCTAAGGAGCTGGTAACATTTCAATAACAGTACTCTATTGTTTTTCTCAATAGATGTTAGATCACGTTTTGGAGAAGTCCTTAATATACTGCTACGATCATCCTTGTAGAATGACAGATTTCCTGACCTTTTTCCTCTTCAAAGGCTTTTCACAGAGCATGTTTGTTCTACAGAATAATTGTTGATAGCACTTCTGAACTCCAGGTACTTTCAGTTGAACCTTTGCTGAGTGAAATTCTTTGTTTCCACAATGTGAAAATCTCTTGACCCTTGTTGAGTGCCATCAGAAATTACTATAGATGGGTTTCTTTATAAATATTGTTGTATAAATAGAAGTTTATTGGGAAGGCAGGAGAGAATGATACAGCACTTTCCTTGGAGTGATTTTTATGGGGTTCAGAGCTTTCCATCTGTATGGGCAGGAGGATTGTGCCTGGAGAATAAAATTGTCTTCTAAAAAGAGACAGAGGTTGAAAGCAGTAGAAAGAAGAATTATTGTCCAAAAGTTCTTATTCAAGCAAAAAATCAGCTCTAGATTTTTATTTACGATACAGCCAAAAGCTGACAACAGACTAAATATGGATGGAATTTTAACATGAGGTTTGTTGCACAATGCATATATTTTAACATATTCATTGCTCAGTATTATTAATGTAATTGGAAATTAACTCACTGATGTAACTTGTTTACCAGAGTCTGTTAAAATCACTCAGCATCAGAACTACAAAGAGCTGTGCTGTGTTGGTTCCTGATGGGAGAATTTTTGCAAATTTTTTTTTTTTTCCTTGATTAAATTCTGCAACTAATGAATTCAGCATGCATTTCAGATTCTGCTATTTTGAGACCTTGGAAAAAATACAGATTTTTCCAAATGGCTCATTATAAACTGTTGAAATTAGTCACAGCACACTCATGTTTTTTAAGACAGTAAGATTAAGAGGGTTGGAGGTGAAACAGCAGCAGACCCTGCCTGGCTACAAATCCTGTTTTACTTGGTTCATATTGATAGATCTTCAGCCCTATTCACTGCAGCCTGGTGCCAGGAGTGTGTTAAGCCACTTGTGCAGCTTATTGTCCTGCTTAGTCTGAGCCTACAGCACAGGGGTGACAGCACGTCTGGGGAGCACACCCAGATGCTGTTGGAGACTGGGCTCACCTCGAGGTCCTGGCTCCACAGCAGAGCTGGGGGTAAAACTCCTCACACAGCCCTGGCAAAGAGCTCCTGGGGCCATGAGATCCTCCTCTCAGAGCTGCACATCTCCTGAGGACCTTCAGACCACGGACCAAACCCGGGGATGAGCAGAGCCATGGAGGGAGATGCACCTCAGTGGGGACTTTGGGCGGCTGCAAAGGATGTGAGTGAGCAGCTGAGGCCTCTCTGCTGCTCCCTTCCCATGAGGAGCTTTCTGGACCATGCACAGGAGTGAGGGTGTCACCACCACACTTTGCTGATGGGGAGGAGTTCCTGGGGCAGGGCCCTGGTGCTCCCAGGGGAGCAGCACCCTCCTGGCTGTGAGCTTTGTGTGTCGTTCTGGGAGATGTCATCCCCCAGCATCCTGAGCTGCACTGCTGTGGTCATTCCAGTGCCCAGGCCCCTGAAATAAGAACACAAACCAGCTTCCCAAAGAGCAGTGGTGCAGAGGAGCAGGTTACAGAGCCTTCCCTGCTGAGAGCACCCACCACGTGTGGCTCCTGCTGCTGCCGAGTCCCGTGGTGACACCCAACCTCTCCCTGGGAACCTTCCTGCACCATTTCCTCCCCAAAGTTCTCAGAGTCCATCCTACTGCCATGTTCTATCCCTCTGTGGCCACCCTTTTTCCTTGGTGGCTCCTTCCTGCTGGCCAGCAAAGAGGTGGCCAGGGTTGCCCCACGTCCCTGCAGGTGTTTGGCCGTGGACACACGGGGATGAAAAGTGCCCTGAACTCACGTCCCTGTGCTTCCATTCCTCGTGCCAGCTCCTGACCTCAGGTCCATCTTTGGTCTTTCTTTGTGTTCATGTTGCTGGAGAGGGTTGAACCATGTGCAATATTCCAATTGCTTTTATACATGAAGAGATTTTCAAGAAATCAATGCACTCATTGAGTGACATAATTAATACATGAACTGGCTGCCCTTTAAAGACAGTAGTAATGTTCCTTACCAAGAGCAGTGCACTTATAGTACATTCAGTGATGTACTTTCTAAAAGCTGAATTCTTCATTGTTGGTATTTGAGTAGGGCACAGAATTAGGCATGCTGAGCTGTATTTATTAGCAAAAAAATGATTATTATTACTGACCAATCTGCTTTTTAATGATTCAGTGGGCATGTGTGGTTTTTATAGTAATGAGTATGGGGCTCTTAATCAGGTGATCTGACAAGTGTGCAGTTTGCCTGGAAAATTATGCTGGACTGAAAGTGGTTTTATGAAGAATAAAAAAGGGGAAAGAACCTATAAAATGCTGGCATTTAGAGGAGAAAGAGTCAGGGAATGCTGAAGGAACACCAGTGCAATTCTTTGTATCAGTCATCTATATGCAGACATTTGGCCAAAACTCCCTGTTAGGATCAGGGTTATTTTGCACCAAAGTGAATTTGAGGTCTGTTTTTGCTGTTTTCCACTGAAGGCCAAAGGAGCAGGAGCAAAATGCTCTTTACAAGCAGAAGGGTAATGTGGTACCAAGCAAGGCCCTTGTAAAATCAGGTGGCTTCAGCTCCCTTGGGCTCTGGGGGCACGTTTACCTCCCTTCAGTTAAAAAAGAAATATTAATTTTTACTTTGAATGCAAGTTTGTCTCATTTTTTACCCACTCACGTGCCCCTAAGGCATTTTAGTCTTTCTACCAACCGGATTTATTTTCTGATAGTGGGCTTCTCTTGCTTCACACTCCTGGAAGATGTCCTGTCCTACACCCCAGAGCCTGGGCTGAGCATGGTGACAGCTCTTGGGGGCTGCTGTTCACACTCCTCATGGTCTGAGCAGGTTCTCACTCTGAGGAAGTCTATAAAACTAAATATCTGACTTACAGCTCATGCACTGAGGCTCCCTGGAGACTTCAGCTGACTCTGATGGCCTTTGATCAGTCAACAACGAGTCACTGTCACCAGTGACCTTTATCAATGTATAACCTGAAAAATTAACATATTACTAAAAAATACATCAAACCTCTCCTTTTTTTGATTTGCCTTTATTTCACAATCTCTCTCCTTGCTCTGCCCTCTATGATTGACTAGAGAGTACACTGTGTTTTGTTCCATTGATCCAGTTGTAAGTGGGTGCCCAGTTCTGAGGTTCAACTTAAGAGCTATTGGACAGTTTCCATTCCACTTTACTTTGTAAAGAAAGCAAATAAACCCCATTTTTAAAAGAGTGATCCAAATAATTTCTTCATGAGGGACCCAATGTGGTAAGCAGGTAGATAGGAAACTCCCTAGGGAGCAAATTTTAGGGTTAATAGCACTGTTTTTCAAATTCTGGTGTAACGTCAGAATTAACACACCAGCTTTTGTCATGTGTTCTACATCCCCTGTAGCATTTGAATGATGAATATCAGTCTGTGGCTGTTGTTTCCCAGGTCATCCACCTGCTACAGTCTCATCAAAGGCTCATGAGGTTCATGTGAGGAGCCCCATTGACCCCAGAGTGCTTTGAGTCAGCTCAGCTCAGCACTGGGGTCCTGCCAATTGTGCACAACTTCATCTAAGCACTGGGTGTTATCTTTGCTTTTTGAGCCTTAGGCATCAGAATTTATGCTTCAGGTGAATTTCCACTGAAGCCACTGAAAATTGTCTATAAATAAAACTGTTGGAAACCACAGTTGCCTGTGACAGAGGAAGACCAGGTATATCTATCCCTCTTTCTCCTTCCTTCTGTTTTCCCCCTTTCCCAGCCCATATGCAGAATACTTGACTAGAATTCCAAGGTAACAGGTGTGTTTTCTTCATTTGCTTTGGAAAAAAATCATCCAATGTGACAGACAGTGGAAACAATGCATGAAAGAATTCTGCTCTTAGAGAACTAAATGGAGCAAGGAGGCAATTTCAATGCCTCACAAATACCCTCACTTTTTTCCCTCCTAGGTTCAGTATGATTTTTATATTGTGCACTGACCTCATACAAAAGGGGGTGTGTGAAGCTGATAGAGAATAAACACCATCAGTGAATCAATATAGGTGCACTATCTCCAGAAGTAAAAGTGCATTGGAGAGAAGCAATATTACATTATTTTTGTATTGTCTGCAACACCTGAGCCTTGAGTATCATTTGGAAATACAAAAAAGTCCTTTTATCTGTATTGAGAACCTGAAAGGATTCCCTGTCTATTTGTTCTTTGTCATCAAAAGCTGTTGTCCATGATTGCACAGTGGTTTGTATTGTCTTCTGTAAAACTCTAAACTGACTATAGATTGAATGCCTCAAGTGAGCCCCAGGTAAGTCAGAGCACGTTGTATTTCCTTCCAAGGCCTGGGGGACAGATGCATCACCCAAACCCATCTTTTCCCTGTATTACAATCACAAGGTGATTTAGTGTTTTTGTTCCACAATGATGAAAATTGCTCTTTTTTTTTTTCTTAACCTCTCTTGAAAGCCACTTGGTTGTGTGAAATTTGGTGTAGGGGATACTGGAAAGTTTAAGCTGATAAGTTGGTCACTGATGTCACCCCCAGTGGACCTTCCCAGCAAGGAAATTTGCTTGTAACCTCCACCCTCTCAGACCAAACTCCCTCTTGCTGCTGCACTTACTCATTAAGGTAAAACTTGGGTGACTCTCAAAAACTGGGCTATCTTATGCCAGGAACTAAAATAATTCAGAACAGTAGGTGCTTTATGCTCTACTTGTCCAAGTCTGACAAGACAAGACAGCCTTGGGTGTTTTAATAATCTCCCATCAACCTATGGATTTGTAATTTCTTTTTAAAAGAGTAATGGAATGCAGTGTTCAAATGTTATGATTCCCTGTACAGCTTAATATCTTTTTTAGGCTTCAAAATCATCTGGGTTGGAACTAGATGATCTTTCAGGTGCCTTCCTAACCACTCTGTGATTCTACAATTCTAAAATGCTATTTTCTAGGAAAAAAAAATCAGTGGTGCAGTGGAGATTTCTAAACACACACAGCCCAGAAAAACCAACTCAGCTGCTCCTCTAAGCTTCCAAGGCTGCTCACCAAAGCCATCATCCTCAGTTGTTGCCTCTACCTTTGGAATGTGTAGCTTTCTGGTTTAAATCACCCCCCCAAAGCATTGCTGTGACTGACTGGCCCTTTCAGGAAGCATTCCAAATATTTACAGTTGCAGGAGGTGTGGGCTTTGATTGCTATATTGATTTTGAGGTGCTTTAAATACTATAAAACATCAAAAAAAACCCCTATGTTGCTGAAAATCAGGACACTTTTAGCCCTGGGGAGTGAAAGATTCAAAATGAATCTTTATCTAGGCTAGGCCAAATGAACTCATGTTTTGCATTATTTATTGTGAAGGTCAGCTATCATTCTTTCCAGTGTCAGGTTTTTAGATCTTTCTTGTTTCCACACATCCTCATTGGAATAGCTTTCCAGTAGTGACTAATTGGGAACCAGTCTCACCAGCAAAGGTGGCTTGTTTTTATAACATTGTGGGATTATATGGAAGTTTTGTGGTAAAAATCAACAGGAACCACGAGACTGGGAACTGGAGATCTGATAATTTTATTTATGTAGAGTTGGTAACCAGGAATATTCTGGGAATTAATAGATTTTAACAAGATGTTTGTGTGGCTTTCGTGGTGGGGGACATGGATGCCTAAGATGCTGTTCCTGGAGATGCTCAGCAGCTGTCTGGATTTTATTCCATGTTTCAGTTGTACTTAGAAAACTTCCCTCTGTAGTTAATGGCTTTGTCACAAAGTACATATTCCCTCTTCTTTGCAAACCTAACTACTTTTCCCTAAGTAAGAGTCTATTATGGCAATTAAGAGTTGCTGGTAGCCATTGAAATAATCACTTTTCTTAACCTGACAAAGGTGGTGTTCTGCTCTCCTGCATCTGGGCTTTTTGGCTAATTTACATGTTTCTAATTCAGAGGATGCAATGCTATTATTGCATTTTTGAAGCTGCAGGGCATAAATCAGTGAGAGTGGTTGTTCTGAGCAGAACAAGAGCCGGTCCTTGGTGCACACACACATCCCTCACTCACTCAAATCAGTGCAGAATTTCTCCTGTGCTACAGCTGAAAAAAAACTGAGCTGATGAAGAGAAAGTGGGACCTGCACGGGGAGAAAAAGGTTGATGTTCTGTGCCACGGAAAATCAAATGTGGAAAGTTCATAATTTAAAGCTGCCCTAGGTCAAAATAAATAATTCACTCTTCAATTATATCCCTACCATACAACTATCTCAGCAGATCTTTGTACAAATCAGTCCCTACTCCCTTATCATATGTGGATGTGTGTACACAGAGATAAATACACTCATATCAAATCTCATGTCACAGGAATGATTCACTTTGATTTATCAAGATTTATTTTGTGTCCATGAATGGTTATCTTGTTGGACTCTTTGTACTGTATGATCTCCCCATAACCCCAGCAGTAAAATAAGGGTTTTCAAGTGTGACTTGCTTGGATTTACTCCCATGTTCTGTATGTGTGGTACAGCAGCATGAAGCAGTGCCAACAGGAGAATTAACCAGAACAATAAAGCTGAAAGAATCCTTTGCCAGTAGCCTTAATTCACCCTCACTTTCCCTTCCCAGGATTGTCACTAATAGGCAATGACTACTTCTTAATTATTATTTGAGTTTAGTAGCTGATTATTATTGCTAAATGATATGAATGCTTTTAGCCGTGGTTGGACAGAGAAATCACTTTGCATTTACAGAATCCTGAATGGATGTGTTTGCAAACATTTTGCCTGGCACACTTATTTAGAAAGAGTTGAAATCCACATTTCATGAACGTGCCTTCTGAATCCTTTAAATTCCTTTCCTACAAACATGTCAATTACTCCAGGAAAAGGCAGTAAATGTTTGTCAGATATGAGCAAAAATAATTTAAAATTTGGATGAATATAGGCTAATTTCTTTGCTTCATAGCTTCTTCAGTTTTATTTTAAATAGAAGAATGTATATTGAATTAGGTAATAGGAGCTGTGTTGGAAAGTCTTTGTCATTCAGCAGTTGCAGAAGATCAAGCTGAGGCAATGTGGATTGGCTCATCCCACCTAATTTGGGGATTTAACTGAACCTTGCTTTTGGCATGTGCCAGAATTGCCCTCCTAAGACAGTAAAAGGCATGTTATTGTCTGGAGAAAATCATCTCCTTCAAGTTGTCAGGACCTAAAATGCTCATTTTCCTTTTCCACGAAGCAGAAAACTCATCTCTGTGGAACAGGGTTTGAGTATGAGCCACCAGCAGCCTTGTCTGAGGAAACAGGTGAATTTGGCTCCTCCAGAGAGGCTCAAGCAATTAAATTTGTGGGCTCTTCCACAGAAGAGTCACAACACTCACAGATTTGCTTCTCATCTTTTCCCCCACCCCACCTGGACTTCCCTCACCCCCCGACAGACAGG
This sequence comes from Chiroxiphia lanceolata, assembly GCF_009829145.1. Lineage (NCBI taxonomy): Eukaryota > Metazoa > Chordata > Aves > Passeriformes > Pipridae > Chiroxiphia > Chiroxiphia lanceolata. The sequence continues at coordinate 17,446,002 of NC_045651.1, forward strand.
ATTGACTTCCACCCACCCACGGAGCCTCTGGGGCTGCCAGTGGACTTTGGTAAATTGTGATAATAACTTTTAGGCTGTTGGCCACACATTTGTTACGGAATGAAGTAACTCTCTTCACATGAGCTATCAGACAGAAATTACTTTGAGTCCCAATCAATCTAAATTTCAACTGGAGGCTTCAAGGTGAAGCCTCTGAACTTGGCTACCCATTAAAGGCCCATGAAGCCATCCAGGCCTTTTCATTTTTAGCTAGAACAGTGTTTCTGTCCTCCTGTGCTATTGTTTGTATGTCAAAACTCCATAGCATTAGGTGCAATGAATCCTGTATTTCAGGACATTACCTCCATCAAAGGTGAGACTTTAATTTCTTTAGAGCAAATCTTGCTCTCCCCTCCTTCTCCTGCTCAAAGCAATAAATGCTTTAAATAAACTCTGGGCAAACTTTCTGGCCCCCTGGCACTAAAACTCAGAAAAGTGATCAAAACTGTATGTATTTATAACATTTCATTAGGCTCAAAATTCCCTCTGTTCTTCTCCTGAGAACGTTTAGGATTTATTAAGCAAATGGAATCTTGTTCTGCTCATTGTAACATACTCCCCCTTAAATCATTGGAGTGTTGAGCCCCTGAACTGAGGCTTTGGGGTCTTTAAAGGTGTGTGGAAGGGGCTCGAACAAGAGAGTGAGTGTCCACAAGCTCTGTGTAGTTACACACACGAGGATCTTTGCATTGGAATATTCCTCTTCGATGCCTTTTGCTTACACTTCATTTTTAACCGAGCGTGTTGAATGCAACCCCCAAACAAGACCTTTCCCTAATGCTGAGTTTAATGACCCTTTTAACACCAGCAGAGCTGCCTCCTTCGCTCTCTCTGCTCTTCCCTCGGAGCTGTGGAGCGTTAAACGTGTCATAAAAATGTCTTTTTGGTCCGGTCCACAAACCCCCTGAAAGGCACAGAGAAGCTGTATAGTCACCCAGCATGAAATCAAAATCTAATCAACGCAGATTATGTTAGATTAGCTAAGCAAGTAAACAATTAGCCAAGTTAATGTTACCTACCATGTCCTTCAGCGCTGAACAGAGAAGGAATTTGTCTTCCCAGACATGTTTTAGTTCCAGCTCTCGTTGGTGACATTGCAGGTTGTTGGGTGAATTTTTCAGATTCCTGTCTCCTGTTGGTGTTTTGTTTTCGTTCTGTTGGGACTCTTGAACAAAAAGGAAGGAAATGTTGGTAGGAAGAGGGGAGTTCCCAAGAGGTGCTTGGGGATGAATTGTGGGTTTGGATGTGATCCCATGATGCAGAGCAAGGAATTGTCCCCAGGCTCGAGTCCTCACACAGCAGCCTCTCCCGAGGCTGGGCTTTGTGGGATTGTGGAAGATGCTGCTGCTGCTCACTACTGGTAGGGTTGAGGAGCTGAGCCCTCATGAACCATCTCACTGTTTGAGAGGCAAAACTGCTCTGACCTCATGTGAAAGATTTTTGGCAAAAATAAAAACAAAATAAGCAGCTGGTTTTGGTTTTCATAGAATCCTGGAATGGTTTGGGTTGGAAGGGATCTTGAAGACCATCTCATTCCAACCCCCTGCCATGGGCAGGGACACCCTCCACTAGCCCAGGTTGTTCCAAGTCCCATCCAACCTGGCCTTGGACACTCCCAGGGGTGGAGCAGCCACAGCTTCTCTGGACAATGAGACTTGTTTGGGGTTTTTATTCTCATTTTTGTTGATGTGTGTGTGCAGGTGTCTGATTCCTCCCTCTGACTTCCCCACACTGTTCAGACCGACTTTGCTCATTAAGGTCACAGAGAAAATGAAATTAGCAGCTGGAATTCTGATACAGAAAAACTTGCTCCATCACTCTGCCCTTTCCTTCAGTTCTCCTGGAACTCCCTGCTCAGCTGGTGTGGACTGATGGGCTCTGATACCCATGTTGTGTCTGCACAGGTCTTTCCACAACTTTGTGTTTCACTTTTGATTTTCTCAGCCTTGCTTTCATTCCTCTTTGGATTAAGACAAGCACACCAACAAAAAATAATTAATTTAGCAACCTTAAACCAGTTTCAGAGCATCTCTTTGCTGATATCACTGTTACCGAAGTACAGAAAAGCTGTGAGTTGGACTTTAAAGTTCTCACAGTAATGTAGGAATTAAATTCAGTTTATTAGCACAATTAATTCTCTAAAACCAAACATGATCAATTTTTAGCTGCTATTTCCGCAGAATTGTTGATGAAATGGAATTCATCTAGTGGTTATATGTAAAATATTACAACTCTCTGTCATTAACACAAGCTGTTTCAACTTTTTTCAGGGAACAGAAGGGAGCAGATCAGCTTCTGGTCTGGAGCAGATGCCTCTTGCACCCTGAAAGTCAGAGGATTTCTGCCAGGTGGTTGCCACGACCCATCCAAAGTCTGGTGAGTAACTGTGGAAATTTGTGTGCTCTGATCCACTTCAAACAATGTGTTGGGCAATGACTGTACAGAACAAAAGCCTATCAATAATCAAGGGCTCGTGGTTAAAAAAATTAATGGCTCTCAATATAAAATTGGATCTCCAGGTCTTCGCTCATCCACTTCAGCACCAGTTCGAAGCCATCTGAGGTAATAAAAGACCTGGCTAAAATAAAAGACCTATCCAAGCTAATAAAAAACTTGACAGAGTTACTGTGTGTGATTTTGCAGGGAGCTGTAACTACTGCCTGATAGGAAGTTCATTGAGGACTAAGCACAGAGCACAAACACTGACAGAGCTTTGGACGAGGGATGAATTATGGGGGGATCAGATACAGACACAAAAGTGCTGTGTTGGAGGTTAAAACCATTCCAGGGCCTGAAAGCCTTTGCTTCATAGAAAAGGATGTGACAATGAGTTTCATTTAAAGACTGAATTCATTTGCCAAGGGAACAATGAGGTTTTGCTTTTTTAATCAAAATGCAGACAAGTAATTTCTTAGGCAAGCAAAGCTCTGAATTATGCCAGGGAAGATACAACGTGAGTAAACAGTCTTTTCTGTAATACAGCTATAAAATATTATATTATACATATACATGAAATAAAGAAGTGATCAAACTTGTCATTTAATTGTATTATCAGATTTGTAGCTTGTGAAAATGTCAGGGAAAATAACACAGTACATAGGATGGGTCAATTTATTAATTGTGGATAATTTTTGAGCCAACTCCAGGCAGTGCTATTGTATTTCTTATTTATAAGTATTTACCAAGTTGCTTGGATAAATAACTTACAACCAGCACGTTATTTTTTTCACTCTTCCCATTTTGATTGTGTCCTGGTTGTGTACCAGGATCAGTGACTGGTCTCTGAGGTCACACAGCAGCATTTCTACCTGGATGCCTGTTACTTTTCCAGTGGGAGAGGAGCCTTTAGCACCTGGCCAGTTTGAGCTTTTTAATGATGTGACATTTGTGACACTAAATATTTGTAACCTCCCAAAGAACAGGAGACAAGGGCTCATTTATTAATGCATATTTTTCTAATTCTTGCCCACCTCCTTCCAGCTCTGTTACAGCTGGCTTCACTTGCTTCCTAAAGCTGAATCACAGAAAAACTCCAATTGGACCAGTTGAACTGGGGGGCTAAATCTTGGTCTAGTTATGAATTTTCACTCCCACAAAAGTTGGGAGTTTTATCAAGTCCAAGGGTTGGAGTTGATGATCTCAGAGGTCTTTTTCAACCTGTCTGATTCTGTGATTCTATGATATGAATAAAAAGGACTCAGGACTCAAACCTGCTAACTAACAAAGCAAAAATCCCAGTTGAACCTTGAACTGAGCCATCAATACATCCCTGAAGGATGTTATTGTTATTATTTTCACCAGAAAAACCACAATGACTTGGAGGTTTCTGCTCATGTGAGGAGCAATGTTCGCATCCCTGCGCTCAGCAGGAGTGACACCAATAAAACCAACTGCCCCAAATAAAGCTTTGCCCGTGTAGGTGTCCTGGTCAGGCTGTTTCTCTGCTTTCCTGGCAATGCAGGAGCAACATGGATGTCTAGAAACAAACTGGAGAGAGTTTGGTCACCTGAAATGGAGCAGCCCAGTGCTGCCGGGGCGGGGGCTGCTCGTGCTCTCCAGCAGGATTTTCAAAACCAGATCCAAGGGAGGCCTTAGAGCACAGAATTTGCTGGCTTTTCAAAATATTTCAGGGCCTGTTGTACTTTTGGCAATCTTGTCACATCTTTAAGTGAAGGAGAGCAAAGTGGGGGAGCTGATGGGAAGCTCTTCTTTCCTTCCCAGGAGGACAGCTCTCCACGTGGAGCTGACAGCCCCCCCCAAACTCACATCCATCCAGGGGAGCAAATTATCTCTTGTGTGAGGTGAAAAGACAGCTGGGGGCATAGAGAGTGGGGCAGGAGGAAAATGGGAAGTTTTATCCACTTCACATGGGAAGGATGCTGTAAAAATGGGCTTTGTCCTGGTCATTGCAGTCTTTTATATCAAGTTTCATGAGGTTCATGCCTTGACTCCAGCATCCCTAGAAAGTTAAAGACCTCTAAGACTGGCCATATTTTCTCTTTATGCTCTGGCTTTTTTAAGTTTCAAGCTCTACTTATTTGCAGAAACTTGTCTGTGTATTGCTTGGTGAGCCTGGAGTGAACAATTCTCTTGGTTTTCAGATTCCAGTTTGGGGCTTGAGGCAGGGAGAGAATATTTAAATGCAGCTATTGAATGGTACCCATTGCCCCAGGGGAGACAGGGTTGCAAAATCTTCATTAAGGCCATGTGAGAGGCAGAAGAAGAAAAAAGGATTCATTTCTTCATGTTATTCATAGGCAAGAATACATTGTCTTGAATATTAGCTGTGGGTCTTCTCCCCCGAGGTCTGAACACACTGACAATGAGGAGTTTTGAACAGGTTCCCAGCCATTAGGGAGTTACACAATACATGAAGAAGGTGAGATGAGAACAGGGACTAGATCTGTCCCCATTCTCTATTTCTTCCTGTTTAAAATGCATCAATATTAAAAAAAAAAAAAGAAATCCAGAATAGCAGCAGATTTTGTAACCTGTCAGAGGAGAGGGAGAAACAAGACATACTCGGCCTGCACCTGACACTGACTTTTTCTTTTCCACTTGAATCTGAGCTAATAGGAATAATAACTATTCTTTCTGCCCACTGACCCCAAAGATGTGTGTTATTGTGCTAATCCACTTCTGCTGGTGTTGAGTGCTGGTCTCCATGGGTTTGCCTTGCAGTCAGAAATTAATTCCCCATTGGGGTCAGTGAGGCTCCTGCCCATGGTTTGTCACTCCCCCTACAAGTGTCAAGGGCTTGCAGAGAACTTCCATACTTCCCCTCTGGAGTGTGTAAGGACTCAATTCACCCTTGGGAGAAGCCCACTGCTCAGCCCCTGCTCCCTCCTGGACTGTTGCTCTTGCTTTGTGGTGCTGTTGGGTTACACAAATTAAAGTATCTTCAAAACCAGCCCTGCCTTTGCTCCTTGCTGTGGAAACACAACAATCAGTTAATTGAGGGTGGGTGACACTGAGGTCACTGCACTCCCTCAGAGCTCAGATTAGGCTGAGAAAGCACAGCTCCTTCACAGCCTGTTTTGTGCTGCTGCACCTTGATTTTGAGTTAGATTAGTTCATTATTTATAAGCTACCAGATGCAGAGAGTTTGCAGGCTGCAGGATTTGCCTGGTGAGGGAAAGAAGAACTAAGTCACCCATCAGGGAACTGCCTCGTGGTTTGAGAGACCCTGTGGTGTCGTGGAAATCCAGAGAAGAGGGATGGATGTACCCAGGGTGTGCCATTAATTTGTGGAAGCGATTCAAGAATTCAACAATATTATTTAAAGCCAAGTCAAGAAACCTCAGGCCGAAGGGAGCTCTGAGAGAAAATTCTTGAAGGTGCTGAGTTTGTAGTTGGAAATCTCTGCTGAAGCCACATGGAGCAGCATCACCCTGAACATCCTCAGCTGAGACAGAGCAGGCACAGCACAGGGGAATGATCTCAGTTCAGACTCATCAGGAGCCCCACACGGGTCAGAATGAAATAGGAGATTTTTCATGTGTGTTAATCTTATTTAATGCCACAGCAGCGTTATTATCCTATATGTGATTTTCAACAGAATTTCTGCTTCTAGACAGAAAATAAGACTTTCTAGATCACTTTTCACTATTGATTTAGAATCTGAGCCTCTGTTTTGCTCTTTTAGAAGTCATGTGGGGACTTGTTACTTTCAATAGCATCAAAATATACATTTACCAGTCTGATTGCCTGAAAGGGATCATGGATTTAGCTGCTTGTACTCACTAAGTGATGCTCCTTTCTCTAGAGGTCTATGTCAAAGATTATTTAGAAAATCACAGAATTGCAGACAAAATTAGGTGGACAGGAACTGTGGAGGCCATTGAGCCCAACCTCCTGATTTAGATAAGCCTTTATTTTTTCATTTATGGAGTTAGGGTGCAGCAAGTGTCATTAGCACAGCACAACTATAAAGAAGTTTAATTTTAATTCATTGTAATATTTTCTCCATCTGCTTATAAATAGCCACGATGGGAAGCCGTTTCCTTTTATACAAAATTTCTGTTGGGTCTGTACAAGCTGCATACTCAGAATTAAGGTGGCCCTTCCCCATCTTCCTTGCCTCCTTTGGACACTCTCTGATGGCTTCAGATCTTTCTTATAGTGCAGTGACCAAAACTGCACCTCCTGGGGGCTGGGGTGGGGTTTTCAGCCCTTCTCTCTGTCCTGCAGTGCTGCTTTAAACCAGCCTGAGGCCCTCCCTGTGAGTTGTAGTGGCACATTTGCATTGCAGCACAGATGTGCCCGGTGTAACACCACATATAACTCTGCAAAGCCAACATCTGGCCCCATTAAACGCAGCAGAAATATTGTTATTGGCTCCAGCAGGCCTGGTAGCTCATTTATTCATTTTGCATTTTTTTTTCTAGAGAAAATAAAAGTTACTCCTACAATTGAGTGACCTGTCTGAAATAGTCCCAGCTCTGACCCAAAGGTTTGGTCACTGAGCAATGAGAAGTCACAATGTGTGACTTTTACAGATTTTCTGCTTTCTGCCAGGTCACTATTTATTATTTTCAGAATGGGAAATTCAAAGATCTGAAAGCACCTAATAGGTTGAGGGAGACAATGCCTTATAAAAATGTTATTGCTATTGACTTTGTGGAAGATTTGATTACAACGAATTGGCAGGGAAGTGATTTAATACTAAACATTGACAACTGTAATATCCAAGAGTAATTCTGAACAATAAGAGACAAGAGAAAAAATGCATTTCCTTTTATTGCAGGAGAGGCTGTTGCTAAAGGGATAACAGAGACTCAGTGTAGTAACTGCTGAGAGTGATATGTTTGTGTTGGAAGAGTTACACTAGAACTTTGGCCAAACATGAAACATATATTAGCAAAACAATAATTCTGTGAGCAGCTGAAACAAATCTAAAAATAATTTTTTTACCCCTTAAAACATTTTGTCAACAAGTGCTGCAAATGAGTCGCCATAAATAAGGCAAAACAACCAAAAAATCAATTGTCTACACAAGGTTCCAAGACAGATCTGTTGAAGCCATTTAACACCTTATTTGGTGTGTACTTGAGCCTTAAGCATGAGGAATTTCAGCTACTGGCTCAAACTATGGCCCCAAAAATTCTCTGTCCAGCTCGATTATTTCCCCTCTTTCTCTCTCCTCCCTTGCATTTTGTCCCAGCCAGAGATTTATAACCTGTTGTTTCAGTTCAGCTCGAGATTGTGCTGCAGCACAGCCAAATAGCTGTCCACAAGAAAGGGAAAACCTTAGTACGGTTCCAACCAGAGACTGTTTTATCTTTAAAATACAGCATTCTGAAGCCTGATGTCCTCTGGTTTTACGAGCAGTTCGTGAGGGGTACTTGGCTGGCAAGTGCAGCATCTGCCACCAGCTCCTCGCAGCTTTAAGAGCCTGAGTGCAAACTTCCCAGCCAGGGCACAAATAACATTTTACAGGGCACAAATAACATTTTACACGGCATAGCAGGCGGGTTTTGCTCTTCCCAAGCTTCCAGTTCCTCCAGGATCCAGGCCCTGTAGCTCTGCATGGGATGTGCCTTTCCTGGGCCGAGGGGGAGATGGGACCTTGGTCACTGCAGAGAGCAGTGCTCCCTGCCCCTCCCTGGGAAACCAGCCTTTTCCAGGGAAACCAGCCTTTTCCAGGGAAACCATCCTTTTCCAGGGAAACCAGCCTTTTTCAGGGAATCCATCCTTTCCAGGGAATCTATCCTTTTCCAGGTGGTCCATCCCTTTCCAGGGAAACCAGCCTTTTCCAGGGAATCCATCCTTTTCCAGGAAATCCATCCTTTTCCAGGGAAACCATCCTTTTCCAGGCAATCCATCATTTTCCAGGTAATCCATCCTTTTTCAGGGAATCCATCCTTTTCCAGGGAATCCATCCTTTTCCGGGGAATCCATCTTTTTCCAGGTAGTCCATCGTTTTCCAGGGAAACCATCCTTTTCCAGGTAATCCAGCCTTTTCACCCCCCTTTCAAGGGAAGAGGAGGGGCTGCTCTTGTGGTTCAGAGCCAATTCTTCACGTGTGCACAGCAGGTACAAACCCTGCACAGGAGAGGAGACTCTGCATGGCCACTGACACTAATTTACCATGAGGGGAAAATTCCAGCCTAAGTGGTCTCTACTGTCCATAAAACACTCAGTACCAGTGACATTTGCTCCTTCTCTTAGTGGTAAAATATATTTATTTGTGAGGTTGATCCTAATCTATCTCAGAACAGTGTTTTCAGTTTTTCCCCAGTAGCATTTATAATGATTGAAAGTGTAGGCCAGAGAGGACATCTTTCCGTAGCAATGAACAAAAATAAGAATAACTTTTCAGCATTACCATATATCAATAGCCAATTATTTTTGCAAGGATGGGTTCTGGCTGGCTGCTAATGGGCTGACAATGAGATAAGTCTTCCAGGAGAGAAACCATCGTTTCAAAGACAGAGTGGCTGGCCTTTTAATTTTAAGGCATTACCAAAATCACACCTTTCACCTTTAAAAATTGTAAATGATCACAGCCTTGTTTTAAATCATTTAATTGCTGTTCGAACTGAGCCCGGCTCATGCTTTGCAGGGGTTTGTCATTCTTTGCACTGATGGTGCCACTTAATTTCTTAATTTTTCTTGAAGAAGGACACCCTCCTTGCTTGTACTCTCCCTCCCAGCTGCTTGCTGCCCATCTGTCTGCAGAGGCAATATTAGGAATCCGCAGACAATTCCCTCTTGCTCATATGTATTTCTAGAAGCTGATATACAGCACAGATATGCACAGGCACAAAGTAAAACCTATTAAACGAGGAGATAAAATGCAAAGATGCTTTAGGAAACTTTTTCCAGTGTTTCAGATAAAGCAGGCTCACATTTCATGATGTTTTTTTCTTCTGCTTTGGTGCCTATCCTTTCATCTTCACCTGTTTCATCCATCTGCCTCTTTCTCTCTGACACGGGGAGTTTTGATGACGTGGATTAGGAGCCCCGTGTCTCTCTCTGGCTCTGATGGAGCTCCTCTCTTTAAACTTCCTCTTGAAAACAAGCTTGAAAGAAAGATCACCAGATGCTCTAGAATATGCACCAAGACTTGCCTGTGACTTGGCTGTATGTACAAATAGCCAAGGAGCCTGGGAAAATTTAAACCCCTTGTTGTTTTCCATGCCCGTGGATCAAAGTGCTTCCTTGTCTTTAGATAAATGCTGCCCCGCTGCCTTTGATGATGTCTGGGAGAGGAGACCAAGAAAATACTCAAAGATGGGTAAAATGAGGAAAACTGGTGCCATTCCCAAAGCCACAAGTTGGGTCAGTGGCCATGGGAGCTGTTCCCACTGGTCCTACCATCAGTCATGTATGTGCCTGTGGTTCCTGGGGCAGTGGAGGTGGAGGGAGCCCCTCAAAATTGCCACATCAATTTGAATTCCGGTCTCTGGGGCTATTTATTTGAACACTCCACATGTCCCCTCCACAGCAGCGAGCCAGCTGCTCTGACAACTCCCAGGAAATAAGAAATGTGCCTTGAGCTCCTGTGACATTTTATATTCCAAACTTTGCCCAGTGGCTGATGGTTCCTTCCTCAAAGTGACACATTGATTGTGGGCACACGGAGGGCGAGTATGATCGTGTTCAGTATTTTGAGCTCATCATCTGTTATCCCATTCCCATTGTCATCCCAGGCCCAGGCACTATCAAATTGGAAGCAGTAGCGTAGAAAATTAGGAACAAATCAAAAGAGACTACAGCTGTGAAATGAATCAAACCGCTGGTCCTGCCTTTCGGGTTCCCTTTGGTAGAAAACATCTTTTGCAATGTATTTTTTTATTATTTTGGACTTAGAGCTGTGGAGGCAGGGGGGTAAGCCCTGCAATCCAGCACCCACCAAACAGAGCAGTTATTTACTGAAAAGTGATGAAGACAGAGAAGGATGGGTCACCCAGGGCAGCACCTTACCTAGATCTGTGCCTTGACTCATTTTGACCACCCAAAGGACGTGTCACTGCTCCAGGGGCTCACCCATAGGCATTCCAGCAGCACCCAGAGAAACCTCCTGGATGTTTGCAGCTCTTGACCTTGGTCCTCTCCATTTGCTGCAGCTTAATTGGGGTGATGTGATTAGAAAGGTTCAAGTCCAAGCTCCATGTCAGCTTTTGGGAGCAGCCCCTGGGTGAGCAGGCTCTGGGGACGTGTGTGTTTGTATGAAGATGACCACATTAAATTTAAGCAGAAATAAATGGTAATTTAACTGGCACAGATACACAAGGCTGACATAATCTCTAAAGGTTTGAGGCTGCTATTAAATTTGTTCTCCTTATTAATTTGTGAGCAAGAGGATAATGAAAAACTGGCAACTTTAAAGTTAACATAAAAAGTAAGAGATATACAGTTGGCAGAGATAATTTTATGCACTGTCAAAGTGAAAAGACTTTGCTAAATGTATGTAGGCAAAGATTCACACAGTCATCCTAATGAGCAGTTAAAAGATGGACTTCTAATAATTGAATCATGACTCTTGTCACACTTGTATTTGTTTAATATCTCTAGTTTTGGTTGAATCTGGTTTCGAGTTCCTATCTTAATCAGGTCTGCTTTAGGCTCTTGGTTCTAAATAACTCCAAGTGATGAGCATGAATCTTGTTGTCCTATTACCTCCTCAGCTTCTTGTTTCCAGTGAATACAATGTTCTTTCACAACCTCATGTTTAATTTCTGCATTTAGCCAGCAAGGTTGGACAAGGAGGCAGGTGGGTGATTTGCAGCCATTCAAGGTTTGAATTTTCAAAGAGGAAACCTTCTCTTCCTCTTCTCTGCATCACTTACTAGATTTTGGAAGTAATTCCGATGGCTCAGATGGTTACCAGAAAATTTCTTTGCTGGTAGAGCTCAGGGAGTCTTGGCCATGTGCATTGTTCTGTTGGGCTGGTTTTTATACATATTAAAAAAGAGAAGCCCTAAAAGAGAAGATCATTTGGTCTTTAAAACTCTTTTCCTTAAACCAACTGCCGTGGTCACCCTTGGATGGGATTGTATCTTCAGTGACACAGAGCTCTGCCTCACCAATCTGTTCCAAATTTCTCATCAAATTCCTGAAGTCACATCAGTCAAAGCTGACAAGAGGTTCCACTTTTCCAGCTCCTCTCACCGAAGTACACGAGGCTGGGACTGCTCCAAATCTCTCCTTCTTCACAGTCCTCAGATTTGCCCACCTCATATTAATTTATTGTCACTTGCAGCTTCAACTCCTCAAAACTTCCAGTTTTCTATATTTTTTTAAACAGAAGGAATGGAAAGATGCTTAATTCTCATTACAGTGAACAGGTTATCCTGTGTTTCCATGAAAAAAAAAAAATTATTTCTTCCTTCTTTTCTCTGCATAAGAATCTTTATGTGCTCAAATCTGTCTTTGAAATTATCCATTTTTCTCTTTTTTCTAACTCCAATCACTGGTTTTCTGGGCTCAAGTCTTTATATGCTCAAGTCTGTCTTTAAAATCATCCATTTTTCTCTTCTTTCTAACTCCAATCGCTGGGTTTTAGGGGCCTCTTCAATTCCCAGTTCAAAAGAAAGCAACAATTATTTTGCTTCAAACTCACCCAGCCCTGAAGACGAGGCATTTATCAGTTTTTCATGGGCACCCTGTTTATTTTCAGTTTATTTCTCCAGTTCTATCAGAAGGCTGCTTGCTTTGCTCAGCTTTGCAGGTGGCTGAACCGGTGTGGGGAAGAGAGCAGGCTCTGCCCCCAAAAACTCCCACAGCATCCTTTCAAAAGCACCTCTTGGGATGCAGACAAGCTTCCACGGGCTTTTAAAGGTCTCAGGACAGATGGAATGTGTTTGAAGAAGAGGGGGACGGAGCTGGCTGGAGTTGAGGGTGTGAGGAGAGGTGACCACGGGCCCTTTTCATAAACAAGATTTTCAGAAGGTTGGAAAACATCAAAAGATTTTGAACCAAAATATCAGAGAAATGCACAGGACCAAAGTGTGCAAGAGAAGGCACTAAAAATGCCTCTAGGTTCCTACTTGTGCCACTGGTGGGAAAGGGAAATTTGGGCATCCTGAGGTCCCTGGGAACATGGACACCTTTGGTGTGTGAGAACTGATGGAGGAGCAGGCGGGCACTTCACCTGAGCAGAGCTGCCCAGTGGATCCCCTGGGCAGGGTAAATGTGCTCCTTATTCAGCTGTGGAGATGCTCGGGTGCTTATTTAGGTGTTCAGGAGCAGGGCTGAGAGCAGCAGGACTGGCATGGCCAGCACAGGAGGTGGGTGAGACCCAGGAACTCCACACGGGGACCCCACAGGTTGAGGAGGGGGCACCCAGCTCTTAGAGAGTGTCCAGAGGAGGCAATGAGGATGGGGAAGGGCCATGTGAGGACACTGAGGGCACTTGGTGTATTCAGCTGGAGAAGAAGAGACTGAGGGGAGACCTCAGTGCAGTTCCAAGTGCCTGGGCAGGGGCAGAGGAGGGGCAGGGACTGAGCTCTGCTCTGGGGGGACCAGGGACAGCAGCCAGGGAATGGCTGGAGCTGTGTCGGGGCAGGGTCAGGTTGGATCTCAGGAAAAGGTTCTTCCCCCAGAGGCTGGTTGGGCACTGCCCAGGCTCCCCAGGGCAGTGGGCACAGCCCCAAGGCTGCCAGAGCTCCAGGAGGGTTTGGCTGATCCTCTGGGGCACAGGGGGTGACTCTTGGGGATGGTCCTGTGCAGGGCTGAGGGTTGGACTGGATGATCCTTGTGGGTCCCTTCCAACCCAGCCCATCCTGTGACTCTGTGGTGGCAGGGGGAGGTGGCACTGCCACCCCAAACCCTCCCCCTCGCCCCAGCACCAGGGGGGTGCAGAAACACAGCAGCTCCTGCCTGTGCATGGAAAACTGCATCAGACGATGGAAAATGAGCAAAATGTGCCTCCTGCTATGAAAGTGTCACCAGGCAAGCTGTTGGTGGGGAAGAAACTCTGTGTTCTCCAGTATGTGTGGATATAAATAAACACAGGCTGTGCAGATACTTCAGATGTCTACTAATGCATCTTGTATTTATGTCTGACTTGAAGAGATACAGAGAGATTAGTAAATACTTCAAATTGACAGCACAGACATATTTTCATGGAATAAATGATGTTGGTAAGTGGTGAGACTTTTCTTCCTTCCCTTCAGGAAATGGGGAAGAGTTGTTTCCATCGATATTATTTCCAATTTTTTTCCCTCAGGAGAGAGAAAAAGATCTCACTGAAGATAACATATTTGTTGCTGATTAGATTTCAGTGTTATTTTTTTAAAACCTCAGATCTCTTAAACCTATGGGGCACTTATGAAATACACACTCATTTCTTTCAGGACACTGCAAAGACCTTCGTTATGTTGCCCAGGTACAATTCCTGGAGGATACTCCCTTTCTTTATTACACTTATGATTTCTTTTTAAATCCAAACCTTAAATCAGCAATTTCAGGTCTCCCTAAAGAAGGAAACTACAAAACCCCAAGAGTCCCTACAAGCCTTCGTGCACGGTTTTGTAGAATAAGCTCCATTTATTTGTAAACACTGAAAATATTTCAGTGATGTTGGTTTTAACAGGCCAGAACTGAAGTTGTGAAAACTTCTGGAAAACCAACCAGTCTGATCACTTGGTATTTCCTGCAAAGAAATAGAAAATAAAGAGTAAAAACCCGCAAAGTTACACATGCAAGAGCCTCTTCTGCAACCTCTTGCCTAATTATGTGGGATGATTTTTTATTAAGCAGATTTTTTCCTGGACTCAGACCCAGTTTCCCAGAGTAGCCCATGTCTCTTTAACCATCAGAACCAGGGGGGTCCTGTCCTTTTCACGCTGAAACCAATGGCAAATCCAATTTAATTCCACAGGATCCAGCTGTAAGATTCTTTATAGGAAGAAACACAAAAATTGACAAGTTTTATCAGGTCTTTTAGACTGCTCCTGTCCTGTTGTTAACTCTGGGTGTTCATTTGCCTTTGCCTAAACATCCTTGCAGCCTTTGGACCCTGTGGTTCTGCAGCCCTGCCGTGCCTTCTGCTCCTGAAAACATCCAGCCCTTTTTAAAAAATAAACGAGAAATTATTGTATTGATCTTTCTTTTTGGTTTGTTTGTTTTGGAAACCAGATGTGATGGTGACGAGGCGAACGAATAAATTTCAGCGTTCGCCTTTCCGTACGAACACGGATACGTGGGAACAGAAGGAGCAGCCCCAGCTCTGGGCTGTGCAGTGCCAGCTGGGGCGGGTCATGGAGTCCCGCGTGTCCCCCCGTTTGACGGGCACATGGCGAGGGGTCAGTTGTGCCATGTCGCCCAGCTCGGGGCAGCCTGGCACCCGCACTGCCCGCGGCATCGCTCCCGAGCTCAGCGGAGCGGGGGGGCTCGGCAGCATCACCCGCACGGGCTGGTCCTGACCCACCGACGGCCCCGCGTTTGTGGTACCCGCGGGATGCTCCATCGCGGGATGGGATGGGATGCTCCATCGCGGGATGCTCCATCGCGGGATGCTCCATCGTGGGGCCCCCTCGCCCCTCTGTCCCCGAGGGGGGTCCCTGTGGCCCCGCTGTCCCCGAGGGGGGGTCCTCGCCGCCCCCCCTCCCCCCGGGGGCGGTGCCGGGCCCCGCACAGGTGCCGGGATTGGGCGGAACATGCAAATGCTGCGCTGACGTCAGGGCGGCTCCGGCCCGGAGAGCACAAATAGGGCCGGCCCGGCCCGCGCCGCGCACTGTCCGCACCGCCCCGCACCGGCCCCGCACGGCCCCGCACCGCCTCTGCAGCCCCGCGCCCTGCCCAGGTGAGTGCCGCCGGGAGCGCCCCGCGGGGTCCTCGCTGTGCCCCCGCACAGCCCCGCGCATCCTCGCGCATCCTCTCGCATCCCCGCACAGCCCCGCGCATCCTCTCGCATCCCCGCGCATCCCCGCACATCCCCGCATCCCCGTCCCCGCCCGTGTCGCCCCGCGGGTGCTGGGGGGGCTGTGCAGCCCCGCGGTGCCGCCGCCCCCGCGGACCCCCCCGAGCGCTCGGTGCCGCCCGCGGGCGGGGCGCGGGGACGGGCGGGCTCCCTCGGCCCCGGGACGCGCTCGGGGGGTCCCGCATCCATCCCGCCGCGGCCGTGCCGCCCGTGGGGCGGGGCGGGGGGTCCCGCGGTGCCCCCGTGCCGGTGTGCGGGGCCGCGGGGCGCGGGCGGGGGTCCCGTCTCGTCCCGCCGCGGTCGCGCGTGGGGCCCGCGCTTCCCCCCGTGTCCGCCGGGGGGCGATGCGGGCCCGGCCCGACGGGGCTGGAGCGGGGCCGGGAGGGACGAGACCCGCCGGGAATGGGGATGGAGCGGGGATGGAGCGCTGGGAACCGCGGGATTGCTCGGCTGTGACATCCGGGGCTGCTTCCCCAAAGCCCCCGAAATGCTGCAGACGCGCCGCTGCGTGCCCGGCGGAGGGTCACGGGAGGGGTGGAACGGGACTGCTCCGGGTGTAACCTCGGAGCAAACCTGCGTTTGAAACGTATTCGGATGTCGAGCCTGGAAACCCGTGGTTAAATCCCTGCGAGGTTCAGGAGCTTTTGGTTAGTCCTGCATCCCTGCTGGATTGAGGCTCCCTAGGTTTCTGCTGGGAGCACTGAAGTGTCTTGGGGAATTTCAGGATCAAATGAAATATTTTCAAGTAGCTTTGGCTCAAGTGAAAAGTCGGGCTTGCACTTAAAAATCACAGCTGATTCCAATGAGTTCTTAACCCATCCAGACTTTAAGTATTTAACTACAGACAGCTGACTGAAATCATTATTTGGCTTCATCGTGTCTTGCTGAAAGGTTACCTTAGATTGGATCTGCTCCTTAATTTTGTAGCTTATTTTTGTAGCACTTAACAAGAAATTATGGATTTCTATGGCTGACAAAATTATTTTGTCAGCCATAGAAATGCAGTTTAGATAAGGCTGGAGCAATTGGGAAGGTTGATGATAGGAACTAAGGGCCAGATTCTTATCTGGTGTTAATGGAGCCAATTTGTATAGAGGTAATAGTTATGTCCAAACACTTTCTTTTTACTATAGCAACAGATAATTCAGATAATTCAGAACTTCAGATAATTAAGTTTAACCTCTTTCTTTCTAATGTGAAGCTCGCTGGAAATTATTGAAAGCTGTTGCAAACCACTAATTTCTCAAATAAGCCACAATTTAAGTAGCCCTGAAAACAAAACCAATAACTGCTTTTGGCAAATTCCTTAATCTTATTACAGCCACCATAATTGAATTCTTAAAGCTTTTGTGTCGTGGAGGAGAAAGTTGTGGGGTCTCTGCAGCCATCTGGCTGTCAGACAGCTCACCTTGGATGTCACAGAAGTGCTGTGAACAGTTTGTGCTGTTCTTCACTCAGTGTGCCCAGTCCCTGTCCTTTTTCAAGGTGACCTTTGATGCTTGAGTAGCTCCAAAACCTGTCCCCTAAAACCTGGGCTTGTCTTTGGCTTGTATCTGCTTGCTGTTATCCTTTGAGTGGAGACCCTGCACCCATTTGCTCATGATTTGAGGCTCTCCCTGTGTGTTGGTGCCAGTCCAAACCCACCTGGCCTTGGATGGGTGTTCTGCTGTCACTGGTGCCATTCTTGCCTTGGTGTTTGAGCTTCTTCAGATCACAGTTCATAGCCTGGTGCTGCTGTGCTTGTGGAGTGTTTCTTGCTAGAGCAGTGCCAGCTGCAAGGAGAGCTGTGAGGCTGTTCTAGCTCAGAGGAAGAAACCACAACCTTCAGGTAAACTTTTGGGCTTTGCAGAGTATATTCTTTATCACAAGAGCCAAAATTGCTTTGGAAGCAAAGGAAATGTGTCACAAGTGAATGTGATGCTCAACTTCAGTATAGCCTGGTTTAGTTCTAGTAACAGCATTAAAATTAGGAATTCCTGCATTACGGAGCAGATTAAAATCTGTCTCTCTGCTCACATGCACTGGTGAGAGCAGATGTGTGAGAGACTCCCTCCTCCACCCCCAGCTCTTGAGAATCTTCTCAGGTTTAGCTGCAACTCCTGTGTACAGGCTTTGATTTATCTGGGCAGTGGTGTCCATGCAGGCTCACATCCTGCAAATCTGTGCCTCCCTCAGGCAAGGGAAAGAAACTGGCAGCAAAATTTACAGTGGTGGTCTGCATCTATTCAATCACTTGGAGATTTTCTGTTGACTTCAGGGAATTTAAACCTGTCATCCAGGAGCTGGATTGTGAGCTGCAGCCGTGCAGGGCTCTGCACAGAGCCTTCCCCTCAGCTCAGGGTGAGGGGGTGCTGAGTGAAGGGACATGTAAATGCTGTGTGACTGCAGAGTTAATCCTCACTTGATATTTATGGTGCCTATTTGTTGCTTGGTTGAGGCTATTAAGATATATAATGTATATTATATTAGCGTGTCCTTCTCTCACTGTGAGTGAGAGCAATTAGTGTCCTGTCAGTCAGCATGCAATAAAAATAAGTGATTTTTAAGCTGACTAGAAAAAGATGTTCTACAAATTCTATTTATAAAACCCACCAGAGTTTCTAGCAGGTGGAGGCTGCCCTTTCATTTCATCAGTGTCACAGATCCTAATCCAAGCACCTTCATGTTTTCTGGCTGTTAGTTATTTACTAAATATACATTAAACTCGCAAGTGCCCTGTTTTGCTCCAGGATTGTAATTTCAAGCAGGATATGAGTCAGAGGTCTCTAGAACTGTGAAGTTGTATTTGCTCTGATGGTATCAACTGAGCATACAACATACCTCTATAAAAGAAAGGAAAAAACCCAACTCCCCCCAAAAACATGTGAGAAACAGTATTACTGTGCTGGAGCAATTCATAATGTAACAATGTGCTTGTCGCTTATTGATAGAGCGACTTTGGTTTATTAAACATTTATTTGTAGCCCCAGTGGCGTTACATCGGAGCTTTCCAATTGGAATTTAGAAAGCCTAATAAATTTTGATTTCTTCCCGAATGCTCCCCATTCAGGGTGTTCACATTAGTGCTGAGGAAAGGCACTGCCTGAGCTCTGCAGGTGCTGTGGGCTGTGCTCCCTCTAGTGATGGGGTGTCTTTGGGCAAACAGAATAGCTGAGTCGCTGCTGCTCTAAATGGTCACGGCTCCAAAATTAGGAGTGATGCACCGAGGCTTGGATATACCCTGCAGCAAACACACGGCAGGAAAACACTGTAAAATGAGTCCTGTCAAGACAAGGTATGTCATGGTGAGCTAATTCAGCTTGGCTTAATTTTGCCATTAGCAGGTAATGTTGGTGTGTGTGCTCAGCCCAGGCAGCAGCCTGGCCCTGCATCCTGTGGAAATGCCATTGCCTGCTTCATTAAGTGTCATTATGCTTCGTTAAGGGGTCTGTGTTTGCATCCTCCACAGCTGTTGGGAAAGGTCACAACTTCCCTCAGCCACCACAGAAAGGGCTCCAGGACTCCTTTGGTATTTAATGGTAGAAAGTAATGACACAACCTTGTGTTCTTGTCCCTGAAAAGTTGAGAGGGAGCACAGTTCCTGGCTTAGCTTGCAGGGCACCAGTGCAGAGCTGGGATGCATGGAACACCATAGTTCCATCTGACACCACTTGGAGTAATTGCATTGGCTTTGCTTCCAAATTCATTAAAAAACCTGTACAGGGCAAGGACCACTGCTCAGAGTGGATGCAGACGTGGTGGAAATCCTGGCTTGACTCTTCCCAGCTCCCTGCAGTTGCTGTGGGGCTGTGGTGGGACACTGCCAGGGAGCAGGTGCTGCTCCCAAGTGGGGTGAGTGTGGCAGGGCTTGGAAGTGGCTCTGCCTGGGACAGAAGCAAATGAGTGGAGAAGTCACAGCCCCAGTTGGGACTCACCTACCTCATGACTGGAGAAACATGTCAGCTCTTTTCAGGCAGGATTTATTTGTCATTTGATTTGTGTCTTTCAAGTTTGGGTGGGTTTGGTGACCCTCTGGAGGAGGAATGAGTGTCTCTGTGTGCTGGGTGTCAGCTGTCACATCTGACTGTAGCCAAGGGGGGTGGCAGTGGCTGTATCTGCTCGAGGCAGCGTCACCCTCTGAATCAGAGGGGAATAGTGATATAGTGACATTTCTGTCACATTGCTGGGAGCCTCCAGTGGTCAGAGAAGCAAAATGGATGTCTGGGGTTTTCCTGAAGATCTACTGAGGGTACAGGTGTGAGTCCCTGACTGTGAGTGACCCTGTGCTGCTGGGGGCTCTGGAGAAGGAAGAAAAGTCACCCTTTGGCCTCTACAGTACCATAATATTGTGCTTTGGTGTGGTTTGCTTTTGGCCACAGTAGTTACACAAATCCCAGGACTCTGGTTCTGCAGGAGCTGTGTGGGAACAGCACGTCCTGAGGAGGACAGTTCTGGGGTAAAACTGCTGTGATGTGGCACTGCCCAGGTGTGGATGGACACCGTCAGCTGCAGCTTCTGCCGCGTTACTGAACCCGAGCTGGGTTTGGCTATGAGATGGTTGTTCCATGAATGTTCTCTTGTTTTCAACAGGCTTGAAACGATGCCATCAAGAAGCTTTTGGTGCTCTCTCGTGTTGCTCGGGGTTTTCCCTCTGGTCCCGAGGGGATGGATGGACGTGGACAGGAGCAGGAGGCTGTTCTCGGACGCGGGGAGGTGGCACCAAGAGGTACCGTACACCAGCTGCTGCTGCAGCTCCAGCTCTTGCCTTTCTGTTCTGGGGCTGAGTTGAGGCTCTCCATGCTGAAAACAAAAAAACAAGTGTGGGCTTATTCATGTATATTTGTGTTAAACACCTGCTGAGGAGGTCAGTGAGAAACAGTGAAGCAGAAGGTTTTAGACTTACTGGATATACTGACATCATCTGGGAGGGAAATTGGGCTGTTGTGGAGGTGCTCTGTCCTGGGGCTGCTGGGACTAATGAAACTAAATTTAATAAGCAAAATTTGTCCTGGTTCTTTACTTGGGTCACTGGACCTTTAGGTGAAACCTGAAAAAAAAGCTCTTTTGCTGCTTAAAAAAAGGAAAACTGAGCCATAGATAGCTCTGAGAGAATCAGCCAAGTGACTTCCCGGGAGCGTTTCCCTCCTGACTTTGTGATGTGAAACTCCTGTGAAGCCCAAAGCCATAGAAAAGGCCCTAGGGACAATAACTGTAGCCAGGGGTGATGTTCCTTCACCCCAGTGCCTGTGTCCTTGGGCTGGGGGGACTCCTGTGCAGGAGGGCAGGGCAGTGATGCCCTTCCCAGTGTTCAGTCCCGGGCTCATGGAGAAGCAGCTGAATGTGTTTTCAGTGCTGGAGGTGCCAGTGTTGGCTTTGGCTGCTGTGCTGGGATGGAGCAGGTCCCTGTTGGGGCAGGGGTTGGGTGCAGGCTGTCCCAGCAGGGCTGGTGGCTCTGCCCCAGGGCTCAGTGCTGCCTGCTGAAATATTTAGGCTCACGTTTTCACATGTCTGAGGCTGAGACTTGTGAATAAAACCATAAAAATCTACAACTGTGGCTTTCTGGAGCAGTCAGTGCTGAATGCTGAAACAATTTTAGTTATTTAATTAGTTCCTGATGATCATGTGTTTGCTAAGTGATGGCTCTGGAAGTGGGAGGTGGTGGGGGAGGCCAGGGAAGGGAGCCTTGGCTATTTTTTAATTGCCAGTGCCTCCAACACTTCTGTCCTGGCAGACACATCAGTCAGTGCCAGGCTAATGATAAGTCCTTGATGGATTCATGTTGCAATTGGATCTATTTAAGCCTCAGGATCTGGTTCTCGCTGGAGAATCCCATTTCTCCCAGTCACATCCCATCTACAAACACCCACAAGTGTCTGCAGTATAGTTTAAGCCAATTAAAAAGTTGCTCTTTGCTTAGCAGGACTCAAAAGTCATTTCAGTGCTGTTGGAGGTTCTGAGTTCTGTCTCAGGTGTCCTTTTTTCTGGAGTTATCCATCCTCTGGTCTGTAAAAGTGAAGAAAAACAGTTCCCTTCCACACCCCCACTGTTATTTTGCTGCTGTGGAGGCTCAGGTGATACACTGGTACTCTGTGAACCATGTTCCTGTAGAGTCTCAGGTCACTTTTGCCTTTTTATTACAAATAATTAAGTATTTTTCATGGTTTTGCAGTTGAAAAAATCTCATTCTTCACTAATGCATATTAGTTTTGATTTTTGAAAAAAGTTACTCTGAAGAACTAAATTCATTACTCAAATAATTTACTTTAACATAAATCACAGAACTATTACGTTACTTGAAAGACACTAATTCATTTGATCTTTCCCTAAAACCCGTGATGTTATTTTACCAATTACTTGATCTTGCTCGAGGTGGAAGAATCTCAGTGAGAAACGTATTTGCTCAGGTTTGCTCAGAATTTAACGAGTGTGACTATTAAAATTCTGAATGTACAAAGAATGCAATTAAAAGAGCTTCAAGGGATGAAAGTTATAATTCAGATTTTTGAAAAAAATAACTGTGTAGAGAGCTTTGTTTCCACAAGAAATAGTCTTTATAAAAGTAGGGCACCAAACACCAAGATGAATCTGAGGGAAACTGAGATAAACACCTTCTGAGAGGAGACAGCAGATATTTTCTCTTGCAGAAAATAATTTAGCCATAAAACCTTTTTAATAATAAAAATCACCTGAAATCCTTCTGTAGTGATGCTGGGCTTGGTTCAGTTTGGAGCTCCTCATCCATGAGAAGTTTGTTTGGCACCAAATTTTATGGCTGGATTAATATGCAGAGCCATTAACATGCATTTGAAAACATTGAATCACAAATAGAAATGCTCCTGGCAATTCACTAAAATTGCTTTAGAAACGAGTAAAGGGTTAATTTACAGGTCAAGTAATTTGAAGTGTGCTCTGATGGAAAATTCCTGTGAACTTCATCAAAGCAAATACTTGGGTATGGGTCACTGACCTTCACTAATTCTTGTTCTGATCTACATAGGAACAAGTTGACTGAATCAAAAACGTTGCTTAATTTATGTTCAGATTGCTAAATTGATTTCTTCATGGTTTGTGGTAGAATTATTGCAGCTGTGCTTTGCATTTATAAAGGAAAAATAAGACTACACTCTACAGTCCTTCTGATGAGAAATGAACTCTCTAACGCAGCAGTCTGTGTTTTTCTTGGTGCTCAGCCTTTCACCCCTCCAATTTTTGGGGTGTTCCTGAGAAGAGGTTTGTTTTCTGGAATATTTGTAGTCCTGATTAGGTAGTTAATAAATACATGAATGCAAGATGAAATTCCAATGGTGTAGAATGAGCTAAAATAGAAAACCTAATTTAAGAAAGGACAGCATTAGTATTTAAGTGGAAACCTGCAAGTTGGCTGGTTTGTGTTAATTTTGGAGAATACTCTGTCACATTTAAACTGTGAAACTTCCCATGGGCTGGTTCCAGGAGGTGCTGGAAAGCTCTTGAAGGTTCTGGGCATTGCACATGGACTTGGGTGCAGCTTCTCAGGGTTGAACCATCATGGGACTCAATCCTACTGAGTGGAATAGGTGCCAAAATACTTAAATATATAGAGATCACCACTCCAGAGGGGTATTTTTGGACGAGTTTTTGCCTCTGCCTTCAGCAAGTCTGATTCCATGGTCAAACTGGATGTGTCAGGGGTGAGCACGATTTGTGGGCAGCTCTGTGCTGGCTTAGAAGGGCTTTGAGCTGCCCACAGAACACCAGGTGTGTGACTGGGGTCACCTCTTCCTTCTAGAAAGGAGTTTTTAAAAAATGCAGCTCAGTGAGTCGTTGCCAGTGGCAGCGAAGGGACTTTCCAGCATGAGCAGGAAAAAGACAAACAACCTGGATGTGAAATAACCCTGGAGTTTGGATCTGGAGGAGAACTTGGCCAGGAGGCTCTGATGGAAAGCCGGGGCTGTTAGTCCACTCAGTCTCTCAAGGAACTCCACACTTGTAGCTCAGACTGATTTTTTTCAGCCTCCTGGTGTATTTTGCAAAAGCATCTAATTCAAGATTGAAATTTGACAGCCAGCTTTCCTTCTGCCATTCCCTGCTTTCTCTGGGAGGGGCTGCTTCTCTGTGTGTGCTGAAGCCAAGCTGGTTTTCCCCACAGTTCTTGGGACAAGTTTTCCATCTCCTTTTCCCAGCCCACGGGGAGCAGAGCAGTGCTGCAAGACTTCCTCAGCCCAGATCTCCCATGTGCTGCAGGGAGCTCCTCTAACACGAGTCATCTCAGAAACCAAATTGTGTGTTATGTTTTCTGGGGCACTGCTGGTGGGGAGCTGGAGCAATATTATCCTAGCTTGAGAGCGTGAAAGTGGAGAATAATCCTGTGTTGTGGTACACGAGTAGTTGTTTTGTGCTGAATTGTTAAATATTTGGATGTCACCAAGCTCCCAGGCAGCTCCAGCAAAGGCTGGCAGACGTCCTGTGGTCTGCTCAGGGCTACAGAATCATAACAGCTCTGTAGTTTGCTAGAAATACTTAATTGCTTTAATTTGGCTTTTATGCCATGCCTTTTTTTTTTTTTTTTTTTTGCCACCCATCCTCCTCCTTGAGAAGCCTGAGGAGACTGCAGGGACCTTGATCATTCCTCCCCGTTGCTGTTTGATACCTTGTCTTGCTTTATGCCTTTAAATGACATCACCAACCTCAGAGCATCCTGGGTGGTTAGACCAATGCTTATTTTCATGCTCATAAACCCAGCAAACATGCTCATTTTTCAAGGCACCATAACCTTCTTCCTGCTGGCAGGTATTGGCAGGGTTGCTGCCTATGGGTTTTGTTCATTATTACTTGACCAAAGCTGTAGACACCCCCCCATCCCTGGAGGCATTCCAGGCCAGGTTGGAAGGGTTTTGGAGCAGTTCTGGTCTAGTGGAAGGTGTGGCAGGGGTGCCACTGGATGATCTTTAAGGTCCCTTTCAACCCAAACCATTCTGTGGTTCTGCTTCTGTGGCACCTGAACTGCTTAAAACCTCCAAGGATAAATGGACCTCAAACCTCCCCCTGGCTGCAAACAGCTGGGTCAGAGCAGCCCTTCAGTGCCATCCTGGCCAGGATAAAGCACCTCTCTGGAGTCCACTCACAGCCTCAACTGTGCTTGGCTGGAGGATCGATTATTGCTGGAATTCCTCATTATATTCAGATTCTTCAATGTTGCATCACTTACTGCTGCATCTGAAGACCACAGCAGGCTATTCTGAGCAGCAAGGGAGTCATAGGGATGATTTTTTGCTCCTTCCCCCAGCAAAGTCATATTTCCTAACCCAACAGACCAGGAAAGGAATGTTTTGAAAAGCAAGGTATAAAATTGCAAAGACTTTTATCGGAAGATTTTGCTTCTAATTCAAATAGAGACACAGTTTCAGAGCACGAGCTTGGAGTAAGACAGGCACAGTGCATCAGTTTTATATGCAGCTGGAAATCTAATATCCTAGTATTTATTTTAATTATTAGTAGTAGTGGTGTGTTCTTTGCCATGTCAGTGTTCTTTCTGCTTTTCATTCAGTTTGGAGGAAAAAAAGAGGAAAGAATCAAATTTGAACTTAAATCTGTACTGGGCTCCAGCCTGCTCCTGTTTAAGCATTAATGAAGGTACATGGAGACAAGAGTGAGGTTTATTTTTGTATCACTGTGGTATGTAGTGATAATTCACTCCCTGTTACCTGCATTGAAGTGCTATCTCTAACAAGCTGTAATTGCTTTTTTGTGGAGTAGTCGAAATCTTAACTAGTATATTATCCCTGTAGAGATGAGAAGCTTTTGCTCTGAGTGCTGGTTATCAGAGCATCTGCAGTTCAAGGTGCTGTGGAATGTTTTGATAGTATTTGTTATATATATATTTGTTGGGGTCCTTCCTCTGCATCCCCAAACCCCACCTACCTTCTTCTGTGTCCTCAGAGGGTTTAATAAATGCTGTATCTTATGGGAGGCTCTTATGCTTGGAGTACTAAAAAATGTGACTGCTGTGCTACTTGGGGCAAAGCAGGCCCTGCATACTTGAATAACAGCAAAACATTTGAAGAATTTTGGTTTACATTAGTTGTTTATGGCCCAGGGTCAGGGATTGTCAAGGTGCAACTGTGAAAAATCAAACCTAGATGGGGAAATGCTGATGTGTTTCTGAAGAAGAGAATAAAAGCAGAGTAAAACATGTTGCAAATAAAAAAAGAAATCAAAGGCAGTCTTAACTTGGCTGTGATGTGGCAGAGGGTCACACTCTGTGATATTCTGTTCAGAAGCCATTTAACCTTAAAAGACTAAATATTGACTAATTTTTAGCATATTCTCCCTTTAAATAAAAGGCTGCAGCAGTAGTTTTTAAAGGAAGACAGTTCTACTTAAAGTACTTTGTACCATCAAGCAGGGGAATTATCAGTTCCTTAGATTAGCCAGGCTACATCTGCAAATTTGGGCTTTCTAAAAACAGCCATCCCAGGAGCTTCCCCGTGACAATGTGGAAATTTATGGAGCTGTACCTGGGTTTCTCATCTGAAGTCCAGAAATAGCAGTGAGCAAAATCAGAGAGGCAGCAATTACCTCAATTAGCTGCCGTATGGCCGAGCAGATGATCCTGTGTGATGTGAGACATCAGAGCTTCTCTCAGTGTTTATACCAGACAGGACAAATCTAAATTTCTAAATAGCCAGTGTCTGTGCTGATAGCAAGCTTTTTCAAAACACAAGCACGTGATCTGGTTTTTTTCCCCCACGTGCTGATTAGTGAGGTTTTTGAAAATGTTCTGTGTTCTTGGTTGTAAACAGAAAATCCTGATTGTCAGGCTAAGCTGTGTGTTAGTCACAACCTCTGCTGATGCTACAGCCCATGTGCAGAGTGTCTCACCTGCCCTGTGCTGGGTGTCATTTCATGGAATGGTTTGGGTTAGAAGGGGCCTTAAAATTCATTTATTCCACCCCCTGCCATGGGCAGGGACACCTTCCACTAGCCCAGGTTGCTCCATGCCCCGTCCAACCTGGCCTTGGACACTCCCAGGGATGGGGCAGCCACAGCTTCTCTGGGCAACCTGTGCCAGGGCCTCCCCCCCTCACAGGGAAGAGTTTCTTCCCAATATCCCATCTAAATCTGCCCTCTTTGCTTGACCCCTCACTGGAGATAGGGAAGAGAATGTTCTGAAGGGAGGAAAAAAAAATCCTTGGCATGATAATCTATTAATAGGAATAGACAGTTCTTTATTAATTTGCTAAGTGAGTCAGGACTGTATATTTAGAAGTAGTGCAGCAGTTGGGCTGAGCCTGAGAGCAGCTCCCTGGAGCCCTGGGGTGTGCAGAGGTGGCAGCTGATTTATTGTGAGCCCCAGTGTGAGCCCAGCTGCAGGGACTGGCTTTGATTTATCTGCTTACACTGTTGTGTCTCCCCCAAAGGGTCTGCTAAGGGGGTTGCTCCAGGCCAGCAGTGCAGGAAATTTGTGGGTCTGGGTTGTGTTACCTGTTCTCTTGCATCTCTTCCACCTGACGCATTAATTGGTGGGGTTTTCTTCACAAAGTCCACCCTGGTAACTTCTGGTGATAGAAGGGGGTGTCTTTTGACTAAATCTAAACCAGTATTAAAGGGCAGGAGACTGAAACCATTGCCAGGTTATCCTGGGGGCTGCTGTGCTTGAGGGCAGTTGGTACCTGTTTGGTGCCAGCCTTGGTGGTCCATGTTCCATGTTTGTGGGTCACAGGTTAGGAACAGAAAGGGATGGGAAATGCAAAGCGTGGACAGAGCTCTAAATACTGAATTCATCCCTGCAAGTGCCCAAGGCCGGGTTGGACAGGACTTGGAGCAACCTGGTCCAGTGGAAGGTGTCCCTGCCCATGGAACGAGATGAGTTTGAAGGTCCCTTCCAACCCAACCCATTCTGGGATTCTGTACCAAACAACCTGACAGTGGTTTTGCTGCTTGAATCCCTCGCTAATGACTGCCAGTAAACCCATTTGCAGCACCCTGGATACCAAGCACTGTTGTATATTGTGTGTTCCCTCTGTGATGTTGTGTTTTAATGCTGCACAATGAAGTTCCCGGCGCCCTGTGTTTGCTCTGAATGAAATCTGATTTATCCCCAATGCTCTGCTCATCCCTGGGCCCATGACTGAGCATTAATCAGGAGATAAAACACCAACCAGCTATTATGCCTTGGCAGGACAGGTAGATGCTGCCTTCTGAGAGACTGGCATTCCCTTTGTAAGAGCAGAAAGGGGCTTTGTGCAAAGCAGTTGTTAAATTGCCTCAGGTTCACACACGGCAGCTCCAGGGGAGTGAAGCTCTGTGACAGCAGGCACTGAACTGCAGTGGATTTTGGTTCTGATTTTTGTCTTTCCTCATCCAGGTAGAATTAGTTATCACACTTGATGACACTGGTCTTTAGGAGATGCAGTTTTTCAGTAGCTACACGGCTGGGGAAAGGCAATCCTGAAGCAAATACATAACATTGATTTCCACATAACAATGATCAGGCACTTCAGCTGCAGAACAGAAGGACCTTTTACTCTGTACTCAATTGACTAAACATTAAAAAGTAGGAAAATAGGTGCTAAAAGTGAACCTTGACAAATAAAACTGTTGTGTTGCATTAATGAAGTGCTGTTTAAAGGGGTACATGAAGAAGCTTTCTGGAAGGAATGGAAATTCCGAAACAAATTTTTCCCTTCAAAGCATGTGATTTATGCTCTGATAAAATTAGATTTTTAGTTAAAGGAATTTGCAGTCATTAAATGGTGCCCATGAAATAAGTCTCATTTATAACCATCTGCTTTATGGCTTCTGCAGAAAAGTGTTCCTCAGGCAATGCATTCGAGAATTTTAGTGTCATTTTTATCAAAATAGTTTGGATCTCTACTGGTAACACTATTAAAACCTCTGTGTGATCTTTTTTTAACTTGAGAGCAGTATCTTCTAGCCCAAGAAAGGTCTCTACCTGGACCTGATACCTTTTTGTGCTGTTCTTTAAGCCCTGCTGTGCTTGCCAGGTGTTTTCCCATTTTTCTGTGTACTCTCCTGAAATCATGAGAATTCTCAGTGTCATTGGTGTTTTTCTTCATGGAAGGGATATTTTGGGGGGCACAAATGACAAGTGAGGGCTTGAACTGGCCTCGTGTTCTCCCACTGCAGTTCTGACAAGCTTTTCTTCTGAATCCTGCATCTGTTTTTGGGGTAGTTTATATTCATCAGAGCTCATAATTGTAAAGGGAATAGAGTAAAAGAAGGGAAACTTTGAAGACCATCCTTTGTTTTTCACGATGTCTGTGCAGACATGGAATTACCAAAAGGGTGTTTAATACAAGTGAGCTGACACTTGGATTTTTTTTTTTTTTAATAGAGTCTGATTCTCTATTTTCTTTTGATCAATATTAATAGTTGTAATTAGTTTTAGTGTTTCTAAGCTTTTGAACTGCAGAGAATTCAAACAGCTCGTTCAAGGGAGGGCCTCTGGGGAACTTTAAAAGTACTCTTCCCTCTTGCATGTCCTCCATGTACACAGGATTAAGGACAGCAGCTGGGGCTGAGGTTTTTTTATCCTGTGCCCCACCTCTCAAACTAATATTTTGAAAAGCTCTGAGAGGTCCCTGGAGTAAAACTGCCTGTGCAGCTCGGGAGCTTTGCTGCCTGAAGAGGATAAATGCTTTGAAGTCTCTGCTAATCCTGAATGCCAGTGTACACATTGCTCAGGATCACTGAGGTAGCATCCTACAGGGAATAATGACAGTGGGTTTTATAAGCAAATACCCCTCTTTTTGTTTATCCCTCTCAGTTGACTTGGAGGGTGCCAAGGTCTGTTAACAGTCCTTCACGATTCTCTATTTTTAATACTCGTTGCAAGAAGTAACTCCAACAATGGAAATTAAACATGTTTGTAATTAACCCATAAATAATGTTACTGCTTGAAATTAAATATTTATTCCTCTGAAGTCTCACCATTAGCACGAGCAGATAGTGTTGTCTGGGAATGCAATACCCTTTGAGACTTTATGCAGTGCCTTTTTAACAGAAATTTCTGTATTAGAGATGGTTGTGATGCAAATCCTGTAGGTGTGCATGGCTGAAATGAACCTCAGCTCTGAGTAGTCCAGTTGCTTTGAAATTATTCAAGTATTTGAACAAGTGTCTGCTAAAAGTACCTGTAATGGCTCCTCCCTCCTCAACCCCAAATCTTTGGTGTAGTGATAATAATCCTCCTAGCTGCTCCCTCTTAATATCAATAGAGGGGGAAAAAAAATCCATTTTAAAGAAAAATGTTGTGTTTCACAATGTAAGTTATCACACAGTGATGAATCACTTTGTGTTATATTTATCCATCAAATATCTGTGAACAAACTGAAGTGTGTGCTTGTAATTACTCCTCAGTTATTGCCCTGAGCTTCACAGCTGCTTCCCTGGGTCAGTGACTCATGGTTTTAGGGGGTTTTGTTCCTCCTGCCTTTGAACAATTCTCGTATTTCATGAAAACCACCACCAAAAAATTCTCTTTTTCCTTATAGGACTCCAGAAGGTTTGAAGTTACAAGACGAAAAGGTAGGAAACCCAGTTTTCTTTCAGTGTGTGTGTGTATGTGTGTGTGTTGGTGTCGAGTATTCCTGCAGTAACATTTTAAAACAAGCATAAGTTTACCCACTTGAAAGGTCGTGCTGCTGGGGGATTTCCAACAGTCTGTGCCTGGTGCTTGTCTGACAGCTCTTGGTGTCACAAATTGTACTTTTTTTTTTTTTTTTAAATGAAAAGCTGCTCTTTTAGCATAGATGGTGTTTGGGGTGCAAGGCAAGGTTTGGGTGCTGGCAGGGCACCAAAATGGCTTTGAACTAAAGGAGGGCACGTTTAGGTTGGATATTGGGAAGAAATCCTTCCCTGGGAGGGTGGGGAGGCCCTGGCACAGGTTGCCCAGAGAAGCTGTGGCTGCTTCTGAATCCCTGGAAGTGTCCAAGGCCAGGTTGGACGGGGCTTGGAGCAACCTGGGATTGTGGGAGGTGTCCCTGCCCATGGCAGGGGGTGGCACTGGATGAGGTCCCTTCCAACCCAAACATTCTGTGATTCTGTAATAAACTCTGACCCTGGAGCTGGTATGGAGAGAAGGGGATGAAAATTGGGGGAATTAGGATGTACAGATAAATTTGGATGCCCAGCAAGGCAGTCTGTGAATAATCCAGACTGCCTAAAGAACTGCAAACTGCTCAGGAGTCAAAAAAACGCTAACAAACATGATAAATACATCTTGGCCACAAAAGCCTGTGGATTTGCAGAGCTACCTGGGGATTTTCAGCAGTGATTAAGTATCTTCTCTGGAGTTATTCCTCAATAGTGCCTATAAAATAATTCAACTAAAGGCTCTTTCACAAATGTCCTCAGTATTAAAATGTGCACAGAGCAGATATCACTTGGTGCCAGGAAAGAAAAAAAATAACAGGGGGTTTGAAATGTTTATTATGCACACAAAAGGATTTATTGTAGATTTTGTGATAGGTTATGAAGCAATTTTAATATTCAGGCCTTTTTTCCTCCCTAAAATGGTAATTTTTGTAGATAATGGTTTTTACCCGAGGAAATGAGATGACTGAAAAAGATTTGAGGGTGTGGGGGTTTATCCTTGTTCGGTTCCCTTGGTGCAAGGTTTGTCTTCCTATCGACAAGCTGAAAATCTTTAAAACTTAAAAATATCTAATAGAAACCCCCCCCAAAGGTGAGAGCTCAGCAGACTTACTCTATGCCTGCTTTTATCATCCCATGCTCACGGATGATCCAGGATGGTTACAAAAAGAGCTTTTGGTGAAAGGAGGGGCAATCCTGGTTTACATTCTTCAGGATTTTTCTTTATTTCGGGACAAAAGGTTTGAGTCCTTTAGATTTAAAGCAGACACTTTTTTTTCAAAGGGAACAAAGCCTTGATTGTTGTTAAGTGTGAAAACATTTTCTTCCTTTTTTTAGCTGTGGATGAGTGTAGTTAAACCGGGAGGCTTTGGCTTTCCAAAGTGTCAGGATTAAATATGCTGGAGAAATTCGGAACCTGCTCCAAAGCCCATTACAGTCAATGAATGGCTTTCCTTTGACTTCCATGGGCTCGAGATCAGCAGTAATTACAGGATCTTTTAATTGCTGTGGTGTGGAGGGGAGATGCCTCCCTGACTGCAGCTGGCAGCCACCTTCCAGGGAGGGATGGATTTCCTTGTGAATTGAAATGGAAATGGGTGCAGGGCCATTTTGTGCCTGGATTGTCCAACTGGTGTGCAAATATTAACCTTTTGGACTAAAAATAATTTTTTAATCAAAAAACTCCCACCCCTCATTCTGGGAGTTGATTAGAAGGTGCAGGAATATTTTTCTTAATTCA
Organism: Chiroxiphia lanceolata; assembly: GCF_009829145.1. Classification (NCBI taxonomy): domain Eukaryota; kingdom Metazoa; phylum Chordata; class Aves; order Passeriformes; family Pipridae; genus Chiroxiphia; species Chiroxiphia lanceolata. The sequence continues at coordinate 17,477,726 of NC_045651.1, forward strand.
GTTGATATTTGGGTCTGAGGGGGTCAGACAGTGTCCATCTGGATTATGCTCATGCAGTGGAAACCAGAATATGGGACAGGGTGCCAGGTTTTGTGTTGTGCTCTAAAAACAAACAAACCCCCAACCAGCCAAAAAAGCCTCAGAACACAAACTCAAAACCCAGCATGTGATAAACAAGCACAGGATTTGAGTGCTCTCCATTTGTGTTGTCCTGCTGAATTAAAATTGGGGGGAAGATGGAGCAGGAAAACCTTTTTTCAGCTGTTGAGTCTTTTCCCTTTTCCTGAGTACAACTCTCTGCCCAAGCATCTGTAGAGGCTCACGAAGCACAAAGAGCCAGGTCTTCAGCAGATACAAATAAACAAAGCTCTGTTGGATTAATGGACACCTTTGCTTTTTACTGGCCCGAGCACTTAAAACTTTTTAATTTGTTTTTGTGTTGACTGCAATCATCCATTCAACAAATTAGTGTCAAAAGATGCTTTTGAAACCGTTCAGCCAAGAAATGTTCAAGCAAATTGCTTCTGCTCTGACCATATAATCTTATTAAATGAGATGCAGCTCTAGATTTATTCAGACAGGTGACATCACACTGTTGTAATGGTATGAACTTTAACTGCCTGGTTTGAATTAAAAGGCTGGCACCTCTCTGAATTTTCACACAAGCTCTGTGGTGTGGCTGTCCCTGTTCGTGTATCTTTATTACAGATACACAATCCTTGTTGTTACACTGTATTTCCTAATCACAGTGAGGAGAAATAGAATATGGCTTTTTTTCCTTTTCCCCCTGAGCTTTCCCAGGTTGCTGTAGTTTTATTGGAAAGCAGTCAGCAATGGTAGAAGATCCAGCCAACAGCTTCAGAAGTTGCTCTCCTCAAACTCTTCAGGAGCACAATAAAGTGGCTGTCTGTAATTACCTCTGTACTAAATCCCCTCCTAATTTCCCATTCTGTAGGTTTTTTTCCTATTGCTGGAGTCCAAGAAATTTGGGGTTGTTCCTTAAGGCTTGGTCAAAGCCCACCAGAATCAGTGGCTGTGCCTGTGTTGCTCTTCAGAAGCAGCTGTACCCCCAGGATCCTGGGTGTCTGTCTGTCCCAGCTGCATCCAGATGACATGATGTGTAAATAAATATTTGTGTGTATGTGTTCTGTACAGTGTTGGGTGTTCAGAGACACACTGGCTGTGTCTTCAGGACATGCCTCAGAAGTTCAAAGGACAGGTTTTACATTAAAAATACCTATTTCATAGGGTCATAAACTGGCATATTTAACAATTACTCAGTCAAACAAAGTTTTGTCTCATCCATCTCAGAGCTGCTTTATTTTCATAGAAATCTTTATTATCTCTGTCTTTTCAGGGCCTATCTTATCAGTGAATGCCAATCTGTTACCCAGGGAAGGATGTTTGGGCCAAAATATTAATCTGATGTTTAGTTCCTGTATTTCTAAGATGGAGAAACTGCAGTTCCATCTCTCAGGAATGGTATTTAATTATAACTGGGCATATTTTGTGGTTGTAAGTGATGGGAGTTGACAGAGGGAGTAAAACCTTGTGGAGTGGGAGGAACCCCAAATAATCAACACATTAGGCAGCATTAGGCACAGCAGTAAGTTAAACAGGAATGCAAATGCTCCTGGGCAGTTTTACTGTTGCTGTTGGTGTTGCTGGACCAAACAGTGCTGGTCCTGCTGGTCATGTTTGACTCAGAAATGAGTTTGCTGCTTTAGGAGGATTCCCTCTGAAAATGTGGATGCAGCCATGGTTTAGCCCAGCTTTGCCAAAGGTGTAGGAAGCCCATGCCCAGCTCTCTGGCTGATGGAAGCAGAGTTTGGGTTCTTCTAAATGGCTCCATCAGTTTTTGTAGTGAAGTACTTTGGGGCATGAGGAGGAATGAGTTCTGTTCATGGCAGAATGGGCAGGACTGTTCAGTAAGTAAATAAAAGTGTGGCTTTGCTAGAGCAGCACAGTGATGGACCTGAAGGAGTTGAAGCAAAAACTTCTGGAGCAGAAGGAAAGCAGGAAGCTGTTCCCAGCAGCAGGTTGGACAAAAGAGCTCATGGGCAAGCTTAGGGAGTGGCCAGACTTCAGTTCCTGGTTGGGAAGAGGGAGAAGGTGGAGAGAAGCCAGAAAACTGAGACCTTGTGAGGATTTCCAGGGACGTGCAAAATAACATTATGTATTCCATCCCATGTATTCCATCCCAGCATAGTTGATAAATAAGGATCCCCAGTGCAGAGTGTGAGGCTGGATGTGCCTGAAGGCATCTCTCTTTTTCCACCTGAAAGCAGAACAAACTGGGCTGATTTGGCAGCTGAATAAGCTGCTCCTGCTCTTGGCTTCTGACATCCCTGGGCTCCACACAAGCTCCTCTACTTTTTCCAGCTGAACTGGGCAGTCTTTTGGAAGGTGCCACTTTGTCCTACAAACCTTGTTTTGGCTGCTTCTTCACCTCCTCCAAAGCACTTTTCTCCAGCTGACCCAGAGCAGTAAAGCAGGACTGCTTTGCACTGGTTTTCTAAGACAACCTGTCTTAAAGAACCAGAGGAGATATTTTCAGACAAATGGGCTTTTCTTGACTTAAGCATCTTTAGCAGCAGCCACGTTGAAATCCACAGTGAGATTTGAAGTCTTATGGGGTGTTTTTTGGGTGATGCATTGCTCTTCCTATGAAATAGTCCTTTTTTTGTCCAGCCACATAATTCTGGTGAAATGCTGTTGTTACACAGAACATTGCATGAGGTAGAAGCCCCTCTCATGGAGGGGGTGTGCACTGCTTGCACATGACATGGAGAGGTGCAGGTACACTGGAAACCCTGAGTTTTCACACCAGCTGTAAAATAAACTGATTCGTAAGGGCTGAATAAAAAGCTGGCAGCAGATGTTTCTGATAATGGCAGTATAATGTAATATGCAAATACTCTCCAACAAATCAATTTATCCAGCATGTCTCAGAAATTAGCAGAATAAGTAAACTCAGACTGTGAGCCAGAAAACCCAAAGTCGAGGATCACTTCTGGGTCCAGTCAGGTCTTTGAGTCACAGTTTTTGAACATGCTGCTGGTCTGCTTAATGTGTAAGAGAGTGGTGTATTTTCAATTTCAGACTTATTAGGTTTCAACATGCCATTTCTTCCTGAACTGAGCTTTAAGCAGAAGGCAGAGCAATTAGGTTAATATTTTCAGAGCTTCAACTCACTGCTCCAATATGAGATAAAAATAAGAGAAATTACCCTCTCGGTGCTCTCTTAGTTCAGGCACTCCCAGGGAGCTGAGCTTGTCAGCCTGGCTGAGCCCAGCTGGAGGGGAGGTTGTGGCAGGAGAGGCTCTGAAGGGCTCTGGGGTCTCTCCTGGAGGGGAGCAGGGCACTGAGGCCACACCAGTGCTCCTTGCAGGACTTAGCTGTGGATCTGTTGGATTTATTCTTCCACCACATCCAACTTTCACCAAACCCTGCGGGATCAGAGAATCCCAAACTGCTTTGGGTTAGAAGTGGTGTTAAATCCCATCTCATTCCACCCCCTGCCATGGGCAGGGACACCTTCCACCAGCCCAGGTTGCTCCAAGCCCTGTCCAGCCTGGCCTTGGACACTTCCAGGGATGGGGCAGCCACAGCTTCTCTGGACACCCTGTGTCAGGGCCTCCCCACCCTCACTGGGAAGAATTCCTTCCTAACAGGATGTGGAGAAGGAACTGTTCAGCTGGTTGGTGCCATGCCCATGTCCCTGGCTGCTGCCATAGCAAGTACTCTGCTTATTTTAGTGGTTTTCAGGGGTCCCTGCTTGGTTTGGAAATGTTTCCTTTGGACTTTACATTCCTAAGCAAGATTTCAGATCAGTAATTAGTGTGTGTCAGTATATTTTTAATAAGAACTTAGGAGCCTGTGAAATGGTCCAGTTGTTCTTGGTGCTTGGGAAAGAAAAACCTACTGTGGGTAAGGTAATGTAATTACTTTTCTAAAGGAGTTTTTATTATGCATCTAACTGCACATTTACTGTACTTGATAGACCCAAATAAAACCAGAACAGAATGAATAAGCCATTTTGGTCCATTGGGTAAATAAACCAGCTAAAGCATTTATAAATATGTATTTAGTCAGCAGAGCTGATTGGCTACTCTGCAACTGCTCCAGTGTCTCAGTAATCCAAGTTTAATAGCCTTCCATAAATATTTCCTTGTTTGTCACGAGGCAGGAGTTATTTATCCCTGCCATGCTGCTTGCTTGTTGTGTTTGATGAGATCTTTTGAAGAACAGTAGAGAAGTTTGTTGTTTTGCACAGAACAGGCAGTTCCTGGGCACTGTGTGTGTTTATGGAGCAGCACGAGGACGATCCTCATGTTTTGTCCCCTTCTCCTCCTTGTCCTTGCCTCTCCCGTGCAGGGGGTATTTTTGTCATTCCTTCTGCTGTTGCAGTTTTGAGGAGGTTAAGATGAAGTGTCCTCAGTGCTGTGACAGCACTGACTGAATCTCAGCCCAGCTGCTTGTTCTGATTGAGCATAGAACTATTTGACTTCTATCATGAAACTCCCCCAGTAACCAGAATAAAATCAGTGCTTCTGGACCTCCAGGCTTCACAGCTGGTTCCTTCCAAAGGCATCAGTTGGATCCTGGGTTTTGATTTTGTTCAGCCCGTCGGTGAATGTGCTTTGTCAAAGTTATCAGCGTGTCTGTTCCCGGGCTTTGTGTGCTCAGTAGTTGTTGCAAAGGCCACAGCTCAAACCCACCTTGTGCAACCAGCAGATAAATAGCATAAAGTTATGCTCTAGCTTGGAAAATAAAATATACGAGAAAAAAAACAAGTTGTGTTTTCCATCAGCGGAACTGGAAGTTTTTCAAAATGTCACTTACAAGATTTCAATTTAGTTTCTCATTGCAACTGCAAAGCAGGTGCCAGTGGCATGCAGTGCTCCTGCTTCTGGTTGAAATTCTGTGGTGTGAATTGCCTGTAATGGGATCATTTTCTTTACTTTTCATATCTGAATGTTTTAAACAATAACTTTGCTCTATGCTATTGAAGTTAGATTATTTTTTTTATTATCCTTTCTAAGCTTTCTGGTTTATTTTCCATTGAATTCTTTCTTTGTTGCCCATATTTACTTTTCCAAAATTGTTATTTTTCCTTAAAGTATGTAATAGTCATATTTAACTTTTAGCCTCACTGCTTGGGGAGGCTGGGCCAGTGTGCTGGCTCTGGATGCTGGTTTTGGAATGAGCAGCTGGAACCATAGAAAAGCTGGAGAGAAGGCTCATGTCATTCTTGTAAAACCAGTTTGGGTTTTGCCATCGTGGGGGTGAACTGGCCAGCCTGGGCTGCAGAGTTTTGTGCTGGATATAGGACTGTCACACCTCCCACTGGGCTGCTGGTCTCAAAACCAGTAAGGAGCAAGTCCTTACTGTAAGGCACAGCATGGGGAATAAGCCAAAGCCCTTACAAGTACATTAAATTATCCTGGAAGCCCTGACTGCTGCTCAATACTACAAGGCATCTTAATTAGAGAGAAGTCTCACACAGAGGTAGCAACAAAGAAACAGGAACAGTAAAGAGCCTCTCTTTTCCATTTGGAAATATAATAAATGCTTCCTGCGTGGGAAGCTTTGCATTTGGACAACACCTCTAAATATATTCCAAGCAGGTCAGCTGGCTTAGAGGCAGTGCTAAGTGAACATTTTTGGGAAGTCACACAGTCTGTATTATCACTGGGTCACCCTAATGTGTCCCTGGGAAGTGTGGAGATGCTGGTGGAGTATAATTGGGCTCTGAGTGAACTTGAGAAAGATTCCTGTTTGAACATGAGACAATGCTGAGAATGACTCTTTACCCTCTTTTTAATGTTCTCCCAATATAAAGAACATCAGCAGAACAAATCCTGTCTGATCTGTGTATCAGGCATTGCAATTCCCTCTTCAAAGGCAGCGTGTTCATCAGGCCTTGTTTATTATAGCTGAGCTGTGTTCCCTCTGATTAGATGACCCCATCATCGTTCAGGTGTCTTTATCTGAGCACCCTCTAGTATTCTAAAACAGAAATAATACTTACAGCTCTCTGTCTTTGCTTTCACCCCTCTGCCTTTCCAGCAGGCAGCAGCTCTAATGTGATTATTTTGCAAGATGATGTTTGTTCAGTGGAGAGTGAGAGGCTGGTTGAGGGAACAGCACCGCTGCCCTCGCCGAGTGCCTCTGACAAACAGGCATTTTTCTCTTTGGGAAACCTGTGGGATTATTTCCAGTTCCAAATGTCACAGCAATTAATAGTGGGAATGATATAAAGCAAAACACGTTATGTTGTATTCATTTAGCAACAGGAACATGATGGAAACCATTAAAAGTGTCCAAGTTATTTTCCTTTGCGTGGAGGAGCTGATATGGGCTCGGTCCTTCAGTGGCGGAGTTTCCATTGCACTGCCCTGATTTTGCAGCAATAATTTTCAGCCCTTCCTTAAACCCAACGTGCTGTTCATTCTTTCAGTGTATTCCCGTGGGACAGGAGGGTTCCTGGCAGAGCAGCAGTGGGATTCCTTGCAGGGAGGAACGTGCCCCCAGGGCTGATGTGGCGATGAGCACACGGCGGGTGTTGGACCCTCTGGAGAGATCCAGCTCCAGCAGGAGAGCCATCCATACCCCACTGCTCTGGCAGTGGGAGCTGAGCACAGTACACTTAATTTAGACATTAAATCTTTTTCTTAGCACAAACAAACACTCCTCTGCTGCCTTAAAATTCTCCTCGGCAGCTTCGGGGAGGGAGCTTTTGTCTGCAGGTCTGGCTGGGAGAGGGAGGGGATCCTGGAACTGTGGAATTGTCAAGGCTGGAAAAGGCCTCTAAGATCCTCGAGTGCAGCCATTATCCAGCACCTCGTGTCCCTGATTGCTCTCCCAGAGCCCTGTGTGACCTGTGCTGGCTGGGCACTGCCGGGGTGAGGGCTCTGTGTGTCCGTGCTGCTCCCAGGGCTTTAGGGCATGGAGTGGTTCAAGGCAGTTGGTCAGAACTGCTCTGTTTAGTTTTCAGTTGAAATAAATGGGCAAAAACCCGACCCCAAACTAGATGGTTTTAGCTCACTTGCAAAATCCCATCTCCAACATGTAAAGAGGCACCCCATGGCTTTACTTATAGCTAAGGTCCATAAAAGCAAGAATAAGATGAGCTAATAATTATTAAAACTGGGACTTGTGCTGACTTAAATACAACAAAATTCTTGTACCATTTTGGTTTACTTCTTGTGAGAAGGAACGAGTTCAGATTTTGCTTCTTCATGAACACAGATGAAGCTGAGCACTGTCTACATCTACAGTGAAATAAATTCCTCACCACTGGATGCTACACGTGCTGCTGTAAAAATAAGTCTTATTTTCCACGTACCACCTATACTAGTATTTCTTTTTTATTACTGGAAACATTGCTGGTGCTACCACTGTTTTCCTACAGGCAGTGCCATGTGACCAGAAGACGACCTGAGGTTTCCATGAGCTACAGGGAGTTTTCTAAAGCCAAAGGGGGTTGGGTTTTGTTTAACAAGGTTCAGTTAGTCCTTGAGGGAACACACAAACTTTTGTCTTTAAATTCAGATAAAAATCTGTTTTCTGTGCTGGTTATTTATCAGGCACTAGAATATGAAAGTCAAGCTTTGTAGGGAAAAGAAATATCTTTTACTAGGCCAGCTGTGAGAGAAGGAAATTTGGGAAGCTGTTGAGCACAGGAGCTTGTTCATCAGGTCTAGAAATTAATGGCAACTGTCAGATAGTGGATTCACTCCCTTTATTCTTGAACAGAATTTGCTAGGTTTAAAGTTACTGTAAACACAGTGGTTTTTACTTGCTATCAGAATCTAATGATGTATGTTTGCCAGCTATTAGGATAAAAATGGCTTTCAGGTCTCCCAGCCTTATCTCCTTTGTCTTTTTTTTTTCTTTTCAATCTTTTGTTTTTGGATGAAAATATAAAGATAACTTTGGTGGAGAGTTTCATGTGGTGCTGACTGTAGGACTTAGATAAGAGTGTGATTGGGGGTACACTGTAATGGGGGGGACAGTGGAGTCTGAGATGAGCATATTTACTTTTTGCTTTATTTAATTTGTAGCTTAGAATTCAGACTTGCTAGTTTGGAATTTTCTTTTTGCTGTTGGCACGGATGGGGCCACCCTGCTGTGAGTGTCCCTCGGGGTCAGGTTGTAAGTTCATTCTGTTTTCTCGAGAGTGGGGCCAGGAGCCACATCTGTGCAGAGGTGACAGGTGCCATAAGCAGTGCTGCCACCTTCCTGCTGTCACATGAGATGGGTTTGATTGGATATTAGGGAAAATTTCCTCACTGAAAGGGTTGTCCAGCCCTGGCACAGCTGCCCAGGGCAGTGGTGGAGTCCCCATCCCTGGAGGGATTTAACAGATGTGTAGATGTGGCACTTGGGGACGTGGGTTACTGGTGGTCTTGGCACTGCTGGGGATGATTTTGGAGATGTTTTCCAGCCCAAGCATTTCTCTGTTTCACATGTGGGCACAGCTGAGTGCCCAGTGTGAGGCACAATCCCTGCAGTAGCTGTCTAGGGAACTGTTTTGCCCAGAGTTAGATCTTATTTGGGAGTTGGGTTGTCAGAAATTAAAATTCTTGGAGCAGATTTCAGCCCAGGTGATGTCTGGCAGGGTGTGATGCTGCATTCCCAGATCCCAGCTCTCTGCCCATGGATGCTGTGGGTGCAGCTGGCACTGAGGGGTGAGGGGTTTAGCTGCAATTCCCTTCTTGTTTCTTGCCCCGAGGCCTCATTCAGGATTTAATAATAATTAATGCTGATAGCAGAAGTTAAAAAGTTATCACTTCTTCAGTGATGCATTTCCCCCTAAGATTTCCTTCTTCTGCATCCTCTGGTAGGAACCACATGAACACAGGGTTCACTGGAGTGCAAACATCACCAAAGCTGGTCTGATTTCTGAGATCAAATCGGCTGGAAACTAATTATTATAATATTTAACTTCATAATACTGTCACAAATGTCAATATCCTGTAATCTGATAGTCAGGATGTGCCTTTTTCTTGAGAGTGGTAGTGATTCCTTTAGGTCTTGCTACTGCCAGTGGGAGTCAGTCCTTGGTGCTGATCCAGCCCTATTGACTCTGAGCTCTAAATAATTAAATTTGTGTGCATACATTAGGAAAAAAGGCAAGACACTTAAGCAACAGAATATCCTGCAACACTGGAGTGTAGCTTTGAGCATTTTCCCTGTATTTGGGGTCACATAGTTTGCCAGACAGATGTGAGCCCCCGAGTGGGATGGGCTGGTGATAGTGAGAGGTGCAGTCCCACAATTATTTGTGTAATTGCAGAATTATTTGTCTGGAAAAGTGCTGGTTTTTTCACACGATGAGAAGAAAGCTCTTCTCTCTAGGTGGGACTAATGTGCAGCATGTTTTCAATATATCTCCTGGAGGAGGAAAATGCACAGGAAGGAGCTTCTGCTGCTGTTTCTGGCTGTTGTTTGTATTTTGTTGTTAAGATTTAGGAGCACAGCAAAGTGGCTGATGTACTGAAGGTATTGAGCCATGACCCCTGTCCCTGACATGCCGTGTCTTACTAAAGCTTTTGAGGAAGCAAACCAAAATATCATGAACTCGACTCTGCTGGTGCCCGAGAGGCTCCATCTATTCTGGTATTTCCAGCAGCAGAAGCAAAGAAGAAATTTCTGAGAGTGTTAAAAATACCCCTATTGATTCCTGGAGCTCTACTAATCTGAGTGATTTCTCTGGGCACAAAACTCATTGGGTTGCTCTTTTGTGCCTTTGTCGTGGTTTCAGTGGGGGAATTTGTAAAGGGAGGGTTACACCAATTGATCTGATACGAGTTGTAAGTGGGAATGCAGGCACAGCTTTGGGAAGAGCAGCAGGGAGGTGCTGGGTCCTCTGGGATGCTGCTGCTGCAACCTTTGTCCCTGTGTCAGCACTGCTTGTGCTGAATGTTTGGATTTACTGCGTTCCTGTGTGTTATTTCATCAACAAATTGCTTTACTTTGGCAAGTCAGGGTGTTACCAATAAACCTGTTGTTTGGTCTCAATGGGTTTGGAGGCCCTGAGATGTATCTTGACTACTGTGAGTCTAATATCTAATTATTATTACCTAATGCTAATTATTTAGAAATAATTCACACCATTTTGAAAATAACGGGATTTTTTTGTATTTTTTTTTTGATTATTGCATATTCTTGGATGGATTTCAGCGTTTTATATTGAATTTTATTGCCTGTTGGGTTTTTACCCTAGAAGCCACTGTGTTGTCTTAATCACAGCAAGTAACCTTTCTCATGTGTGAAACGGGGATAACACTGAGTAAAGTTAGAAACACTGCGTGGGGTGGTTGGAGTATTTTGGTCTCTAAAATCAAGCTCTGTGTGTGCCAGGGATGTACTTTGCTCTCTGCCCAGGTTCAGTGGATGACACTTTGTGGGTTGGTGGCAGAGGCAGGTACAGGAAGCTGCTGAAATTCTTGGTTTGGTAGTTGGGTCAGAACTTGGCTGACACTGGTGGGGGGGGTGGGGTTGAACACTCCTCAGCAGCACATGCAAGGTCTGCAGGACACATCTTTCCTATTGAAGTTATTGGGACAGGAGGGGTGGGCAGGCTGACACTCAGACTCTTGTCCCATGTGGCAGGACCACAGTTTGCCCACCAGAAGCCCCGAGAGGTTCTGTGCCCTGTGGGGACCTCAGGTGAAGGCCATCATCTGCTGTGCTCCTCTGGTCCTTCACCCAGCAGAGCCCCCTTCCCCAGCACAGTTCCAGGCTGATGCTGTCAGATGTCAAATCTAAAATTACATGGAGACTTAGGTCTTTGGGAACCTAATTAAAATATCTCTGGTTGTCACTGGGCTTGCTCTGCAATCCTGCATCAGGTGTGGGTGGGCAGGGAAAGGGATTCTTCAAGTCTCTTCAGAAAGAGCTTCAAAGCTCTTCTCTGGAAGGAAACTTAGTGGCTAAAGGAAAGTTCCTTGGATCCCCTGGGAAAGCAGCAGCAGAATGGAAAGGCTGCCAAGGACCCTGCCTGCTGCAGGGAGGGGAACAGGGCAGGAGGTGCAGGAGGGTGAGAGAGATCCCAATTTCTGTCCCGTAACAATTAGAAAAGGTGAGAGGGAGGAGTGAGTGGAACAAAAGAGAACCAAGTGCTTGGAAAGGCCAAAGCAGGTCTAGTCTGGTTTACAGATCTAAATCCTGATTGACTGAGTTGCTCCTGGAGGTGAGGCAGTCGAGCCAGGAGCCTGGGGGATGGATTTGCTCCCTGTAAAAGCTATTTACTGGGCAGCTGCTGGGGTGTGCTGGTACTTTCCATTGTTTTTCCTGTGTGCATATTTGGAGCCAGTGGCTTTCCTGTTGAGGAACTCAGAAGAGAAAAGCTTGACATCCCAAGGTGCACTCTGAAAGGAAAACCCAGGGATTTTAGCACGGCGTGCCACGGCAGGCGTTGGCATCCCTTTAGTGCTGAAAGATTGCTGTCTGCAGGGTATTACTGGCCTCACTTCTGCATGGAAAACTGCCCTCCTGGCCCAGATTTCCCTAGAAGCCATGGCCTTTCCCCCCCAGCGTTGCTGTGGGCTGGGTGTGCCCGGGGGGCTGCCGTGGCTCCGTCTCCAGCACAGCTCTGGGAGTTGTGTCTGGGCTGTGCTTGCAAATTTGGCCTTTAGCTGCTTTGCTGCCCTGATTTGTTGATGGCTGGAGAGATCATGCAGAACATACAGAGGGAGGCAGCTGTGTGCAGTGAATAGTGATGAAATGCATGAGCCAGGTTTGAGAGACAGCCTTGGGGTGGGGGCTGTGTCCTGAGCCTCCCTCGGGGCAAGGGCTGCTTAAAGGGAAGGAAAAAGGGACAGAATTCACCATCTCAGCACCTCCAGGACCAGCACCCGCCCGGGTTAGGTGTTACTGTGCCCCTTCCAACAACCCTCCCTGTATTTCCACCCACAGAATCACAGAATATTCTAAGTTGGAAGGACCCACGAGGATCATCGAGTCCAACTCCGATCTGAGCAGCCCATACAGGGATCAAACCCTCAGCCTTGGCAATATTAGCACCAGGCTCAGACCAACTGGGCTGATCTCAGGGATGGAACAAACAGCACCAAGGGTGCTGGAGTGGAGTTAGAGAGAACTCCCTGTCAGACTGGGTATGACTTTCCTGCTTAGCTGTGCTGGATTATTTTGGGTGGATGTTTCTGTGGTGCAACCCAGCCTCCAGTGGCTTCGTACCTCGTGCTACACAGCTCTGCAGAACAGCTTCTCACAGCTCCCTCTGGGGAAGGCAGTGCTTTCCACTGAGCAAGAGATGAGATTGCAAGGGCTGCACTTACCTTCCTTAAAAACAAATAAAAACCATTTCGACAGCCTCAGGTAACTCGGTGTTATCCTGGTACTTTGTAACAACTTTTTTTTGACTAGAGGGAGGCTTTGTTGATACCACAGTACTGGAGCAATACTCTGCAGCTGACATTTGCAAAATCTCTTCAGTTTTGTATTTCATTGTTTCAACAGAACTTACTTATCCCTGAAGGTTTTGCTTTGGTTTGAAGGAAAAGCAGATGTGTGTACGTGTGATCCAGAGCCCTGAAAGAAGAACATGAGTATGCACACTTGCTTTTTTCTTACAAATAGGAGGTTCAGACAGAGAAGAAGTCTAATTTCGTGACTACCTGTGCTCTTCCATTCAGTTAAACCCAAGAGACCCCAAATCCTGGGGGTGCAGGAAGCAGGGACTGGGAGGTTGTGGCTGCATCCAGTGGGAATGCAGCAATGCTGGAGCCAGGGAGACGTGGCAGGGACCCACCTGCTCATCACAGTGTCAGCCCTGACTGTCCTGGTTTCCCTCCTGGTTCCTCACCTGTGGGAAGAAACCTTTACAGATCTGTCCGTGGTCATGGGCAACGTGGGAAAGGGCATGGGCAGGAATAGATCCTGAGCACAGCTCCTTATCTGGAGCTGGGGGAGATTTTACCTCAAATAACTCATCCTGCTCTGTCCTTCTTATCTCTCCCTCAGCCTGGCAAAATGTGTATCACGTCCACAGTGTATCCCTGCTCGAGCCAGTTATCTGCCTCTCAACAGCTACTTGTATTTCCAAAGTTCTCTATTACTGTCTGGATTTGATTTATATATATATATATATATACATATATACACACAGTTATTTTGCTGTTGTGCTGCATGTGTGTGGATGCAAAACTGCCTGAGCTCCCTGCTTTCCCATGAGCTCCATCTCTCTGCAGTATTGATATTTCTATACATGGTGATAAAATTAATTAAATTACGTTCTCTATTTATGAACTAGTTTATTACTTTTAAATATTTATTGCTGCTGCAGCTAATTTGATTTAGGCAATATTCAGTTCTGTTTCAGTAACTTTTCATTTTAAAAACAAAGTGCTGGTTTGAATTCATTGGCATTAAGAACCTGTTATTGATTAGTTTGGCCTCCAATTGTGTGCTGAGGGAATAGTGGCTGTGTGCCATGCTAAGCCTTCAGACCAGAGTGTTAACAGCAAGCTACAGTTATTTTTCTGGGAATATTTCTTTGGAAAGTGAAGACTTACAGGTGTGTAAGGAAGGTCAAAAGCTCCTCAACAATTTCTGTGGCTTGAGCTTGTCTTTACAGAAAAGAATAAAGTAAAGAATGCAGAACTGAAAAACTGCAACACCTCCTGCCACTTATGTACCTCGATCACAGTGTTCACACCTGCCCTTTACTTTAGAGTTTTTTGTTGGGGATTGGTAATGTCATCTCCAGTGGTGACATTGGGTCTGCTAGTCTGTGCATCTCTTCAGTTCTGCTCTCCAGTTTGAAGAGCTTAATTCAAAACCTATTAAAAATCAATTGGAAGGTTTCCTCTTTCACTTGTACTTTATTTCATGCTGTAGCTCCAGTAATGACTCGCTGACTTTTCTCTGTGTCGTTGCTTTGTGCTGACTGTTCATGAATGAGAGACCAGGAGGTTAAACAGCTTCTCTCCTCCCATCTCCAGTTACCTGGGATAAAAGCTCCAGGGCTGCACTTGAGAGTGGAAAAGGAAGGTCTTGTTTGTAAATTATAGTTCAAGGTCAGTTTGAAGAGTGTTCTGGAGTGGGATGGTCCTGCTTTTCCATTCCTCAGTGACACAGTTTGCATTCCATATATCTGGCAGCAGCTCAGCTCTGTATTTGGTGACCTGTCCTGCCATGGCCCTGTGGGGCTGTGTCAGAGATGAGGAAAGGACCCCAAGTTTAGAGACACAGCCCATCCCAGGCAGGGGGATCTGCCCTGGTGCAGCTCCCACCTGAGCAGTGGATGGGGGGAAAAACAGCAGTAGGAGGGGTTTGGGTAAATCCACAGTTTGTAGCTCAGGAGCTGCACTGTCCCTCTGCAGAGCCCACAGCTCTGTGGCCTTTGCACCTCCTGCCTTCCAGAGGTGAAGGTCATCCTTTTGTCTGTTCTTGAGGTCTTTCATGGAAAAGTGAAGGGTTGAGGGAGGCTTTTGTGTAACCTTCTCCTTTCTCTGATGAGCATCCCTTATTTATTCCATCCAACAGTGTGTTGTTTACAGCACATGCAGTGATATTAAACAGCTGCCACAGCTCAAGCCAGAGGTAGTGCAGCAATGCTGGAGTGCTCACATCAAATCCCCCTGGATGAAGGGCTCTATTAAAAATGTAAGATCATTATCACTAATCTTGAAAGTGGACTGGTGCATTTAACATATATGATTATAAACTTCGAAACAAGATGATTTCATCTGGTGGAGCATCTGGGAATTGGTTTTTTCATTATCACGTTTCAGAGAGTGAAAAATCTCGCTATTTTCTTGGAGGATTTTGTGGGATTAGCTGCTGCTGTTTGCTGTTGTGTATTCCTGCAAATGTTTGGATAATTATGCACATCTCTAATTCCCTCTGCATCCTTTTGGGGGTTTTGCTTGGCCTTGCCCAGTGATGTGCTGGGAAGGGAAAATAAGGAGAGGCTTCTCCCATGAACAGTTTGAAAAATGGTCTGGCAATGTGGGCAGGGTATTACTGACATGGCAAAGTGCTTGCTTGGGCAGTCAGTTTGGGAATAACCACACTGCCTCAGAAATACCAGATAAAGTGATTTTCGTGGATGGTATTTTTGGTATGAAATGCAATAGTAACTCTACACTGATACTTCCACTGAAGGGTTGTGTTCCCTTAGCCCCTGGCAGCAGGTCCACACATTTGCAGAGGTCTCTGGTTCTGGTGATTGAAAATTTTGCTTCCTGAAGGAAGTGCTTCCTCAGATGGGTTTTAAGAGAAGTGGCACAGACCATCAAAAGTCACTATGAGAATGTGTTTTTACCTGATCAGAACAGCTCATCCCAGTTTGGGTTTTCAAAGTATGACTGTTTTCTATTGTGACAGCTGATCTTAGTCTTTTCTATTAGAATAAAGCTCAGTAAAGGCAAAACCAAAGCATCTAAATTTGAAATGACTAAAGACTTTATTTCATCAATAACCTTAATTCCCTCTCTATTTCATTCTAACTTCTGTAGGGGTATCTTATTCTCTGTTTATCTGCCTGGTTGTCAGTCCTTATTTTCAGGAACTTAACTAGAAGGGAGAAGCAGAGGAGGAGAGGAAGAGGTAAATAGTGTGAGGATGGGAAGGGAGATACTGGGAGACTGGTGCAAATTCTCCACTGGGCTGGGATATCAAGCTGACCAGGGAGTGGCTTTTTGGGAGTGCTGGGTCAGGCAGGTGTAAAAGTGGTGAAAATACTATGTAATGAAAAAGGCTCAAGTTCCTACTGAGAAAGGACCATGGTAGGTTTACCTTTTTTTTTTTTTTCCAAAAAATAATCCACTTCTGGCCAGCCAAGCGTGTTTAAATTAGATCAGTGCATAAGGCTCTTAAATCACATTCTTTCATAGGATGTTTTAAGGGTATTACAAGTTCTTCTTGTGAAATTGCTTTCCTGTTTCCAGAGGTAACACAGGAGGAGGAGGAGCTGATGGAGGAGTAGGCAGAGTGAGGTTTCTTGGGAATAAGGATACTCCAGAGAGTCTGAAAAGATGAAAAGTTCAGTGGGAAGTTTCTTCTTGCTCCTGCTAAGGAGGGAAGATGCATCACAGTGCCTGCCTGGGGCAAAAATAGTGACAGAGAAAGAGAAACCTGTAAATAATTTGAGCAATATGAGCACATGACCTCTCGTAGGTTTTTTTTGCCCACAATTCAAAGACACCATAAGGCTTTACTGCTCTACTGCAAGGTCTCAACCAGCCTCAGATCTTGGTGTCTTGAGTCTTAATGATCTTTTCACAAAGAAGATATGAGCAAAACAGGGTCTTTTCAGACTTTTAAAACTTCATTATTTTACAAAGGTAAATTTAATTAATAGAATCAATTGACACCTGCAGTTGAACTGGGTAACATATTCTCTCTCCTCAAATGTTTAACCTCTAGTAATTAATACTAATTTGCAGTCTGCTAAAGCATCCCTCACTTAGTTCAGCCAGGGGGTTTCTTTTGTAAGAACCCAGAGTTTGGATACGATGGTCCTGGAGGTTTTTTCCCAGATAAATGATGCTGTGATGTAACTGTGACATCAATTCCAAATGCCCAATCTGCACTTTTACCTGGGGAGACCCAAGTTCCGGAGAAAGAAGTGTTTAATTTCTAATTTCTTAGTGGGGGACAAGGTTACTAGACCTGATTGCACAGAGCCTGTCTCTGTGGCTCCACATGGAGCTCATTCATTCCTCTAGAAAAACCCTTTCAAATGATGTCAAAGTGAGAAATTTAGGAGCAGATACAATATGTGAAGCGATGCAGTGATTGAACACTATTTAAAACAGAGCAACTCCTGTTATGCCTCTCGCTTCCCTTTTAAGCAATTCCATCAAGAGCATTTGAAATCAATGACTTTAAACTCCTCAGTGCATCTGCACGTCTCAAGGAAGGAGTGAGGATGTCACTGAAAATTTAAATAATGACTCTGGAAACCAATAGCAACATGAAATGAGTCCATCTGCCAGTCACTGCAGTCCCTGTGTTCAGGAGGCTTTAAAATACACCTGGCAAGACAGTGCCCTTGGTGACATTGCACATCGAGTTGTACTGCTCTTGATAAAGGTGATTTTTAGGGGTTTTTTCCCTGTAAGCACAAAACAGGTGATTAAAGTCAGGTGAAGTTTTGTGCTTGTACAGTGGCTTGATTATAATTTTCAAAATGTAATGGTTAATAAAAAAGATCAGAAGTAAAAGGGGATATTAATTTCACTTGGTCTGTAATATTGTGGTAGTTATGTTCAATCATTTGTAAGACAGAAGGCTGTAAAATACAACCTGTGACGAGGTTACAGTAAAACCAAACATCATCATAAATAACAAAATCCCACTGTTTATTTACTGATCTCTAAATAAGGTGTGATTGGAGTAAATATGATGGGAGACATTTAATTAAACTGAAGGAAGGAGTGTTGTAAAGCTCCCAACATTGCAACCAAACCAGAAAATTAATGTGCTGGCAGACCACACAGTTCAGACTCTGGAATGCATCTATAACTCTGTCCTTCTGATGAATGTTTCAGTACCTCTGAATGCCTTCAAGTTGATTCAAGGACATCCAAGTGCCAGAGTACCTTGCCCAGCCTCTCTCAGGGCTATTGTGCTTCTTATTTTCAGTGAGAACATTGCAAGCAAGGAATGTTTTCCATAAGGAGCAAGCTGGCTAATACTCACAGCTCCAGAAAATGAAAATGAAGTTTGCACTGGAAGGACTGATGAGTGTACTGTCACAGATGTCAAACTTTGTCATGGTCTTGGTGGTAGTAAATCTTTTTCTGAGGATTGTTTCTTTTCTCTTTTTGATATTTTCAGTAAAAGTATCAAAATGCATTTTAATTGATCCAGTATTTGCTGATAGGGTTCTGTCCATTCTCCTGTTTTATTTTGAAATTGCTGGATCCAGAATTGAGGGAGGATTCCTCCTGTGCCACACAGAGGAAATCTTGCCTAGGATGCAGCTCCTGTTATAGGTATTATTTGGAAGAGCTGATGAAACTCAGCCCCAAGTCTGCTCTGCTGCAGTAGTTTAGTTCCTGTATGCACCCTGCAGAACTCCTCTGCCTCGGGGTAGATCCCCCCTCCCTTTCTGTGTCCTTTTTTTTATTTTTCCAGGGTGTTCTGATCAGTCATGCTCAGACTCCAGTTTCCCACTGGTGCAAAGCTGTTCAGAGCTTGTTGTTCAAGCTGTTGTTGCCCTGTCCCTTGCAGTGTCACCAGGGAGGAGCTGCTCGGGGTGCACTGAGGAGTCTGACTCTCAAATGCCTTTCACAATTGGAACCAAAACTTGCTTTGCTGCTTTTCCAACCAGACCAGTGCCCAGTTAATGGGGAGCCCATGTGCAATCTGCAGAGCTGTGTTCCTCAAAAATACCAAGGTTTCTTATTGCATACAACATGTTTGGTAGGAGTGAGGATTCATAGGAGAGGTGTCAGAGCCGAGAGCGCACCAGGCTGAGAAGTACTGGCTTTGTGCTTTTGGAGGACTTTCTCCATAAAATGAGGTGGAGAGGAGTTGAGGTTGGAGAACCAAGTACACTGCACAGACAGATGAAACCAGAGGCCATTAAGAGCCTCTCTCTTGAAGTGCACTTTGTGAGAGAAGTACATGAAAATCCCTCCCTGCAG
Organism: Chiroxiphia lanceolata; assembly: GCF_009829145.1. Taxonomy (NCBI): domain Eukaryota; kingdom Metazoa; phylum Chordata; class Aves; order Passeriformes; family Pipridae; genus Chiroxiphia; species Chiroxiphia lanceolata. The sequence goes on from NC_045651.1 coordinate 17,496,358, forward strand.
GTCTGTGACGGTGTTAACAGAGCTTTGAATGACACTGTGCAGCATTGCTGCAGCCCCGTGGTTTTATCATCCTTTTCCCATTATTTCCACTACTGTGGGAACCAGACTTATCCTTTCTATTCTTCCTATATTTTTTTTTTGGTCACAGAGCACGTGGGATGCTCCAGGGGACATCCCTGCCAGGAGGGTGGCATCATTGCACTGTCCAGGTCCGGGCACGCTGCCCCATCCTGTGCAGCCTTGCACAGCCCATGGCACAGACAGATCTTGTGCCCAGCAATTAATTTCCCTTTCTGTGCTCTCTTCTTGCCATTTCCCTGACCTGGACCAAGGGAGATGTGCCAGCCACACCCCTGGGGAAGCTGGGGAGCACAACTACTTGTTTGTCTCTCCACGTGTATTTAAATGAGGTGGGAGCAGAGCCTTGCACTTGACATTTGATCAATACTGCCTTCATTAAAAATTCACTTCTGTTCATTAAAGTTCCCTTTTTAGATGTAACATGTCACTTCTGCCCAAGTGAGAAGAGGGTATCTGGAGGAGTGGGGTGGCTGCATTATTTCTTGATGTTGTGGATTCACATGTTGTCTGATGCTCCCCTCCCACTGCTGGAGTTGGTTCAGGTCCAGATTAAAACTCCACAGGTTAAGATCCATCAGCAATTTTGTCTGGTACAAACCAGCTGAGCTTGAAACAGTGGGTTTCATGGAACCAAAGCACCCTTCTCTTCCCTCCCTGCATCTTCCATTTGACTTGCTGGAGAGCAGCCATGGGCATCACCTCTCCAAGGCCAGATTTCAAAGTCACTACATGTTTGCAGTGGGAGGTTTGTTTAGAGTCATGTTCTTTGCTTAAATCCAGTCTGTGAAACTTTACCTGATGGTTCCTGGACATCAATGTGGTGACCCACAGGCTACTAAACTACTAAGGAAACTCCTAGGGAAGGCTTCAAAATATATGTTTTAAGCTATAAAGGAAGACACAGTTGCTTTCCCCTAAAACAGAAAACAATCAAGCTGAATGTGAAAAAATTGGCTGAAGGCCTCTTACCAATAAAACTTCCCTGTTTGCAGTGCTCTGAGACTTCCTATTCTGTGCAAAAATGAGCTGTTGGAGGTAGGTGGTTGATCATCCCCAAATGTAAAGCTGAAATACCAGGCCCAGACTGCAGCTGTGATGTGTGTTCATGCTCAAGGGAAGGGCCCAGCTTTCCCTGCTCCCTGAAGTGACTGTGCCTTGACTCATATTTATTAAGTTACGTTAGAAATTCTTGGTGGCTTCTTGAGAACCAAATATAATATTAATGTTGGCAATTAACCCAGTTGTTCTGCCATGCAAAAAGGTGCAATTTTCCCCTTAATGAAAAATTTAGACGCGCTTGGATCATTTGGAGAGCGTAAAGTAAACTAATGCAGCAACTTCGGGACGCGAATTCCGACGTTCCCGGTGGGTAAATACACAGCATCGCTCCTCGAAAGTCACAGAAGAAATTGCAATTAAATTTGCAATGCAGTCAAAGAGCTGGAAGGGGATGATGTCAGGCTTGAAAGTGTATCATTTATTCTCTTTGCTGGTGCGTGCAGCCTCTTCCCCTCTCCATCAGAGACAAGCGCTCCAAGTGAGGAGAGAAGCTGGCACACAGGTGATTTCTTGTGCATTAATAAAGTCAAGCAGAGATTGGAGATGTTGCTAAAGCAAAGTGCAGCACGTGCAGGAGGGTGTCTGGGTGTGCACTGCAGGAATCACAGTGGTGCTGATGAGGAAAGATGTGCCCAGGGTGTGGATTCATCTGGGGAGGAGAAAAGCTTGTGGGCTGTCCCGGGGTACCTGAGATAGGGGATGGATTGGGGGCTAAACTACATGTTGGTTTGCTGTAAAAATCAATGCCTTTGGAAGGGAAAGGTGGATTTTTGGTGCAGGAGCCGGGCAGAGCTGTGCTGGCACAGAGCTGTGGCTCAGGCAGCCTGTGAGCAGCTTCAGCAGGTGCCTCTTGGTCAGGGACTGCAGGCTGCCAAAGTCCCTGATGGCAAAGCCTGGCTCTGCCTCATGGGGCTCAAGTGACTCCTTCAGGAATGTACCTGCTGCATCTGTTCAGGGGGAAAAAGGATGGTAAATCACAACAGGGCTGATTCATTGCTGTGGGAAAAGTTTGCATCACTTCATAGAATTGTTAAGGTTGGAAAAGACCTTTAAGATCATCAATTCTATTTGTCAACCCACCACCACCACGTTCATCATTAAACCTCAAGTCCTCATCCACGTCCACGTGTCTTTTTGAACACTTGCAGAGGTGGTGTCTCCACCACTTCCCTGGGAAGTCTGTTCCAATGCTTGGCAACCCTTTCTGTGAAGAAATTTTTTCCTAATACCAAGTCTAAACTTCCCCTGGTGCAACTTGAGGCCATTTCCTCTTGTCCTCTCACTTGTTACCTATTTTGTTCTGTAAATTTACAATTCAACTGCTGAATTAGAACCAAATTCTGCCAGAAATGAGGACCATTCATCCCCATCAGCACTTGAGGACTGTGCTCATTTATAAACACCTTTCAGGAGATATACGAATTATCGTTGCTGTGAATTGCAGTGGAGCTATGAGTATCTTCTTTTTGAGCTCTGACAACTGCATCAGAATCGTGAGAATTAATAAATGGACCTGCCAGCACAGCACAAAGCTTTGCAGGCAGCTCATGGCACTCCTGCCTCGGGAAGAGCAGCAGCATCAGATGGTCTGGGATGGAAGTTGGACCCAAGGAGCCTCCAGGACCAGCCTGGGATGGGAGAGGTGCCCGTGCTGAAATAAATCCTGCAGTCACTGAGGCTGGAGAGAACTGTCACACCAACAGCAAGAAACACAAGGCTGAGGTGCCAAGACAGGACAGAGGAACAGAGAAAGGAGAGTACAGTTCTGAAAAGGACAACCCATCCAAGGGATTTTTTTTTTAAATATCTGCACTGACGTGTATAATTGAAGGAGAAGAGTATTAATTACGCTCAGAGAAAAGTGCCAAGATGGATTTTGAAAAGCATTCAAATATTTTGATAGGTTCTGGAGCACATCAAGGGGTGGCTTGGGTTTTTTTTATTTTTCCTAAGCTTGTCTTGATGTGAAGAGTATCTCTGCAATGTGAAAGGGAATTGTATCTCAAAAAGGCATCTAAGCTCACGTCGACTTGACTGTCATTGTCATGCTAATGGGTTATTAGAGGCTGAGTTAAATTGAAGACAGGAAACCTTTAGGGTCTGTTTAAGGCGTCATAAATATGAATACTGCTGTCTCTTCCTGCAACTCTATTTTTTATTAAGAAAAAAAAAATGTAGAGCCATCATTTCTCTTCTAAAGACCTTACTAAAAAGAATGATTAGTATGTTAATTTATTTTGTGGCGTTTTCCGCGTTCTGGAAGTTTCCAGGCTCGGTGACGTGGTCTCACTTTCTGTCCTTACTTTGCAGCAAGGTTGCTGACACAGGTCTGACCAAGGGCTCCCGTGCTCCAGGAGGTCTGGCTGTGCACTGAGCCCCGGGAGCAGGGAGGGCTGTGCTTCCTCAGTCTCTCCCAGGGAAGCAGCAGGAGGCTGTGCACACCTCCTGCAGGAGCTTTCATTTGTCCCCCTCGCTTTGCAGTGTCGGGACCCGGCGGTGTCAGTGATGTGACATCTGCCATCCTCTGTCACCGGGCAGAGAAAGCAGGACAACACACCTTTAGAGACAGAATTAGCAGAAAATGAGGTGTGGAGAGGAGACCTGTTCTTTCAGCTGGCAAGGACAATGTTTCTATTATGGTCATTAATGAAATTTTCTCTTGCTTCACCATTGGAAAAAACCCCCAAAGTCTGGGCACTGGAATGGTTTGGGATGAGGAGAAGCAATCCAGGTGTAATACTTTAGATCTTGTTTTCTAACCTCATCACCGTGCCAAGAACCCAGCTGCTATTAAGCACTGCATTTTGATGAGATGTTTATGCACAGGGCTGGGAGGTTAAATCCACTGTCTCAAAAATCAGCCCTCCTGGCCCTTGTCTGGGTCTTGCTCCTCCACCTTTGCCTGGCACAGCCCCATAGAACAGTTTGGATGATGTGACTGGAAAGTGTAAAGGATCCAGCAGGATTTGTTCACTTTGGCTGCTTGTGGAAACTCCTCTGCCTCGAGGATAACGAGACATCCAGTAACACTTCCTGGACAGCCACTGAGGGGAGTTAATATTTACGTGGCATTTTGAAGGGGCATGGTGATAAATTCCTATGGGATTTTCCAGAGGTAAATTTAATCTGAAATCTGTGAATAAACAGCAAGCCACAAGCAAGACAAAGCAAATGGTTATCAGCATTTTGCATCCCTGTCCCTTCTGCCATCTATCCCTCTTACTCCTGCTGTGCTGCAAAGCAGGTGGAAGTTGGGATTCTCCATCAAAGAAAGTTTCTCACTCTTTACTCTGATTTCTCTTACTTTATACTGACCACTCTCTGTCTTCTGGACTTTTAGCTCTGTATTAATGGATGTTTGCTCATTCTTCCAGAAGTAGATCATGTAGGTGATAAGAAGTTCTTTCAGAGTGCAGGTCGACACTCTCAGCAAAGCTCCACACAGTGAGACTTGCCAGGGGCAAAATCAATTGGTTAAACTTTGAATATTTCAAAGAAGTTCAGTACTGCCTGTGAACAAAGGTGCTGTAAGGCACTCAAGCCATTTTTCTGGCCACAAAAGCAGATCTGATGGAAAAGCAGCATTGCTCAAATATGCAGGAGTGAAGAATGCCACCCAAAAATTAATTGTTAAAGTGGCTGCTCTCAGCCCTCTAATAATCCAGCTCAGATGCAGAGCTCTGACAGTGTGTAAGCTGTTGTAACGTGACTGGGTTGCAGAGCTTGAAGGAGTGGATAATCTGGAAGGCATTCCCAGTTGGAATTAGCTGGGCTTTGGCAGGCTCCTGGTGGTGGCAGTGCCAAGGTGGCTGTGCTCTGCAGGGACCTCAGCCTGTTCCAAGCCAAATAATCTGCATGTCCCTACTGTGGCACAAGTGAAGCTGCTGCTGCAGCTCTCAGCTCCTGCAGGGTCTGTGGGGTGGGTGGATTCAGCAGGAGCAGGACCTGTGAGCATTCCTTGGATGCTCATCCCCTTGGGATGAGGTTCTGCCTCGAGGCCAAAGGGATTCCCCTCAGAGAACAGCCAAGCTGATGTGCTGGAAATCTGTGAAAATCTCAAGGAATTGTATTAATTATTGCTTTTATGAAGGCTCTGTAGGTGGGGTTTTCTTAAGGATTATTTTATGTTCTTTATTGGTCCTTCAAGTTTGTTAAATACCAGCATCTTTAAGGTCCACAGTGCAGAGGAAACAGCCACGAGCACTCCTGTCCTTCAGCAAAGCTGTTGCTGTTGGATTTGAAGATACAACCCTTTCTCTCCACTGGCTACTGTACTCTGATTAGGGTTTTAAGGGAGAATCCATTGCCATGGGTTTATATTTTAATTTAGGTATGACAGAGGACCTTGGTCTGTATCCCCACTGTCTTTTTATTGTGTATATAATTCACTGCTCTTTGGGAACAGTCTTTTCAATCTGTGCTACAAGTTCTGAGCTGCACAAACTTTTAGTAGTAGAATGAATTTAAATCACCTTTTGGTCAAAGGGAATAATTTCATTCCTTATATTCTACTGATTTTTTTATTGGAGAAGACACAAAATAATTTTGCAGACTTTTCTGAGTTTCAGGGGGATAACATTTGCTTGCCAAAAGCCCTGAGTTTGGAGCCTTTCCATCCTCATCTCTCTTAGCATACAGCTGTATGCATCCTCTCCTTTCCTATATCCAATTAGTTTTCAGCAGCAAGGGATTAAATCTTTCCACTCACATGGCTTTGCTGTCTATAAATCCTTGACTGTGACATTTTGCCTTGTCCCTCTGTGTGGCAGGATTCCCAGGGAGCCCAGCAGTGACCAGCACATGTAACTGAATAGATCTGCAATTAAAAGCAGTTTCAAATGCAACTAAACACATAAGGAAAAGATGTGCAGAAACCCTGTATGTTTTTGCTGTCCCTTTTTGATGTTTGCCTGTAAGTGCAGTTGTATTCTTCTGAAATGAGGTAACCTGACCATGAAAATGCTGCCAAAAAGTCTCAGCCATTAACCAGGGGTGATTAAAGAGTGGCAAATAGATGCCACAGGCCATCAGGTTTTTGAAGACCGTGGGGAGGTGGCTTCTGCACTTAGGAGAATTTTCTTTGACAGCACAATGTTGAGTTCTGGCTCAATATTATTACTTGGAAACTTCCTGTTCTGGTGCAGAAAGCAGAATGTCCCAGCTGGGATCATCCTCACTGATGAGGAAACTAATTCTCCATCCACAAGTTGTGCTGTAAGGAAATCTCTGTTCTCAGCATGGAAATGTAGAAACATGGAATGGTTGGGGTTGGAAGGGACCTTAAAGCTCATCCAGTGTCATCCCCTGCCCTGGGCAGGGACACCTTCCACTGACCCAGGTTGCTCCAAGTGTCCAACCTGGCCTTGGACACTCCCAGGGCTGGGGCAGCCACAGCTTCTCTCTCCTAGTTTTTGTTTCCAGGAGCAGCAGCTCTGCCTAAATCACAGGGGAAGTACAGCACAAAAAAGGTTCTGGGCAATTAATTTTTCTCATCCCTCTTTTCTATTTTCCTTTTTCGCTGAGAAAATGCAACAGTTCTGGCAAAGGCTGGTGCTGCCTCTTCTGATGCTGATGGTGTCTGACACAGCATTAATGTGGAGTCAGACATGAAAAACAATGCAAGGAGCATTGATTTGTTGTTTTCCAGGTTGGTTAAGTTCCTTCCTGTCGAGGAGAGGGATTTAAATATAGCTTGGCAGGCTGGAGGGAATAAATGCAACCAGGAGTTCTTGTTCCCACTGATACTAATGATGAAGCTCCCCCTGCTTTCAGGGTATTCTGGATGAGACCCTGATAATTCTTCCAGAAAAAAAAAGGATTTGGAGTTTCTCTTTGGACAGAGGAAGATTTTATCAAGTTGCTCATCTTACTGATTTCCTTGAAATTTTTGCTGGTTCCAGATGTGCCACTCCTTTTACCACTCTGTCAGTGTGAGGTTGGCAGCCGGGATGCCACAAACTGCATTTTGGGGCTGACATTTAAATTCTCCTCCAAGTACTGGAATAAAGATAAATCACAAATAAACTGAAACTATCATCTGCCTTCTTTGCAGATCTCTCTCCCCACCTCATGTGGTGGAAAAGCCTGTGTTGTGAATCCCCTGGGAAGCTCCCGTGGCTGCATTCCAGGGATGCTTGGTGCCATATTTCACCCCTTGGGCACCCTTTATTTACCCCATGCCAAGGTGCTCCTGGGTGGAGGTTGGCTGGGTGATTTGCTCTGCAAGCCCAGATAAGAATATTAGATCATGACCTAGAAAAGAGGGGGGGAAAAAGAGTTAAAAAGCCCCATAACTCAGGGGTCCTTGTTCCAGAGGATAATATGGAGCAGGCTCAGCACACCTGGGATGGAGACCCATCTCCTGGGAAGTGGTGGAATTAAAAAGTGCTGGTGGTGCTGAGGGGGAAAAAGAGAGATGGAGGTCTCTGGGGTTTTCTTGGGTGGCTGGTTCCTGAGGCTTTATCCTGACTTCTTTGTTCTGCTCTGCAAGAGAGAAGGGAACAGCTCTGTCAGTGTTACCTGTTCCCACCATACCTGCTCCACTTTGCTGCTGACACTGTCAGCTGAATCACAGGGGGGAAAAACACCTTCTCTTGTTGCTTTCTGCTTACCAAGTTGTGTTTCAAGATTAAATCAGGATGTGTCTCTTCATCTTTGTGCCATGGACGTGCTGAATCTGCACACGGGAGATGTAAAAAAGGACTTTCTGACTGAAGATTCAGGCTCTGTGCTGATACTTCATTTATTTTTTTTTTCTAACAGCTTAGCTGGACTTGCCAGCTGAACACAACAGGAAGGAAGCAAAAAAAAAAAAAAAGCCCCTGAAAATCTGGTATTGCAGCATTAACTGCAGAAAAGTGATACTTAGAATGGTGATGGTGTCCTGATCTGTACAGGGTGCTGTGAAACCAGGTGATTTTTTATTAACTGCTTTTAGTTTGAGGATTCCTGTCTTCAAGTTCTCATTTGATTTCTGCAGAATTCCTCTATTGAAAAGAGGTTCTCTGGAGAGCAGGAGCAGTGGCCAGGCTGAAAGCTTGGCTCGGGCTTTCTTCAAGTTTAATTCTGCACTTGTGGGTGGTATCAGTTCTATTGTGCCTCTTCAGAGTCATCCCATGACTAATTGCAGAGGGACTGGTGGTGACACAGAGAATGAATCAGCTGAAAAAGCTAATTTACAGGGTGGCATGTTTGGCAGCCCCATTCCCAATGCTTGGCCCTACTTGTGGGATCCTTAATTTCTGTGAAGTTTAAGGTTTTCCACTGAAAATAATACACTGTGGATGAACCTGAGGATGGTGGGAGAAAGCACTCACTGTTCCAGCTTTCATTTCCTTAAGGAATATTGACTGAAAGCTGGTTTAGATTGAATGATCAATTAATACCCCTCAGTGTGCACACACACACTGAATTAATTTGATAATCCCTTGTGTAAAGAAGAATATTTTTTTGTGTAGTTTACAACAAGAATAAATTATCCTATAGTGGTAAATGTCATGCTATCGATCAAGATTGGCATCTCTAAAACTTGATACTCTTTTCCTTCCTTTCCTCCTTCCTTTTCAAAGGCAGCATCTCTCACAACCAACTGCATCATGAAACTTTTCAAGGTGGGGTTTTTTATTTGTTGGGTTTTTCCCATATTTTTCTTTTTTCCCCTGCTGTTAGTACCGAGCAGTTTGTGTTTGCCTGATCATTCCTGGTGAAATCCTGCTGGTGGTGGGGCAAGGTGGGGGTTCCCAGCTCAGGAAAGAGTTGCTCCCTGCAGTAATGGAGCTAATGGCAATCCAGCTGTGGGCACATCTGATGTTAAACTGCCGTTATTTAAACTTTATGATGCGGGAGACTGCCAGCTCTCCCACTCACAGCCTGTAAATTATGTCGATTGCTCATGCACTTTTTTTAACCCTGATTTCCCCTGAATTATGGATGATAGACAGGGCCAGAATTTGCTTTTAGTGTTCCCTGGTGGCTGTGTGTGTGCTGAGTGCACTGAGCAGTCATAATCTCAGTGTGTGCAGTCAGGGGATGTGTAACATCATTTGGGCTATGACCACATAGCTTTGTAGCTCAACCATTAAGGGAGTTCCAACAGCTCAAACTCGGAGCTATTTTGGGGCAGGGTGGGTGCTTGGATGCCAGGTTTGACCTGCTGAGGCTGGAAGGTTTCACAGCTGTGAACTCTGTGTCCCAGATGGGTTTTTGAAGCCAGTGTGATGTCCCCTTTCAAGAGAGCCCTTCAGTGGGGGGCTCAGAGCCTGTCTCCCACTGTGGGGAGGAATAATAGCTCGTGTCTGTCATGAAAATGCTCTGATTGCCATGTTGAAGTTCTCCAGCCCCGGTGAGTGGTGGTGGAGTGCATTCATCAAACCATTCACTTGGCTGTTGGACTGCTCTTGTGTGGGTAGGGAATGGGTCTGACTGGAGCACATGAAAGCAGCTCCCTCCAGAGGTGTGGGGACCTGCCAAGCTGCTGGCCTGGCTGGGCTTTTGGCTGCTGGTGCTGCTCCTCAGCAAGGGAACCCTTTTCAAAGACCTCAGTGCTGGGGGGGGGTATTGTAGTGCTTTTGTAGAAGTGAGTCAGGCCACTGTTGCTTTTAAGATAATTTCCACGGCATTTATTGAATAATGTGTGTTTTAAGGTGTTGTACCAACAGCAGGTGTTTGGAAATCATATGAAATAGCTGCAAACAGAGTGTCTGTGCTCCCATTGCTGCGTTTGGATTTTACATAAAATTTAAGACTTTTTTTTTCTTGCTTAAATACGAGGAAGGCTTTGCTCCCTGGCATATTGATTTCACAAGCATTGGCACTTTAATCAAACAGCTCTGAAGTTTTGCACTTCATTAACTGATCTTTAGGAGTAAAGTGCAAACTGTTTGCACTGGGTGCAGCCTGTCCTGGCTGACAGCCCTGGAAGATGCCAGGCAGGAGCTGTGCTTGGAGTGCAGGCAGCAGAGCTTGGACCTGTGGAAGAAATTAGTATGGTCAGGTGTTTACAGGCGTGATTATGAAGCCTTATTAATCCTAAGCATTGTACAACGAACACATTTACAAATAATGACTTCATAACGTTGCCTGAATCACTGCTGTAGGAATGGCTGGAACATTACCTTGCTACAGTAATGTTTAAAATTTAAAGTCTGCCATCAAAGCTTTATTTTCTTCCGTGTTTCCTGTATTTTTCTGTTTTCTCCTTTTTCTTTTCATGCTGTTATTTTTGACATTTAGGCATATTCAGACAGCTACCAGTAAAATATTTTTGATAAAAATACTCTGGAAGCAGTTTGGAAATATTGAGCTGTGTCTCTTCACAGCTGCACTGTCAATGCCACACAGACCTGTAAAATACTGTGTTTTGAGACCATTTAGTGGGTGCAGTTCATTAAGAGAGTACAGAGAGGTACCTGCTCTTCCCTGCCAGGACCAGCTTGGTCCCTGAGATGCTTTGTGAGCACAGATCTCTCCCAAGGAAATCCCTTAATCCTTGGGTGAGCAAATCTGATGAGAATGTTCCGTGCTTTGTTGTGTGCTATGATCTAATTGAGATTTAATGCATTCTGCTGTGTCCCTGCTGTGGACTCCCTTTGGACCCTCTGGTACAAAGCTCAGTGTTGGCAGCTTTTTTTCTTTTTTCTGTATTCCAGTTTATGTCTTCTGAGACTTTCAGGCATTTTTAAAGTTTGAGCACTTGGAATAGTTGTGCTGATGCACAGTAAGGGAAGAAAGGAGATCCTTGGTTTTCCTTTCAAAATGCAGTATTTGCTCTAAGAGTGCTGAATTATGATTCTTTCATACTCCCACCCCTCTGTTTAATAACTATGTGTTTGCTACTGGTTATGTTAAGTACATCTGCACCTCACATGGTGGTTTCTAATCCCACAGCAGTATTTCACTATAAAATCAATTTGAATTGCCAGTACAAATGTAGCAAATCCAGTGGGAGGAAGCCTTGGACGGCTTTTGGAGCCCAGAAACTCCAAAGTAGTTTTTGGAACCCACAAAGCTGCCTGTGCCAACTTGGGGCCACCAAGGCCCTGTCCCCAGGGGTCACCTTTTCCTTGCTGATCAACGTTTCCACATAAAAAATACCAGAAAAATGTTCTTTCCCCTCTCCTCTAAGCTCCATTCCTGAGAATCTGAGCCCTGTTTCTAATGGAGAGGCATTTACTTAGGAGGAGATACCATAATTTTGAATTTTTTAATATGTTTTACCCACTTAAATGGGCACTGTTGAGGCAATTATGACTTTAAATGGGAACTTTTGGGAGACTTGACCGCAGTTCAGGATGGCTCCTGCCATCACACAGAGAGGAATTTGCCTTTTTCTCATTTTCCTTTTTTCCCCTCTTCCCTCCTTGCTGGCTGCTCATTCACTCCATTTCAGAGTGACACCCAAGAGTTTGGGTTTTGGTGGGTTTTTTTGTTTTATTGAGAGTTTCAGACCTTTTTTCCCCCCAAAATGGGCACTGTGCATGTTCTTCCACCTGAGTAAGCTGAAGGCAGCCATTTAGTGCCTGCAGGTCGTGTTGGAGTCAGTAAATCACCCTCTGGGATCCCTGTAGGACCTGCTCTGCACATGCAGCTCCCGTTGGTGAGGGTTATGAACACAAATAGCTGCCAGCTCTGGTTTGTGCTTTAGGGGGAGACAGATATTTCCATTAAGAAGTGCAGGTTTTTAAGTCAACACCGTGCTACATTATTTAGTGCGGAAAATGTTAAAATAACACTTTTTTTGTTGGGTTTTTTGTTGTTGGTTGGTTTTTTTTTTTAAACATTTACTCTGTCTGCTGGACAACCCCAGCTTGTAGCAGCCCTGAAGTTGTTTGAATCTCCCATGCTGGGTGTTAATGGGAACAGGAGCAGTTGAACACATGCACATCAATAGCAGGCTCGGAAGCATAAAAATTGAATTTTCTCCTGCCTTTTCCTTTCCTGTAGAGAAAATAGGCCCCATTAGCACAGAAAGCTCTGGCAAGGTGGTATTTGCAGTGCAAGGCTGGAAAGCAGCTGCCATCCCCAGTGTGTTGTTCAGCAGAGGACTTCACTTTTCACTGCTGCCAGTAATCCTATTTACTGTGAGCACAAACCAGCAGCAGGAATTTGGCTGCTGGGTGTGTTCTGGGGTTCTGGATGGGCTGCAGGAGGTTTGTGCCACGGTCGATTCGACGGAGCCGCTCGCAGGTGATGCCTTAAGATTCTTCTAGGTTTTTTGGTTTTTCTAATTTTTTTTTTATAAGCTTTATAAGTAGTTAAGTAGTAAAAGTAGATTTTAGAAGCAGCAGCCCTTATTCCTCTACCCTTTAGCACAGTAGTTTACACATTCCTCAACCCCCACACACCCCATTCCATGCTCCCATATCAATATCCCCTGAATTCCAGTAGAAAATGTTTAGTCTCTCTTTAAGAGTAGGTCTATTTTGTTTAAGAGCATTTGTGCCTTGGCCTGAACTGCAAAAGTACAGTCAAGAACTGGGTGACCGTGTACACTTTGTGCTCTGAAGAAGATGAAGAAGTGGTCTCAAAAAGCCCCCAGCCCCAATTCCAAGGGGGTGGGACGGGGATGGAGCAGGGCAAAAGCTACGGGGTGGAAACACTTGGGATTGGACAGAGAATATTCTAAATTGTAACACCTGGACACGGCTGGGATGCATCTCGTAATCTTATGCCCGGGCACAAATTAAACCCTTTTCTTCTCTCATCTCCAATTAAATTGCTTTGGAGTTTTTTTCCTCAGCTCCTGCAGGCAACACAGGGATGCATTGCCTGGCCACAGATGGGGACCATCAGTCCAAAGTGACTGGAGAAAGTGCTGCCCCTCTTGCCTTTCTTTTGATCTGGTTCCCCATCACCTCACTCCCCTGGAGCTGCCCAAGGGCTCCATGTCCTGATCCAAAGGGACGAGTGGGACATGCCAGGGTGACAGACCAGGGAGTTCCGTGAATTGTCCCCCCATTTTACAACCAATAGATTTCCTTCATTTTTCTAAGGCACCAGGGAATGAGCTGGTAGAAAAGCCCAGTTCCAGCCTCCAATCCCAAATGTGGTGCCTGCCTGTTCTTGATTTGTGCCAGGCATCTCATGTCTTTGCTTTAAACTGGTTTTCTGGGGCTTTCCTGGCGTTCATCTGACCTGTGTTCAGGTGCAGCTGCTGCCTTGGCAGGTATCTGTGCCCACCTTGTGCTCCTCTCTTGTAGTTGTGCTGTGTCCATGTGGATCAGTCCAACATGTGCCACATCCCTGCACCCAAATGCATTTTGTTCCACTCCCTTTCTCAGAAGAATAAAAAACCCCATAATGCTGCCTTTGCCCAGTATACTCTGATGTTGATGACTGATGATTGCTGCTTATTCCTGCTTTTTTATCCCAAGCTTTTCCTCTTCTGCTATTAAATGTGACCCTCTTGTTTTCATTTGGTGCCTTTGTATTCGAAGGGAAACAGTGCTCTGTTGATTTGATCAGTGGTTGCTTGGTTTTATTCCGTGTACAGAGCACTTTCAAAGGGAAGGGAGTGAATACATGTCCTGTTATTTTCCATCTACCCTTTCAGAGCCAGCTCTCCTGTGTGGATGAGTGAGGAGTGCTCCCACACCCAGAGTGGAGGCTGCTGGATCAGTCCTGGATGGACTCTCTGCATGGCTGTGGACCAGCACTGATGCCACAGAGGGGAAAAAGCTCATTTCCCCCCCAAAACAAGGCAATTTCCTGAGCCAGATGCCCAGCTGTACAGATTAAGAAAGTTCAGATTAAATTAAAAATATTTGAAACAAAAATACAGCCACTGCAGGAACCCTTAATTAGCTACAGATTTTCATCTGTTTTTCACCTCTTCGAAATTTTTCTTTTTAGGTTGTCTCAACCTGAGAAACTGGTGATATATTCTACTCCTCAGAATAATAATAAAAAAAAAGGCAGCTAATGTTAGCATTTTGGTGCTAATGCTCCATTTCTGCACCGATACCCTCCGAGCCAGTTTTAACATTATGTGAAGTTTAAAGGCTTTTCACTTTCAAAATAGCTTTTTAGTAGGTTTTTTCATCCTCCTGCATTATCCTTTCAGTAGCCTATAACTCTTCCATCAGGTAAATGCACTTTAAAATGCTTCCTTCAGCACGGAGCAAATACAGAGGGAGTAAAAGGTTTGTAATGCAGGAGAAATGGCATTAATTCTGCTGCCCTCCTTTGTAGAAGAGCACGGGGAGAAGTAACTGCTGGAGGGTAAGTGGGGATAAAAAAGATGTCTTTTTGTTGAATTTAGGAGTTTGAGATGTCGATGCATACACTTAACACTGCTTGGTGCAGGTTGGGCTGATGTGGCAGGACTGGGAAAAGAGGTGGAGGTGTACTGGTGGTATTTACCTCAGGAGTAGGGAGAGATCTTGAAATCTGATAGTCAGGGGAGATGAATCCTCAGTCACAGTCAGAGTAATTTCCTTTATTGATGCAGAAGTGAAATCCTCAGGAAGGGGGTGACAAATAGGGACAGAGCCTCTAAAAGCTGGGAATTCACTGTGGCTGTTGGCTCCGGGGTGCGTTTGCTGCCAGGCTCAGGGGGTTTGTCCTGTGGGAGATGGAGGTTTCTGTGTGTTAATGTTGGCCCCAGATGGAGTTAAGTGCCCACAAAATATGGGTGTGCTGGAGTATCCTGGTGCCCGGGATTAGCCAACAAATAGCCAACCAGGCCAGTGGAGAATTGCAAACTTAGCATGGACTGCAGAAAGCCTGCATGGCATTGCTTTAAAAATAGTGTTTCTCCTGATTTCTCAGTCTTGGAATGGGAATTCATTAAAGATAACAGAGAATGGGAAAGGGGATTGCAAATGGATATTGATCTGTGTTGGGCTGTGGAGATGTTTCAGTCTGGTTTTGAGCTCCTGGAGCATTTGCTGCTCCCTCACACTGACCAGCTCTGAATTCCAGCTCCAGGCACTGCAGCCTCCTGTGCTGGGCAGGGGAGCTGCTGGGGCACTCCTGGAGTCAGGGATTTGGGGGGATGTTGTGGGGTTTTTTTATATGTGTTGGTAACACTGGAGTTGAAAAGGACTTGCTGGGCCTGGCCATGCACATCTGAACCAGCTCGTACTTCACGGGTGGGTTTGATCTGAGAACACCCTCAGAAGTGCTGGGTTTTCTATCACTGTGAACTAAATCTGCCTTGTTCACGAGTTTTTATGAACCATATCTGACAAGCACTGCTTAATGCATATAAAGATTATTTTAAAGACGTATCCTGCTCTTAAAAATTTTTAAAGGCAATCCTGTTGGGGTTTTTATTTGTTTGTTTGTTTGTTTTCAGTTTTTCTTTCTAGCAATCGGCTCATTTAGAAACCTTTGGGCTCCAAAAGCTGGGTGGGTTTTCAAATAATGAAGTATTTGAAGTTGTGGGTGCAGTCCTGGACATGCTGCCAGCGGTGTTCCCCTCATCCCTGGAAGTGTTCCAGGCCAGGGTGGACAGGGCTTGGAGGAAGGTGTCCAGTGGAAGGTGTCCCTGCCCATGGCAGGGGGTGGAATGAGATGATCTTTAAGATCTCTTTCGACCCAAATCATTCTGTGATTCCATGAAAACTGATTTATAATATCATCCTTTCTTCTGTGTCCCCACACAGATGTAACACACCCTTGTCCAGTAGTTGTGTGATTGTAATTCTCCCTGTAATGGACCTGTTGGCTCCTGCCTCACACTCGTGTTATGTGGTAACGCTCCTGTGCTCAAAATCTGTGAGGCTCTGAGGCATCTGGTTGGGAAAACAGAAATGAAATGTCCTGGGGAAAAAAAATTGTGAAAAGACACTGTGCAGCCTCAACAGTTTCAAGCTGGAAGTTTGTGCTGATTAAGGTGTGATGCAGGAGGGGCACTAATCCTCCTCCGTCAAGGAAAGTGGCCATGAGTCAAACACACATTATTCTTCAGCCAGGAGTGAAAAACCACCCAAACACAAAACACCTGCACTAACACAAACCCCATTACAATTAAATAGCTTTAATATTTTTTCCCCTTTTATTTCCAGAGAATGGCAACTTCCACAGCAAAACATCAGTTCTCAGGAATAGACTCACTAAATGAATCCAGTCCCTAATTTTCACACAGCTCTCTGCCTTTCTTAAGGTGTAGTAGGAAATGACAGAAGTGTTGCGGGTTGTACATAGATGCAACTATTGATGGATTCCCTCTGGAAGCTTTTATCCTTGTAAATTAGTCTAGTTGGAAGGAGGGGACAGTAAAAGACTGCATAGATTCATTGTCTCAACAGACCAAGCTGAGTTGTCTTTTGAAATTATCATCCTAAAGATTTTTTTTTGCCCCTTTCATATCACGATCTTCCTTATCTCCAGTGAGGGCATCAAGCAAAGAGGGTGGATTTAGATTAGATACTGGGAAATTCCTGGCTGTGAGGGTGGGGAGGCCCTGGCACAGGTTGCCCAGAGAAGCTGTGGCTGCCCCATCCCTGGAAGTGTCCAAGGCCAGGTTGGATGGGGCTTGGAGCAACCTGGGCAGATGGAAGGTGTCCCTGCCCATGGCAGGGGGTGGAATGAGATGAGCTTTAAGGTCCCTTCCAACCTGGAGCATTCTGTGACCCTGTGATTTCATTGCTGCATGTTTAAGTTGTACCCTCTGCCAACCTCCATCTTTTTCTAGTCTGGTGCTTCTGCCTCTTGCACATTTTTGAGATGTGTTTTAACACAGTTTTAAAGATGTGGCTTCAGTTGTGAGGTTGAAGTGTGTGACATGCCCCTCTCAAAGGAAAGGAAGTGCTGACCCTGGCATTGCTGAGCTGACACTCCCTGAGGGTTCTAATCCATCACTGGGAAGCCTCATACAGTGGCACTTGCACAATTTAGTGCAAGTCAGATGACTGGGTTTTCTTTTTTTTTTTTTTACTTAGAGCTGAATGCAAGAATAATGTAATAAGGAAACCAAGTGAATATTAATTATAAAAGCTTGTTATCTGTTCCTCGTCCAACCAAAAATAAGTAATCAGAATAACGTGGTTGTTTGTTTTTTTTGGAGACAAACACAATGATGAGCTGGCTTTCTGTTTCTGTTCTTTCTCCTCAATGAGCCTTAGAAACCGATGTCTGAATGAGAAAATAAATAGGAAACCGAAAACATCTTTCTCTCCAGCCTGAAATAACATTGTGTTTGTGTGTAAGGGGAAAATAGGCGTACAATAAACAAATGGATGTATTTTCTGATAAATGGTCTTATTGCAAAGTAATGAGTCGAAAAATAGAAAAAGAAGAGATTTCTGTGAGGCTGTAGAATGCTCCTCAGATTGGAACTGGGTGTCTTTTGTTTTTGAACCACTGTTAATACTGCGAGATGCTTTGACACCCGTGTGAGAGGTGACGGCCGTGCGTGTCCCCTGCCACTGCAGCACGTCTCAGTACACCTGGTTTTATGCATTTTGCCCTCCTCCAGGCAGAAGTGATCAAAGAGAGGGTAAAACTCTGCAAATTTTGAGATCAGATGTTGAAAAATAGGTGGAAGTGAGAGACTCGTGCCGAGGAGCTTTGGGGACAGGGCTGTGGGAAGGTCTCGGTTCCTGGCGAGGGTGGAGGATCCAGGGGAGGTTGAGCATCTTGGGGAGGAAAGGAGAGCAAGCAAAGGGCAGAGTGCATGGGCAGAGTTAAAGGTTAAGAATGCAGACAGCTGGGAGGATCCAGGCTGCTCAGCTTCCCTCCAGCAGCTCCACTGGTACCGTAATCGGAGGAGCAACACAAAACCAGGCAAGTCATCCATAGTTATTTTATTATTGGATTCCAATCTCCCCGTAGTCTCTGCCACAAGAATTTCATTGAAGGAACAGCAGAAAGAGACGTGACACAAAGGATAAAAGCCCAGTGAAAACAAGGAAAGGAGGAGCAAGGTTGGTGCTGAGAGTAGGAGTGAAGAAATGGGGCAGGCAGAGGATTCATGAGCAAGATTAAAGACAACCAGACTGATTTTGAGCAGTGACCTTATGGGAATTTCACTGCCTTCCTTCAGAAGAGCCAATCCTTCTGATACAGAGTTTTACCAAAGTATTAATGTGATCTGTTCCCTCCAGATCTGAGACTGTAAAGTTTCAGCATTTTGGGGGCTGTGGAATACTGAGAATATTAAAACCAGGACCAAGATGTGCACACATGGCTGTGCATCTGCACGTTGCTGCTGGGCTGCTCCCAGCACTGGAAATGTGGGAAACACTGAATTAAATCACAGAATCATGGAATTCTTTGGGCTGGGAGGGACTTTAAAGCTCATTTCATTCCAACCCCTGCCATGACCAGGGACACCTTCCACTAGACCAGGTTGTTCCAAACCCTGTCCACCCTGGCCCTGAACACTTAATCCTTTTGGTCCATGCAGGAAATGCATTTCTCTTCTGCTGCCATGGTGCTGTTTCGTGGCTGGCTGGTTGTGGGACCTGCTAGACAGTTCACAGACACAGGCTGAGGTGTGATGCCAAGGGGGAGCTGCACAGATTTGGGTTTGTGTCTGTTCTGGCTGCACAGGAGTAATGCAATCAAATTGCCTTCAGTGTGCAGTACCTCTCATAGATAACTTTAGATAAACATTTAATAAAGAGCCATTTTATGAATTGCCTCTTTAGTTGCTCTTTCAAGAGGAGAAAAATCAAGCAAATTGTGCATGGTAAGAGTTTCATGGCAACGCTCTAAATATATATGGGCTCATGTCTGGGTTGGTGTTTCTGCTGCAGTAATCTCTGTATATGCTTTACATGGAGTCTGGATCTTTTGATCTGTGTGTGTCTTTTGTCTCTGTTTTTTCTCTTAGTACCCTCACAGAACACAATACCATCCAAAAATAATATCTGATGAAGCTTTTGATCTCACAGTGGTTAAATGGATTTGAAATGGGACAAAATTAGGCTAATTACACTAAGAATAGCATGGTTACTTGTGATTTTCAAATGCCTTTTCATGGTATGACCCCTAATGGGTTTCAGAGTTCTGGCAGATACAGAAAGAAACATCAATCCCCGTTTTCAGATGTAAAAACTGATACAGAAAACATCCCTGTAATATTGAGTGCTTCCTTGGTGCTGTTTGCAGAATAACTGCTCACTGTTATGGACCTTCTGCTGAGCAATTACAGTTTGTTTTCGTTTGATATTAAACTGCAGACACAGATTAAGCAATTCTCTTCATCCTGATGTTCTCAGAGTAACTATTTCTCACAAGCCTCCTTTCCAGAGTATATTTTCCTTTCCTTTTGGTGTTGGTTCTGATTTTTCAGCTCTGCATGAGTCCTCCTGAAACAATGTGACTGTCTGGGATATCTGGCTAGTTTTTGTTCTGAGGAGGCTTCCAACTCATCCTGCCTTTTGTTTAATGTAGAGCATCTAAATTGGTGGGAATGATTGATTTTTCATCCTCCTCTTCCAAGGCTGATGTGTCCCTCTCCATCCTGCTCCAAGGTGTGCACACACACACAGAATTGTCTCCTGGACCTTGAAGGAAAATAGTTTGCATTTATAGCAAATCAGATGCTTGGAGCACATCTTACTCTCTGTATTAGTCTCCAGGACAAGTCACCATTTTTCTTTATAAAAATAAATAAATTATAACAACAAAGGTTTGTAACAAAGAATTTTAGACCATAGAAAATTGTTTCATTATGGGAAAGGAAAAAAATGTTGGAGAGATGTTGGATGAATAGCCCGTGACCTCTTACATGACCCTTTTACCTCATGGAAGTAAACTGAGTTTAGAGACTGAATATTTTTATCATGTCACAGAGGGTTTGATTTTGATTTTATTTTTATTTTAAAACACCATTTGCAAGGTGCAGCCTTGCCTTGGAAGGACTTGGTTTAAAACCATCCAGTTTCAGTTATAACCTATATAATTAAAATTTCTAGTTTTGGCTCCAGCCTGATATAACATCTAAACTTTTTCCTTCAGCAATAACCCTGGAAGACCAGCAATAAACCTGGATGTCCAGCTGCCTGCTGGAGCTCACTGTTGCTTGAGGGCAAACTCCCTTTTTACATGTAAATGTAGGAATTTACATTTCTGCTGTGTGTGAGCCACTTTTTATGAGTAGTGATCTGATAGAGCTGGTTTTGGTTTTGCTGTCTGTGATGGGTTTGTCTGGTTCCTCCTAATTGAAGCTTGTCCTGAACCCAATCTTCCTTTGAACTCCTTGGGAGTTTTGCTGAAGTAAGGAATAGGATTTCATTTGGGAGTGGGGAAACAAAAAGGCCAGTGAGCCTCAGTCTGATGTGTAACATATTTAGTGGTGTGTGAAAGGTAGATGAGGTCTCTGTCTTTATGAATTAATGTTCTCCACTGTGGCAGCAACATCTTAATTTTGTGATTAAGTCCTGCTTTGAGATGCAGGCAGCTTGTTAACCAGCCCTGTGGAATTCCTGACCTCGGGTATTTTCTGCCTGCACCAAGCTCTTGGTTTTCCACTGGAATTCCACATTTCTCAGGGGCAACCAGGAACCAATTTGAGAAGTCAAGTGTGTTCATGGGTGTATGAAAATGAAACTGGGCTTCCTCTCCCCATCTTTCTGGCTCCAGTGCAATATAACACCTCAGACTCTGGCCATGCTGAGTAAACTTCATTAGTGTTGAAAAGTGGCTTGTATTGCAAGATGATAAATTTTTAACCTAAGTAAATTACTTTCTTTGCAACTAATAAATTGAATAAATTATGCCTTTTCCATGCAGTGCAGTGAGGCTCATAAATACTGGGAGCAGTTAGTTGTAGTTTCACTTGATTACCCTTCCCATTTCTGTTTTTAATAATCCTTGTAACAGCAAGGAATTCAGTACTTTTTAATAATGTGGCCAAAGAAACCAGTGGAAGGTATTGTTTGATGCCACTGGGCTGCACAGCAGTGTCCTGCCCAGGGTTCCACCTTCAGAGTCCCTTTCCATGGTGTGTGGGGCTGCTCCAGATAAAACCTGGATAAAAACAGCAAAGCTTTTACACTCCAATCCCTTCTCTCCTCCCTGTTCACACTGCTCAGTCCTGTCTCACACCCTGCACTGTGCTGGGCTCCCTCACCACAGCTCAGGGTGCTTGTGGGCAGCTTTAGTTCTTCAAGGGATTATGCAAATAATAATTGAATTAAAGAGCTGCTGTCAGCAGGATGAGATTCTGGCAAAGGCATCCCTTGTTCACACTCTGCTCGCAGACACAGGTTTCAGAGGACTTGGATCAGGATTCCCAAATACTTGAATCCTTCCTTTCTGGCTGTTTGCCTCGCCCTTACCACACTAAGCTGTGTTTAACCAGGAGTTGTCCATCTGGGAACACAGAATAAATTAAACTCTGAACAGAGTGAATGAGGCATAAAGGTAGCCAGGCTTTCTGGGGTTTCTCCGTGGATAGAGGAAAGATTAAGTATTTTATCTATTTTTTTTTTTTGTAAGCTGGTGCTTAACCAAGTCTTGGGTGTATCATTAAAAAACTTCAAAATTCCTTTCTAATAAGAACAGTGTTTGTTTTCAATAACGCGAATTTTATATGAAAAATCAAAATACAAAAAATACTTGAGGCTCTTAAGAGGGTTTTTGCTGCTGTCAGGGCAGAGTGCAGCTGTGACCTGCCCAGATGTGACCTGGTGCAGTAAATCAGAGCAACCCACCTCGAAGGAGGAGGCAGAAATAACCTTCAGTGGGATGCACAGTGCAGTCCTTGGCTGGTGTGAGCTCTGAGAGATCAATTTTGAGCGATCAAGACAGCCCAGGAAGGGCTTTGCTGTAGTTGTAGCTGAATTACATTTATATAGACAATAATAGCTCTTGAATCTTCATTTTTAAATACCCTTCATATCAACAGCAGTCTCCAAAACGTGTCTTTTGAGGCCCATTGTGATGGACAAGCCAAGTGCTGTACAGGTGCAGGTCCTGCCACCAGAAGGAGGAGGATGCTTGGCCAGAGCTTCCTCGAGCCCTCACCCTATGTGCTGCTCTGATTTACAGCAGGCACTATAAATAATATGGCCTTGACAGTGAGGTCTTCCCGAGGTCCCAAAATTTGCATTTCTGAGGATAATTTGCAAAAATTCTGGAACAATTAGTGAGGTAAGGAAGGAAGAGTCAGACACTCCTTCCAGGGGCCGTACTTTTTGCACTGCTCAGAGATGCTTTGACCTTCTAGTTTATTACAAGTCAGAAAAAGTCAATATTTCTCAGCTTGCCAAGTTGGAGGAATTTTAATGAGTTATTGAGTCAAATAGTTAATCCTCCAATAACAGGCTTTTTTCTCTTTCAGATTTACAGTGATAAAAACAAAGGCTTAATGGGGACCAGAAAAAATGAGGTTTTGTTAGAAACTTTGTGCACGTGCTTTAACCCCTTGATCACGAGGAGAGGAAATGGACCTTCAACACTGGGGAATTTTGGCAGGAAATGCTGGGCAAGGCAGGGGCTGTTTTGGTGTTAGCAGGGAATTTAAAAAGGGATTGGTAGGGTGAAGTAGCTGGTGCTGATCTCCTCACATCTCTGTTACATGTGACTGGGGGGCTTTGGATGAGCTCTGGTCTGTGCTCTGACTCTGAATTGTTTGGCTTCTTGAAAAAGCTTTGAAGGCAAGAGCCCTGGGTGCACTTGAGAGGATGTTGTGGTGCTCCAGGTGCTGCAGTATGTGTCCCATTGGATGCTGGAGCACATCTGGGGCAGTGTTTCCACCTGAGCATCCTTTGAAAGCTGGTGCCCACCAAAACCTCACCAAGAGCCAAACCTACCTGTGGTACTTGTAGAGAACAGGGATTTGCTTCCAAACCACCTTGCTGGTCCAGACTGAGTCCCTGGTGCAGATGCAGCTGGAGTCTGTGGCTGTTGGAAGGCTGTGCAAGCCTGGCAGCAGGTTGTGCACTAGGAAGTGCTTATTCCTGCTGTAATTATGCCTTTTGCAGCATCCCTTTGTAATGCTCAACTCTGTGTACTCCAATTAGCATAGAATAATCTGATTTCCTGAAACTCTCTTGGTTGAGTATAATGCTAATTATTGCTCTGAGCAGTGGCTTGTTTGGAAGTGCCCTGTCCTGTGTGAATTATAGTGATGTTCTGTGTCAGCCTTTAAGTGAGGAAACTTCATAAGCAGAAAATGCTACAGCACAAGGGCAGCTTCCTTACCCTTTTAATAGTATCAAACAGCAGATAGTACAGTAATATTCAGAACATCATATCCAGTGAATTCTTACAAGCAGTAGAAATTTATTTTTCCCTGTGTGCCATTATTCAGAGACTCGTGGTCGCTTTTACAGTGAGAAACATTTTCCAGTAACATTCCTTGACTCCAGTGATGGTCTTTCTAGGAGGGTTATTTTTTACAAAGCTCTCAGCAATTGTCTGCTGAGCTCTCCTTGAAACCTGTGTGTGTTTTAGCCTTGGGGACATTGTGCTTCTGGGTGGACACCTCTGGCTGGCAAGGTGGGAGCCGAGCGTGGGCAGAGCTGGAGTGTGCTGGCACTCGGGGCACTTTGTGGCTGCAGCAGTGCAGGTTTGCAGAGCTGCTTTCTGACTGGAACTCCCTGGGGTTTATTCTGGGCTCTGGGTTTGCGAGGGGCTGAAAGAACAAAGGGCCACACGTCCCTCACTTCCCCGTGCAGCACTTTGAGTGTTGCGAGGAGGGAGCGCTGGAGGTCTGAGGGCACCTCCAACCGCTGCTGCTCAAAGGGCAGCGCTTGGCTGCTCCAAAGCCTTGGCTGCTTGCCGGAAAAATCCTTGCTTTTAATTTATGAAATGGCAACAAAATACTTGCGGGACAAGGAAAATTGCAGCAAGAAATCCTTTATTGCAGCTCTGGGGGTGCAATCCCAAGTCACATGGCCTGGAAAAGTACACGCGTTTTGGAAAACGCGCCCTTTTTGTACCCTCTTGGTCACTTAAGATGTTAAATATTCAACAGGTAACAGGTATTTTACCTTAAAAGGTAATTTTTTGAATTTGGGAGGGGGTGTCGCCCTCCCTCCTGATTGACTGTGTCCGCACACAAAGGCCGGCCATGTGGCCAGGGTATATCTTCCATTTTTGTAGTTTTTCCCTATCCCAACCATGACGTTTCCCTGGCATCGGGCCCAGACGGGGCCTTTCACCTTACTGCCTCCACGAGGCGCCTAAAACCCTTGGGATTAAATGAAAGACAAGAAAAATCCCACCGCCCCCCGTTTCCCCACTGAATTCGTTTTGCCTAGAATAAAACCAGATTACTTATTTCTCGTACTGCTGCCGTCAGGAGCGCGGTGTGTCGGGGCAGACGTGGCTCTCACCGGTGTCTCTGCTCTCCCCAGAGCCGGACGGGCTGCAGGCCCCCTGTGAGAAGCCGTGCGGGCGCGGCAGCCGCTGCGTCCTCAACCCCGCCACGCGCCAGCCCGAGTGCCGCTGCCTGGAGGAGTGCAGGGCCACCTACATGCCCGTCTGCGGCTCCGACGGCAGGTTCTACGAGAACCACTGCCAGCTGCACCGAGCCTCCTGCCTGCAGAGGAAGAAGATCTACATCGTCCACAGCAAGGAGTGTTTCTTCAAAGGTAGGGCGTTGTTCGAAATCAATGCCGGCGCGGAGCTTCCGCCGCTCGTCGCAATCCCGGGAAACGGCTGAACGCGGTGTTTTATTTCCAAGAGCTGAATTTTTCAGGGGTGATTTATGCCGGGACAGCAGAGAACATACACAATGTTTTATGCAGCTATTAAGCCCCTGAGTGTCATCACCATGTGAAATGTAATCAAAGTGGGAACCGGTAAATAATTAACGTTGCCGTACGCGTTGTGTGCACTGTAGTTGTGCTGCTCAGTCCTTTCAGCTGCCAGCATAATAACTTTTTACAATCCAATTCGTTTGAAAAGGCTTCGAATGAGAGAAAAGACGTTAAGAAAAAGTAGATGGTATTAACAAGAAGTTTGTTGCAACGATGAGAAACAAAAACCCAGTTGGGGAAGTGACACAGGCGGAGGAAAGGAGCTGTTTGGATGAAAAAAGGAGCAAGGACAGAGTTTTGAGTAATTTTAAGGTCAGTTCTGGTTAGCAGTGGGATGCATTCAGCTGCAGCTCTTTTACTGGTTCAAGAGCGAATTTCATTATCATCATTGCACCAAATTACCAGTCCCATGTCTTTCCCGTTAATATTTTGTATTCCCTGTACCATCCTGTCATCCAGGGAGACTGCAGGAGTAGGAGCATGTGATGAAATGGCAGGGAATGAAAGGAGTTGTAAATTATTTTACTTCTAATGAGAGGCCTCATAAAGGCCTCACTAGAGTATATCTTGCAAGCTCATTGTCAAAGATGACTCCATATACCTACAGGAAGATTTGAGTGGGTTGTTGCAAATATATCCAGTGACATTTACGTGATCAAATATGAAAATAATTCCTTTATCTTCAGCTCACTTGAGCCCCCAGGAGATTGGCTGTACACAGAGCTATCCATCATGGGTTCTTGTTTACTAACACAATGCTAGAAGAGCCTATTTAAGAAACAAGAATCCATTTGAAGAGTCTTATTAATATATCCTTGTGATACCCTTTGGAGATAGAAAAGCATTACCATTCTTGTGTCTCACAGGAGACCTGGAGACTAAGATCCAGCTCAAAACTTTTCCAGAGCTTTGTAGGCACTGCTTTGCATTGCAGGGCGAAGTCTCATTTGTTTTGGAGGT
This sequence comes from Chiroxiphia lanceolata, assembly GCF_009829145.1. Lineage (NCBI taxonomy): Eukaryota > Metazoa > Chordata > Aves > Passeriformes > Pipridae > Chiroxiphia > Chiroxiphia lanceolata. The sequence goes on from NC_045651.1 coordinate 17,522,118, forward strand.
CTGGCTGTGGAGGGGGGACAGCAGAGCTGGTCAGAGCCTTGACTTGGTGTTTTTTACAGGCAGCCTCTGAATTCTCCAAAGCAGGTAATTAGGTCTGGGATCAATAGACCTTGTATGAAGTTACTCATGGAAAGGGGTCACCTAAAGGCATATTTCGAGGGACAGCACGTGAGCAGATCAAGGCAAGGAGGAATTTTTGCTCGTGATGTTAAAAAGGAGCATCTAGAAAGGACACCTGTGCCTTGCTCCTGGTGCTGGTGCCTCTGGGTATCAGGTGAGATCAGGGTATGGATCAGGCTGGAAACTGCCTCCACCCCTGGGTTAGATGCAGGAGGGCCTCTGCAGCATGAGAAACTTTCCAAAGAAGGGGGAAGTTGAGCAGGGATGCTCAACACTCCATTCAGGGGATTTTCCTCCCCTGGCTACCAAAAAGTGCCTTCAGTTCTTCCATTCCTGACATCGCCCACCTTTTTACCACGATGCTTCTGGCCTGGGATTTTATTCCTTCCTTATCTCAGACAGTGTTAAAGAAAATGAGCTCTCATTGCAGTAATCAGCCCCTGCAGGGGCTGTATTACACCTAATGATGCAATGTCACGCTTCAGCACTCCCCTGAACACACCATGAAATGATGGCAGGAAAGGAGGAGTTTTGTGTCCCAGTTTAAAGTAACCCTCAAACTCTTTGCCATGGAGCGCTGCTTAAATCTGCTTTTCAGCAGAATAACAGCTTTATGGAAGGGAAGAAAGGAACAATCTCACTTCTCTTCCCACGTGAATAAATAAAAATGTACTTCACACCTCTGTCTGCAGAGATAACATATAGAAAAAAGTTTACCATAAGGGGGGAATAATCCCACGGAGTGGGACTCCATAGAAATATTAGGGTTTTTTCTGCCATGCAGTTCCTGAGTAACCTTCTGTGTATCCCTCTGTTTCTTGGTATTTTAATCTCTTCTTTGTAAATCAAGAATGATGGTGGTTTCTTCTAAACTGAAATCTTCAGTAAGCAATTAAGCTTCAGGTTTTTAAGAAGTGTGACATGAAGTGTAAGAACTTTGACTGGAGAAAAATCTTAACGATGCAAAATATGCAGTCTCAGAATGGATTGGGTTGGAAGGGGCCTTAAGGAGCCTCTTATTCCAATCCCCCTGCCGTGGGCTGGGACTCCTTCAGCCAGACCAGGTTGCTCAGGTTCCATCTGTCAGAAGGCACAGTGTGGTTTTTTTTTTGTTTGCTTTCTGTCAAGTAGATAATTTAATTATTTGAGTACAGTCAGGCTGATGAGGGGGCTGCTTCATGGTTTTTTGTCCCAACTGACTTGTTCAATTAAGATTTAAATTCCTGTGTGGAGCTGAGGGACACACAGATTGCATGTGTGTGTATGTGTGTGTGCTCTGCCATCAGTGACAAAGTGGATGGCCTTAAGGTGTGGCAGAGATCTAATACCCTGATTCTGAGCTAGGTCTGTCCCCAGTGAACTAATAAGAAAGCAAACTGCAAAGATTTGTTTTCTTTTGTGTATTTTGGGAAAGGGTTCTTTGGTCCTTTAGCTTATCTATCAGATGGGAAGTGCTTTGTAAATACTGGTGTGTGACCAGAAGCATTGCTGGATTTGTGCTACCTCAACACCTTGCATTCTGGACCAGCAACAGTATTAGGAAGAGAAGATAATTTTTTCTCTGGGCAAATGACTGATTTCTCCTTGGCCCAGCCTGGGATGAAATGGGTCCTTGAAATCTTGAGAGTCCAAAACGTTAAAAAAACTCATGGAAATGTGGGTGAAGCACTGAGAGATCCCAGCAGAAGTGACCTCCCAGGCTTTATGCTGCAGCCTCTCTTGCAGCACAGTTCCCCAGACACAAAATTATCAATGCCTCCCCTCTTCCTCAGCTGACAAAGCAAATGATAAATAGGTGGGAAACTTCACTTGGGAATTTGAAGCCCCAAGAGAAATACCCTAAAGCAGAAGTCCTACATCCAGAGGTCTCAGGAGGAATGTCAATCCTACTCTCAGCTGTTCACGTTCTCCTTGATCTGATTGTCTTCCCTGGTAAGAAATACAGTTTGGTTTTCCCATAGGAAAATGTTCTAGTTATGACTTCTCTGCTGTGTGGTTTTTTTTTTCATTTTGTATATTTTCCCTGCTTTATGAGTTTCCATAGTCATTTCATTGGAGTGTTGGTGATTTTTGCTGGGTAGCAAAATACATGCGGATAAAGTGCTTTTGCTGTGAGCCAAAGTGGGGAGGAAAGAAGTTTTCCTTCCCCAAAAGCACTCCTAAATCTCATGAATACTGGAAAGATAGCTGTGCTCATAATGACAATGGTCCCACAGATGTCCAGAATGAGCAGTTGGCCTGGAAATGTTCCTGTTTGAATTAATGCCTTTGGATAATGCAGTTATATCATTTTAGCACAGTGATTTGGACTGGGCTTTGCTTTCCCATAGCAGCAGTCCTCTTTTTTTTTCCAGTTCTGTTTATTTTTCTTCCCTTTTGACTTTTCACAGCCTCTCTGTCTCTTCCCTCATTTTCTCTCACTGCTTTTGGCCAGTGGAAGCTGCACAGACACCGTTCAATAGTTTTGCTTCCCAGAACCATTCGAGCGCTGCCCTTCCCTGGCAGTTTACACACAGCAGAGAAATCCTGTTCAGAGCTGTGCTTTCCCATTTGCAGCACTTAGGAGTCATTTTCCCCTTTCTTACTTTCCCTTCCTGCTTTTTTTTTCTGCCTGATCAGCAATCCCAAAGCTCCTCTGCATCAGCCCCACTCGCCCCAGCTCATTCCCTATTTTCTGTGGTTCTGACATCCTCCCTTTATCCAGGGGGATTGGGTTTTTTTATAAAGAGCTCAGCTTTTCTTGCTGGGCTGTGGAGCAGCTTTGTGCTGCAGCTGCTCAGATTGGGTTTGTGCTCTGACATGAATTCAGCCCAACTCAGTTGACCAAACACTTGAACTTTCCATTATGTAAATGCTCTGTGCCTGTTACTTAATTCAGGGGTTTTTGTCCACTCAGTCCAACTTGTACTACAGCTCTGATTTTACGAGATCTGACAGAATTTTATGCAGAGAGATGGGGCTCTGTAAAAGCATGTTCATGTCTGGTATTCCAGGCCCATTCTTCTCCTTCCTCCCTCCTCTCCTGAAATGTCAGCATGAATTTTTTTAATAATTTGGTCCCATTGCTTAAAATATATGTGTTGGTTTGGGTTTTTTTTTAAGCAAATACCTGACAGTAACATTCCATCTCATACAAGGTCAATCCTGTCCCCATAATAAATCATAATCTTGTACAGATTTTATACAGAATTTCAAAAGAAATCTCTCTGCCTTTCTCCTTTCTGTTACACACACAGTCTTTCATTTTCAACTTCTCTATCTTTCCTCCAGTTTTCAAGAAGTTTCTTTCTAATTAAGGAACATGATAATCTTCTGCACGCTGACAGAAAATTTTCTATGCTTGAACGTAAACAAATTACAAACTTGGGAAAAAAAAAACCCAACAAACCAAGCAGGCTGATAACTGATATCACTGCAGGAATCTCAAATAGATATGAATTCAGCCTCAGGTGGTGGTGGTGGTTTATTTCCTCTGTACTTTACTTGTTGTTATTTCTGTCTTTTGTTACTTTCCAGAAGTAATTTGTTCTCCAGAAGAGCATCTCAGAGCATCTCTGGGAAGGTGTTGATGCTTTGCTCATTTAGTGCTTGCAGGACAGGCAGAGCTGCTTCGTGCCTGGTGTGGAGGCTGCAAGGAAATCTGCTCCATTTAACACTCCCTCTCTCCAGCTGGAAAGAGTCTGAGTGTGAACTAATGGCACTTTTCCCAGCTGGCAATTAATATTTGCTGATTTAAGTTTGCAGCACTGCTGACAGGCTGCTTTGGTGGCAGGGAGCTGGATGGGAGGCTGTGGGAGGGAGGCAATTAATCCCTCTGGGAGCAGCCTGGGGGCTCCTGCAGGGATCCTGAGCCTGGAGTGATCATTTCAGTGTCCACTGAAAATATATTAAGAGTTTAAAGAGTTCTAAAGAGAGGTAAGTGCTGTGTATAATGGAGGTGTGTGTTGGCTGTTATTAGAACTGAATTCCAGAGGGATTCCTTTCTATTCCCACACTGTTTTTTCAGCTCTCTCCACTTAGTCTTTTGGGGAGGGATCAATTTTACCTGGCTTTTCAGGCTGAATCCTCTTAAGTGTGATTGATAGCTTAGACCTTATAAACAGACTGCATCAATCCTTGGGGTAGATTATGGAAATTCCATTGATTTATGTGAGGATGGGAACATGGGACAATCTGCTGTGAGCTTTGGTTATAGGAACATGTAGGAATATGTTTAAGGTCTTGAAGAGCATTTTCCATGTTAAAAGAAAATGGAATGCTTACACTCCCAGAATCCATGGAAGGGAAATCTTGTCCCTCTAGAAGTCAGTTGTGAAACTCTCCCTGGTATTTCCCTTTGACTTTCACTGGAAATTAAATGCCAATAACAAAAGCATGGGAAGCTTAGGCATAAGAGAAAGAATCCAAAGCAGCAGAGAGCCTAAAGAAGTCCAACAAAAAGAGGTCTAGCATGAGGCCATCTCAGTTTGAAGCACCCCAAGTTTCAGCTTGATGCTGTTGAGGGCAGAGAAATGAGATGCAGCTTTTCTTTAGTTATTCTTTAGGGTGGCATCTGCTCCAAGCCTGGCTCTGGTGAACCTTCACTGCAGTGCTTCCAGGAGAGCTGAGAGGTGATAATGAAGGTTTTTTTGGTAGAAGTTGGGATGGGGATGGAGCAGAGGAGGAGGGTGGAGGATCAAAGGAAAGGGTGTCAAGCCTTGTGTTGACCAGTGGGAGTTCCTGTGCAAACTTTGGTGCTGCTGCCTCAACACTCGCTGTGTCAGGGGGTGTTTGTCTTTCTTTTTTAGCTATTTTTGTGTGCTGTCTGCATCTCACACGTGCTCATCATGATTTGGTGGCAGTCTGGACTCACTGCCTCCACCTCACTTTTCTTTGCAAACCAGGTTAATGTTTATTCGTACATTAATTTGGGAGCTTAAACCACACTTAAATATTGAAGAGCCTCATGTAGGAAACATTAAAGGCAAGTTTTGCTTTTTTAGTGTGTTGAATTTAATATTAGCTCCCATCATTCCATCAGCAATTTTCCAAACTGCTCTGGGTGGTGTAACCCTGGAGAAATGCCAGCAAAGTGGGGCAGGATATTACAGAGTCATGACTAAAAAGTGACACATCCACTGAGCCTCTGCATTGCTGAGCCTCTTGCAGTCCTGAAAAGAGCTTGGATGCTCAAAAGTTTTTCTGTTTGGTTTTTTTTTTTTCCCCAACTCGATCACGTTAAAGGTCTTTTCCAACCTAAAACATCCTACTTAGTGTCCCCATCCATGGTTTCCTAGTGGAAGGGAATGATGGCACATGCCATTTCCCAGGTCATTTCAAGTGAAGTAAAACAAATATTGCAACACTTGGGAACTTGCCTTAATTTCTCTAAAATAACATAAATTGTATCAACAGAAAAATTACTGATTTAATTAAGTCACCTTTTGAGAGGTGACTTGCACTTTGGTGCCAGGGGGAATCTGCATGGGACTCTCCAGCTCTGTGCTGAGCCAGAGGCCAGGGAAAACCTTAATTTAATAATTGAATAATAAAGAAAAAGGCCCCAAACCTCAGAGAGATGGAGAGATTGCTTTATAAAGAAAACTGAAAAGGTTAAAAGGTAGAGATGAGCATTAAAGATTAAGATGATTAGATCATGGTAAAGGGCTCTGCAAACTGAAGGGAGGAACACAAATGGGTGGAATAAATTTTAGGGCTGGGGAGACTCAGGCAAGGAGATTGGGAAGTGCTTTAAAGATAACAACGATTGATGCTTGAAAATAGTTGATTAAAAGCTGTTCAGCACAAATGCTAATTTTCCTGGCTGCTCAGTATTAAAATCCATGGAGCCCATTGAAATTCCGAGTGCCTGGGAATAGCGACAGGCTGGATGCTGTGGGTTCCATGAAGGGGCTGCAAGGAGCTTCCCCCAGCTTTCCCTCCCTTCCTGCTCCAGGATTTCACAGGCACTTCTTGCTGATGCTCCAGAGGGCTGGATCCTACCAGAGGTGTCCTGAAGTCAGGGAAATACGAGTCAAAATGAGCATTTCACAGCACGGGGTGCTGATAAAGCCCTTTGTAATGTCCCAGTTGCTGTTGTGCAGGTAGTGCTTGAGCTGTTCCCTCCTCAGGGTGGGGTTATCTGCCTTCCCTCGCCTGCCTGCAGTGAAACTGCTCCCACAAGTGATAAAAGTTGGCACAGGGAGGTGATGAGTGATCTGTAGATTTGATCTGTCTGCTCGTGACTCGAAGGCTCTTTGGGTAGCAACTGTTTTTTTGGTGAGAACACGATTAATGGGGATGAATTTCAGTGGTAAATTAATTATCAGTGCAACTGGAGGGATGGGGGGTTCTGTAGGAACATCACAGAATGGGTTGGGTTGGAAGGGACTTTAAAGACCATCCCATCCCACCCCCTGCCGTGGGCAGGGACACCTTCCACCATCCCAGGCTGCTCCAAGCCCCATCCAGCCTGGCTTTGGACACTTCCAGGGATGGGGCAGCCACAACTTCTCTGGACAACCTGTGCCAGGGCCTCCCCACCCTCCCCACCAAGAATTCCTTCCCAATATCCCATCTCTCCCTGCCCTCTGGCAGTTTAAAGCCCCTTGTCCTGTCATGGGTGGGGGTTTGGGATGGTGCTCTGGGGGAGGGTCTCAGTGCCCCATCCCTTTGCCCAGTGCAGGCTCAGGTGGTCCTGGTGCAGGTCAGGGATGCGGGATCCAGCCATGGCTTTCCCAGTGCAGGGGCTGATGTCCTGGCTCCTTCCTGGGAATTAGGACTGCTGATGTTGCTGGCACCTTCCTGTGGGGTCTGCTCCACTGCTGGAGCCTACATGTAAATCCCATTACCTCTAATTGAGTGGGGATCAATCACAAATTAAGGAGTAAGAGGAAGGTTTCCAGGTGAGATTTAAATGGAAGGCTTTTACTGATAATATTTTGCATTTTCCATCAAAGTGTCCTGGAATGCTTTACGAAGATTAATGAATTAGACCTCACAACACCTTTGCATGCCACAAAAATAGTAATCCACCCATTACAGAGGGGGAATTGCAGTCTAGAGGAGAACCAGTGACTTTCTCAAGATCATAGAATAAAAAATACCAGAGCTCTTATTAAATCATCCCAATTCTGGGCTCCCTGACCCTGCAGGCACAGGTCAGTCTTGGGGGCCCTTGTCCAACAGCAGCCAGTCTCCTCACCAGAGGTTTTCCAATGGAAGAAGCCATGATGCTGAATTCCAGCCATTATTAGAGTTTGGGGTGTTTTTTTTAATTTAATCCAGAGCAAGCCAAATAGTGTGAAAACATTTGGGGAGAGTATTTAGTTGTGTTGTGGTATGTAAGCATTTGGCTGTATCCATGGCCCTGGAGTTTGCTATTCGTGAATATTTTAGCAAATTGGTTTACTCACAGGAATGTTGCCAGGAAGCAAATGATCCTGAATATTTGTAGGGAAGCAGATTTAGCTTTGTGTTTGCAGTTCCCACTTGCTGTGGGAGCGTTATCTGAGCCCCATCTTAACGCTCCTCTGGGAGGACCAGCAGAGCCAATTAAACCCAATCTCCTTGGGAAGTGTGATTCTCAGAATCCACCCCTAAATAAACTCGGATATAAAGAGTTCTGTCTTTTAATAAAGACAGGCAGACAGCTGGACCAGCTGTGTGCAGCTCACCCTTGGCACAGCACATTGCAGGTGAACTGGTAGCAAGAGCAGCATCTCTTCAGGGCTTGCAGGAATCTCTGATATTTGGTCTTTTTTATTTACTCCTTTGCTGGGGGAAAGATACAGAAGTACATATTTTTGATTGGGGTGTCCCCTGTGATGAGATTTTCTGACTGTGCTCTGGGTTCTGCCCCGTTCCTCTGGCTCGAGCTGTCAAACAGTCCAACAGAAAATTGCTGTGGCGCTGTTTCCATGTGGCCAACATTCAAGGATCTGTACTTGAGCTGTAGAATAACAGAGAAAAAACCCTCAAGTGCCCTGAATACCCACTCAGCTGAAGGGCTCCCAGTGCTGGGAAGTGGCTGTGAGCTGTGCAGAGGCTATGCTAGGGTGGGACCACGGGGAGCTGTGACACACTCGGGTCCTCCTGAGGATGCTCCTGCATGGAGGGGAGAGATTTTGGTCCACTCAACATGTGGAGCATCATCTCTGGCTCAAAGACTCCATGGTTTCAGCTGCACAGACACATCACTGTGGTGTGTGGCAAGGGAGCTGCTCATTTCCATGGGCTCGATGCCATCAGTGTGGGCAGAGGTGGGATATTGGGAAGGAATCCTTCCCTGGGAGGATGAGGAGGCCCTGGCACAGGTTGCCCAGAGAAGCTGTGGCTGCCCCATCCCTGGGAGTGTCCATGGCCAGGCTGGATGGGGCTTGGAGCAGCCTGGGCTAGTGGAAGGTGTCCCTGCCCATGGCAGGGGGTTGGAACTGGGTGAGATGAGCTTTAAGTTCCCTTCCAGCCCAAACCATTCCATGATGATTCTATGAAGTCGTGCTCTCAGTGCTGCACCTCTCCATCCTCAGCTTCCCATTCCTTTCCCATTTGTTCCCTTCAGTGGTTATCATCAGACTTCATCCCTCCCCCTGCTGTAGGTGTGAGAGATGCAGCCATTTTTTGGGAGAAATTTATTCATAAGGATACTTTCCCATAAGCAGGAACTCAGGGGTCAGCCCATCTAAATGCAGCTGGTACAACCCTTCCAGCACTTTGGAAGAGCTCCCCATCCAGCATTTAAGTGAGATGCTCAGCACATCTGGAAAACATCTGTCTTGGACTCATAATTTGGCATTGTCATTCTTGGAGTGACTGTAAAACAGGGCCTTGTGGAAAATGTTTAATACTCCTGGACACATTGTGTTTTGTGCTAATGGTGAAATCGCTTGTTAGATCCAAACTAACTGGCAGAAAATCTTGCTGAAGCTGTACAGTGGTGAGGAAGTAAAAGGCTGTTAAGGCAAAAACCTCAGCCCCTCTGAACCCAGGAGATTTTGGCTGCATTTTTACTGGAACAGAACTGAAAGCTAATGAAGGCGTTTTGTGGCCCCACACTGGCTTTCAGCTGGGTTTTATTTTACATAATGAGTTGGGGAAAATTGCAGTGCAGTTACTTTGGGCTCACTTTAAGAGAAGTGAGCAGGTTGCAGGCTGCTGTCCTGGGCTCATCCATTCCAGCGAATCCCTTTGGCTCTTTTCAAATGGAAATGCTTTGTTCTCCTTTACCTGGGGCTGCTCCAGCCACAGCCAGCCCAGGAAAACCATGGGAGCCCTGCTTTCCCGGGCAGCTGCCTCCCAAATCCATCTCCTTTCTGGCCTCATGGCATCTCTGGCGGGTTTTTTTTAAGTCAGATTTTGCCACTTTCTTAAATTGATGGTGATTTTCTAATGGATTGAAATTGTTCCAAATGGCCCCCTTTTTATGTTTTCAGAAACATTGTTGTATTTTTTAAAAAATCATTTATTTTCTGCATTGGGCTGAGGTGTTTTTCATATAATTATGTGAACAGACATTTGGCTCTTTTATCTTCTTCTTTTCAATCGTAGTGTATTTATCTACTTAACACGCCCTTGCAGTCACCTTTGTTTTGGAGGCTTCAAAAGAGATAAAGAATTGGAGAAGTGTTAAAGAAATGCTTCATTGTCCTGTTTGATACTGTAATGCCCCATGAGAGTGGATCTGGTTTGTGCTGACATCTCATCTGTGCTGCCTTGTCCACACAAGTGAAAGTCTTTGGTAACCTAAGCTCTGGGAATGTTACCCTTCTTAAGTTAGGTTCCCACTCACAAGTCATGTTTTGGGATAACTGTTAGTGTTTTATGAGCTTAACTTTATTTTTATTGACATTAAGATACATAAAACTCTACAGTTACCTCCAAAGAACACTTGCCAGTGGGAACATGATTTAGGGAAGGAGCAGCCTTGAATCCCCAAATCTTGTCTCCTTCCTCCTCAGAAAGGCTCCAGAAAAAGCCCATCATTCCCAAAAAGGAGCTGGAGAACTCTGACATTTCAAAGTAATCAGGTGGAATTATTGCATCTCGAGATATCTTTAACCTGTTTACTGACATTTCCTTCCCATCATCTCCTGATGTTCATTGGATCAGGAACCAGCCTGGAGCCACACGTGCAAAAGGCTTCATCGGGTGGTTTGATCTGGGCACGTGAAATCTTTGTATAAAATAAGATATATCCTGTGTATCTTACGATCCTATGGAATATCATAGTTCTTGAGGGTTTTTTTTTTAAGCTTCTGTGGGTTTTTTTCGCATTTATTGATTATTCTGTTTTTCTCCTCCCAACTTCACCCATGTTCTGAGCTGTGCCCGATGGCAAGAGGCATCTGCCATCAATAAGTTCAAAGGAAATGGGAACAGGGCTGTGAATGTTTGTTATTTTTAAAAAAAAGGAATACCAATCTTTAGTTAAAATGCAGGAAGAGCATTTTTAGGGGCATTGGGAATTCTGTTCCAGCTCTGTAGGTGGCTGTAGCTCGTCGTGTCCTTTGGCAGGACTGCTGTGGCTTTTGAATGATGGAGTTGGAAAACCTTCTAAAAACTCATTCTAAGGAAGGTAAAAAATAATCTAGCTTAGTGTGTTGAAACAAATACTTAAAACTGTTGTAAAAATAATGTTGTAATTTACAGTCTTGGTGTGAATGAGCTTTTGAGTGAGTAGGTGCTGTCTAAAGCCAAACCAGGCGAGGTTTATCCCTGTGGAGACACTTCAAATACTGAGTAAACAGGAGATTTATCTATGAATTAGTTTCTGTGATAAGTCCTGCCTTTCTGTGCTGCATGAAGTGTTTCTAAGGTACATGTTAGCACCTGAATTAATAATTTCTTAAAGGTTTAAAACGAAAGAAAGCTTAGTGTTCACATGTATCTTGCACTCTGAATGAATGGTAGATACTGTGGAGTGATCTTGGAGGGCTTTTCCAACCTTCATGATTCCATGTGAGGAAATTCCTGAGCACTTTGGAAGATGTTGGTCTTAATTTTCCTTTCATTGTTGCTTTTGGCTTGGTGCTTTTTACAGTAGGAAAACACAACCCCCTGAATGTTTCATAACAAAAAACACAGAATAAGTTAAAATATCAGCTCTCAGTTTATTGCCATGATATTTCCAGTGTCAGTTCACGGTTTTCTTTGATGAGGAAAGCAGGAGCTCAGTGATGAAAGAGCTTTTTGTCAGTAAGGGCTGTTTGTAGGAATTTGCCACAACAGGTAGAAACTGGGAGGGTTTTTTTCCCTCTGTGCCTCAGTGCTGTGAATTCTCCCCGAATTTTAACAGCAGTGAGGAGCTGTAAGGATGAGGGATGACCTGAGCAGGTTTTTGTCATCATTCCCTGCTCCCACTGGCTTCCATAAAAACTCACTTTGCCCCATCCCTGCGCTGCTGATGGAGACAGCAAAAGGTGCAGACAAATGGGAAAATAGATTTTGTTAGTGTGAAACAGGGAGGAGAATGGACAAGTTCCTTTCTCCAGGCCGATTTCCCCTTTTCTGTGCATTGTTTGTGCCACAAAGGATCAGCAGTTTGGATCCAGAGTTTTGATCTGAGGGATCCAGGCTCCAGCCCAGGGCTCTGACGTGGACCCAGCTGTGGGATGGGCACCCTGGCAGGCAGGTGGCATTTGGGGTGCAGTGGAAGGCACCAAATAAAGACAAACCAGGCTGTTTCTTTTCTGCTTGGGCGTCACTGACCCATTTTTAGCAGCCTGTTTTGAGGAAATTATGATTAATTGTGCATTTTAATTAGCTGTTAAATAGTTCCCTACTTGATTAATCTAATTACTTTTTATTTATGCTGTCTTCATCCAAGGGAGAGCCTGTGTCAGTGCTGATTGCAGCCTCTCAGCTCTGGAGAAAACACTGGGGAAGGGGCTCTCCCTTCTGCTCCATTATTTATATTTTCAATTCTTTGCATGGGTTTATGCACTACAGTTTTTTTTTCCTTTATAAGTTGACTTTCAAGCATCAAGCTGAGGGATGGAGACTTTGCACACTAAAAAAAAAGGCCCTTCTGTCCTGATTTTTACCCACTTTGCTCTCTGGTGAAAGGCCTGAGGGCACCCTGCGACTTTTGTCCTGGTTTTCTGTGGATGCTGTTCCCAGGTGTGGTGGTCAGATGTTCTAAACAGCAGCACAAGCTTCTATAGAACTGAGGGAACACTGAGCAGGTGCCATGCTTGGGTGGAAAACCTTTTAATTTTTAGTTTCATTAAGTAATTTCCCCTCAAAACAGTGCCGTAAATTAATACCTCAGTAATAAAGTCCGTTGTTTTAAAACAAAATAAAAATCAAAACAGTTATAAGAGCATAAAAACAGATTGAAAATCGGGAGGAAAATAAAAATAAAAAAAATAAAAAAAACCCACCCTCTTGTCTTGGAAGATTTGAGTCATTGCAGGAAGGGATTCTCGGCATGAATCAACTGTAATAATTTTTAAATAATCGCTGTTAACACTTTTGGTGAGTACCTAAGTGCAGGCTGACATATGGTGTGTCAGCAGGAAGCACTGATTTAGAGTTTGATGTTACATCCCAGTTTCCAAGCTGTTGGATAGCAGAGGGGGAAGCGTTATGCAAGCAGACAGGTGGTGAGGGCTCAGCAGCTTGGGGGGCAGGTGGGATGCTGGGCCTGCTCTCTCCATGGAGAACCCGTGCTTTCCTTCTTCTCACTGGCCTCTTTTCCCCATCTCCACTTTTTTTTTTTTTCCCTCTTTTGCTGCTTTTTTTCAGCATCCTCAGCTTTGCTGGGGGAGCAGCCCCAGCCCAGCTCTTCAGGAGGGAGAAATGGAAATTTCCTCAGGTTTTGGATGAGGGAGGAGAAGGAGGCTCAGGCTCCTTCTGTGCCAAAGATAAAGCTTTTAAACCAAAAGATAAAGCTTTTGCAAACCAACCCTGTCAATTTGGCAACTCAAAAATGTCCTGTTTATTGTTTTTAAGAGCAGGCACTTTTCCTTCTGTGAGTTCCATGCTTCAGTGACCACCTCTCTGTACCTTTTGTGTAATTTCTTGATGTCCCAGTTGCAAAGGAAGATGCTGATGGCTGTCTTTGGAAGCTTTAGCAGCCCCACATTTTAGGAAGAAAATACTGGCAGTTTTCCCAAATTTCTGCCATCTGTTGGAAGCAGCCTCAAAAAAATATAAACTTGCACCTACTTGGCAAAAATTTTCCAGGTAGGAAAACAGAGTAATGTAGAGAAGGGATGTAAAGTCATGCCATGGAGTGCAGCCTGTTGCAAACTGCTCCCTGAGAGGGACAACTTCCAGCTGGTTCCAACCACACAGGGTGTGGGCAGAGCCCCCATGGACCATGTCCATGGACCATGTGTCACATCACTTCAGGTCCTTCAGGGTCTTGGACATCCTGATTTATAGACATGGTCTGCTAGAGGATGTAGCCAAGATGTTTGGAATAGAGAAGGAAGAGGAGCCAACGTGGCACATCATTTCCACCTTGTCCCAGGCTCTTCCTCCCTTTCCCCTCCCTTTCCCCTTCTTCTTTCCTGCTTCTTTCCTGCTCTTCCCCTTCTTTTTTTCTTCTTACTTCCCCCTCTTTTTTATTTTTCTCTCTGTAACTCAAGATGCTGCATTTTTCCTGTGGAAGCTCCACAGCAGAGCTGTGCTGACTCTGGAGCAGCAGGAAATCCAGTCTGTGATGTGAGCAGGAGTTGAAGACTTCCCAGCTGGAAGCAAAGCTCCTTGCCAGGCTCAGCAAAGCTGAGTTTGTCCCACAGGAATCTCAGGTGCTGTTGGAGCACGTGTTTTAAAGACACCGCAGAGTAAGAGGGCAAGGAGGCAAGATGAATAAATATGTCTTTATGTGCTGTAGTGATGTAGGTTTTTTGTTGGACTTGGGCTTTTGGAGCCTTATACAACTTTAGCAAAAGTTGGGATTTAATTTTTTGCTTTTGAGTTTTATTATGACTGGATAAACCTTGATTGCTGAGCCTTTCAGCAGTTGCACTGCAATAAATACCTGAAAAGTGAATCTAAATAGAACTTAGTGAATGAAATGCAAATACATGTATTTGAGTAAAACACGTGCTCATATCTCGTAGGCAAATTTACAGTTTTAAGGAGCTGCTTTGAAACACCGTCTGCAGAAATCCCTTAATATTAAATCGATAAATCTTTATCTCCAGGCTGGATTCAGGTGTAGAAACAGCCAAATATTTTCTGAATACAAAGTAACTCTGCAGGGTCATGCACTCTGTCTAAAGCCTCGTGGTTTTAATGATTCAGCTTTAATTGCTGGTCCCCCCCAGCTGAAAGCCACAGCTGAAGGCACTTTGTGCTTGTTCTTCTGAGAACTTGTTGCCGCCGTAGATATGGGTGGGGGTTGTGGCTAAATCACGTTTGCTGAGTGTTTTCCCTCCATTTGGAGTAGGAGTGGGAGTTCAGGTCCAGCAAACGAAGCTGCAGGCTGGGACTGTGGGTGGATGCTCACAGGGGAGCCCCTGGGTTCTGCACCCCAAGTCCCTGTAACCTGAACAAAAGCAGCTGATGTGTCATTTTTCGCCCTGGAAATCAGTGCCATGTGCCCAGTGAGCTCACACAGAGTGCTGGTAATTCCCAATATCTCTGTAAGCCCCAGTATAACAACAGGGCTTTGCCACTTGATCTTCAGGCTTACCCCAAATCAGCCTCTGCTAAAATGGAATTGTTTGGCAGGAATAAGCCATCCTGGAGGGAGCTCACTGGAAGGAGGTGGGTGGCCTGGGGAGCTGTTTGCTTTTCAATGCACTTATGAGTCCTGGTAGCTGTTCCCAAATTCTTGTGGACACTTTAGTGCTTCCTCAACTGGTTTATCTGTTACCCTTCCAAAGACCAAGGGTTTGGGGCTGGGTGTCCCCTGTGCAGCGAAGGCTCCCTCTGGGTTTGCCCATTGAACATCCCAAGGCTGGATTTCTCCAGACGAGTTTGGGTTTCTCTCAGTGCCCCAGTAATGGCCCTGCAGTCAGGGAGGGGGATTTGGAAGTCTGGCTGTGCTCACTGGGAGCGTGAGGATGAAAGCAAGCAGTTATAGATGGTGTCTGCTTATATCTTTGATAGCTTGCAGTAAAATCTTAGCAGCAGCTCAGTTCACATCATGTCTTAAGCTGCTCGTGAAATAAATCCAAGTGCCAGCTCTGCACGCAGCTCTGCACTCCTGGGCACAGAGAATTTCTGAAGCAACCCAGAGGCAGCCAGAGATGAAATGCTGGGAGCAGTGACCTGCATCCCCCCAGTGTGTGCCACGGGAGTGACACACGTCCTGGTGGATCCTGGATGGGTCTCGCTCAGATGCTTCTCTGGGCTGATAATGAAAACAGGGCCCAAATCTGATTTGAGAGCTGAAAAATGGGAAAAGCGATCTGGCAGCTGAAGTGCAGCATTTACCTCGGGAAGCCTCCTGGCTTGGATTGCCAGGGGGAAGTCAGCAAGAGAAAACACCTCCCAGTCTCCAGCTGAACGCCCCTGGTGTGGAAGGTGCCAGAACATGACCAGGGCTGCAGAGCTGAATGTTTGCAGGGCAGTTTGCCTTTAGTTTGCACCAGTATGACATAAATTGGTCTTGGGGAATTCCCCTGGCAAAGCATACAGCTCCCTGTGACAGTCTTGTTTGCCATCATTGTTTTTGACCCTATTCTTTCTTGCATGTTTTCTTTAAGGAGAGATGAAGGTGCATCACCTGTTCCCAGGGTTGCAATGTTGTGTTATTTCATAGAATTGTTTAGCTTGGAAAAGCCCTCCAAGATCGTCTGCTCCAGCCACTCCCTCGGCACTGCCAGGCCCATGATCCAAGTGCCACATCCACACATCTGTTAAATACCTCCAGGGATGGGGACTCCACCACTGCCCTGGGCAGCTGAGCCAGGGCTGAACGACCCTTTCAGTGAAGAAATTCTCCCCAATATCCAACCTAAACCTCCCCTGGTGCAATTTGAGGCCATTTCCTTTTGTCCTCCCCACTTCCATGGATGAGGGCTCGATGTCTGTGCTGGGCTTGAGTTATGTTTGCTGCTGTAGATCTGTGAGTCATCTCGTTGGAGGCTGGGGTGAAGTCAGTATGTGTTAGTGAGAGCTTGTCATTAGTGCTGACATTATTAGAATACCTCATTTCTCTTTCAGTAGGTGTTTTTAGTAATATGTAACAGAAAAGGGGAATCTATATCATGGCTAAAAATACTGCAGAGCGGTGTATTTATGGCTCTTTTTGCACTTTTGACAGTTGTGGGGGTTTTTTTTGCTGGGAAAAAAATGTTCTTTTGTGTTTTATGAAGAATTGGTGACATCTGGTGATCACTTCTAATGAGCCCTTTCAAGACTGCCGACAGAAATAAACCTTTTAGAGGCAAAGATTTGTCTCTCAGCGTGTCTGGGAGAGCCACTGCAATTAGCACCTAATCCCTGCCCGAGGTCGGCTCGGGAGCGTTCAGAACCTGTGTCAGGG
The DNA here is from genome assembly GCF_009829145.1 of Chiroxiphia lanceolata. NCBI lineage: Eukaryota > Metazoa > Chordata > Aves > Passeriformes > Pipridae > Chiroxiphia > Chiroxiphia lanceolata. The sequence continues at coordinate 17,538,661 of NC_045651.1, forward strand.
CAAAGACTCTGCTGGGAGCTTGTTGCAGGATGAAGCAGGTTGTTCCCTGGCTCTCGGGTCTGACTGAATAAAGGCCTCTCCAAGTGAAAAGGGCAGCGGTGGTGCTCTGCTCCCCGGGAGATGGGCACGGGGAGCTCTCAGGAATGTCACAGGGGGGTGTTTGCAGGGTCTGCACAACTCTGGCTTCAGTTCCATGCATTTATGTTTGTGGGCAGGGCGTGGAGCCTGTTTTGGTTCAGAGTTTTGTCATTTGGCTTTGAAGTCTAATAAGGCAAAAGTGGAAGAATGGGAAAGTGGTTTGGAGTGCAGAGGGGTGATGGTGAGGGATCGATGAGGTGGGGACGTGCTGCGCCTGCTCCAACCATCCACACCCTGCTGGGATTCCCGGCTGGAATTGCAGCACTCAGAGTGTTCCTGAACATGCTGGCAGCAGCCAAAGGGGCTTTTTTCCTCTGCTCTGAAGAAATGCTGGGAAAATTGGGGTTGTTCAGCCTGGAGAAGAGAAGGCTTCAGGGAGACCAGGGAGCACCTTCCAGTGCCTAAACAGGGCACAGGAGAGCTGGAGAGGGACTTGGCACGAGGGATGGAGGGACAGGACACAGGGAATGGCTTCTCACTGCCAGAGGGCAGCATTGGATGGGATATTGGGAAGGAATTCTTGGTTGGGAGGGTGGGGAGGCCCTGGCACAGGTTGCCCAGAGAAGCTGTGGCTGCCCCATCCCTGGAAGTGTCCAAGGCCAGGTTGGATGGGGTTTGGAGTAACCTGGGCTAGTGGAAGGTGTCCCTGCCCATGGCAGGGGGTGGAACTGGATGGGCTTTAAGGTCCCTTCCAACCCAACCCATGCTATGATTTTATTAACAGGATGATGTTGTTTCCCTTAATCAACATCCCAGCTGTTAATACCTTTCTCATACTCTCTGATGTGGGGAAAGTTGGGTTGCAATGAGGTTTTTTTGTGTGTCTGAACAGTAAGGTAGCCTTTTAAAATCTTTTAGGAGGAAAGAACTATGTTGGCCTGATTGTAGAATTTTGCCTGGTTTTACCGATAGTGAAACTGTCTCTATTCACACTGTGCTGCCTTTGTTTGCAAAACAAAGTAAAGTTTCAAAATGGTTTTCATTTTAGTGTGCTCGAACTTGCTTTGACCTTGTAAAATGTTTTGTGGTTAGTTGAGAATTTGACTGCCTTTTTTTTTTTTTATTTGAAGATATTTTTATTTGGTGAAATTCATGAGTATGTCAGAAGTCTGATATTTTTATTTTTGAAATAGTGACTTTGCTCATAAAAAGCTATCTTTTTATTAAAAAAAAACTTGGAAGAGAATTACTATGCATGGGTTAATTAAAATAATTCATTGAAAATTCAGAGTCTGCTCTGAATGACTCCTTGTCTCTCACTGTGCTCTGCCTTGGAGCTGTCTTATGTTTTTAAACAAACAAAAATTAGCATTCAGGAAAGGGGAAAATACCCCTCACTTGTACCCACTGGGTGCAAAGCTAGTTTTATTGAAGAGAATTCGGCACATCAGTTCATTGAATGCAAGTGCTAAAGGTGGGTAAAAATAGATATATTTCATGTATATGAGGCAGCTTTCAAGGAACATGGTTTTAACTCAGCTTTGCCCACAGCATTGTGAACTTCTGCCATTCTGTTTGGGAAGCAGACAGACAGACAGACAGCAGCTTTTCATGTGCTTCGTGTGCTGCCAACCCACTGCATGGGAACATTGCAGAAATCATTGGTTGGATTTGTTTTTAAGAAAGATCTCCCCAGGTTATCTGACTTGAGCAAGCCTAGAGCCAGCCTGCATAAATCCCTCTGGGTTCTTGTGAATGAAGTGGCTCTGAAACACAGAAGGAATGGCCACAGTAGCATTTCTCTGACTTCTTTGCTCAGCTACAATCTCCTCCTGCTGTTCGGTTTTTCTGATCCCATCCCGAGCAGTGCTTTTGCTCCTGGTCTGCACGACCCCCTTCCTGATCCCATGAATAGATAATCCATGGAAGGGGCTCAGTGCTGGCCCTGGCTGACCCTCTGTTGTTCTGTGGTGCTGCAAATAGATGAAGCTATTGATGATATCTCTGGATTAAGTGGCAAATAAAGCAGTAGCTGGCTGTGCATGCCTGGGTAATGCACACACTGATATGGAAACCAATAAGCATCTCCTTGGCAGCTTTTTATCTCCCAGGTTTGCCAGGGGAGATACCAGTGCAAGGAACAGTCTGGAAACAGTAGGCCCTTGGTGACTTGTGCTCTGCTCTGTGCATGGAGGGGGGACTCAGAGTAGTGTGGCCTTGGGGAGGTGGTTCTCAGTGGGCAGGTACAGGAGCATCCTCAGTGTCATCAGAGAATCCCAGAATGGTTTGGCTTGGAAGGGACCTCAAAGAGCATCTCATCCCACCCCCTGCCATGGGCAGGGACACCTTCCACCAGCCCAGGTTGCTCCAAGCCCCATCCAACCTGGCCTTGGACACTTCCAGGGATCCAGGGGCAGCCACAGCTTCTCTGGGCAACCTGTGCCAGGGCCACACTACAATGCAATTGTCTCTTAATCTTGTGGACTGTTGAGAGCTGGGTTGCAGTGGCTGGACACTGGTGCAGGGTGCTCTCTGCTGGTTTCCTGTGCTCTCGAAGGTGTTTTGAACTTTCTGACTAATTGCAGCCAAATTGCACAACAGAGGTGCAGAGCCAGGTGATGGGTTTCATGGAATTTGAAACCCTGTTGTGGTTGTCCACGGGATGTCAAGGCTGGAGCTGAATTTGCTGAGAGACACTGGAGAATCAACATAAGAGGGAGCCATCGTGTGTGAAAATTGGGAAAACGAGCTCAGTACATCCCAGTGCTCTGGGAACAACTTCTGCCATTGCACAGGAGGAGCCAGCCCACTTTGGTGCCAAGACATGGAAGGAGAGGGATGGAGATGCTCTGCTCCTCTTGGGAACCCCTGGGGAAGGACAGCATTTAGGGTGTGCTGGCCCCAGCTGCAGTTGTGCTGTAGCTGCTGCTGCACAGCTGCTGGGTTGGGTTAGGTTTGCTTTTCCAGCCCTGAGAGCAGCAAGGAGTGATGGATGTTGGGGCAGGAGAAGTTTGAAGGATGGAGGGAGGCCAAGTCCCGGCCGTCCTGCTCCTGACCTGTGCATGTTTTGCTGCTTGTTCCCTCTCAGCTCAGTATAATTTTAGTCTGAATCTGATGGGCACACCTTGTAGGGGACATCTGGCACATCAGCAGCAGTAGCTGAGGAAATATGAATGCTGTCTTTTTAAAGGACTGGGTCCTTTCTTATTATTTGACTTTATCTCTTTTCCAAGAGATTGGTGCCCGGTCCAGGCGCCTCCGTCCCTGGTGGCACCCCCAGTGTGGGTCCCCAGGTCCCATTTGATTGTTAAATTGAATTATTTCCTGCTTTATCTTTGAAAGCAAAACCATGTTATCATCTTGCCAGTGTATTTTCAGACTGTACCCATTTCTATTCTTGTGCAGGACACAATGCAGCAAACTCTAATCGGACATCTGTAAAGCCTGGATTTATGGTGTGTCAGTCTTTAAGATTTACCTATTAATTAAGATTTTTGAGAATGTCTTTCAGGTTTCCCTTCTGCATTTTTATTGTTCATTTTAACACCTTTTTTTGTTCTGCTCCTATGTAATTTTTTTTTTTTTGTACTTGTAATCCCAGAATCCTAGAACGGTTTAGATGGGAATCCAAATGGTTTGGATGGATGTTATTGCCCTTGGTATCAAATAAAAAGCTGTTTTACTTTTGGGGACTTTTGTGCAGAGAACACAGTTGTGATAGCAAGCACAGCTCTCCAGGCTGCATTTACAGACTACCATGTTTGCTGTGTCTGAGTAATTGCACTAAGGAGGAATCAATAACCTATAGATTTTACAGAAATACACTGAGTTTGCTGCCTGGTGCAAGTAGCCATGACTTGGGTGGACATTGAAGTATTGCACCTCTTACAAGTAGGCTGGATAGCTGGTCACTGAAGTACTTGCCTCTATATTTAGTTTTAATTTAAGTCTGATTTTGTTATCTGTTAGCTTTATGAAGTTTTTTATGAGTTATGATCACTGATGTTTTGGTAAGAATATAGAGATAGTAGGCATGGTATGAATAAGGCCATTTCTCATTATTTCTATCCACTTTGATGTGCTTATATTATTATTTCAAGATACTGATTTGAATTTAATACTGTTTAGAAAACAAATACATGTCCAAATTGGCTCCAGATGTGATTCATTTCATTTGGTGCCTTTCAAGATGTTTTTAACAGCTGATGTATGAGTGTGGTGGGAGATTGCCAAAACAGATGCTTTTTGTTTCAAGTCAAAGAAGCAAAAACTCTGCATCTAAAACAAGAGAGGATTTTTTTCCCCCCAGTGTTTAAAAAGAACCCCTAATTACATATTTTAATGAAAGGACACTTCTCTGGGCTCTGCATTCAAAACAAGTGTCAAACATAAACAGTTCTTCTGCCAAGGCACATCCAGTGCTGGGTTTTGCCTGGATTAGGAGGGTTTAGGGCTGGAGGGGTGACAGTGTGACCATCTCTCCATGGCATGAGTTCAGCTGCCTCCTTGAATGAGCTGGAAAGAGATGGATCCCTGCTGCAGAAAACCATAAATACATTGCAAAGGGAAGGAAAAGAATTATGCAACTAAGTCCAAACCAGGTGCTGGGGATGTTTTGAAAGCTGTTGGCTCTGATTCCTTAGATGCCTCTTTTTGCTGCAGAAAATACCAATATTTCCTTTGTAGCCTGAAATACAGCATTAAGGGAAGAGAAATTCATAAAGTTGCAGTACAGTTCCATCCCTCGGATTTTTATTTCTTCACGTAGAATGTGTTTTTCCGAGAGCTTAAACTTTCCCAACGAGCAGATGCTCACTTGCAAAAGCAGATGTATGTCCCAAACTTCCCAGCTATTGTGGAACCCAGCAGCCAGCTGACAGAGTTCAGGGCACAGTTTTTGGGGACAGGGCTGCTCCTGCTGAATTAGCCAGCAGGCAGCTCCCCTGAGCCCTGGCCCACAGTGTATCCTTGGGTGTGCATCATGTGCAGAAATGGATATAAAGGATTACCATGACATGAGTGTGGGGCCATGTGCTGCCACCAAGGATAGTTTAGATTCAAGAGTTCCTGAGTTTGGAGGTCAGGATGCTCCCCAGCCCCAGTTCTGGCCTTAGCAGGCTGGAGGAATAATGGAATTTGATGTCTTCTGGGTCTGAATCATGGTATGTTTTTGAGTGGCATTTAGTTAAGCTTCATATTTAACCCTCTAAGGAATACAAAGAATCCCACTCCTGGATCAGTGTATTTTCCAGCTTCCATCTAACAGATGTAGCTGATAATTTCCTTTTCATAGGTTTTGTAGTCAAAACCTTCAACTGCACTCTCAAGGCAGCCTCATAAAGCCTGTGTCAAAGTGCTGTTAAAAGGTGGGCTCAACTCTTCCTCCCCTCTACCTCTTGATACAAATCTGGGATATTTTCAAGCTCATAAGCAGCATATTAGAAGAGCTGAGGTGCAGATCAGCAATAGCTGATGGCTTTGAAGCCAAGGGATTGGTTTCATGCTCGATGCTGAGCCTGCTCCCATTTTTATTCCCATTTTATGCAACCTGCACAAGGCTCGACGCTGTCTCACAGCAGGGCCGTCGTGGTGGAGTGATGGAGGATGTTGCTGGGGACATCCTTCCTCAGAAATGGTCCTGATCTGTCAGCCTGCTCATTGCCGAGGCTCCTGCGATTGTACTTTGTCAGCATTTCCCTCCTCGAAGGAAACCCTGTAGCTGCAGTCTTTGCTTTTATGGCTCAGTCCCATCTGCAGGTCCCTCTGCCAGGTGCTGTTTTAAACGGGCCATTATCACCCTCCTGAACGGTTTTTATCTCAGGTTCTTCTCTGGTATTCATTGCATCCCTCCCTCGGAGAGGAACAGCTCAGGGAGCACCCGGGGAGGGAAGTACCAGGGAATGTGGCATCAGCCAAATGTGTATTAACATTTTGCTTTCTACATCTCCTTCCTTTCCAAATATGTGCCCGTGGAAAAAGGTGCTCCTGAGGTTTATCTTTTTCTCAGATAAAGCTTTTCTAAATGTGTTTTGAGGGGTTAATAAATCAAAACCGGGGAAACAAATTGATTTCAGTGTCTCTCTGGCTTCTAATAATGTGTTTGTTTGGTTTTGGTTTTTTTTTTAAGTTCAGGCTTATCTTTCTTAAAACATCTTTTAACCTAAAAATCACAGAATGGTTTGGGTTGGAAGGGACCTTAAAGTCTTGTTCCAACCCCCCTGCCATGGGTAGGGAACCCAAAAGACCGTGGAGATCTTCTACCTGGCAGAAAAGTTTAATTCTTTTATAAGATGTAATGAATAGAGGTTTTGACATTTGAATATCAAAGCAGTTATTCCATAATGTGCCACAAAGACAAAGATCCTGATAAAGCTTGCAGGGAAAGGCTGTTTATTAGCAGGAGGAGAGACCATACATGGCCTTCCTGGGTCAGGGCTTAGTTTGGAAACCTCTGGAGTTGGCTTCTTGTGGAGTTCTCAAATGCCCAAGGTTTCCTGTAACAGCTTCTTCCAGCCTGGAGAGAGGATATTTTTTTTCAGAACTGAAAATAAATTTATCTCACAGCCATAGATATATTTTCTGCTTGAGTGACTGCAGCTCAAAACATTTTGTGGTATTACAAAATCGTGGCATGCGAAGCATAAAATTTTAGAATATTAGTTTTAAAAGTTTTGGGGATGTTTGGCTGCAATTGTATTAAAAAGAACAAAACTCAAGAGGTTACTTAACTTGCTTGGATAAGCTTGAGCTGGGAGCTTCGTCCCATTAATGTGACTGGCCACTGCTTATCAGAGGGCATCAGCCAACAGAGGGAATGGTTAATTTGTTTTCATTCTGTGGACTTGGATGCAGACAAAGCTATCAAAGGATGCTCTGAATTGTGTGTTGTTTTTCTAAGAGGGGTCATTCCAGCCCGGGGAGGTGAAATTCCCCAACGTGTATCTTACAGGGGTTGGAAATTAAACACAGGAAAGGCAGTTATTTATTTATTTATCTATCTATTTATCTGTTTATTTATTTACTTATTGGCTGCAGCGGAGAGATATTGAAATAAGTAAGCATAGACCTTGATTCCAGTTGTCTTTTCTGTGCTGCAAAGTCAGTGATACCCCCCCATGGCAAAACTGGGGTGAGGACTGGGGTGGGAGCAAACCTCTGCAGAAAGGGCAGAGCAGGGGAGAAGAATGTGACCCCCCTGTAACTGCAGCATGAATATGGGAACTTGAATTTCCTTTAAAGGCAGACTGATAAAGCCATGGGAGACTTTGGTGCTGTTTGGATTGCCTGGCTGTGGTTTTGAGATCCATGGAAGTTAGACTGGGCTGTAGGACAGGAGACTGTGGGTGCACAAGTTGCTTTCATTGCCTCCATGTGGTTTGGCTAAATTTTGAATTAAAGCTTGAATACTGAGTCTTATTTTTATTTTTGGTCATGTTTGAAGTGGTTCAGCAGGAACCTGGAGTGATACCCCTTAGTTTGTAGATCACAAAACCTCCTGGTGTATGAGAAAGCCCTGGCATGACCCTGCTTCAAATAAAGGGCATTAAATTCCTTAGCTCACCTCCCGGATCAGGAACTTTCCCTCGTTTTCCATGTGGTGCTAAAGACAAGGAGAAAAGCAATTGGGCAAGCGCTGATTTGACTCTCATTATTGTGGAGGCTTTGCAGGTGCTTTAGCAACAGCCCCACATGATTAGAGAGGGTTTCCCTGGGGAATCACTGTGTTATCAACAAGCCTTGTTATCTTCCAGAGCCTGACCTGTGGGAAGGGCTCACTTACATAAAACCTAATTACATCACTTCCTCAGAGCACTCGAGATCAGCCCTTTGCCCTGACTGTAATGCCAACACTCGGAGGTGCAGTGAGTTATTCCTGCCTTGAGCTGCAGGTTAAGCTGCATTAGTCTCCTGAAAATAAGAAAGAAAATCACTTTGGGCACCCTGTTTCTGGGAGTGCAAGGGATGAGCATCACTTCTTCTTTCAGAGCCCTCAACAAATAGAATTTATGTCAATAAAACTATGTTTAACCCGACTTACTGTTATCAAACTGCCTCTTTGAGCAGAGAGCAGCTAAATCTGTGCAGCATTTTAACATCCTCCTCTGCTGCAATATTGAATTTTAATCTCCACTGTAATAAACCTCAGGAGTTTCATCCTCTTCAGGGGTTTGAATTTCATTTGTGTCCTGTGCTGTGTGGACACAGCTGGGTGGGATTGGGATGATCAGCGTGGGAATGAAGGTTGGCTGTAAATTGGGAACAAGCCCAAACCCTTGTGACACTTCAGGATCACTGTAAGGGCACGAAGTTGTGTCAGTTCAGCAGAGCCCAAGGGTGCCTTGTTTGGATCTGCCACTTGTGTTACAGTTAATGCACTTGAAATAAATATTGGGTGTTAGGAATGTGAAGCACAGAATGAAAGGAAAAGATTTTCTGGCATGTGAAGCAAATTCATACTTGGGGGGTCTCTTAAGGTGATGTTTGGGCAGGAAGGGGTTAAGATGGTAAATATGTTTTGAAGGCTGTTCTGTAAATGGCTTAAACTCCTTCTTTTAGGAGAGTCTGGAGATGTGCTTTCACCTTCTTCCTTCCTTCCTTCCTAACCCCAAAAGCCTCTCTGTTGCCGGGGGAGTGGGTTTGCCATGGGACAGGCAGTCCCTGTGCAGCTGAGAGATGGAAATTTGGGGAACCCCTTTCTTCAGGGAGGTCTGTAGGGAGCCTGGTGAGGCTGAGCATGAGCTGGAGCCCTGCAGGACGGGGACAGAAGTGGCAGCCCCAGCCGTGCTGTGCCTGGGCAGGCAGCTCCCCGGGGGATATTTCTCCCTCTATCCCAGCTCTTACACTGTGCTAATTCCCTTTCATGCAGCGCTCTCGTGGATCAAAACACAGTGATTTATCATTCATGCTTCACCCTGGAATATGTCACACCCAGGGCAGAAAATCTTCAGGAAAAAACATGTTTTCATCCCCTTAGTTCTGTGGTAAGAAGCTTCCCTCTGTACTTCAATGACATATATAATGAAAAATCCCTCTGCCGACAGTCGGTGTGGGGATATTGTTATCTTGACAGGCCTCCAGCAGATCTACTGCAGAACTGGTACCCTGAACTGCAGAAAGGTTATTTGCCTTGTCAGTGGCAAAGCACTTCCAGTGCTCAGATAACTGTCCCATTCATCATCCATCATTATAGGGCTTAAGAGAAAATATCAGAAAAATCCCACAAAGAAAGAGGAGAGGAATTCATCCCCAAAATTCAGCCTGTAGCATCAGTGAGCTTTTATTTATTTATTTATTCTGTTTCTTGATCTGCTGCACTGGGCTGCTCATAACGTGGCTTTAGAGTAGAAATACAAATCTCGTTGTTTCTGTTGCTTGGGCTCAGAAAGGAAGGGCAGGAGGAAGGAGTGTGGGTTTGTGGTGTAAATGGGAAGTCAGAGTAGATGTGTTTGTGTTTTCCTCTCTGTTGGAGCCCTGAGAGCCATAAATGCTGCAGCTGCCTGGTGCAGGCAGGTCAGGGCTGCTCAGAGGTGTGCCTGGGTTGGATGTTTTGGTGGATTGGGCAGGAGGAATTGGAGTCCTCCTTTGCACTCTTTATCACATGGAAAGCATTGGTTTTATCACTTTATGTAGCTGGGATGTTCTATCATTAGGTGGCAAAATTTGACTCTCCATCAAGGACAGTTGGCTGTGTTGGTTTCTGGAGTGGCATGTATTGTGCATGACACATTATATATATAATTGTGTGATTATAATAACAAACATCCAACTATTCTTTGGCAAACCTTTCTATCTACTACAGTGAAGTAGTCTTGACCTCATCAAATTCTGGAGGAGAAGGTAGACTCTCCTGCATACACGTGCACGTTATAAATGTTTCCCTTTAATCTGTTGTTTCTGGACTAATTGAAGAGTTTTCTGTGTGAAGTTTCCCTTTTTTTTTTCCCCATTACAAGTACTTTCTCCCCCTTGTGCATGTTTTCCTCTTTAGAAGTTAACATTTCATAATTGCAGTAATGCCCTTTAGGGTGTATGTTGCGGGCTGGTAATGAGCTGCCTGAGAGGTCTCCTAATGACATCTGAACAACAGGCACAGCACATCGTTATCAGACCGTTCCACACATCCTTAACAATAATAAATACTCCTGCTTACTGTAATTACACGTATTGTCCTTCGGTGCTCAGCGAGAGGGGACTGGAGACTGCACAGCTCAAGTGCGAAGTGGGGAAGCTCGGTAAATCCTGAAATCAGCCCAGTTTGGCAGAAGGTTTCTCCAAATGCCTTTGGCTGTGAGGGTGTGGAAGGGCACGGAGTCTGGGGAGAATGATGGTGTTTTTCCTCTTGCATTTGGATGGAAAATGTCACAAGAGCTATTTGCCTCCGTGTGCAGGTCCCCTCTGCTCTCCCTGTCGTAAACATCACACACCTTCTGAGCGGGGATGTTCCTGGGAGAACAGGTAACAGTGGGCTCAGAACAGTAACAGTGGACTCAGAACTGCTTCAAAAGTTCTGTGAGAGAGGATGAAGCCGAACTATGGCAGATCCTCATGACAGAAGCTAGAGTGTCTCCAAGAAGGCAGCAGGGAAAACCTGTGTACATAAATACCCACCAAAAGAATTAAGGTTCTTGACTGCATCCCTCACCAAAGCTGGCCTTTATAATACACCTTGCTGGCCACTTTTCCCATGCATGCTTCTTACAAATAAGAAACCAGACAATAAAACAGAAAAATACCTTTAGCAGGGATTCAGATTCCTGGAATCCCAAGCCCTGAGTGATGGTGGAGCATTCCCTCTGACAGCAGAGCCAGGGAGCTGTTTGGAAAGGGAAGTGTTTCAGAGCACAGCAGGAGCAGCAAAATTTGCATTAGTGCCAGAGGACTTCAACGTTTATTAAAGCTTCCAAATAACACATTTGCTATCTACAAGGGTTTGATAGATGTACCAGTCAACCATAAAAAAGTGAGCATTGCTTACTTCCCAGAGGAATCCAGACAATTTTGCTTTCTCTAATAGGAACGAGGTAGAGGATTGTAAGATGTCAAACAGTAGATTGTGTAGTGTCACCAACTGAAGCAGAGACAGTGAGCAAACGTCCTGTTTGTGTAACAAAAGCCTGGTTGGTTTGGTTAATTTAAATTATAGGATGTGTGCATTAAAGTAGTAAAGACATTTTCCGTACAGAAATGGGGAATGAGGGTTGGCTGCAGTGCAGAGCAGGCCTGGCTTCCTGCACACTTGGACTGATGGACCAAGACTCTTCCTATGTAGCTCTTGAAATGAAGAGTGAGTGAAGGTAATCAGCACTGCACAATAATTAACTCTTCCAGTTCGTGATGACAAGTCAAATATGGCTTCAGGTGCTTCAAAATGGCCAGAAAGATTTTGTTTAACTATTATTTTCCTGTCCTGCAGATTGCTCAAAAAATAACCTTTACCAAAGCCTCACTGTCTTCCCAGGGTATTTCAATCCAGTGTTTCTCAGTCATTGAATCAATTCCTTACACTGGGAGTTTGTTTTGGGTTGGGATCTCAAATAATTAGACATTCTTAAGCTTTTTTTGTTGTTACTGTTAAACCAGCTGCATGTGGGATATTTTCTTCTCCTTCTCCCCTCCTCCCTTGTCTGCAGCTTAGGATGCAGCTTCACTAATTCACCTTAATTGTTTTTACAAAGCAAAACAATACAGTCTGAAGACAAAATATAATTTAGAGAAAGTACACAACAGGCACGGGTAGTTGAGTGTGTGAGAGTGTGTGTGTAAGATCAGTCTCTGTGTGGAGTAGTAGATTTATAGGAGAGCAGGCTGTGTTGTGAATAAATTAATGATTAGAAAGAGCCAGTTTTGGGTACAGGACTCATGCATAATTCACTGGGGATTTCTGTTGTGTTTACACTCACCAAGCAGTTGAGATGAGCAGTGTAGGAGTTACTCAGAGTTGTTTGCCCTGACTGCGTCGTGTTCCCTCTTTGTCTGGACTCATGTTCCTGACATTGTTTCTTCCCTCTGGTTTTACAAACCTTTTAAATATTTTAGCACCAGAAAAAACAGTTAATACTCAGCAGGCAGCAAATATAAAATCAGCAGTAAGAACAGCCTTGTTTGCCTGTGGTATCACCCAGCAAGCTCTCCCAGCCCAGGCATTGCTGTGTCACATCTTCCTTGTGCTGAACAGAGTTTGGGAATGTTGTGTGAGTGCATCTCTGGGATGTCCTGGTGGGATGAGAGCAATCAGCCACCGTAATCTGCTAGAAATCCCTGGCTTGGGGATGGTTTGGGCTCTCTGCAGATTGTGCAGCATCACTTTGTAGTACCAGGGAGGGTCTGACCAGCTTTGAATTGTGGGAAGCCACCCACTGCTGACTGGAAGCCGAAGGTCCTTGCACATGTGGCCGTGGTCGTTTTGTTGCCCATCATGGGATGATAAAATTCCCAGGAAAGAGTAAAACCCCCCAGTCATTTAGAGGGTGGACTGCCTTAGTGAGAGCCTTGGCATCCCACAGCTCGTCAGAGAGACGATCCCAACACCTGGGAAGGTGACGTGTGGGATACGAGACTTACGGTTTGACGTACCAGAGAAATGCGTAATAGAATTCAGTAGATGGGAATTGGAGGTAAACAAATTAAAAATAAAATATGTTTGCCCACCGAGACTAAGTAATCATTTGAAAAATTGCTCTTAGGTGCTTAAATCAGGGCTGGAAGCCTTGCTAGGAGGTGTACTACAGAGCAAACAAATTATGGAGCTGCTGCAGGGAAAAGCTCATTGGGTTTGGTGCAGGAGGTCAGAGTGTGCACATAATCCCTCCTGGCTTTAAAAATCTATAAATCTGTGGCACGCTGCCTAGGTGGTGATAGGCACTTGATAAATTACATTTATTGTGTGTTTTCCCCCCTGAAAGCTTCCTCCTGCCTCCCTCCCCAGGGCTGCTCCTGCTCCCTCCCAGGCAGGACACAAATCTAGGACTTGCCTTCGGACTTGGCAAATCAAGTTGTAATTCTTGGGCTTCCCCAGAAAGGCTGCAAATCCATCCATCTCTTCCTGTGCATTTGGGGCTGAGGCATGTGATTCATTTAGGTTTATGCAGTTTGGAAGGTAATTGTTTGAGGTAGGAATGGAGTTCTTGTTTATAGAACTGGGAATTAATATTCTCATGCTGTAAGTTTTTAATATATTTTTAAAACTCACAGAGTAATAGATGGGTGCTTTTTTCTTGTAATAAAATGAAATACTGAAATAAATATACACTGAGGAAAGCTTTAACTCTTCCAGGTTGTAAATGTCTATTGTTTAATAGTATCCACTTCATGGTTTGTATTCCATTCCATTTCTGTGATAAATTTGGTGAGCTCCCAGTTGCTGCTAAACTGTATATGGATAACTGATAAATGAACATCTTATTAGTTGAAACACATCCCTGGGATAAGCAAGTTAGTTGGGGGTTTTTATTGTTAATTGAATTTTTTTCAGCAGAGGCAGCTGAAGGATGTTCATGAATTTTTAGGATGTTAAACATATGCTCCTCTTAGCGGGGACTTCACCAGAGTTTCACTTCACCTGCAAATTCAGATCAGGAGTAAAACAGGCACTCAGGCTTGGAGGGGTTTGGCTGGGAGTAAAGCAGGAGGGCAGGCAGAGCTGTGATGGGAACAGGATGCAATTAGCAGCGTTGCTTAATGTCTCATCAGCTTCCTCTGTGCATAGGGATGGTCTTGGGAGATGTTTGGAGGCTCCAGTGTTGTTATCAGGTGTTACAGGAAAATTGAGGGGGTACCTGCAGTGACATTGCTGCACAGCACAGCCTGGAGGTTTATTGGAGGCTTTCTCTGGATTAGCTCGCAGATGCCTCTAAATTGCAAGAAATGTGTGAATCCCACAAAGGTTTTGTGTGAATCCCACAAAGGTTTCTCCATGTTCTCCTCTCCCTTTCTGCAGCTGTAATTGCTCAGAGGAGGCCGTTCATGCAGATTGGTGAGAAAAGCAGGTATTTTCCTCTCCTTTCCAACCACGTAGGAAAACTGGGAGGGAAGTCCATCCAGCCTCTGCAGAAAGAAGCGATTAAAGGAAGAGGGAGATAGATAGAAAGAGACAGATAAAAAACGTGCATGGGGGAATGGGGATTTGCAAGGAGACCCCTGAAGAACTGAAGTCATCTTTAATTTTCCTGTCCCCATGTAAACCTGCTCTGTGGAGTCAGAGAGGCCACGAGGCAGCAGAGCAGTGGGGTAAAGAGTTCACATAATGTCTCACTCAGGTTCAGCAGGCTGATGCCTTGGGACCACTCTTCCTCTGTTCAGGTGTGCCAGTACTTTCATTTTGGATGCAGGAAAATGGGCTGGTGCTGATGGGCAGTTTTGCTCTAAATGGCACAAGAATTAAGGAGCCACACTCAGAAATAAATTTGTATCCAGTAGCATTTTAGTTTAGTCATTTTCTGTTGCTTCTCACAATGCCAGATAAAGCCTGAGTGGAACACAGAAAAGGGTGGGCTGTTTGAAAACAGAACTTTTCTCCAATCTCTTTAATTTTATCTGGAAATGTTATTTTCGTAACCGCATCTTTACTGCCCTATGGATACAGATCAGAAAACAAAGTTTAGTGCTCTCATCTCCTGCTCTAAATTTCTTCCTGGAGCTTGAAAACTGCCCTAGGAACAGCTGAAAATAACCAGCATGGGCTGAGAGGAACTGTCAGATAAAATGACACCCCCAATGCCTCCTGCCTGAGAAATGACACTCTCCAACCTGCTCCAAACTGCTCTTTATTACCACATTTGGTGGTGCTCAGGAGTTGCCTTGAAAATTAGTGTCACTGGAGCTCCCCTTTGGTGGTGAGTTATTTGTGCTGGGTTGTTATTATCATCCCCTGTGGTGACAGTGACATGTCCTGCTGTGGGGGGGTGGCTTTTGGGCAGGTGATGGAGGGATCCAGGGAGCCAAAGGGGGTGGCAGCTCTGTGTGGGATACCTGGTTGTTGTGTCCCACGTCACCTGCAGTGACAGCTGAGTCTGGCTCAGGGTTGGGATCAGCAGCAGGGCTGCAGATTCTCCCAGGATCACAGAGTGTGCTGAGTTGGAAGGGCTGGAGGGCATGTGGGCTGCAGTGGGTACCTGTGCCCCCCAGGGGAACCTCCCCCAGAGCTTTTGAAGGGTCCCAAGCAGTTTGAATCCCCTTGTGTGGATGGACAGTCACACACTCCCGTCCCCAGCCTGGGTGCTCGTGGCTGCACAGCTTCCCTCACGGATTTTGGGGAGAGCTGCAGGTGCCCCTCGTGCAGCCCATGGAGTTGTGGGGTAGAACAGCTCAGGAACCAGTGGAGCTCAGATCCTCTACAGACTTGTGTGTGTGTGTGTTCAGGCTCCCAGCTCCTGTCAGGACAGTGCAAACCAAGATCTCTGAGACTGGTGCTCTGTAGGTGTTATCAGATCATTTTTGATATTTAAAGAAGTACTGACATTTCTAGTAATCATTGCATTGTAAGGCACCTTGTACAGGAATATTTCACTGGGAGATGAGTTTTCCCATCAAAGCAAGCTCTGCACTTGCTCAGTTTATTTTTATTTTGTAACCTGCATTCCTTTGAAGGACACTTTCATCCCCAGCCTTGCTGTTCCTCTCTTATCTGCTTCTGGCTTGAGGATTGCTCAGGGATCCCACTGTAAAAACCTGCAGCAATTCCCAGAAACCAGGACTAAAATTTTTAAAGAGGGCAATTATTGAGGGAGCTGGATTAATGATCTGTCACCGCAATTTAGCCACATTCACTACTGACCTTTCACAGGGAGGATGCTCTTGATAAATGTAGTTCATTACTGAGTTCTGACATGAAAACAGAATAGCATTCTGTGTTTCTTGGCAGGCTGATCAATATTTTATCTGCCAAAGCATGCAGAAGTGCTAAACAGGATGAATAACATCTCTGCTGCAAAACAGAGCTAGAAGCAGCATTGGTGGGAGTGAGCAGAACATGGAAATGTGACACTTATTGGCCACACTCTAGCAATCAGACCTTCATATGCTGCATTTTTCTTTTACTTTCCTTCTGTCTGATTGTTTTTCTTTGCCTGTCTGGTCGGTTTTGTTTGTTTGCTTTTAATTTGGACAGTGCCAGGCTTTGTTGGTTTTGAAAGTGCTGCAAACTTTCAAAAAAGGGCCTTGTTTTTGTGGAGATCTTCCCCAGCATGGAGAGGGAAATCCTGGATTCCTTTGGCCAGGGTTCTTGCAGTGTGTGGTTCCTCACTTTTGGCTCCTTCCTACATCAGACAAGCTGCAGATTTTGGGGCTTGAGGATGGAGAGCCACTGGAGGCTAGAGGATGTATTTAATTTCTAAAATTTAAGTAAAAATTGCCAGAAATCCCTGTGTGTTGAGCATGGAAAGTATAGTGAAGTTTGATCCAAAGAGCACTAAAAGCTGCACCTTATGTGAGGGTTGTTTGAAGGCCACCAGCATTTTCCTCTGAGGGCTCTAAATCAGCTGTAGGGGTGTCCCTCCCAGGGACAGGCTGGTGCTCACTAATGGAAACCACAAAGCAGAAACAGAGGTGGAAGCAAACTAAATAGATTTCCCTATCTTCATTAGCCTTAGATACATCTCTGGGTTTAAGATTTGACTGAAAATAAAACTCCAGCTCAGCGAAAAATATCATTGCAGTAGCTAAAACAGTATTTACAACAGAATTGCAGGAGTGCTTGATCACATGGATACAGCAATCAGTTTGTCTCTTAAATAAGCTGGTGATTGAATGAAAGAAATTTTCTCATGCTGCCTTCACAAGCCATCAAATGACATGATTGGGGGGAAAAGAAGGCAAGAATAATAAACACAACTAATAGTAGCTGAATAGCCTTATTTTTACTGTAAAATGAGACTGATCCCATGTGGGACCGAGTGCTCTGTGGAGGTTGTTTAGAGGGAGGGAATAATTTATCTGCTGCTAAATATCCCTGAGCAGTGAGAAGCTCCAAACTAGAAGGGTCTGAGTTCAGGGTGGGAAATAAGCCTTGTCTTGCAGTTCTTGCTCGAGGAGCAGGAGGGCACTGACCTGAGTGGAAGCACATGTCCAGCCTCTCTGTCCTCTCTCACCTTCTCAAGTCACGGTGCTTTTGAAGTCGTGAGCACAAAATATGAAGGGTGAAAAAAAAACCTTGACAGGAGATGGGTTTGCTATCAGAGAACTGCCTCCCACCTGGAATTTTAATTGGGTTTTGGTTGGAGTGGGACCAAGAGGTCCAAAATGTTGCAGCTCAGCAAGAAAAGGACGAGATCATTAGTTGTCAGTGTGCCAGAGTCTTCTGTTATTTTTCAGAGGAATAATGTTTGGAAGTCTTTGGGGAGCTGATCTACAAGGGTATTGTCCCTGAGGTGAGACCAGGTTCTCTTAGATTTAATGCAACAGGATCGGTGATGGATTTAAAATAAGAGTTTGTTTTAAAACTGACATTACACAGAATAAGGCTATTTACATTATAGAGAAATTACACTGTGGAGATCAGGACATCTGTGGGGAAAGGCTGGATGTGTTGGTGGTGTTGGTGGGAGGTGGTTGATGCCCACAGAGTGTGGGTGCTCCAGGGTCTGCTCCAAGGCACCAGTCCCTGTGCTCTGCACTAAAGCAAACAGATTTGCACAGGGAGACAGCTGCCATTCCTCATCCTGCTAAGCTCTGCCACTCAGCAGATGAGCAGAAAGGGGTCATAACCCCCTGTACCACTTTGGGCACGTGGATGTGTTTCCTCAGGGAGGGTGTGTTAAATCAGAGCACATTCCCTGGAGGAGGGCTGGATGGCACAGTGGGAGCTGTCAGGGTCACCAAGGCTCAGGCTGGTTGCTCCAGCCAAGCTGGTGTCACTTCAGGGACAGTGGCTTGGGGGCTTTTCCCTGATAATAACCTGTTTCCCTGGTCAGGGGCTGAGGAAAGCATTTCTATCAGCCTGCAGCAGCGTGATGAGCACAGGCACCAGTGATGCCACAGCCCTGCACTGCTCACTGTCCTCCCCTGGGCTGCCTGTGAGGATTCCTTAAGATCAGCCCCATGTTTGGCACAGGGTGACACTCAGAAGTACCATTTATGTTTGTGGAACTTTCTGAACATCAGCTTCCCTACGTTCATATTTTGCCTCACAGTCAAAGGACAGAGGAATTTATTCACTCAGGAAAACGCGGAGCCAATTTAATGTGTGTGGGGATTACAGAGCTGAGCGTGGAACTCTGTAACTGAAGCCCTATAATCTGGAAGGTAACATGCTGGAGAGCCACCCTGACAGCAGGATTTAGAGAAACTGCCAGTTATTACTCAGTGTTAACGACTCCAGGAGCTCCTCAAGTGCAGGGCTGAGTGGGGCTGTGCATGCAGACATAAGTGCCCAATTTTGCCCTTCAGGAGCTCGGTCCTTTGCAAAGCTCAAGGTCAATGCACGTGGTCAGTGGTGCTGTGTTGTCTCTTGCAGGTGATCCCTGTACCATGGCAGACTACAGCAGGCTCAAGAGCATCCTGCTGGACCTGCAGGCCCGTCGGCAGAGCCCCCCCAGCAGCCTGGCCAAGGACAGAGTGGCCCAGAAGCGCTTCTTGATCGAAGACCTGTTCAAGCACTTGGATCTAAACAGTGATGGGCATCTCAGCAGCTCTGAGCTGGCTCAGGTGGGTTTGTTGTTCAGTGGAAGTGGAATTCTGGAGTGTGAATGGAATGCAATGCAGCATTTGTCAGGGTCATTTGTCCCTGTCCAGCAGGGAGAGCAGGAAAATCCAACCCAGCCAGTGAGTCTCTCTCTGCATCTCCTGGGAGTCAGTGTTGTCTCAAACATTTGAAGCTCCTCTTCAAACACAAAACATGGCAGTCCTCCAGCCCCATCCATGCTCCTGAAAACAGATACTAATCCTCGCTGCTGCCTGTCATCTTCTGAAGTATTTCCAGTAGCCGGCTGGGCTGGGGGAGAATTAATTTGGATTTTTTAGGTGCATGTGAGTAAGGCAGAAATCTCTTAGTTCTTCCTCCCTGCCTTCTGGACTGTGCATTAGCAGGTAGTAATGTGACAGCAAAGTTGGAATGGTTTTCAACATGGTTATTGTCCCAGAATCCCTGGGCAGATGCTGAAATGTTGATTAGCAGAACTTGATAGAAAAGGTGAGAGCTTGAAAAAACTGTTATTTCTAATTACGGGCAGGCTGTGCTGCTGGAATTCATCTCATTGGTCAAGTGAAGCAAACAGGCAGCCCAGGCACTCCATCCAGGTACTCTGTGTCCTCAGCTTGCTCTTTGCACGTGCAGACCTGGGAAAACAGTCCTGTACAATGTCTTTTCCATTTATTATGTCATCCATTAGAGGAATTAGAAGCAAATGCCTTTTAAGAGCCTTTTGGAAGCCAGTCCCTGCCTGGGACTCATTCCAGTTTCCAAAGCTGGCCCTTCATAGAGTCAGAATGGTTTGGGCTGGAAGGGACCTTAAAGCTCATGTTGTTCCAACCCTGCCCTGGGCAGGGACACCTCCCACCAGCCCAGGGTGCTCAGAGTGAGTTCAGCCCTTGCTCTTCAGGAGCATCTCATCCCTGCTCTCCCTTCCCAGGGCGCGCCAAGCACAATGCAGGCATGAACCTGCTCCTCCCTGAGCTCCCTCCTCTCTGGGACAGTTTACATTTTAATCCTCAGGCTGTTGACACGATGCTCAATCCCTTCCACACAATCCAGAGTGTCACTGTAAATTCCCTTCGATCTCAGGGCTGTGAATATATACAGTGCTTCATCTGAAGACCGTGATTTTTTTCATAAAGACATGGTAGGTATAATAAAACACTTTCATCTGAATTCAAAGCCAGCTTTTGAATAGTGGCCTCTAAGTGTCTCTTCTGCTCTCCAATTTTTTTGCTCCTTTTTACACGAAACTTATTTTGTCAGGATATTAAAACTCAACTTGCATGGCAATAAAAGTTTGGAGCCTGCAAGGCATTGCATTGGGAAGAATCAATGACCTGCACTGCAAAGGATTCAGTGTTGGAAGGTCTGCCTCAAAGTGCTTTGTTTGCAGATATGCTCAGAGCCCATGTCTCTCTCAAGAGCAAGCACAGACCTTGGCTGCTGTGATTTCAGTTCTTCTTTTCTCATTGTTATCAAAATCCATCAATGTGCCTCAACATCTGGAGCCCGCTTCAGTTGGGTGGAGCAGAATGAAGTTCAGCCAAAGCCAGGAGCCCTCTCACCCCACGTCCTCCACACAGTCTGGGCACCAGCACAGCTGAGCTGGCAGAGGGATCACCCCTCAAAGGATGAAATAATTCCTACTAATGCAGAATTTAGATAAGCCAGGAATGCTTTTAATCCTGAGCTGAGTGGCACCAGCCTTGGGCCCCTTGGTGGGAGTGTGGCTGAGTCCTGGCCAGGCTGGGGACAGTCTGTGGGGCAGCTCTGGGCTCTCCCCAGCATTCACAGTTCATGTGTAACATGTCAGTTCTTCATTTTCCTCTTTAACAAGGTGATTTTCATGTGCTCTTACAGGACCAGTTTATCCACCCAGGTTTCAAGGGACTTTTTTTTTTAGGTAATGAGCAATTTTCAGTTATGCAGGTTACAGTCTAAGCAGGGCTTTTCTTGCCTCGTTAGGTAGATTTGTGATTGATTTGCATTAGCTCCTTAATTTGAAGCTCTTTGCAACTTCACAATTCCCCCAAAGATGAGAATTTCATTGCCCATGGGCAGAGCAAGCTGAGCTGAACGTGGTGCAGTGGGATCTTGTTCTCTCTGGCTGCTGGATGAGCTGGTGCTGTGCATTTGCTGTGTTTTATGTAAAAGAAAAATAGTCTCTTGAGCACTGTAACCTTGTCTGCAAGGAAAAAAAAATCGAGGCAGGTAACGTACACTGCTGCAGAAAAAAGGAATTTTTAAGACCTGAAGGTGGATCTTTAGGAGGCTCCTTGCAGAGGGATTCACCCCAGAGGAGGAACTGGAAGCAGAGTCTCTCCAGGGGTGATGGTCCTGCAGCACTGCAGCACCCACTGGTTTGTTCTCCACAACAGAATTGCTTTGAGCAAAAAAAGTGGCAGCAGATGGTCCATCCCCCTCTATTTAGAGCTGTTTTGCCTGGCTGCTGGCAGACCCTATCCAATATTATCCCTCTGGACCTAGCAGTGAAATTCCCCTGCAGTTTTGCAACCATGGATATACAGGCCTATTAACAATGGTGGTAACTGGGTTGTTATTTTTATTTAAATCTTTAATGTATTTTAAAGTTAGATTCATAAGTCTACTAAATGTGTTGCAGCTGAAGTGTTTTGCACTTGTTTTTTTTTTCTTTCCTGACATGAAATCAAAAGGACAAGTAAAAACTTGTCAATCCTATGAAAAATTAATCAATTTTCAATACAAACACAGACAAAGGAAAATTTCCATCCTTACAACATTGATCTTGGAAGTTATGGTTGATCTCACTTGTATTGAATATTTTTACTTGCTAGGTGAAGGGTCATTTTTTTAGCATTATTACTTTAAATTGCTTCAATATAATGGGCCAAGACTAGAATAGTAAATAAAAGAGTCCCTGGGCTACAGCAAAAAGCCTTCCTGGCTGGAAGATGCAACATTTCAGCAGTTTCCTTCATGTTCTACAATAAATTCAGGGGACCCAAATGAAACGTTGAGGATACAAAAGAAACAAACTGTCAGGGGCTGGAAAAGCACATTAATGTTGAGTACACCATCCACTCTTCCCCATCCTAGTCCCAAAAGCAGGGAATACAATTTTGTCCTTCCTCACAGAGGAGAAAGGAAAGGCAGACCTTCCTTCTTCCCTGCTGAATATTTATTTTTCAGTACATTTGCAAAGTGAAAATGCATTTCTCTGCTGCTGCTGCTGAAGGAAGAGTCTCACCCTCCCCAGTCCACGGTCCATGAGGTGCTGCAGGAATATGAACATCAGTTGTATCTTGATACAAAGCAAATATATAATGATAGATGTGAAATGTCTATAGATAGATAGAGATATAGAGATATATTTCCCCAGAAGTTATTTAATGGAAAATCTGCTGGGTGAGCCAGGCCAGCAGTCCATGACATGTAAGATTCCCTGTTGTCTTTGCCACAGCTGATGAAGAAGGAGGACCTGGCAGGTGATTTGTTGGGCTGTACCCTGGAGGACCTTCTGCGCTTTGACGACTACAACAGCGACGGGCACCTGACCCTGCAGGAGCTCTACACGGCCTTCCGTGAGTGCCTCTGCCTCTCCCGGGGCTTGGAAGCGTGGGAATATCCGGGAGGGCACTGCTGCCTTGTGGCTTTTTGTCTTGAACGCCATGAAAATACTCTGGGAGGCTTGTTTTCCTTGCCTGTGCTCCGAAGGACGAGCGCGGAGCAGGAGGTCGGAGCAGGAGGTCGGCGCGAGTGTGGCGGGTTTGTTGTTTTATTCTGTGTTTTGTTGTGGTTCTTGCTGAAGGCAGTGGAGGGATGTTGGTGGACTGGCCAAGTCTGTAGAGCTGAGTGCATGGTTTGAGTAACCCTGAGGAAACCAGGTTGAAAGCTGGCCGAAGGTGCTGTGGTGATACGAGTCAGTTTGCTGTGGGGAAAGTGTTTTAGGGAATATTCCGCCTGGGAATGATGTTTTCTGCATGTTGTTTCTGTGTTAGTAAGTATGTTACACGGGGCAATCTGGGTGCATATCTCAGCACTGTTTGCAAGGATCTGTGGGTCACAAAGCTACTTAAAAATGTGATAAAATAAGTACCTGTGTTAGCCCATTTCTCTTCATAACTTTATGTTCGTTGCTTTAAGTTAAGCATTTGTTGAAGTCCTTCCCTGGAAAAGGCCCCACATTGTCTCCTTCACTTGGGTGATAGAAAGTTTTATTGGTGCCAGTTCCTTTGGGATACTAAAAAAGAAAGGCAGAAAATGTGCAGCTTTATTCAATAATCAGGATAGGGAGCTACAATGGTTAACACATTGTGGTTAAAATGAAAGCAGCATTCTAGCATTGAACCTGTTGAGTGCAGGGAAAGGGCCAATAACAACCTGGTTATGTCTTAGTCTGGATTCCTTTCTAAGGGGAGTAATGTCACCTTGGATCTGTTTGAATCACATGTGCTTTTAGTTCCACACAGCACACTCAAACCAGCAGGCATACAGTAAACATAAAATCTCATATATTAAGAAGGCCATAAAGTGAATTAACCCAGCTATAAAGGCTTGACATGCAGTTATTTGGGAGCATATTTGGATCAATGGGTTCTCAAAGTCACAGCAACTCAAACCTAAATTCCAGGAGTTATTTCTATGAGGTTTTGGTTCAGTGAATTTTAAGTAGGCAGTGAAAATAAGACAAGTACAAAATATGAGCCAGTGAATAGAGATAGTATTGATAAACTGCAAAACTATTGTAACAAAACCCGAGGTGCAACAATGGCTGTCTGTCAAAGGGATTTTGTATCTGAAGAGAATTGTTCACCATCTGAAGCTGAAAAGCAGACTGCCTTCTCCATTTTCAGTTTTCCCAGAATTTTGGCTTTTATCAAGAGCAGATAATGGCTCATCAGCTTTTAATTTAAACCCAAAGTTCATTGCTTGCAGCTTTCCAAATTGTGGTGACTCTGGAAGCAAACTTAGTCCCTGGTCAAAGTGTATTTTTTTTCCCTTTATGTTATTAAACGATGTAGGAAAAAAAAAATCTCCAAAGTACTTCAAACACTTTAAACACACCCTTTGATTTATGAAAATTTTGTTTATTAAATCCCTGCTTTGTTCTGAGCCAGGCTCTGGCTTGCAGCAGTTGATAGGTGCAGTGTACTGCACGTTTCTCCTGGTTTTTTGCCCTTTAGAGCGATCCTTTTGTTGCTTGAAGTTCACCCAAGCCAGGCGTTGTGGCAGGCTGGCAGCAGGCTGTGGGGGTGGCTGCTCAGCAAGCTGAGTAACATAATTACCAGAATTCAGTGGCTTCAGAAAGTCTCAATCTAATTTATCCTCTCAAAAACTCCGTCACATCTGTCTCGGTGCCCCTCGCGCCGGCGGAGTGTCGCAGTGTTGGAAGGGTTCGAGGATGACCTTGGTGATGTGAAGAGCTGCCCAATTTGTCATTCTTGTGCTGCTTTAGAAGCTGCATTTCGTTCCAGAGGGTCTCGTGGCCTTGCTGTACCTCACAGAGCCACGAAACAGGCTCCCTCTCTCACTCCATGGGTGTCTCTTGCCTTCCCTTGACCCGTCCTCTCTCTCTGAGACCCAGAGAGCATTTTTTGTCCCCATCGTGTTGATTGCCTGTAAATGAATGAAAAGTGCATGATGAGAGAAAATCCAGTGTTTTACCTTTTCTGAAATCTGGTTTCACCCTTGCAAGCTCTACATCTAATAGGTGCTATTTTAATCATCATTTCTAATCATGCTGATCATTTTCATGCACATTTTAATGCCCAGTTTTGGATTATGGACAGAAATAGTGGCCTTCCTACTAAAGCTATCATCTTTCTTCTGATTTTCTGAGAGTTCTTTTGTTCCTTAATCCCAAGAATAGAACAGTTGGGAGTTTTCTTGCCTCTATGAGGATGACTAGAAATATCTCTTAACACAGGATTAAAGTGTCACTCTTCAAATTGCCTTAATCATACATGAGTAATGTATGAGACACATGAAACACTCTCCTGGCAGCTCTGGTGAGAACCACTTGTAGGTACCTTCTGATTTCTCACTAATAGATTTTTATTAGCTAAGGACTCTAATTAAAAAATAATTTTTAATATGATGATCTGGAGATTTTCACGTGCCAGCAGTAAATATATTTGTCTGTTGTCTTTTCTCTGTCACAAAGTCTCAGTGAATGAGTAAGAAACGAAAGACTTGGTTGTCACAAGAGCTAAAGCAGAGCATGCATCTAATTAATCAGCACAGAGAGAGTCTGGTGAGTTGGCAGGCACAGCACCAGGCTGAGTCGTGCTTTAGGAGTGTCAGATGAGTGGTTTTTGGATGGAACTTCTGGAGCTGTGTCTGGCTGGAGGTCACTGGAATTAGCCATGTCACTGCTGGCATTCCTGTTGTCTTCCCTAATGGGCAAGTGGCAGGTTGGCATATGTGAAAAGCCCAGCTGAAGGGGGAAAAAAAAAATCAGTGTAATCTTCTGGATCTGTATCATCATCAGTGTGGACAGGTCAATTTGTGAGACAAATATGTCAGAGAGAGGGGAAACATGTGTTCCATCAAAATGCCTTTATCTTGTCAGCACTGTTTAGCTAATAAGGAGTTATTAAGCCAACAATAAACCCCCCTTAAATTCTAGCTCATGGCCCATTAGAGTGCTCTCCTGATTCATATCTAGACCAAAACAACCCACAAAGGAAGTTTGAAAGAAAAATACTGAATTGTTATATTGTCCAGACATTATTTCCCGTGGTCTTATGCATAAAAGTTCCATGCAGACAGAAAATTTCTGTTTCTCTAAGATGAGGGTCATGTCATGTATGGATATATTGTTATCTAGAGAACACAAATATTGTTTAGCTGGGACATATTTCTTGCAGGACTGAATGCAGAAGAGGCTGCAGGATGAATGGGCTCTTCTCTTAAACTTCCTCTTCACACTTTAAAATGAGTTTTCTTTCCTCCCTGCTTTTGTTTTACGTCAGAACTTCCTCTATTTTATTTACTTGTCCTTAATATTTACCAAAAAAGCACAAGAAGGAAATGTGAAGATGAGACATGTATACTTGCAGCAAGAGGTCAGGGCAATGCTGGATGACAGCCAGGGAGGGCAGATGGGGCCAGCCCAGTGCCCTGGGGCTTTCCCAGCATGGCCACTGGGGACTGGGAGACCAGAGAGAAGAATTCGAATGAACTGGGTGAAAAAATGAATCAGGAGCCTGGGCTGGGCACAAGTGTCAGGTTAATCACTGCCAGTGCAGAGAAGCAGCACTGGACTGGCTCCAGATGTACTGCAGTGACCCTAAAATCTCTGGGAGCTGTATTCCCCACAGCCACAGGGTGTGGAGCAGGGAGCCATCCAGCCCCACCCCTCCAGCCATCCTCCAGGGGCTCATTAGAATTGTGGAGTATAAAACAGATCTGGTTTTGAGTTGGGCATATTTCTGATTCACTGGAAACTACTTTAGGGCAGAGTTTTGTCATCGTCCCAGAATGGTGTGAATTGGTGGTGGCTGGGGAAAAACAAAGCTCTACGTTGAGAAAAAGGGAATGAAACCTAAAAAGGGACTTGTTGGGTCAGGGGGGAGAGGGAGATGTGTGGGGAAGCTTTCAGCTTGTTCTTGACAGACATCTCAGGATATCCAACTCATGTTATAGTACAGTCTCATCCTAAACAAGGTGGTAGCGATAAAAAAATACTCTTTGAGGAAAATGACCACCCATATTTGCTGTCTGTGTGTACACATGTATGTGTGCACTCCATGTACGTGTTGTGAGCCAGCTTTTCCAGCAGCAGTTGCATCTGTCAGGTCCACACTCAGATGAAGAGTTAACTCACACCTTCTCCATGGCACAGCACGTGGGGTCGGGGGTTTGTTGCCACTCTCTCCCAGCTGGATTGGTCAAGCCCAGATAATTATGTTGGACAAGTATATTGTGAGATGAAATGTTTTGCTGGCAGTGTTTTCCTAAGCAATGTAGCAGCAGTAGTTATCTGCAGGATCGACTCATAGCCCCGAAATATTGACAGCCCGTGCCCCGTGCTCTGCCTCTCCCGCTGTAATCTCCCTGCCAGGCGATTTTTCTTTCATGTTGCTGCAGATATTGGTACAAACTTGGAAATAATTCATTAGCTTACCAGCATTGATTGCCTCTCCTGTGAGCAATGTGATATCCCAACTTCAAACACGGCCCAGCGAGCGGGGGAGCACCGGCCCCTGCTTTTGGTTGGAGGCAGTGAGAGAGGAGAGCTGAGGAAGAAATGAGCCTTCCTTCAGCTGGCCAGAGCAGCCCCTTCCTGACTGCCTTGAGGAATGCTGTGCTACTGAGGATGAAGCAATTTATGAGGCATTTTTAATTTATTTATTATTATTTTTATTACCATCATCATTATTGTTAGTATATTTATTAACGCTGATTTAACAGTGCAATCCTACAGCAGGAAAAAAACCCTCAAAGATAAAAAAAATCGAGCGAAAAAGCAGAAATTGAAAGCTATTCAGCTTGATTTCTGCAGCAAGTGCCAGCTGAACAGGGATGATGGGAAATCCCAACAAGATCCGAGTTGCTCCAGCAGCATTTTGTTCCCAGCATTCCCACAGCTGAGCCGTGACCCCGTGCTGGGTTTTTAGGTATTTTAGGACAGAGCTGGCTGTGCTGTGTTGGAGGCAGCCCCAGCAGCAAGATGGCTTGAGCACTAGGAATGATCCTGCTGCACCTGGAGCTGTAATTCTTGGCTGGTAGGATGCCTCAGCTGGGGGCATCTCAGTGAGTTCATCTTAGTGGGCAGGTATTTTTTGAATGTGGAAAATTTTCTTGCTCGGATTTTCTTTTTTTAGTGGTTTTTTTTTTTTTTCTCCCTCCCTTGGTATCAAAGAAACACATTCTGCAAAGAAAAAAGTTGATTTCTTTTTCTCTCTTCTCGTTGTGAAAAACTTCTGAGCTTCAAGTCTAAAATGTATCTCAGGGCTCCAGCAAAGTGCCCTGCATTGTTTGCAGTTCCACAAAACAGTGTCAGAGTCAGGTTTGTTGTGTGTTCTCAATTGTTTTGCTGCATTTTGAACAAAGTAAAAGGTGTTTTCTCAGAGAGGGGAAAAAAAACCAAAACAAAACCAGAATTAATTTGTAGCAAGAAAGACAAATTTTATGTGAGCAAAAATGCTTCAAAAACTAAAATATGGGACACCTTCCACCAGCCCAGGTTGCTCCAAGCCCCGTCCAACCTGGCCTTGGACACTTCCAGGGATGGGGCAGCCACAGCTTCTCTGGGCAACCTGTGCCAGGGCCTCCCCACCCTCACAGGGAAGAGTTTCTTCCTAATGTATTATCTAAACCAAGTATCTCTCAGTTTAAAGCCATTTCCCCCTTGTTCATATCTCCCATTTCCAAAGATACCATCTGCAAAATGTCAACAGGCTTAATGTGGAACGTTGAATAAGAGAAAGTGATTTTAATTACAAGTCGTTATTGGAAATCTATTGTCTACAAATTGCAAAGAAAACTCACTGGAAGACAATGTACTGGTGATCTTAAACTGCTTTTCAGGGTGCATTGAATTGTTAATCTCGATTTTAAATGCAAGACGTTGCCATGTGGAGCAGTGCTTCAGAGGCGATGTAGTACAAACCATATCAAATGTCTACACACAGTCTGGCAGGAGTAGAATATTTAAATATTTATAAAGTACCTATGAGTGACTCACTGGTGCATAAAACCAGGCAAATACCATTTCTTAAAAAATTATTTGATCCGTGGCGGCAGCGTTCGCTGAGGCGATTCCACGTGCACAAATCAGAGTGGTTTGGGTTACTTGGAGACACAAAATTATGTCAGTGAAGAGCAAATACAGATATTGGTGAAATCACAGAGTGGCTGACAGTCCTGGGCATCCCTGCTGAGTGCCCATCCCTGGAGGGGTTTAACAATCCTGTGGATGTGACACTTGGGGACATGGTCCAGGGGTGGACCCCAGGGGGTGAACCCCAGCAGTGCTGGGGGAATGGGTGGATTTAATGGTTTCAGGGGGGTTGTACCACCTCTATGGCTGTGTGCACCTTCAGATCATGGAGTTAAGGGTCTAAAAAATTTCCATTTTCTATGAGCTGGGAATGAAGAATTGCAGGTGTTCCTCTGGCTTCCTTATGGTCTTGCAAAACCAGAGGCCATTTCTGAAGGAAAATTGGACCAGGACTTTCTGTGTTGTATTTCTTTTTATTATTTTAGTCATAATCAGTCTCTGAAGAATTTTTGAAGTAAGTGCAGCATTGGCGTGAAGCAAAAATGTCTTATCACTAAAAATGGGGAAAATCATAGTTAAAATGCCTAAGACTTCATATGAAGTCCAAGGTGTGATATGGTCTCCCCCTGGGCAAGCTTTCCTAGAGCTTGTGTTATTAGATACAGCCCAGAACATTTTAGCTGCTGTTTTCCTCTTGTTTCTGGTTTTCTTGCCCAGTTTTCCAAGTGTGGAATTTCTAGGGTGATATTTTCCTTTTGAACCTGCCTTCATCTGGGGAGGAGCTGCTGTGGGGGGTCTCTCTGCCCTTTCAGGCATCTCATGGTTGCTCTGAATTGCTTCTCCATTGACTTGTTCTTCATCTTCTCTTCAGCTGGTTGAGCAGATTCATCATCTTTAAGGCCAAAAGCATTCCTTAATATATTAAAAAAACAATTTTCTAGTGCAGGCTCAGTCCCACCAGAGCTGGTGCAAAGGGTGAAACCTCCCCTGTTACCCTTCCCCTCTGATATTCCCATTCCTCACCATCCAGGCAGGGATCATGCTGGTCCTTGGCTGCTGTCGGGTGTTTTGTCACTCACTGACCCTTTTCCCAGGATTAGTGAGCTCATCTGCTTTTCATGTCATAGTTCTGCCCTGCATTCCTTGTTCCTGGCTGTGTGGTCACTGTTTTATGTATAATTGTGTATGTGGTCATGTTAAAATAGTTTATTCTGCACAGGTGCAGGTGACTGGCCAAAAGCTCGGCACATCAGTCCCGCCTTCCATGGTATTCCAAGTGTCAGCTGGGATTTCTGTGTTTATTCCAGCTCTTAGTGGAGGTGTTGAACAGATTTGGGCTTTGGATGACTCTGGAAACAGCCCCATTGGAGTGGATCAGCCAGTGCTTAGTTGATTTAGGATGTACTTTGTTGACACTGTACAGCCCTACAGAGCTGCAGTGCTAATTTTGCAATCAGAATGCCAGAGCAGCCATCAGAAAATTACCAAGTGCTGTACATATCCCCAGTGCAGTGATACAATTTATGGAGAGCCACAGCTGAGATGTTTTTATTTCATGTTCTTCACAGGAGAAAATCTCCTTGACAAATCCAGGATGCCCAGATAGAAACTTAAAATAAAAAAAAAAATAGCAGTGGGAGATTGAATAAGCTGAACTCAAAGGTTGGTTCTGCTTTAATACTTCCAAAAAAGAATAGAAAAAAAAAAAAAAAGGTGCCAGCCTACAGAGAAAAGTAAAAAGCTTTGGAGATGCTTCAGTGGCATCAGGATATGAGATGAAATTCAGCTGTTGCCAATGTCTGTCTTTAGCACCACCATAAAAAGCTCGCTCTCGAGTTTCTTGATGATCAAAACTTCAGAAGGAATATCAAGAGCCTTCGACAGACATAAATAACGGGGAGCTCAGCCCTGCTGTGCCTCCCGAGCTCCATCAGCTTTTCTGTCTGCACTGGATAAAATTCAGTGCAGAATTTTGGTTTCTCTTCCTGCAAACCAGGAGGTACAGGCACCACTGAACTGGGGATTTATGCCACACTTGGGTCCTGTAGCTTTTCCCACATTGATATTCCAGCATGTTACTAGAAATATGTTTAAGGAAGTAACTTGTGACTATGATATAACAAAAAAAGAAGTGTGAGAAGTATGTGTGTCTTCTTAAGTTGTCCTTCTGTTCATCCTACAGTCCTGAATAATGTGTTAGTAAAGATTGTGGGTCCTCCTGGACACTGAAGCACTTGGAGCAGTGTCCTGCTAAAACCCAGTAGCACCATGTACCACAGCCCCAAAAACTCCTGGGATGTGATGGAGTGCCAAGGGGAGGGAACAGGGACTGGGAATGGCTGAGATTTCACAGCAAAGCACCAAAAAATGAGCGGGGTGAGAAGAGAGAATGAAAATATCCTCACCCTGGGATTTCCTAGGGTCTATATACACCTTTTAAATATGAAATTAAATGAGAGAATTGGGAGCCTGGAAGACCAGGGTAACATTTCAAACCCCCTTTCAGACTGTATTTTGACATGAACTGTGTTTCACAGGGTTGTCCCACATCCTGATTTCTTGTGGTATCAGGGCAGGGCTCTGGTCTGATGGAGTGGCTGCTGGAATTGCTTTCAGGAACAGACTGATTCTGAAGTTTCTTCTGAAAGCTGCTGCCCAGACAGACTCTTCCCGTGGTTTTGTTCTCCTGTCTGGCTCAGTGACCTGGTTTTCCATGTCATTTGTGCTTCATTTTAATCGTGGGGAAAATTCAGCTTTCCCCAGTGTTTGGAGCTACCACGGGTGGAGTCATCCATCCCACTGCCTTTGCTGAAGCTGCACGTGCAGCCTGGGTTGCTGTCCTGCTGTCCACACGTAGGAGCAAACAAAACCCCAAATTAGCTTGACCCTGGTCTGTGAAGACCCAAAAACCATGGCCAGTCCTGGCACTGCATGGCCAAGTGTCACTGCACTGTCTGTTTTTCATAGAATCATAGAATCTTTAAAGTTGGAAAAGACCTCCAAGATCATCAAGTGTAACCTTTACAGCAATACGTGCAAATATTTAATATACATATATGCATATTTTAATGTCAAGTCTCACAGCTATTATTTGATAGCTCTTACAGGTAGATTTGCTGCACAACTGTCTCCCTTTTGCATTTTTCTCACCCTCAAAAGGCTGTTGATCTCAGGAACCCACTGCTGGTGGGGGGGGAAATAACATTATTTGTGCCAGGAGAATTCAGGAGCTGTGTACAGAACCCTTGGCAACCTGGTGAGAGGAAATGTGCTCTGCTGCTGCTGGTCCAGGCTAAATATTATTGTTGGTATCTAACCTGCCCCTTAGCACAGCCCTCCTGAATGCTCATAACAAAACTGGGAGTTGGAGGAAGGGTATTTGCTGTGTTTGTGTGGTGAAACAATGACCTGCTGGGTCACCTGCCACTCAGCATCTTCCCAAAATCCTGCTGGTTTAAGTGCCCAGGGCAGGGTTCCTCTGGACCATGACTGTTATGGGGTTAAGTCCAAATGTGAAGTTACAATTTCCTGCAGTTTACAGCAATGAACTTAAAAATGAACCAGGCTGGCAGGATGGGAATCTCATTTCTTTATTATTCTTAGAATGCTGGTGTGCTTCTCTTTAACCTGCTGGTTCTGCAGTGAGAAGTTTAGTTACCTGTTGAGGACACCTTGGCTGGGGTGGGAGGCACAGACCTCCCATCCTGCACAACTTCCTGCTGCAGGGCAACCCAGATTCATCAACAGACTAAACCAGCTGGAACCAAAACTCCTTTTTCTGCCCTAAAAACCCAAACAGGAGCTTGTCAGTAGCTGGCATGTGTAGCACCTGTAGCTGATATGCAAGCATCACTAGATGGGGTTTATGTTCCTGTAGGACCTGCAGGCAAAGTTCTTTCAGAAGGAGTGATAGCATCTGGTTGCATTTGGTCATTACTGATAGCAGAGGCTGTTGCCTTCAATCTCTTCTCTTCAGGGGACTGCTGTTTATTGTAGCAACAAAAAGAGCTCTGTGCCAGATTCTCCTGCAGTAAACAGCATAAAAGTCTGCCCATCCTAAATTCCTGTAGCACTCTGGTAGCCACCAAACTCATCTCCAGCCTTTGGACCAGCCCATATGGTAATTTACAGGCTTAGGAAGGTATGAAATGCATGTATGTTCTGGCTGTTTTAGCACATCTCCACTTTTTTTAATACTAATTATTACTGGATTTTTTCACCATTGGTATATATTCAGTGCACGTGTGTCCTGAGGTAGACTGGCTTGGAGTCTGCTCAGAGCTGTAATGCATCTTCTGGCAGGTCTAATAGAGTTGTGTGGCTTTTAATGCAATTTGCTAACCGATCATCTGCTAAAATATGAGATGTATATGAGGCTAAATTTGTTACAGAACTGCTATTATCCTCCTTATTTTGTTTTAAGATGTATTTTTATGAACCCATTCGCTCCAAGATGCATTCATGGAAAGACTCCAATACGTTAATGGGTATTTATTGAATACCTCAGTGTAATGGGATGAACAGGCACTGTGGGTTGTAATTAATGCATTGCCATCCCGTGGCTGAGGCTGAATGGGAGATGGGAGCAGTTTGGAGTGGGCAGAGCATGCGTTCATCTCGCAGTGCTCCGGGAACACCCGCCGAGGCAAAGAGCTCTCACAAAGAATGGAAATGCATTTTCTTTGCCAGCCAGGGGTTTTTTGGCAATAGCAAAACATCCTGACATGGCAGAAATACAGAGTGTGGGCACTGGAGGGGCTGCTGATGGTAGAACTCCTCCGGAGTGCGGCACATCCCTCCGGCAGCATCCACGGAGGAGAGGGATGCTCAGGACATAAAAGAGCAAACTTGGCTGCTGCCATCCAGGTGAGCACAGCTGGGGTCTCCTCCCTGTTTCTCTTTCCACCTTTCCCATATCCTGCACCCTCACTGACTTAAACTCAGCAAAAGCAAGTGCACTGACAGGGGGATTTGGCTCAGAAAAGAGGGTTTTTAACTTTCTCAAACACGGTGAGAGTAACCCAGTGACTGCTGCGATGCATTAGCACAGGTGGCCTCTGAGCAGAATGCATTAAACAAATTATATGAACTGCAAATGATGTGCTTTGTATTCCAGCACATAAACAGGGCTTCAGCAAACACGTAAGCCAACAGCAAAGAGCTGCTTTTCAGATTTCACTTTTCAAGCCCCGCAATGAGGCACTAATACAATTATGTCAAAAGTCTGTTGAGCAGATAGAAGTAATGAACTGTTGGATTCCTGCTCTGTGAGAGCTCTTTAACAGCAGACATTGGGGAATAAAAGATTTCCCCTGCACCAGACATCATGTGTCCAAGAGCTTTGCAAGTGAAAAAAAAGAGTGGCAGGTTCCTGCGTTCTCCTGGCTCTTGGGAGTGGCTCAACAGTTCCGAGCCATCATTGATCAGCTCCCTTTTTGTTAAACATTAGGCAAGGGAAGACCTGGCAGGTGTAATTTCCTTTAAGGGCAAAGCAAGAGGGAAGGGAAAAAGAAAGCTGGGGGACTTGGTACCTCATGGTACTGAGCCACCTCCCTGGGCAGTCATTCAGAGGTGCAGATCTTCCACCGGGCTTCACGAGCGCCCCACGAAACAAAAACTGCTGCAGTAAGTGTCAATTGATCCACTAATTTCCTATAATGAAAGGAACTTCAGAGGAATCAACAGGGCCAGTGGCAAAGCAGTTTCATTACGGGTCTCATGTCAGCCCCCTGGATAATTTACTCTGAGGATTGGATACAGGGTGCTCACAGAAGAGGCTGAAATACCTTGTGAAGCAGTTCTACCACTTGTGGGGATGTTTGACTTCCTGTGGTTATTATTGCTGTAGTTATTACTTTTTGTGGACGATGCCCCATAGGAATTGGGTTGAGAGGCCCAGCTCATTTCAAATTCCAGCATCAGAAGCTGTCAGATAAGGGCCATTTGAAGCTGTTTGAAATAACAGATGTGTTTCAGTGTGGTGGTGGTGATGGGAGCTGGGCTCTGGAAGTGGATACTGTGGGTGTTGTAACACCTGTATGGAGGTGGTAGGAGTGCTGTCTGAGCCTCACTGCTTATCTTGCAATTGTCTTGTGAAGAATTACCTCATAATCACTCAGAGTAACCAAGATGATTTTGTTGTGCTGAAGTTTTATTTAATTAGTCTCCTGGGTGGTTTTGCTGTCAGAGCCCGGGTGAGCCCTGGCTTGCACAGGGCTGCGCTGCTGCTCCCAGCTTACCTGCCCTGTGCCCAGTCTCCAGCAAACCCAGCAGTGCATGACTTTGAAGTGTGTTATTTCTTGTAAATCTGTTGCCTCTCGTACGAGGTTTGTGTTTGAAATACAAATTC
This sequence comes from Chiroxiphia lanceolata, assembly GCF_009829145.1. NCBI lineage: Eukaryota > Metazoa > Chordata > Aves > Passeriformes > Pipridae > Chiroxiphia > Chiroxiphia lanceolata. The sequence continues at coordinate 17,573,425 of NC_045651.1, forward strand.
TGCACACTGAGAGTCTTTGCCTATTCCAGTTTTAAGCTGGTGTAACAGGTTGCCCAGAGAAGCTGTGGCTGCCCCATCCCTGGAAGTGTTCCAGGCCAGGTTGGAGCAACCTGGGCTAGTGGAAGGTGTCCCTGCCATGGCAGGGGGTTGGAATTGGGAGATCTTTAAGGTCCCTTTGAACCCACAACCATTCTGTGGTCCTGTGATTCTGTGACCTCTGGCAATGTAATTCCCCTCACATATTGCCTGCCACTTTAATCATTTTTAAAAAGCTCTTTTACTTGTAAGCAGAATTGCTCCTGTGTCACAACTCACCTATCTATAAATATTTGCAGTCTCAAGCGCTGAGAAACCTCCTTTTGACCCATTTCTCTGCCCACTCCATAAAATCAACAAGGCATCTATCACCAGGAAATAAATAAATAAACAAACCAGTAATGGCCCTGCAGGGAAAACGGGACGAGGAGGAACAGGGGCTGCCAATTTATTTTTTTTTTCCCTCCCTCCCTTCAGCAGGCTGATGAAGGGCAGTAGCAGGAATCCCACCTGACATTCTATTCCATGCCCCACCTGGCTGGTTTCCTGTGCCCCCCCTCACCTCCACCCCTACACTGCACATGCCTGGCTTCTTCTTCTCGATTACTCTGTTTTTTTCCACACCTGCCTCTTCTACTCGAATGGAAATAAAGGGAAAGGTTTTCAAATTAAGGCACGAGAGGAACATCAGCAATTCCCATTCTAGCAAATTAAGGGATTTCTAAGCCTCCTTCCTCACATAACTCGTGAAAAGATTGACTGTTGGGTGTCCAGGAGATGTTTTGAAGACTTTGTTTGATGCTCAGAAATTATTCTGGGTCAATAGCAGGTGGGTCTCAGCTGTCAGGGGCTGTAGCATCTCTCTTCAACTCGCGGACATGGAAAAGCTGGAAAAGTCAAGGGTAACTTTTGTGTCTCCTCTCACCAATCTCTTTATTACCAGAGTAAGAAAGAAACCATCTTTTTACATTTAAATCCTTCTAAACACATCTGTTGCAGGACTTGCCATGTGCTCTTCCCCCTCTGGTCGTGGGCAGTGCCCAGTGTCCCTGTGCTCTCCAGCACAGAAAGAAATGCATGAAAATACATGAAAAGGTTACACACTTATTCAACCCTATGCTACAAACTTCTTAGACATGTCCATGTGAGCCTTAGATGTGGAAATAATGTGGGATTCTGTCCAAGTGAATTCAGTGTTGCAAACTGTGCTGGTTTCTAAGAAGGGATTCTGATGGGAGACTCCAGGGGGTGGACAGCATCTCCCTGCTGTGCTAACCCCTCAGGAGTTCCTTTCCTCTGAATTTTGGGGGCAGTGCATCAAGAACTATGCCCAGATTTCATCTGATGTAATTTACTTACAGCTGCTCATCATGGTGGTGGCAACCACATGGAAATGCCCCTGCCAACATCCAGGGTCTTTCTGGTCAGAGCATTGATTTGTGTGAGCTGGAGCTGTGGGACTGGTGTTTTCTGGCAGGAATATGTGTCCTCTACAAGGTGAAGGAGAGAATAATTCATATATTAGAGAAAGTGTTCAGGATTTTGTATGCTTGAACACTGGTACAGTGTCAACATCACAATCTCGTCAGATCGCAGGGGTTTAGTTAAATCAAAATGATGGGAAATTTCCTTGGACTTTACCCATCACCTGAAGAAATTGGTTGGAGTCTGAGTTTGTAGAGCAAACACATCGAAATGAGTTTTAAGAACTTCTGGAAGTAACAAGACCTACATGGGTAACTTCCTTACAATTTCTGTTGTTAAGATTTAATTTCTAAACTTGCAGACTATGGCTGGGAATCTCTTATTACACTACCCAAGAAATCTCTTGGTCTTCATCTCTTTGTGAATACTTTTTCAAGATTTGTTTTATTCAGTGCAGCAAAGGGACTGACCACCTCTCTGTCACAGCTCCTCACCCAAGGTTTGCATTTCCATGGAGCCCAAGGCTTTGGGACTTTAAAAGGACTTAAAAGGTGACTGTAATGCTGAGGAGTGATTTACAAAGTGGGTAAAGGATCATGCTCTGGATTTTTAAAAGCAATGTGGTTGCTGTAGGTGTTTTCTCTCAAAGCCTCCCTTTCCCCAGATACAGAAAGAAACCACAGGACAAAGGTGCCACATTTAAATGCCATAATTTCTTTGAGATACATAAACACAACCTGATTGTGATCATAACCTAATTGTGATCATTAAAGTTACAGGACCCTGGACCATGAAAGGTATTTTTTCCAAGAGAAGACATTGTTCATTTTCACAGAGAAGAATAAGCCATTGCCCACGTTGTTGGGAATGCAGCAGCTCTGATGCTGGGGGAGGGTGCAGATGAAGTTTGTTACCATCTTCCTGAGTGTGCAGGAAGATCAGGAGTGTTTGGTCCTGAATAGTGGACACCAGGAGTCAGAGCACATCTCTCTGATTGGGAGCACTGAGGAGGACACAGCACCAGCAGGAGAGGACAGGAGCCAGGGACAGGGTTGGAGTGGAGAGAGGAGGGGTGGCCATGTGGAGAGAGACGTGGCCAAAGAGGCAGGTCCTGTTTTCATACCTAACCCAGACTGCTGGAGCAGAGCTGTGGCTCACTGCTGAGCTGGTGGCACCCCTGCACTGGGTCCTGCTGCCATCTCAGGAGTTGCCTGGTTCCCCTGACTGTTGCAGGGTAATATTTGTGGTGTCTGGGAAGAGCTGTATCAGCCCCTTCTGCAACTAAATCTGCTCCAACAGTGGCAGGAGAAGATGAAGGAAGGATCTGTGGAACTGAGTAACTTTGCCCTGCAGAATATGGGACTGTCCAGCCTCACTATCTCCCAGAAAAATAACATCTCTTGTAGAACACAGTAAGAGGGGGAATGCAGTAGTGTCTGTGCTCCAAGGCTGTGTCCTTAAATCAATGAACCTGAATTTATAGCAATGAACCACCTGTCACTTCCCTTGTAGGGGATCTTTTTAAAAAGCAGCAATATTCCTTTACATCACCTGCCTTGGAAGGGCAGTGCAAACAGTGGGTCTTTTTCTGTCATGTTACCTGGCTGGAAACAGCAAATAAGGACATGTGCAAAGGTTATTTTTTTTTCTGAGCAAGCTCTCCTGCAGGAGGGTGGGGAGGAGCCCTCGTCTCAGCTGGGCTGTCTGGAAAGGTTCAGATCTGGTGGCAATATTTCAGTATTGATAATTTTCCTGCCTTTGGCAGGTAGCTGTTTGCTTCAGCCCCTTCCCACCTCCCCTAAAATTGTTGGGTCTCTGTATTAGTTTCAGTCACGTTTGAAGGGAGGCAAAAATTTTAAAATGTGCCAAATGTCATTAAAAGCAACTGAAAAGGAAACAAAAATTACCCCTTTGTCCCAGCTGAGGGAAACACTGGAGAACGAGCTCCCTGGCTGGAGACACGTGGGGGAACACACTGATGAGGAGGTGCTGCCAAACCTCCTGTGGGCAGAGAACATCCTTGGGAGCTCACATGTCTTAGATACCAAAGTCAATCTACCTTCCACTGCTGCTGGATAAAAAAAACCTGCTTCAGTTGCAGTGCTGAGAGATGCTCCTGCATGAGCAGAAGCAGATGCTCAGATGTGTGTTGTTCTCTTCTCACTGTACTTGCTTGTAAGAACAGTAAGAGCAGAATGACTTTGCTATGACCTGTTTTACTTCCCCTGGTCAATCACAGGATATCTGCTGCTCACCTGTCCTGATTTCTTGAAAGATTTCCAAGAATAAGGGTTCCAGCAGCTCCCCCAACCCAGTTTAACACATCTTCCCACAGCTGTGCTCCAAACCACTCAGCTCTGCTTTGCTCATCCTTGAGGGTTTGGATTTGAAGAGGTTAAATCAGCGTCAGGCCAGGGAGGAAGATCCATCTTCCTTAAAGCTGCCTCTTCACTTACAGAAGCCAATAGCCTGAGCAGCATCCTTGCTGGCTGAAAACATGAAATCCCATTTAATTCCTTTGCTCTCCTTACTTCCAGACACTGTAATATAAAATAATTAATCCTGCTGCAGCTTACGTGGCAGTTTGCAGCCTTGTTGGTATTGCTCTGTTGCTCCAAGTGGAGCATCACTGCTTAACAAATTGACTGCTTAGAATTATTTAGAGAACTCATTTCTCTTTTAGTCTGTTCTTTCCTTGGAGGAATGAAAAGCTTTCAGTAGTCAGCTTTTTATTGCATCCGTGGGCAAGCAGAAATATGTTAAGAGAGGACACAGAGTTTATCTTTATTTGCATAAAAGTACAATCCAAACTCTTTTCTTTTTCCAGCACCGTTTCCCGTATTTTTCTCTCCTCAAAGATAGCAGGAGAAAAATAAAGCAAGCACAGTTATGTTGAATTGGTGGCTGTTGTAACATGGCAAGGTCTGTCACACCACAGGATCCTGAGGGCGAGAACTGTGTCCTGGTTGTTCAGGTGGTGCAGAGAACACTGGGAGTTGGGAAAACCAGTTGACTTTGGGTATTGTGTTAAGATAAACTATTAGATGCTGTCCTGTGTTCTTGGAAGTTGATAGAAGGTTTTGAGTCATCTGAATTTGTTCAGTGCTGGTGCTGTGCAGCAACACATTCACAGTTCCTGCATCTTCTTGTGCAGAAAAGAAAGACAAGACTGAAAGCTGGAAATCTGGTTCCCTGAACCTTTTGGGCAGGTTTATTCTGGCTGAACTAGTTGAAGTGATTACAAAACAGTTGTTATTTCCATACTTTTTTTTGGTTAATATGACACTTGAATACAAGTGTGTAATATTCTAGCAGCTTGAAGTTAAGATATTTTTCTCCATAAAACCAGTAATCTTGAGTGATTTCAGGTGGAACACCTCTGTGGTTTTCCCAGTATCCATTTTATGCCTGTTTCCCTCTTCTAAAGTTGAGTCTGTGCCCATGTTTGGGTAAAGACTGCACACAGTGGGTGTGTAAGCTGTTTGAAGCGCTGTCTAACTAAGAAATACAAGAATGTTTTTCCTATTCTCTCTTAATTACAATACTTGTAGTAATTCTAACAACAGGAGACTGTAAGGAATTACTGTTTCCTCTCTCTTTTGTTTCCCTTTGCCCATTATCCCTTTAAAAAACAAAGCAGCTTTCCCATCTAGGTTTTGTGGCCCTTACTCATTACAAAAGGGATATATTCTACAAAAAGAAATCCTGGATGTGCTTGGACATCCAAAGAAAGGGGATGGTGAGAACCTGCAGGGTGTGATGTGTCCTAAGGCTGAGGTGGGATTTCTTCTGCCACATCCTTCCTCCCATGTTCCGGGTGAACCGTTCTGCTCTGATGACAGGTAAAAAGTGACATATGGGGCCTGTGCAGCTTTTTTGTGGATTTTTATATGTCTAGTAAATTTTTTCAGTTGCTTCAATCACTTAAGGGCTGTTTGTGTCTGCCTAGAAACCAGAGAGAATAAACACATACAACTGTTTTGATTAGGGCTGTGGTGACAATGTAATTAGGCATTCAGGCCACTGTTGCCATTTTCTATTTACTTCTTTAGGGTCTATCATTTTGCAAGCCTCTCTTCTTTACTGCTTCATTAAATGCTGTGGTCTCCTCCCAGCTCCCTCCCAGCTCTATTTAGACAGATAGAACAGATCCTGTTAGCTTTCTCCTGGTGATGATGGGGACCAAAAAGTCATTTAAACATATTTGGCAGGCCATACATCTTAATGCTACCCAGTAATAATTCAACAGGAAAAAAAAGTCTTGTGACTGCAGGCTAAATGAAATTAAATTAGGGCTTTGGGCTCCCTGGGGGCCAGAATCCCCTTGCTGGATGTAAATGAGATGGGCATTTGAGCTGTGCAGTCGAGATGGGGGAATGATGTTCAGGGTTCTCTGCTGGAGGGACGTGGTCTGAATGCCCCTGGGCTGGCAAAAATGCAAAAAGCCTCAGAGAGAGGTACCCCAGTGACTCCCAGTGCTGGTGGCTGATGTGCAAACCCTCTGAGAGATGCCAGGCACAGCCAGCAAACTCCAGCAATAAAAGTAACAGAAAGAAACAGGGAGCAAATAGGGATGACAGGCAAGGGTGTTTCCATACCAGGAAAAATCAAACATGTTTTCATCACCACTGTTGCAGGGGAAGCACCTGAGGTATAAACAGGCCACAGACATTTTTATTACTGTGCCATCAAACCCTGCCCAGGGAGATTTAAGGCATTATTGCTGGAGGTAGCAGTCAGTGTAGTCAAAAAGCATCTAACCTCAGTGAAGAAATTATCTAAGCTTCTTACTACTAAAATTTATTTTGCAGCATTAAATAAAAGGGGAGGATGTGTGTCTGGGGTGGGAGCCCTGCCACTCCCAGCACGCTCCATGCTGCTACCTGCTGTCACCAGGCTTTCCTTCCAGTTGCAAACTTCCCAAAGCACCAACTTCTTCTGGCTTGCATTTATTTACAAGAGCCACACAAATCCTGGGGGTTTATTGCTCAGCTTGTGGGTGATGCACAGCTCGGGCTGGATGCCCTGCCCAGCACCAGGCAGGGAACCAACTGCCCAAAGCACTGGGCAGGGATGTGAAATGATGATAACCTCTGTGAAATGATCAGAATCACAGCTTTGTCAATAAACTATCATGATCCCAGTTTGGACACAGGAACTGGAATACTTTATTGGGTTCACAGCTTCATATTTAAAGGGTTCATGGTTTACATATTCAACAGGGGGCTTACATATTCATTCTGTTACCACTGGGGATTTTCCAGAGATGAGGTGAGGGAAAAACCAGGTTTGACAAATCTTGGGGTCTTAGAAATTACCTCATGGGAAAAACCCTACTTTGGGGGGAACAGGTAACACAGAGGGAGAGAGAAAACACAAAGGGTTTTCTGCACAGGTTCGATGAGATCAGAGCATGGTTTCTGCAGGCTTGGGCAGGACATTCCAAACTTGTTGCATCAATGGATCCTTGTCTGCACTTTAGAGTGAGGTTTTTCCCCAGTCTCTGTCAGCCCAAGGCTTTGTTTAAACTTAGCAGTTTTTCTTTTTCTCATATCCAATTTTTGGAATCCAGCATAGCTTGGAGCAGCCCCCATTTTGTGTGTCAGGTGTGTTATGGGCAGCCCAGCAGCAGAGTGGACATCAAGGGCTTGGGTGCTTTGGGCAGGGGCCCTGGCACTGATCCATCCATCCTTCCATCCATCCATCCATTCATTCACCCACCCATCCTGTAGCCTCAAGCCCCAGGAACATCAGTTGTTGCCCAGCAGCTGTCATGGGAAGGGATGGCAGGTATCCTCTTCCACACTTCTTTTTGCTGTCGTGAACTAATTTCTAGGATTGTGTTGCCAATATTTGTTCTCCTTCCATTAAAGTTTCTCTCCATCACCCTGCTCTCTTGGCTTCAGCAGTGATTTGGTTGCTGTTTAAGACTTGATCCACTTGTAAGAAGCTCCATGACAGAAAATCTTGCCTCCTTGCAGGTGTCAGATCTCATGTCAGGTTCCACAAGAGTTCTCTTCCAAGTGTTTGCATGGTTGTAAAAAAACCCGACAAAAACAACATGAAAAAACCCTCACAAGCAGAGCCCTGAAATGAAAATGACAGCAGAAGAGAACAAGGGTGTAAGAGAAGGGATCTCAGCTCTGTTGTCGTTTTAGAAACTTCATTATCCAGTTATGGGGTTTGATATTGCTATTGATTTCACATTGAAGATACTCATGTGCTACAGGGATGCGAATTGTATAAAACCCAAAGACAGATCACTGCAGGAATATAATCAGGTGGTGGTTACAGCTTACATTTTCAGTGCAAACTGCCACTAACAGATAGAATTCTGTAATGAAATTGCTCCTTAAATGAATTATTATTCCAGAATTTTCTGATTAATATAAATCCCCTATTATGTCATACTCCAATTAAATTAGACAGGATATTATTTTATGTGAGATTGTAATTAACTAAGCTGGAATTTGGCCAAGTATCCATAATTTATACCTGGACTGAGAAAAGATATATGAGAATTTTTAATATTTATGGTTGATTGAGAACTACCCAAGTTTCTCATTCATCCAGAAGACAAAATTTTGCCTTTCATTCACTGTTAATACTGTAGGACTGATTTAAGATTTCTTTGTGACTCCTGCCTTCAAACTTTACCTTCTTTCAAATATTTCATGTAGCAAATGTCACCTACACAATTGCTTAAGGAGGTGACATTTTGGCCAAGTTAATTTTTTGGGGTGGTAAAAATAGAGAGATAATGGCCCTGGCACAGGTTGCCCAGAGAAGCTGTGGCTGCCCCATCCCTGGAAGTGTCCAAGGCCAGGTTGGACAGGGTTGGAGCAACCTGGGCCAGTGGAAGGTGTCCCTGCCCATGGCAGGGAATTGGAACTGGATTAAGGTCCCTTCCAATCCAAGGATTCTGTGATTCTGTGGGATCATGGTGTGCTCCAACCTGAGCTGTGCAGGGAACCAGCCCGGCAGAGAGAAAGCTTGGAGTCAGAAAGAGCAAAAGATTCTTGGAATCAATACTTTTTGAATTAGATTTTATTTTATAGGATTAAAAATGTTTCATGAGTGACCCAGAGGAAAAATATAGACTGGAGGCAAAGTAGAAATTATTACTGTACCTAATAACTTCCAGATGGCCAGCAATATTTTGAGTAAAAGGGTGAAGTGCCAGTTTCCAGTGATTATATATTATGAGTTTCAAAGTAGGGGTTTGGTTTTGGTTGGTTGCTTGATTGTGATTTTTTTTGTTTTTAATTGATGCAAACACAGGAAAACTCTCAAAATATCTGCCTTCTTCCTTAGAGATTTATAAGCTTACAAAGAGGAGTTTTAGGAGTTATGATATGGGAAGAACACAGTGTCTTTTCTAACTTAGCTTTAAGTCATTCTAGTCACAGGTTTAACACTTACACAAACCAAATCTGTTCTAGAGGAGTATAAATTACTGCACGAGGTGGTTGTGCCATGGTCTGCTCTCACAGGCTGGCACAAGCCATTTATGGAGCTTTACAGGATTTAATAGATTTGTCACGGACTTAACATTAATAACAGCCTAATGCAGTTCCAAGTTGCCCATCCTGCTGGTATTTGATTTTTTCCCTGGCTCTGCAGGGCTTTGCTCTGCAGTTTGAGGTGCTCAGAGGAGGGAGAAGGACTGTGGCAACGAGAGGGAGAGAATTCTGGAGAACTCTGAAGTTTCCTGGTTGTGCAAAAGCAGCCCCTTGTGTAGGTGTGGAGTGGAAATGTGTGGAAATGCCTGTAGTCTCATTTTAGGACAGTATTAAATAGGGCAGGTCAAAGCCATGAGGTCTGTTGTGCTCAGCAGCTCGTTACTGTCACAGAATCATGGACCTGGTTGAGGTGGAAGTGAAGTGACCTTTAAAGCTCATCTCCTTCCACCCCCTGTCATGGGCAGGGACACCTTCCACCAGCCCAGCTTGCTCCAGGCCCCATCCAACCTGCCCTTGTCATTTTATAGCCTCACAGAAAAAAAAAATTGACCAAGACAGTACTGAAAGATGAACAACAAAAAACCTCCAAAATGTTGAACTTGTCAGCATATATTTGCTTAGATCCCAGTGAAGAAAAACCTGTTGGTTCTTTCTGTGTCTTTAATAAAAAGCAAATCCCTTTCTCACCTGGCAGCTGTCAGCAATGGGAACTTCACCCTTCAGATTATCATTTATTGAATCTGGAAGAAATTGAATTGTTGGTTGTGTGTGTCAGCTGTAGTTTACTAGAACACTTCTGTCCCTCCAGGAATGGCCTGATTGCTGTAAACATAGAACTGATTTAGTCTTAAATTTTAGAAATTCAGGGGCAGTCCTAGAGCATGTGTCTTCTTCCTTTCCCTTTAACATTATCATAGAGTATTTATTAGTTTGAGTGTGTGGTTTTGACTGCCCATCACTTATAAACCAGATCTAACTTAAAAGATGAAAGCATATTTTTAATTTAAAAAAGAAGGAGGTTTTTTTTTACAAGTACAGCTTGAATTAACCATTGCCTTTTTCTCTCCTGACATCCATACTTCTTTATGCAAATGTACAGTCCATGTCTTCTCATTTCTATGTGCAACCCAAACATCCAACCTTCCCCTCAATCTAAAAGGTCAAAGATCTTTTCAGAAGAGACAGATTTAATGTTTACATGACTTAATACCCACATACAGGCTTGTCCACCTCTGACTCCTGTTAGACTTGCCTGGGGGTTCCTTGAGCTCCACGCCTGGGGGCTGTTGTCAGTGCTGGGCTTTCTTTCTGATGAGCAGCAGAATTCATTGCTGGCGCTGCCTGCTCCTGTCACAGCCTTTCTGGAGACTGTCCCCTCCGTGCTGTGAGTGGGGTGTGTGGGATGTGCTCATGGGCAAATCACTTGACAGGTGCTGCAGGTTGGATGCCCCAGTAGGATGATGCCAGTGTTCCCAGGAGCTGCTGAGGTGCTCACTCTCTCCCCAGGTGGTCTGGCCTGCAGAAAACACCACAGCACATTAATTACCAGGTTTGTAGTGGGATTTTCCATTCCTTCCATGTGTGGCATCAATGAGAACTATTTCAGAAGTGGGTGGTCACATCCCTGCACTGCACACAGCACTGGGCTCGTTGTAGTGCCTGGATTCAGTGGAAGATAATATTTAGTAAACAGCACGTGGGGTTCTTTTGCAAATATTTAACATGAAAGAACACAACTGTAAGGCTGCAGGAAAGGAAACTTAGAAGGATTCATACATCAGACCTGAAAACCAGACAAAGATTCAAATCCTTTCTCATTCAACATGACATCATCCTTTTTTACTCTTTAATGGTTGTGGGAAATAAGTGTTATGGCAGCAGCCTGCATAGTGTGAGAAATCTTGTAAGAATAAGAGAAGGTGGTTAGTGGAAGTCCCAGCAGGAACATATTCTTCCCAAGGTGCAGTGGGATTTACCAGGATGAGGGGAAGGAGCAGAGCTGGATGTTCTGGGCATCAATTAAAGGGCTCAGCAGGTGCTGCTGGAGCTGCAAAGGGACCAGCTGGGGCCTCACAGGACATGGGCAGAGACTTCTTTCTTGGAAAATGAGGATATTTATACATTTCTCTCAGAGAACTTCAGCCCGTGGCTTTCAGGAGGAGATGGAACAGGGAATTGATGGTTTAGGAAGGATGTTTTCTGATGTCTTAGAGCAGGTAGTGGGCAGGGATCTCAGTCTGGGAGAGAAGCAGCTGTGATTTGTACCTGGGGCTATCACAGCCTGTACCTGGTGAACAGTCAGGCAGAAGTGGAGTCAGGCTCTGTCACGTGCCTTTGCCAACTCTCAGTGCTGGGTTTTTGTTTGTTCAGGCTTGAATATCTAATATCTAATACAGGGCTGAACAGGGGAGAGAGAAAACATAATCCTAAAGAGATGAGGTTAAATGATAATAGCAGACATTGGACAGGATGTTCTGAGACCAACACTCCCCTTGGGGATATTTTGGTTAGTGTTGTTTAGTTTATTCGTGTGTGCTGAATTGGGCTGCTCTGTATTCCCCACTGGCACAGGGCTGGAGACCAAAGACTCCTGCTGTGATATGATCTCAGCTCTTCTGAGATTTCTTTTTCGATCTCCCAACTTTGTTTTTCCTCCTGGCCTCCTTTGGACACCAAAAATAATTACTGTGATAGGAAAAAAAAGTGGTTTAAGCCTCTTGTCTATTGAATCAGCAAGCAGATTGATTGTGTTGTGTGAGGATCAGCGATGGAAGTGGTAAGTTCTGGATTCCTGGATGCCTGAATTAACACTTAAAGTGCTCTATAGCCAGCTGCAACACAATAATTTTTTTTATATATATTTAATTAATGAAATGAAAGTTGCTCTTGTTTACTGTGAGACAGAGGTCATGGTGTGTCCTTACCCCTCCTGTTTTGTGTAGAAGGTAAAAAAAGATGGTCCCTAATGGCCCAATCTAAGTTGTGCTGTGCTGACCTTGGGTGGTGGCTGGTGACATGTTTGAGAGTTGTTTTGGAAACAGGAATACTTTACAATGAACAACCTGGGTGTCCTTCTCAATATCTGGTGTTTCTGGCCATTTTTTCTTGCCCCATGCCTGGCTCTGCCTGCCAAGTTCTTTCTTACCTTAACTATTGAATTAACTGTGTGCATAGTTTGGAAAAACAGAACATCTGGCTGGTCCTCACTCTTTGCTCCAGGGAGGGTTAGAGGAGAACACCAGGTACCAGGTGATACAGGTCACATTGTAACGTGCATTTAGACATCCCAAAAGGACACAGTGGTGGAGGTTCAGAAGCACGAGAGCAGATTTCCAGTGGCTCCTCAGTGGGACGTGGAGATCTGCTTGGGCATCCCTGAAGTTCATAAAAGGTGTTTTTCCAAATACTTACAAATACAGTTATGTTTAAGAATGAAGAATAAATGTTCATAAATAACGAAATGAGAATAAATAGCCAAGCCTAGGGGGAAAATAGAAATATTAGACCATCCTGATTTACAATTCTGCATCGAGTGAAGCCTCTTTTTTAGCTGCTGATGGCTTGTGGTAAGTTTGTCAAGTCCTGTTTAGGGCCTTAATGTATGGATTTTCTGCTGTGGAGACAGACTTGAAGTTGTAGGTGTGCGAGTGCTGTTCACTGATTAAATTTGCAAATCCAGGTGTAGGTTCTGGGGGTACAAACCCAGGAACTGGCAGGGGGAATGCCCAGGATATCTTTATCCCAGCTGAGGATAAAGAGCTGTGCCATCTTCACATTAGAAACTCTGGGGTTCAGGGGTTTATTCTGCAGGCTGAAAAATCAGAGTTCTTTGTTCAGTGATCAGAAGGAAAAAAAATGCACATGTCAGAAAAATGCATTCACATCTTTATTTTTCATTTGTGCATGAAAAGGATCGATGAGAACAAGTGCTTGGTGCAAACATTACAGATGATGTATTATTTTGGATATCTTTTCTCAAAGCATAGGAAGCACTCAAGTGCAGCAAACTATCCCAGTGTCTCAGGCACTAATAAAATCTCCACACAATTCTTCAACTCCTGGTTCTCCCCCAATCTAAGATACATAGAAAGGCAGATATTTTAAGTTATTTCAGCTCAAGCTGAGAGTTTTACCTTTTAAAAAACGGCAAACTGATTTACAAGGTTTCTCCTTTAAGTCCCTTAAAGTAAATTACCTGTCACAAGGGTCATGGATCCCTGTCTGCATGTTTGAATAAAACCCGTAACAGATTTATAGCATTAATAATGGGGCTGTCATGGGAAGCTCTCAATTTGCAACAGTGGGAGTGGGAAGATGGCAGTTTGGTTATTTAGCACCCTGCTTGTCTTTCTTCTGAAGTTCTGAGAAGAACTTCAGTTGCTGATTATTTAAGTTGTTCTCAGGAGCATTGACCTTTGCTGGAGAGCCTGAAAATCCCATTCCCTCAGTGGAAAGTAGGTGGCAAAAGCTTTTGAGGGAAGAGGAGAGAGCTCAGAGGAATTGGGTGGTCTTGTAAAGCAGTGCCTCATCATTAGATTTTGTTATTTTTTCTCCTTGATCAGAGAAATTCATAGAATCACAGAGGGGTTTGGGTTGGAAGGGACCTTAAAGCTCCAGTCTTAAAGCTCCAGTCCCACCCCCTGCCATGGCAAGGACACCTCCCACTGCCCCAGGTTGTTCCAAGCCTCGTCCAACCTGGCCTTGGACACTTCCAGAGGTGGAGCATCCACGACTTCTCTGGGCAACCTCTGTGCTCAGGAACAATGGGTAATGAAAGCTCCACTTCTTTGTGCCACTCACACCTGTTCTGCTGAGCTGAATCATTTTATCAGTGAAATGTAGGAAGAAAACTTTGTTGCCATCCCCGACTTTCCCCGTGCAGGGAAGAACAGTCCCTCTGCCAGTGGTTGCTTCCGTGACAATCACCACCCAGGAAACTTAGTGTGCCATAAAATTTACCAAATACTGGGGGAAAGTCTTCATCCCTAATGGATTTTTTTATGAATTGAGGTTATCCTATCTAGCCCAACCATGAAATAGGCATCTCCTCCTCTCTGGATGCCCTCCCAGCATCCTGTTTTCTGGTGGGACCTCCCCAGCTGCCCTCCCATAGGGCTTTCCAGTGCTCCCTCCCCAAATCCAGAGTGTCCATAGCTGCCCAGATCTCAGTCCCTGCATGTGGTGCTGAGCATGTGAGGCACAATCCTCAAGGGAGGGGAGGATGCACATTTTCACTTTGATAAGTGAAAGAAAATTACTGAATTCTTCAGTTGATAAAAAACTCCAGATAACCAACTGATTCGAGCCATATGGACAAAGTTTGTTACCATTCCTGCAGGAATAGAGGTAGTGAAATGGCTATTTTAGAGCCTCTCTTTTAATAAAATACACTATCACTGGACTAACATTGTGTCTTTGCAGAAATTCATATACTCCTGGGAACATCTCCAAAATTAGGCTATTGCACTTGAAATAAAATCCTGCACTTGATGAACACTTCCAGCTGGGCCCTGTTGTGATGATACTTCTGTATCAGGCAGGAGTGAGTGTCTCCACAAAATAGGAGTAGCTGCTCTTCCATCCATCCCTGGGCTGTTGTTTTATATAAATGCTTGTTGCAGAGCCCCAGTGACACAGCCTGTATATCTTACTCATCTGGAAGGAGTTTACATTTCATTCTCATTTGTCTGTAAACAATCCACACTGCTCCCTGGCAAGGGAGAGATGGATGGAGCTGCTGATGGGAGATTTAATGCACATCTGAAATGTGTGCAGAGACGTTGGGATGCACCTCCTCTGTTTTTAACCAGGGCACTTTGCCTGAAGCTTGGACAAAGGCATTTTTTTGGGTTGGATGTGGGCAGAGCTGCCTGTGGAAAGGGGAACACGGAGTCTCAGAGCTGGTCAGCAGCTTCCATCAGTCCATACCTGAGCTGTGCCTTCCTGAACCTGTCCAAAGAGAGAGCACAGGCTGTGCTTTGAGGAAGTCACACCTTTCCCTGCTGTGAGAATGAACAGCCTTTTTTCCATTTTTGGCAATTCTCTCTGCTGGACTTGATGAAGTTCCTGGTGATCCAATTCTCCAGTGGGTTGAGGTCCCTCTGGAAATCTCACAGAATGTCTTTTAATCCCCTTCATTGGATAAAATCTGCCTTGTAGTAACTGAAAATTCAAAACCCTTCAAAGGCTGGGAGGGACACACACACCTGAAGGACACAGCAGAGTTATTACAGGGTGACCTTTCCAACATTTCTTTGCTGCACTGAGGAGTGGAAGAGCCACTGCTGCCAGATTGTTCTTGCAAAGAGTGAGAAAAGCTGCCTGGGGCCAAAAGACACTGTGGGGAGTGAAGGCAAGTGCTCTTCTCCAGCATCAGTGACTTTTATATCAGTGCAGATGCTATAAACTTGAGAGAGCTCTTGCCAGTATGGCTGATGGGATAAAAAATGACACTCTGAACTGGATAGTGCAGGGCAGTCTGAGGGTGCTCCTGTGCCCTCCTGCTTCTTTGGCTGTGCAGAGAGAATTCAGTTCTATGTGAACTCTGCAGCATCTTTCTGTGCCTTTGATGGAGAGTCACCCACGTATCACCCACCTTGGACAGAGCTGGAGTTAATCAAACCAAAAAAAGAGCAAGGTAAAGCCACAGAGACCCTGGAAATTGTTAATGCATTCCAGAAAAATGTAATGGAATACCAGCATTAATATTTTTGTTTCAACACTATTAATAGTCCCAAAGTAGCATTTCTGTCTCATGCTGTTTAATGAAAAACCAGTGCTGGGTGTTTGAGTTTATTTGCAAACCCTGTGCCACCTGGATCTGAATCAAAAAAACCCACTTCCAGTGGAGTAAGAAATAAGGCATGCATAAAATATTCAATTTCCACAACCATTTATATCGCACTATTTTTAATTACTTTAGCTTTTCTGCTACATAATTAGTCTGCAAATGTATTCCTGAGTAAAGATGTGTAGATGTGTTTGCACTGCTATTTCCCATCCCAGAGTGTAACAGTGCTTTTTGGTACGTTTTATATGTGCATAACTTAGCTGAGAAATTTGTTAAAACTTGAAACCATAATTTGAATAACCCTGTGTGTTCTTTGGCTGGTTGCTGTTGCTGGTGGCATTGCTCTGTTCATACTGTGCTGCAGATTTCACAGGGAGGGCTGTACTGACCAGGAAACTTTTTATTTTCCTAAGAAAATAAGCAAATGGGACTTTAAATGAATTCAACAGGTAGGTCACCTCCCCTGCTGCTGAAAAAGGGGAAGTTCAGTGCTGGGAGGTGATGATGTACAACAACTAAAAAGGCAAAACTGTAGAGAAAGATACATCTGATATGGACTTGGCCTTGTGCAGAATCAATGTGCTGATTTATTTTCTTAGTTACACCAATCTTTAGTGCACATGGTTGTTGCAGTGGGTTTTTATTCAAATATCATGTTTTATGTAATATGTAGGTAACATCTATATGTGTTACCTTGCAGTAACTTAAAATGAAGAAAATATGAAATGTGAAGCTTGGTTGATATGTAGGTTAAATTATTATAATCTAAAATTAGACTATTTTAATCTCTAAGAACCACACACAGAGCTGCCAATTTAACTTCATTACCTTATTGTGCATTGAAGTAGCACATACAGGCCCTTCTGAGGAGTGTGACACTAATAGGGAGAAAGGAAATTGTTGTTCAGGTTTGATGTGGTTTTTCTATTGATCTGTCATTAGGCATTTTCAGGGGGGTGCTGCTGACCCAGTCCTGCTCAGAGGAAATAAGCTGCTCAGGGCCTGGGAAATCAAAATTATATGTAGCACCCACAGAGCCCAAGGAGATTCTGAGCAACCTTTTCTCTCTGTTCCCAATGGCATTATATTGTAGAGAAAGAGGTAAACTGGTCCCTTAATCAGTGCTCAGCTGGGATTCAATGATTTTGGCAGAAAAGTGGATGTTTAGGACTATTAAGATCCTGACCTGGGCACATCAAGCAGTGAGAAGTGTTATATTCCTACAAGAGTGACCTTGACCTTGTTTAAAGGCAAACATCACCTTTAATAATTTTGGAGTTCTAATGCTGCACAGGTAATTAAATATTACCAATCCCTGCTGTGTCAGTTTGGGTCTGGATAAACCACTGTACAAGTAACACCGTGCTTTGTCCTGTTTTCCATATGGGAGAGGATTTTGAGATGTTTTCCTTACTGAACCACTGTGCATTTCCCACCCTGTGCTGCCCCTGGGTGCTATTTTCCTGCTGTTCATTTGGAGGTTTATTCAATTTTTCCTCAGTGTGCACTTTTCCCAGTCTTTCTTGGGCTGTGCAAGCCCATGTCTGGCTTTTTTGTGTGCAGGGAACTGAAGAGGGTTTATCTTTTTCTGATATGGGTTGAGTATTTCTGTAGGGAACATCCACATCCTTCCTGTGGGATGCCAAGCTCCAGTGCATTGTACCAGCAGCATCAGTGTTACTCAAATGCTGTGGGATATTGGATCCCTTTTTTTTTTTTATAAACTATTTTATTCATGGCTGTGCAATTAGGAAAAAAAACCCTCCAAAATCTATAATTTACCTACCAGGTAATGTGCAATATTCCTTCTTGGATTTAGAGTTTCTCTGTGTTCGTGCAAACTAAATGAAAATAAAGCTGTAATATCCAGCAGGGCATTAATGCTGAATTGCTGCTTTACGTGTATTGCTGGAATTTAAACACGAGGCAAGAGCCATAACCAGAAAGTTGGAGGCATTCTCTGCTTAAGCAGCAGTCTGCTAATTAGATCTCTGTGCCTTGGAGTAACCTTGTCTGGGGTTTGTGTCAGTTTTTACAAGGAAAAGCTTTAAAACCTTCCTTCCTAATCCAAGTGTAGAATTTGCTTCCGAGGGCTTTGACACAGCAGTAAAAACCTCACCGTAATATTTGTAATATTAAACTTAGTGTGTTCAGTAACATTTAGCACTGTCACAGTGATTATCTGCCTCTAATTAGGAAAGGGCAGGGAAATCTCTCAGCCCTGGTCACCACAGCAGTCGGGGGGGTTGGTTAACCTTGTGTCTGAACCCCACCAGCAGAAATAACACTGCTCTGCTCAAGCCATGTGGCTCTCTCCTGACACCTGCAAGATTCCAGCTTGCAGAAACTCATTAAAATGCATTTTTTTTAATTTCTGATGCAAATTGCCATGAAGTGTGCCTCATCAGTTAAGACTGGTAAGTGTGTGCATCTTGTTGCTCAAGCTGTGCAACATCCTCACTCTCCAAAACCCGTGTGGGATGCAGCTGGGCTTCCCTGGTGCTGTGAGACTGCCAGGCTCTGCTCCCCCTGACCTGGAGAGCTGCACGAGGCTGTGGTCACACAAGGCTGTGGTCACACAAGGCTGTGGTCACACAAGGCTGTCACAGTGATCCCAGAATCCCAGAATATGCTGAGCTGGAAGGCACCCACAAGGATCATGGAGTCCAACCCTCAGCCTTGCACAGGACCTGCCCAAGAGTCACCCCCTGTGCCCCAGAGGATCAGCCAAACCCTCCTGGAGCTCTGGCAGCCTTGGGCTGTGCCCACTGCCCTGGGGAGCCTGGGCAGTGCCCAACCAGCCTCTGGGGGAAGAACCTTTTCCTGAGATCCAACCTGAGCCTGCCCTGACACAGCTCCAGCCATTCCCTGGGTGCTGTCCCTGGTCCCCCAGAGCAGAGCTCAGTCCCTGCCCCTCCTCTGCCCCTGCCCAGGCAGTTGGAACTGCACTGAGGTCTCCCCTCAGTCTCCTCTGCTCCAGCTGAACACACCAAGTGCCCTCAATGTCCTCACATGGCTTCAAATCAAGGCCCTTCCCCATCTCTTTGCCCTCCTTTGGACACTCTCCAATGGCTCAATCTCTTCCTTCCATTGTGTCCCCCCAAACTGCCCCAATATTTAAGGTGAGGCTGTCCCAGGGCAGAGCAGAGCAGGACAATCCCCTCCCTGGTGGTGCTCGGGAGAAGGCAACGTGCACTACTGATGCATAAGTGGAAATCTTGGGGGATTGCAACCTTTTGTTTTTTGAAATCTGCCCAGGACCAAAGATATCACTCACCCCTCTGTCCAACCTCCCCGGAGGTCCAGCCAGCTCTGAGTGACACTGTGTGATGCCACTGACTTGCTAAGTCCAATTAGAAACAGCATTTTCCTTCCTTCTACCTGTAATTTATCCACAATTATTCAGGCACACAGTTATTCTGGGTATTTTTCACTGCAGTGAGTGAGAACACTGAGCAGGGCAGGTTCCACCCTTCCTGGGTGGAAGGTTTCCTGTAATATTTTTATACCTGAAACAACCCCAGCACGGAGGAGCTGGACTCAGCACATCTGTGTTTTGCCAGGATAGGTATTTCATTGAGGGCTGGTTTAAGCTGTGGCAGCAAAGCTCATTTTCTGCCCCTATAAATGGCATGCAGACAAGGCAGGTTTGCTGCTGGAGCTTATCACTGCTGGACCACTATCAGCAGCCTTTTCCTAGCAGGCAGCTATCTTCAATTTAGACTTTGTCCCTCAGCCCCCTGTGTAACCAGAAGACTTTTGAAAATCTTGGAATAACTTGCTGAAGGCCTTTTATCCATCACTGCTTTTAAGCATTTAATATTTAAATACCTTTTTATCATCCTGATATTTTTATTATCACCCACACACCCTGCTGTTCCCCGGGGTCATTATGGATGTAAGTTGAGGGGGGCCCAGTGTCCAACCACTGCTTCCACCCTGCTGCTGGTCCTGGGTGCATCACCCAGCACAGTCCCGCTGACGTATGAACAGGCAAACTCCCAGTTTAAATGTTCCCTCAGCACAGGGGGGAGAAAACACAAAGCACAAGATATTTCTGGAGCAGTACAGCGAGTTGCTTTGCTGTATGAAAATGTCAGCAAGGCTACAATGTTCCATTAGTAATGGGAATGGAACAAATTATCTCCAGATGAAATTTTTTAATTGAATTGCAATCTTAACATCTCGCTAATATATTGCAATAATAAGAATATCAGGACGATTGAAATGTATTTAAAATCTGTGTCAACTGAAATGCTGAGATGTAGCACTGGGTAAAAGGCCTGTGATGGATATATGTCTCAAAAATGGGCTGGTAATTTGGTGGTGGTTGGCTCTGCAGTGTCATAAAGCTCCTCTCTGATGTGTGCTTGAAGTGTTTGTTGTCAGTTTTAAATGTTTCTTCCCAACAACAGCAGCACTGGGGGCTGCCTTAAGTGCAGCCAGGAGCTATAATATATTTTGCATGTATCTGCCAGAATCCATAGGTAATGATCACGTGGGAAAACCTTGGTTCCTTCCCTGGCTGGGGACTGGGTACTGGGCATCAGAGCCAAAATCCTCTGGAGTGAGGGAGAGGGTTTTGTTGGTGTGGGTGAATTAGTTAAACTTGTTTATGTGCATTTAAGGTTGACTGTCCCTGTGTGACTTGCCTGAGCAGGGGATGTAGTTAGGGAGCAGGCTGACTCCAGTGTGATAGAGATTATTTTTGTTTGCCCTGGAGATTTGATGACTCACTTAAACAGTCCTGTCCTACGCTTTTGTAGAGCTCAGACAATTCCATCACCCATCATGCTAATTACTGGCAGGTAAAGCATTTGCTGGGAAAGCTGCAGGTAGGAAAAATATCCCCCTGGCCCATGGAACCTGCTTTGTGTTGGTTACCTTGTCAGCTCACTGCTCATTGGCAGAAACGCAGCTGTGAAGTCAGGTACATCTCAAATATGTAATTTTATATAGAAGATATATAATAAAGTCCTGAAATAGATTTTCCTGCCTGACTTTGAGAGGCATAAAGGGCACAACTTTAACTGCATCCCTCAGGAAACTCAAGGCTGACATCCAGTGCCCTGCTGGTGGCCCAGCATGGGGAATATCGACCTCTTCCCACCCTCCACCTTCCTTCTTTCCCTTTTCCCTCCTCACTGTATCCAAACAGACCATCTTCCATGGAGTAATCCAGGAAGACAGTTCATCATTTGGCTCTTCCAGTGCTATGAGGTTCAGCCCTTGGGCTGAGAAGCACAACCACCTTCTGCTGCCACAATCTGTTATAAAATTTATGGTGTCTTAATTGATCTTTAATGGCCCCGGCTTGGTTGGTGCTTATTTATTACTGGGTAACACAGACTCCAGGACCCACTGAAATAAAAGGAGTGGAATTGCTGACTGAAAACTCCTGCTCCCAGTCACGGGGGATGCAGCCAGACAGGATCCCGTTAGATGGATGCCTGGGAAGGAAGAGCCAGCCTTCTGTGAATGGGAAGATAAAATGCAGGCATAATTTAAGCTGTTTGATACAGTAAACAGTTAGAATGTGTTTTGCAAACTCCTCACTGTAGGAGTGAATCACTCCCAGTTCACTCACTGCGCAGTGAGTGAAGAAAGAGTGTTTATTGTGCATTTCCATTTGGGAATTAAAAGGGTTTGGGGGGAAGTGCCCATAGTGATATGTGCTTTAGGGGTATGTAACCACTGTGCATCTGTGTATACAGGAATGCACCCACTCACATACTGGGAACATCTGGAAGGCTGATCCAGAGGATGCCAGTGCGAGAACTTGAAAATCATCATGTGCTGGGGCAGCCACAGCTGCTCTGGGCAACCTGTGCCAGGGCCTCCCACCCTCCCCAGGGAGGATTTCTTCCTAAAATCTAAATCTACCCTCCTTCAGCTTAGAGCCATTCCCCCTTGTCCTGTCCCTCCGTCCCTTGTCCCCAGTCCCTCTCCAGCTCTCTTGGAGCCCCTTTAGGCCCTGGAAGGGGCTCTGAGGTCTCTCCAGAGCCTTCCCTTCTCCAGGCTGAACATCCCCAACTCTCTCAGCCGGTGCTGGGTTTGGTGGAATGGAGAGAGGGTTGGTCATGGAGAGGAGATGCAGGGCTGGAGATGGGAGGAGAGGACATCACAGGAGGTGGGTTATAGGGACAAGGTGTTCAAATGATAACATGATTTCAGAAGGAGCCATGAAAGGACAAAGAGGGCAAGAAAAGAGGAGAGTTTTGGAAAAAGATGGAGCTTTCCACTCCTGCCCACCTGCCCTGGGGCTCTGGGTCCATGTGTGCCACCTGTGCAGGGTGGTGGCACGAGGCTGACTGGCTGGGAGAAAACTCCCCTCAGTGCCTCCCACAGAGATTTTATTTCCAGTTCTTCCACCTTTGCCAGACTGAATCTGTTGGAGCCAAAATGCTCCATGCCAGGAACCTGATGAAAATGAATTTGTCTTTTTTATTTGCTTTCTGAAAACCGCCTAAGAATTGCTCAGCAGCTTTTGGTAACAAGATTAGAGAAATGCCCAGTGTTTAGTCCCTGCTACAGAAAAAAATCTTATTATTACTACTTCAGTGTGGCAGTTTGATACTGGATGTTTTGCAGTATTGGATTTAAACCTGGCAGTTGAGCTGCACTTGGAGTCAGGATTTTTTTTTCCTAGATTTGCCATATATATCTATATATAAAAATTACTCAGATTTGAGAAAATGATGAGTCTTTGACATGAGACTTTGTGTATTCAGGTCAAGGTGGTCAGCAGAGAGAACCTAGTGGGGATGTATCCTGACCAACTGTTATCCCCTAATTCCTACAATCATACAGACTTCTGGGAAGCTTTACCTCACCAAATTTTGTGACAGTCACTAAACAGTGGTGTTTCCTTCTTCCCCTCCCAATTTTTTAATTTATTTTATTTTTCACCCAGAATTATTTAGATGGTACATTCCCACCTAGAACACTTCCAGGGATGTGTGTTTGGGTCATGGCACTTATTAAGACAAGGACACTGGGGTTGGACATGCTTTGGGTTACTGTGTGGGAATTTCTGTGCCTCTGCAAATGCAAGCAGCTCTGCAAATGCTGGCAAGATCCCCTTTCTGCTTCTTCCCAGGGCATAATAAATAGATGCTACAGTTCTTGAGGTGCTCACATATTACAGTGCAGGGAAGTGGCCTTGGTCTCCAAAAATAAAACCCCACTGGTAGGCAGGTTTCAGTGGGAGCCAGAATGAATCCTACATTGCCACAAATGTGGATGGCTGGGGGCATCCCACCATGGCAGTGCCAGCCTGCTCTTCCCTAGGAAATCATAATTACACTTTTTAATTATGGCTCCACTCAGAGCCTCACAGATGCCCTCAAACAGCACTAGAAGTCCTTGACATCCTCCTCGAGATGTTTCTCTGCCTGGTGGTGATTCCAGGGAATTTAACTCCATTTGCAGTCTCGCTTCAGCTTAAAGCTGCAGAGTTAGAAATGAGCTGAAGGGACTCACTTTTGTGCTGGTGTCCTCAGTGTGCACTGCATAAACAGCAGAGAGCCCTAGCAGCTGGAGAGCCTGACCTGGGGGGTTACAATTAACTCCTCACCCCTCTGCCTTCCACTTCAGCTTTTCTGGTGAGCAAAAAGTTTCAAGGCTTTAATTTGTAAAAAGCCTTGGAGCTGGGGAACACAGTGGGGAAGAAAAGAAAAGAAGGAATCGTGGCTTTGTCCTCTGAGGGCGAGGCTGACCCTTGTGTCCTATCAAATTTAGCCCTAAATATGTTTTACCTTTATTTTAAAATGCCCTTCAGCTGGCATAGGAGCTCCTCGTGCCCTGAGCTAATGTATTCAACAACACAGGCTCTTCAAGGTGAGAATTGGATCTTGTTGCCCCTTGACAGAGATGGAATAATAGTGTAATGCAACAGAACATTTTCGAAATGCTAATACTTGCCACCTGCAACTTAATTTTATTTTTTTCTTATTGCCTTTTTTTATGACATTTCACAGTCCCATAGTCTCAATAGATGGATCTGCATCATAAAAATGACACAGTGATGATTTAAGGAGGATAGGCAGGCTGAGTGAAACGGATGGAGTGCTTTAAGAGTGTCAGTTTAGCACCTATTACATAGGGTCAATGTTCATTTTCAATACATCATTAAAGCATCCTGCTAAATCACTCAGAAAATGTTCATGTTCTCCTTTTGAGCCACCATGTTAGATTACAGGGATAATGAAGTGTAACTGCACATAAATGGCAGTATTGCACAAGCATATTTTATTGTTTTCAGGGCCACTGTTTTAGGCTATTCTGAATATGAAACATTAAAAAATCCACAATGAAATACTGAGTGCCTCCTTAGGTGATAGTTCCCATACTTAGGTTTGCAGTCAGCTCCCAGCTCCATCAAATTTGATATCTAGTGAAGTCATTTTCCCACTCTATCAGTTTTACAATATACAGTGTTCACTAAACTAATATCAATAAAATCAAAACTAGCCTCAGCCTGGTAGCTAGTTCTTAAATTACATTACAGAAGATGTATTTCTATTACTTTGAGAAGAACGTGGCGAGCTCAGTTGTTTCAATAGAAGTCACTTTGCCAAGGTCCTTTCAAGGGCAGGGTGATTTTTGCAGTCTCCAGGTGCTCTTATCAGAGTCTCAGTGATACCTCTGTCACAATTAAAATTTTGATTATCAGGTTGAAGTTAAAAATCAGGCTATGGAAGACAGGAATCATGATCTACAGGCATAAAGCATTAAATCTTTAAATAAGTCGTAATTTATCCCTAATACTGACCCTTCCCACAATATGTGCTGGCAAACACTTGGTGTGAACCTGAATTCCATGGATATCATATACAAATACTGCAAATATTCCCTTCTGCTGCGCTGAAACAGGGAGCACAGAGCTGGCTTCACCCTAGCAGGGAAAAAAAGAATGTCAGATTCCCTCAGGGCTATAAAATATTTATTTGCTTTTATTGCATTTTGTAATGGAAAACATGGCTTTTATTTACAGAAAGGTGATGCAAGTATGTCCCAAGGCACCTGTTCTTCATCCCACCTAATCCATCTGACTGAGGGGCTTAAATTAATGCCTTGATTACTCTGGGCTTTCACTGCCTGCACCAGTGAGACACAGGTACCTCTGATTTTCCTGTGGTAATTATGGAGGGCAGCTCCAGTTTCAAGGTCCTGGCTTGTGGACCACATCTGTCAGGAGCCACCTGCTCTTCTGGTTTGGACAGTGGCATTTTGGTGCATTATCAGAGATGCCAGATGAAGGCAGAGCTGTTATGTGGGAATAGGGAGTTTTGAGGATGTTGTTCTGGGGAGCTGCTGGAGCAGGCTGAGGAAGAGGCGAGAGCTGAGGGGTGGGGCAGGAGGAGATCCCAAGGGACAGCTGTCCCAGAGGAGGGGCACAGCCTTGGACAAAATCAGGCAGATAACTGGGCTGTATTTTCAGAGAGCGTAGTTTTTTTTTTTCCTGGTTGTCTTTTCCTTACATGGACCTTCAGTTTGTAGGGGTCATATAATTCTTCTACCATTCTCCTCCACTCCAGGTTAGTGCAAAGGTCCTCTTTGTCTGCAGACAGAGAGGGCTCACACAGACAGAGCCTGGAGAGGCTTTGCAGCGAGTAGGGATGACGATGGAAAAGGGTTGGAGTGGATGTGGAGCAGATGAGTGGAGCAGAAGGTGTCACTGATGGTTGGGACATGGGGCTGGGCAGAGCAGAGGAGCCTCCTGAGTCAGCTAATGATGCAGCACTGCAGGATTTTTAATGCTTCAGTTGGGAAATTCCTGCCATTAACGAGACATTTGTCTTAATGACAGGCTTACTTTAGGAAACGTTCTAAGCTAATAACTGTACTCAATAATGATAGGAAACATTATTGAGTTTTCCCCATTCACCTGTAAAGGATTGTAAAAGACTTGTACCCTCCTGCCAATAAAGCCTTCAGCAGGCTGTGTTCCCCACTGCTCAGCTCCTCCAGGCCCTTCCTACCAGGAAGTGCAGGGGAATGTGACTTGAGAAGGTGCTGGTCTGCAAACAGGGAAGAGTTATGGAAAGAAAGGATACTTAAGGAAATATTTCCCCCATTACCAATGGAACAAGTGTGATGTGCAGTGGGAACCTGTGATGTGAAGAGCAGAGGGTCGTATTCCTGATCTTTGTTCAAGAGCTGCAGGTATTTAAGCACATGGTATTCCTCCTTTTTCTGTGGGTTTGGGCATCCTTTCAGGAAGGGGACCGTGGCTCTGCTGTTCTTTTCTAGGATCAGCTCCCAGCCCTGGTTCAAGGTTGGCACAAGTCCCCTGTCCCCCCTTCCCCCTGCCTTCTGAGCTGTGAGGAACAAGCCTCTGCAGCATGAACTCGGGCTGGGGAGCTCCCTGCCATGCAGGTCAGGAGGAACCTTCATCTGAGCCCAGGGAAGGACATTTACATTTGAATTTGTAGAGCAAATTACTTTCCACAAAGCCAGTAGAAATGGTCCCCTGAGCTGTGGAATTTGGTCCTGATTCAGAGACAATTTTCCTGTCCTTTTTAATTTATTTTCTAGCTTTCCCCTTGGAAACAAGGCAGTGCTCCTTCCATATTCTTGACTTCAGTTAATTGCCTGAAAAAATATTTTTGAAGATCTGTTTGTTTTATTTTATGAAGCTGCTCTGGGTTCTGAAGTCTGCCCATATTTCCTTATTATAGCACTCTCTTACTCCTTGGAAGTGTGGCAATATATCAGTATTATCAGGTCTCCAGTTCTTTCACTTTTTGAAAGCTTCAGTGGGCAATTCCAGTATTTTCCTCTTAAAGGAAGAGGAAATGTCCTTTATTTATGTCCTGCCCTCAGCTCTTCTGGTGTTGAGCTGATTCTGGGGCTGCAGAATCTGTCTCCCAGAGCAGTGTCACTGCTCCTTCCCGTGACCATGTGGAGACAGTGATCAAGAAAAGAAGTCACAACATTGTGTTTATTTTCTTATGGTATAATAGCTTTGCTTTGATTTTCTCACTGTGCACTAAAGAGTGATCTCACAGGTTTCTGTTCAAAGTAGGTTAATAAATTAACACATCCTACCAGGAGTTGTCCAGGAGTGTCACAGGCAGCAGCTGCTCCCTCTGTGGGGTCTGTGCTCATGGGCCTGTTCATTCACCTTTGCCTGGGCTGATTTCTGCATCTGCAGGTTGTTCTCTCATGCAAGACTTCTGGGAGACAGCCCCAGCCTTCTACATGGTTCAGTCTGCTTCTAGACTTCAGGAAACCCCTTGACCTCAGTGGGGCCTCGGGTTGTGCCAGGGGAGGTTTAGATTAGTTATTAAGAGAAACTTCTTCACAGAAAAGTTTGTCAAGCCCTGGCAAAGGCTGCTCAGGAAAGTGGAATCACCATCCCTGAAAGGGTTCAGAAGACACGTGAATGTGGCACTTGAGGTTATGGTTTAGTGGTGGTGTGGGGTTGACTGTTGGACTTGATGATCTTTAAAGGTCTTTTCCAGCCTTAGCAATTCTGTGATTCTGTGCCCTCAGTGGTTTTCTGTTGCATGGAAAAGGGACATCACTTGCCCCAACTCCAGCTCATATTTCTCCCCTCACCCCATGGATGGCTGTCCCCAGGCCAGCCCTGGCCATTGCTCAGGTCATGATTTATGGAGCCAAGGAGCCCCCGGGAGCTGAGGCAGCACCCTGGGAATGGGCACAGCCGTGAGGGTGGGCAGTGTCCTGCAAAACTGCATCACAGCACCTGGAGCACAGGAGCTCCTGTGATAAACACACACAAAGAATTTAAGTATTACCTTGAGACTTCCTGTACTGGCTGATTTCAGTCTTCTGGCGTTTTACTGACAGATCAAAGACAAAAGGGGTTCTGTACAGCAGCACT
The DNA here is from genome assembly GCF_009829145.1 of Chiroxiphia lanceolata. Taxonomy (NCBI): domain Eukaryota; kingdom Metazoa; phylum Chordata; class Aves; order Passeriformes; family Pipridae; genus Chiroxiphia; species Chiroxiphia lanceolata. The sequence continues at coordinate 17,600,990 of NC_045651.1, forward strand.
GCACTTGCTCAGAAATGCTGCAGCTGGAGGTTTTAAAGGATTATTATTTGACCTGTTGTAGGCAACAGTGTACACACATTGTACCCTCCAGCAGCTCACCCTCAAACATCTTCTCCAGACCTTTGAAGCAGTGATTTGTATGATGCACCTTAAAATTTCTGTGGAAAAGCTTGTTCCACAAATGATCTTAACTCAAAATAGTCATAAAAAACCACTGTACCTCATTTAGTACAAAAAGAGGAGCCTGAGCATTGGCATAATTTCATTGTGGAGGCTCAGACATGGACTGATGGCATGGAACAAACAGCCCTTGTACCTGTGGGTCAGCACAGCTCTTCTCCAGTGAAACCCAAGTGAACCAAAATGTTTGGGCCTGATTCACGTCCGTCCCTGCATCTGAATGTTATGCCACTGTAAAGCAAGATACTAGGGGATAAAACTTTAAAGGTTGGTAATAAAAAGGTAATAAATGGGGATATACAATAGGCTGATGGGAAACTTCATTTATTTCCCTGAGTTATGGGTGACCCCGTAACTCAGGAGTGGTGGAGCGAGGCGGAGTTATGAAAGTCATGAAAGGTCATCAATAACAAGTGGAAATAAATGAGTTAGTCTGTTGTATTTTCTGTTTGTGTGCATCACCCAGTGATAAATGTGACAGTGATGTGGGGATGATGAGGCTGGGAGGGAGCCCAGGAGGAGCAGGGCATCCCACAGCAGTTGCTGCCCTGACCTGTGTGAGGGACACCCTCTCTAAGACACTCAGTGGGAAATGGGAATGAAGAAAAGCTGGCTGAAGTAGAAAGTAGGCAAGAAAGGTGCCAGCACAGCCAAGGAGGTGACTTACAGGCAGTGTTGCCATGGGGTAGCACACCCTGGTTTTCTCTGGGGAGGGGGAGGTCGTACAGGTCTGCACAGCACATGTAACAGCTGAACAAGGATCAAAAGGCTCCAGGAATACCACTCAGATGACTTACAGTCTAATGTAACAGCATGAAGGTGCAGAAAGTCTAAAGATGACATTTCCTGTGGTGTTAGGCTGTTAGTTCAGTGGTTGTATATTTTAACCCAGCCCCCAGTCTCCTCTCACTCTGATTTTTCGGGTTCACTGGTAACTGTCCCCACTGTGCCCTTCTACAAACCCTCACAGAAGCCAAGATCAAAACAGGGCATGGCAACCACTGAGAACTCACACCTTGCTCACATTTGAAGACCAGCACTCCAAGGAGGCAGCTGTGTGTACACAGCCATTCCACCCATAATGGGATTATAAAGTGATCTTGGAGAGGCTGGAAAAGTAACCTTGGGAAGTAAGGCATGTGGCTGGTTCTGGTTCAGACACACTGTGAAACTGCAGCTAAATAACGTCTGTCTCTGCTTCACCTCACCATCTGTAAAGCAAGGATTTTTATGTTCTTTCCATAAAGGAATATTACTGGGGAGAGAAAAAAAACCCCAACAACTATGAATTGTGCAGATATTCTTGTCGTGGTGAGGCAGCCACAGAGCAGCACTCAAATGGAAAGTCACTGGAGGAAACTAAAGGAACAATATTTTGATGAGTCAGTTAGAGAGCCAACACTCTTCCTGCTGACAGAGTATTGAACTTCAAAATTTGGTTAGAAGGCACTGTTTTGCTGACAATACTGTCTTTCAAAGGACATGCAAAATCAACACCTGACCATCTGTAGTCATTTAAGATTCACCCATAACATTTTTTGTAGTAGAGGGGTTGTTGTTAACCTTGACATCCTGGAGCAATGCCAGCTTCTTCCACTCTGTTATTCATCAAACAGAAACTACTCACATCCTCTTCTGTCATGAAATACTCTTTTGAGTTCCTGGACATTTGATGCAGTTCGTGCCTCGAGCAAGTGCAGGTTTGTGTCTCCCACTGCAAGTTGCAGCAAACCATAAACTTCATTTATATGATCCACAGAGTCCTGGAGTGAGGCCTCTTCAGACCTGAAGTCTTCCCGTGTCCACAAGAGACCATCCCATGCAGGCTTTTCCTCTCGTGCACTGTCAGTGCTCTGGCAGGTGTCACAGCCAGACTTCTCCTTGGGATGGTCTCCAAGGATGTTCACAGCTGATGTGCTGGCCCCTCGTGCCTTGTATTAATAGGAGATTAGGAAGAAGGGGTCTCCTTGCTTTTTCCCTTCCCACCTCTGTAACCCTGCAGGAGATAAGGATGCTTTCCCCTTTAACACGGAGCATAAATTTTGATGAGCAGTTCATCCCCTCAGGTATTGCCAAAAGAAGAAGGTAGGAAAAAATAGATGGATCAGGTGTCCACACCACAGCAGGCAGCATCACAAAAGATCATCACAAAATGTTTCTGTGCCTCCCTGCTTCAAAATATGGGGGAGCACTGCTGTACCTAGTTTAGTGTCCTTGGCTTTTCTCCTTCCTTCAATCTCTGTTATCTGTAACTTGAAAATAAAGGCTCCATTCAGCCTGAAAGGAGCAGTTCTGCTGCAGTTTGTGAATGCTTTGTTTGCTCAAACATCTGAAATATATTACTCTGAATCATTAAGTGCTTTTTTCACAATGTGTCCCTGACTTTGGCACTTCATCCTTGATGTTTCCTGTATCTGCCTTGCTCTTGATTTATACTGAGTTGATGATTTGCTGCAATGAAGTGCAGCGAGACAGTCATGTCTTTGGGGGGGGGATTTAAAATCACAGGCACAGCTTTAACATGGGGCAAAGAACAGGGATGCCTGTGGAAGTCAGCCCTTGGTGCACACCCTGAGGTACCACTAATGCTGCTTGTTCTCAGGAGTCCTTGTGCACAACCTGCTCCTGCACTTCTGCCCCAGCCTGTCTGGAGGGGCTCATCCAGCATTGACACACCCCTGCTGTGCTGGGAGCCTGTGGAATCCAGGCTCTGCTCTGCACAAGGGCTGAGGGATTTTTCCTGCAAAGTTCATCCTGCCCATGGTTGGAGGTGAGGTTTGCCTGGCCCATGGCAGCACTGAGCGTTGTCATTCCCTGCCTGGAATGAAACAGGGGTGGAAAATTACATCCTCCTTGATGTGACCCAGACTAAAGAGTGGTGTCTCAGCTTTTGGCACTACCTGGGGGCATTTTCACTTGTGGGATGCCCTTTTTATAGGATCAGAGGCAATCTTCTCAATTCCACACGTTGACATTTTGCTGCCTTGCTCAACACACCCTTAGTAAGGGAAAGGGAGAAAATAGTAGAAAAGTTAGAGAAATGAGAGTTTTGGCAAAAGGTGAAGCATTAGTGTAAGACAAATGAAAGAATATTCACATCACCTGTTTAAACAGCATAATTAGCTAATGCTTCTTAAATCCCCTCCACCTGGGATTAACCACTGCCAGAAACATTCACTCATGCACCTGGGGTCTTACCAGACACAGAGGAATCCCAAATACTTGTAGCTGAGTGGGTCACCATGCTGAAATCACCCAAAGGTCCCATATCTTCAGGGAGAAGATATGAACAATTCTTAGCACAGTGATTTATGACATTTCTGGGGGGGTTGGCAGTGCAGCTCACAGGCAGGGTGCTCAACACAACTGTGCCTTGGTTTCCCTGCCATCTTCTGGCTCTGTTGCATATTTGTGCTCTCTAGGGCACAAACTGTGTTTCTAACATATTTTTAATGTATGTTTGAACACAGCTTTGCCCTGTGAAGCCCTGATCATGGCTGGGCCCTTTTGGGGGGGGGGTGTGTGTCTCACACATAAAATCCAAACCAAACCTTGTCAGGCATCGTGTGGGGCACTGCAACAGCTCTGGGACTAACAAAAGAGTAGCTCCATAAATTACCATTAATTGTTTATCCAAATAATTAATAACACAGCTGAGCCAATTAAAAATGTAGGATTTAAGATTACTTTGAAGGGCTGTGAGCCACAAAGGGCTCTCCAGCAATTACAGCACAGCAGAAGGCTTTTCACGGCGTGCCCTGCAGGTGTGTGTTATGTCTTAGGGAATGGATGTCATATTACGTTTGTGGGAATCATTTCATTAGCAAAGCCATGATTTACACAATGGGCAATAAATACTGGCATCTACAACAATTGTATTGGCTGCAGATTTTGCCTTGGAAAGTTTTAACTTCGGGGTTTTCCCCTCATGAGCAATAGCTACACTTTAATGTAGGTATTTAATAATCAACTTTAATGCTGATTTCAGTGGTTTCTTAGGACCAAGGTATTATTTAGGGAAGATATTAGCAAAAGCAATTGAGCCATCAGTGCTGATGTTCTGTGCAAGATAGTGGCTCTTTATGATTTACTAATTTGTATCTGACCTTTGGTGAGTAAATTAATGTGTTGTGGATGTTGTTTCTGTGTCTCTGCATAAACCAGAGGTGGAGGAAGGTCTGGCTGGAGGAAAGCTCCTATTCAGGGAGGAAGCACCATTTAACCCTTTCTGTGATGTGGTGGTTGTGATGTGCACGTGGGCATGGATTCTGAGAGAATTTCTGGGCTTTTCTTCACATTAAGAGTTGTTCGTTGGAAAAACAGAACATCTGGGTGACAATATTTGTGATGAGTGCTGTGCTAAAGATCTTAAAAAGAAACTGTCCCCAGACTCTCGATGTGATGAATATTGTTATTTGTTGTGTTCAGCTATGCTGACGAATAACTTAGCATTAAACAAGCTTTTGCTTGGCCCACTAGGTTTCTGGGCTGTTGTAAATTAAATATATGTTCAAAGATTGTGTTTCTATTTAAGTTATAGACTCAATCAGCAGTAATTCATTATATACAGTGCACTGTGCATTCCTCAAGTGTTCAGTTCATTGAGCTGATTTTAATTTGTGATCATTAAATGTAAACAAGGCATGTACCTACTGCAGTCAGCCTAAAAAGTCAATATTAAGAGCTATCACCAAAATGGGGAGATCTAAGATTGTGTTCTGTTAGTACAAGAGAAATCTCAGTGCTGTGGTCTGTAATTGCCTCTATATGGAGGAGGTGGTGGGTTGCATATTTAATGTCACATACAAAGAAATAATGAGATATAGTTGGTGACAATTAAAAAGGGAACAATTAAAAACTAGTAAAAAATTAGAAGACTGTTTTTATAGGAAGACGGGATGGAAATGTGCCCATTAGAGAGAGGCTGTGGCTGCCCCATCCCTGGAAGTGTCCAAGGCCAGGTTGGACAGGGCTTGGAGCAACCTGGGCTAGTGGAAGATGTCCCTGCCCATGGCAGGGGGTGGGATGGGCTGGTCTTTAAGTTCCCTTCAAATCCAACCCATTCTGTGATTCCAACCTCAACAATGCTATGTTTTTTTATGGCTCTATGATTTTTAAATACTGTTGGTTGGAAGAGATGATGAGACACATATTGAAGCAGGCTGAGAGCAGAGGTGGGCTGAGGGCTGGGGGGTTTGGGGCAGCCCAAGCAGGACTGAGTTTTAAGATGCAAACTCAGGTGCAGATTGCAGAGATTCGGAAAAGCTTCTCAGGTTTTGGCAGAGAAATTCCTTTGGGGAGAAGCAGCAGAGGCAGGAACAGGGCCAGGCCATGCATTGTCCTGTCAGTCTCTGCTGGACCTGGGAGGGTGAAGAGGGAAGGTAGCAAATCCAGAGGCGATGGAAGAGCTGTGGCTGCAGGGAAGGGAAACGGGAGCCAGCTCTCCGTGGGGTGACTGGTGAGGGCTGTCAGTCACAGCCAGTGGGGTGGGGTGGCTGAAAGCAGGGGCAGGAGGTCTTGGACAGGTCAGAGCTGGGAGCAGGCTGAGCAGAGATGGGGCAGAAGGGCTAAAAAGTCCCCTGTGTGAAACAATCCCTCTCTGAGGCCACATAACTCAGTGAAAGCAAACATGTCAAAGGTGCTCACGAGCGTTTCCGAAGCGGATTTAATGGTGAAGAGTGTTACAGAAAAATCCAGGGAGCAATGAATCATTTGTGCCTTCAGAACTGCATTTGAATAGCTGAAAATAAGGTTGAGGATATAAGATAAGGAAAACAAAATTGTTGAATGGCCGCTCTCTAAATAAGTCCTGGCAGGATTAGAAGGGCGCTGTGAGACCCAGGTGATGGAGGCTGTCACTGCTCTCTCCTGCAATCAGAATGTTCTTCTGGTGCCAGGGGGTTTTATGTGACATAAGACTTATAAGCCTGGATGATAAAGAACAGCTTCTATAAATCATTTTGCTCTGCAGATGTAAAAGTTTGGAGATGCTGCTGTCAGTCTGTACACAAAGTACAACTGGCCACGTTGGGTTTTGCCAGCATATCTTGCTTTTCAATATGCTTTTTAATATAGTCTGGGTGATTTGTTTTTCCTGTTACTTTCAAGGATGCAGCATTTATCATTCTTGTATTGCTGGAATTTAAGTTTCTCACAGCAGAAGCTGCAAATCTCAGCTTCAAAGTATTTTTATGTAATTAAATTTCATTTTTATATGTGGATTTTATCCGTGAACCTCAGAGGGGCTTTAATGAGAAATCCAACAACATGACGTGCTTGGGGGTATTTATGTGACCCCTATTTCCATAGGTCCAAGAAATCTTTTCAAATATGTTATTCCCAGAATATAGAATTCCTAGGAATTCCTTCCCCTGGGGGAAACTGAGGCAGAGCAGGGGTCACTGTCTGGGCTAGGACTTAAATCTGCTTCTTCTGCCATCACCATGGCTTGACACTATCCCTGGAGCTCTCTGCAGAGGTTTCAACTCCCCTGGAAAAGCCACCTTGGTGGCTGTACTTAGTCCCTTCAGTGCTGGACCCTTCCAAACCTTTTGTTGTCCCTCCTGATTCCTAATTTGTTCCAAAATCCCAGCTGCCTGCCCAGCATTGTGCTGGAGCACTGATGAATTAACCAGTTAAAGGCTCTTATCTGCAGGGGAGAGGTTTAACCAGGACAAAAGCTGCCCACAACAAGCCATGTGTTGATAGCAGGGGATTTTCTTTAGGTTCTGTTCTTTGCTCTGTGCTTTCCCTGCACCAGAAGGAAATAGTGTTGAATTACCTGGTTCTTCTCAACTTGCTGCTGCTCATCTGCACATTCCTTTCTCCTAAACTTTAGGGAGGCAGATCTGAACATGGGAAGGACACGGTGAGAGTGCTGATGCCCGAGTTTTTATCAACTAATGTATTTTGAAAATGCAAGATGTTATCTGGAGAAATGTTGCTGCAGCCCAACCTTGCTGTCACCTTGCAGGGTCCCCACCAGTTCGTGCCATCTCAGATCTGTACATCACTGCAGCTCACATCAAACTGGCCCAAAGCCTCGCCTTCCAAGGCAGGACTGGCAGCACCTTGGGCTGAGAAGGAATGCATCAGTCACAGAATGGTTTGGGTTGGAAGGGACCTCAGAGATCCCCCCTTCCATGTGCAGGGACACCTTCCACTACACCAGGTTGCTCCAAGCCCCATCCAAGGTGAAGTATCTCAGGTTCTGTCTTGGGGTGGCATGAGCACAGGAAAGCAGAGTCCTTGTATTTATTAAGCATCCTGAGCGTAGCCACAGTCAGGAGAGATGCAAAATCCATCCAGTCACCACAGCTGAATTTGCAGTGATCCATAGAAAGCAATGAAAGCTCCATGAAAACCATCACTAATGCTTATTTACAGCTCCAGAGGTGTGCTCTCATTGATTTGGTTGTTTATGAGCACAGTAAATGAAAGAAATACATACACCTATAAATGCTTTTTTACAGACCCTTAATTGAGGTTGAGAGGAACACGGGGGTGTTTTTTTTCTAGGCTCCTTGTTTCCTGGTTCATCTGTTTTTCAGTGTATCCCATTCCCTGATGGTGCTGGCCAGGAACTCAGGAAAATGGACAGAGTGAAAGTTCAGTGCAGCCATTTTTGATGACTTGGGGGTTTCAAACTATATGTGAATGCTTCTTGAACCCCAAATATCCCATGGCCTGACTTGTCTCTATTTTTGAAGTAATTTATGTCCACATTTTAGTGGTTCCCATAGGTCATGCTGAACTTAATGTTCTGACAGTATTTCCATGATAAACCCTAGAGGTTTATAGAGCATCCATAAAAATTCACTCCAGGGAGAAACTTGGCTTGCCACATCCTCCAGCAGAAGCTATCTTCTTCTGTCTTAAATCAGGTATAAATCAGTTCAGCTGTTGGAACTGAGAAAAGTTACAAAAATAAGTTTAGTGGTTTCATATGCTTTTTGGTTCTAAAACTCTGAAATACCTTAGTTTAAATATAGATAGTAGCTGTTGTTAAAAGTCTTGTTGATTTGGAAGAACACTGCCCATGCCAAGTGTTCTCAGTCTCAAAGCTAAGGAATTTCTAGACTGGGAAAAACTTTTTAACTGCTACAAATGCTGAAATAAACCTTATAGAAGGGACAACCTTTGTGGCAGTGAAACAACTGATGCAATTGTGTCTTACAATTCCAGTAGGACAGAGAGTGTGAAACTCAGAGAGCATCTGCAATACCTCACATCTGTCCTCAAAACCCTATAATGTTCTTCATTTTTCAGTGTGGTCAGTGAAAAACTGCTCTCCCACAGTTATTTGGAGAGAGGCAGAGGAGGACCTACAGTGTGATTTTGACGTTCTTAAGGAAAAGAGACTTTAGAGGATCTTAAGAAAAAAAGTCTTTTGAGTATCATGTTAAACTGGCATGGACAGGTTGCCCAGAGAAGCTGTGGCTGCCCCATCCCTGGAAGTGTCCAAGGCCAGGTTGGACGAGGCTTGGAGCAACCTGGGCTGGTGGAAGGTGTCCCTGCCCATGGCAGGGGGTGGGACTGGATGAGCTTTAAGGTCCCTTCCAACCCAAACCATTCTGTGATTCTGTGACTCCCAGAAGAAATTCTGAGAGCCTGTTAGACCATTATCAATTTTACTTCTGAAGTTAATAAATTGGCTGGGGAAATGTGTGGCTGTTCCAATCTCGGCAGGACACTGTTGGTACAACATGGGAATATTTTATCAGGAATTAATTGTATCAACGTTGCTCTCAATCTGTGGGAAATAGGAATTTAAAATAAAAACAAATGCATTTATGTAAACTATTCTCTAAAATAGACTACTTATGCCTATTTACATAATGAATCCATCACCACCCTCAGGAGATTAGATAATTAAGCACTGAACAACTTATATTTATTCATGTACTTTCAAGAATGAATGAATTATCCCTTCCTGCACAAACTCGATGTTCTCCCTCTGATTAGTAACAGGAGGACAGTGATGGGATTTCTTGATGGAAAGTGTGTTGCTTGTTTTCTTTAGAAAAAAAAGAGGGAAACAAATTGATCTTTAGGATAAAGTACTTAAAGAAGCTGTGTTTGGTTAAAAGTCAATAGAAACGATTTTTAGCAAATTTATTAACTACGTGAACGTGCTTGATAGAAATTCATGTGGGAGAGCTGGACTTAAATGTGTATGATTGTTGGAAGGACTTTGTGTATAATTTAGATAACTAAGCAGCTGTTTGAACAGTTTGCCTCTCCAGATGTGACATTTCCAGTGCAGGTGGCTCTGTTGGAATTACTCACCTGAAGTTCCTCTGTGGTCAGTGTGGGAGCAGATCCCCAAGGCAGGCACAGTGACCCAGGGCCCAGGAAGGCCCAGGAGAGGATGGAGACACTGTCCCAAGGTGGTACCAGCCTCCAGATCTCTGAAGTCCAGGAGATCTGAAGAAATCCTTGGCTGCTCTCAAATCCAGCTGCTGGAAATGCTGCTCCTCCTCCCCTGGGGAACTTCTTCACTCTTCCAGAGGGGAACATGCAGGTATTTCATAGGACCAAGGACAGTGTGGTCTGCATGTGAAGTCCTAATCCCTCTTAATGAAAAGCTGGACCAAAGTCTGATGTGAGATTCCACCCCCTTCAGGTTGTGCTTTGTTTTGTTCTGCACATTCTCATTATCTAAATATCAGCCTAGGCTAGTGAAAGGTGTCCCTGCCCCTGGCAGGGGGTTGGACAAGATGATCTTGGAATGTCTATTCCAACCCAAACCATTCTATGGTGTGTCACTGATAGCATTTTATGGACAGAGTTGCTGAAGAAAAGTGAAAGGTGTCATAAGATTTCATTATTTCAGTATCTGCTTTTCTCTTACCTTAAGTCATGGTCACATGGACTAAAAGAGTTGTTCAGCTTGACAGGGATGAGAGACAGGGTCTTGTCTTACAGCCCTACACCAGAGCTGAGTCTCATGGGTGACTTGCACACATTTATTTTGAATTCCACAACAACACAGGTTTTAGCTTCAAGTGAAGGTTGGGACCTACCTCTGGGAGTGACAACCTGTGGCCATCAAGAGTAATGACAGAATAGGGCCTCAGGTACTAAATTCTGCTAGAAATATAATTATGCCTTTTTATGACTTAGAAAACAGCATTGCTAATTTAGTAGAGAATTTACAATAAAATGCTTTCTGAAGTAGCACACACGAGGTCCTGAGGATTTATAAATTACATTAAGAACCTGAATTATTGCAGTTACAAAATAAAGCTGAGGTATGAACATTTCTACTTAGCTTTAGAAATCACTTTGTTGTTCACATTAATTAAACTTACAATCCTTAGAGCTGCCTCTTTTTGAGGGGCACCAGGCTCCTGAGATGTCACACCAAGGGTGGCCAGAGGCAGAGCCAGCTCTTGGTGGTGCTTTTCACAGGTTATAAAGCCAGAAACCTCATCCCAGTCACCTGCTCTGAACTGATGTGGGAGCTGTAGGAATTCTCTGGGTTCATTAATTGTGAACAACTTTAATCATGTTCATTAACAGCTCTAATGTTGTTAATTAATAACATAAACAATTTTAGTAGCATGACTGGCTTTGCTGTCATTCCAAGCTGGCATTCAGAAAATGGAGTTTGCTTTTGTGGCTGAGTGCTGGATGGTCCTTTCCCCTGTCTCAGGGCAGGTGAGAGGACAGCAGATGTGTTTGGGTGAGAGCAGCCTGTTGAACCTTAATAATCAGCAAAACTTGATGGCATGCCAGTGGAGATAGTCCTAAAAACAGCCAGTGGGACAGGTTTGCAAAGGCAAACTAGGGTGATTTGTGTACTGAGGTTGTTACTAATTCATTAATTTGGCCTATAGAGTAGGATAGAAACTAAATCAAATGCTAATATCAGTAATTTATAAGCATATTATACAGTGCTTTACAGATTCTGACCCCCTGTGAACTGCTTTTCATTGCTTTTAACCTCTCCCAGCTGTGACTGTCCAGATGACATCTCATCCCAATGTCTCCCCAGCAGTAGCACCAGAGTCCCTCTTTGTCTGGCCAAACTTCATCTTTGGTTGCATGTTTAGGCACACACCTCACGTATAACATGGGCATTTTAAAATCAATTAGCTGCAGTTGGCTCAGCTTTAAGAGGGACTAAAATTTCTCCAAACTCTATGCAAAGCCAAATACATCTCATCAAATTTATTGGGGGGGAAAAAAATGAAAAAGGGTATATCCTGTTTTTTAACTATGATCCATTAATTGTTTTTACTTTCTTGATTCAGTGAGCTCCTCACCTTGGAGTGTGTTCAGCTAGAGAACTCTTTTATCTGTTGAAACAAATGCCAAAGTCACCACTGACCTTCATGGCCCTGAGGCAATAAACAGATTTTACTAATGCAATGCAGTACATAAACACAGCTGCAGGACTTGGGGAATTAAGTAGACACTAAAGTTTCCATCCCATTAAATCAACCCTGACTTGAACCATTGCTGGAGAAACACGATGTATTTAGGGCTGTGTTACCCATGCTTCAGTTCACAAACAGCAGGTCTCTCTGCTCAGGAGCATTAATTTGGGGGCAAGAGTCAGTGTTGGAGACTTTCTTTGAAAGTCATTCTCCCATTACATCAAACAAGGGATGTTTTGGTTCATTCTCTCCCCTCTGAGAACGAGTTACAGGATTAAAAAGGTATTGCCTCATCTCATAGGCACGATCTCAGCAACAGAACCAGAGTAGATTAGATATTAGGAAGGAATTCCTCCCTGGGAGGGTGGGGAGGCCCTGGCACAGGTTGCCCAGAGAAGCTGTGGCTGCCCCATCCCTGCAAGTGTCCAAGGCCAGGTTGGACAGGGCTTGGAGCAACCTGGGTGAGTGGAAAGTGTCCCTGCCCATGACAGGGAATTGGAATGAGATGATCTTAAAGTTCCCTTCCAACCCAAACTATTCTATGGTTCTATGATATTCTGTTTTAGCAAGGCAAGGTATCCATGAACAACTATAACAATGATTAAAGGTGGCAACAATGCATTAAAAAGGATATTTTCTTTAGATTTAAGGGAAGAGATCTAATTAATGGTATTAAGCCCTTTTTAGTGTGAGATCTGTGTCTGTAGGTAGTGCAGCATGAGCAAAGGCAGGCATCACTGTGTAGATTATCTCCACGAGGCACTACATCAAGGAGGTTTTCTCCATAGATGTTCGTTCCAGGTTGCTCCCTGTAATGACCTCAGTTATACATGTCTTCATGGGGAAATTATGATTGCCTTTGGCAGGCTGCAAATGACAGCAGAGAGAAAGATTTCCATGATAAACCAGCACAACAAGCAATACCTGCTGCATTAGTATGCAGAGCTGGTGAGGGTGCAGTGTAACTCCAGCTTAGCACCTTAGGTAACACTGGAGAGGAGGAGGAAAATGTTCAACAGGATCTTGACATTTTTCTTACAAGAAGAGGAATTAGTAAGGCTTCATGTTCTCACTGTGGGACTGGCACTGCAAGGAGTTTAATGTAATGTAATGTGAGAACATCAGGATGGCGACTGCTGGGTCACCAGGGGTGCTCAGTGCTTCGGGCTCAGTGTCAGGCCAGGCAGGAAAGGTGGGAGAAGCCCTGGCACACAGGGAGGGATGGATCCCTCACCCCCCAGAACGGGGCAGAGGGGTTTGGAGATGGCACTGCCCTGGTTCCTGAGCCACACGGTGCTCAGACACTGAGCTCTGCAATCACCAAAGGACAGGTTGTGGTGGCCTGGCCACCTTTCACTGACCTTGATTTTGTACCACATTTAGTGTCTTTCATCTGCCTGATTGAAGGTTACTTCAGGTCCTCTGATACAGAGTCAGGCTTAATTCAGTTCTTTCTTAAAGGTGATCATTACAAAGCCCTGTCTGGAACCAGTAGAAGTTGAGTGAAAAATGACAGCATCCCATTCTCTGCTGGTGGCATCTCTCTCTGATAACAGGAGGCAAGAACTTTTTTTTATTTCCAGCTGGAATAAGCTGAAGAGTTACTTCAGCTGAAATCCCAGAGAGGAGTACCAGGTTTGACATGACTTGATGACTGTGGTCAGCGAGGACTGATACTCGTTGGACCTATGGAATGTAGAAAGCTGGTTTCTATGCATCATCCTGCAGAATTTCCAAATGAACATAAAACTGCTTGATTATAGGACCAAATTCCGTGCCAGCTTGTGTTCTGCAAGTGAGCACCATTTGTTATGTTCAGTTTTACACACATGGTAAAAATCCTTTTATCTCCTAAAGGTTTTTAAAAATAAAATGAAAAGTGCTCAATACTTAATCTAGAAGCCTACACAAAATCATTATGGTGACTTGAATAATTTGTACACGTAAATCAAATAACATCAGTGTGTCTAAGCTCTATAAATTAGGTACGAGACTCTTGAGTTTTTCAAGAGATTTTTAAAAAGCTCAACCTCCCATCTTCTTAGGGAATCCTGTTTCCTCCCCAATACACCTGATTGCATAAGGAAATCTTTTCTATGGATAACAACAAAGCAATAACTGAAACCACACAAAATAATTCTGTAGTAGTAGAAAGGCTTTTAGATGTTAATAAGAGTCCCTCAAATGTATTGGTAATAAGATGCTCTCAAATATGCTCCATAGAAACACTCTAAAAAGGAGTGTGTTTGTGTTGTTAAAGTGGTCTGTGCTAATTACATGCTTTAACATAAAAAAGTCATCTCCTGGCCTCATATGGTTCATCCAGGAATGGCAGCTGTGCAAGGTGTCTTCTTAATTAAAAGTTAATGTATTTTTCATTACTGTGCTTCTAAAAAGGAAAAGCCAAAGCCTTTTTAGCAGTCATTTGGAAGATGGGCAGGGAGCCTTAAATTCTGCTGCAACAAAGCACTCAAAAAACGTTGCTGAAGAGGGAGCTTATGGGAGCCCAGCATGAGCCAGGGAGCTCAGGGCAGGATGAAAAACAGCACAGGGAATTAAGGAAAACAGCAGTAAGATGAAAAAACAATTCTCTTGTAAATGAATGGCCCTCTATTTCATTTCTCCTCAAGAAAAGATGTCCTCATTAGCCCTACTCCACGCTACAAATTATTGTAATTATCAGTTCTTTATCCTGTCAAGTGCGCTCCAAATATTTTATTCATTAAAAGGAGTTCTTTATTATGCAGAAAATATCTACATTTTTAGCCCCTGTGTGCTGTTTACATGCTTCAGGAAGCTGGATGGGGGTGGTGGGATGGACATACCATCCCTGGAAATGTCCAAGGCCAGGTTAGGCTGGGCTTGGAGCAGCCTGGTCTAATGGAAGGTGTCCCTGCCCATGGCAGGGGGGTTGGAATGAGATGGACTCTAAGGTCCCTTCCAACCCAAACCATTCAGTGGTTCTGTGGGGCATCTCCACTCCTATGCCTGTGCCCCTGAGTTGCCACATCCCTGATCTCTTCCAGCAGGTATCTGAGGGCAGTGTGATTTAATGGGATTTTCTCTCTTCCTGGCTCAGCTGCCAACCAGCTCAGTGACCTTGTGTGGGTAATGTTCTCCTTCCCAATCTTAATTCATCTCCCCTTCTGATTTTTAAGGTGTGAAGCACAGAAACTTGATGGTTGGATTCTGTTAGTCTCTCTTCTCATGTAGTGCCTCTGGAAGCCAACAAATACTAGCACCAAGTTGGTCAAAAATTCCTATTTTTGACCACCCATCTATCATAACTATAGCTACCTGTTATTTAAAACAGCTTGTACTCTTCCTAAAACAGTACTGGGAATTCTAAGGAGGAGAAGTGCTCGCTGCTGGCAGATATGGGATGTATCTCTATGGATCCCTGCAGCCCAAAGTCAGCCTCAGATCCACAGTGGTGAATACATTTTGTGGCACACATTAACTTCTCACTTAGGTGGAAGAGGCAGGAGAGGAGGAGTGCAGAGCTGTTGGAGCACGTCTGCACAAGCAGGTTTGGCACTAATTCTTCACTATCAGTTGCTAGAGCAGAGCACTGAGGCTGTCCAGGCTACCCAAGGCTGCTGACATAGCCTGAGGATTTTAGTGAACAGATTTAAGAGATTTACTACTCAAGAGATGTTAAAGCAATTTTTCAACTCAACGACACGTGAAGAGGTGGAAAGTGGTGCTTGCCAATGTAGATACCTCTTTTTTTTTCATTTTTATTCCATGCATTTCCATCGTACAAGCTCCATCAATGAATGCAAGATTTTCCCACCAAAGCCGTTAAAGCTTAAGGCAAAATCACATCTTAATCTGTGAACTGACATGATAAAATGGGTGTTCAGATTCACCGAAAGTCAGCACTTCTTCAGAGGGCTGGAGGAAAGTGCACATGGCATTGAGATCTTCCCAGGAAGTGACATGAAGATCTTGTCTTGGGTGTAATGATGGAGATGTGGTTTCAAAGAGGTGGTGATGAGGATTTCAGTAAGGTCTGCCTCAGGAGGTTCTTTTGTGTGGCACATATAAGTCAAAATAACTGTTTTGTTTTTTTTTAATTTAAATAAAATACAAGAAAACTTTGGTTTTTAGGACATCTGTATCTCAGATGCCATATATGGCTGTCTTTGGTAAGGAAGATTTCCTGTTTGGTGGCTTCCAGTATTTGGACAGTGTAAAACTGGGTTTATCTGTGTTTCAGTGGCAACAGTCTGACCTTAATTCTTTTTCAAGGAATGAACATGACTTGGTTTTGTGCTTTTTCAAAGGACCTTGGCAGGAGGGCTGTAGAGAAACAAAGCCAGATGATCTCAAGCCAGAGAGCTTGTCCTCCCTGTCCTCCTGATACTGCTCTGTGTCAGCCAGGCTGGCCCGTGGGCCACCTCAGTGCCCTCGTGCCACAGCTGCCACTGAGATGCCTCAGCAAAGGGACACAGCGACTTTGATTGTGGCAGCTTCAATTTGTCTCTTGCTTGGCTTTATTGTTTATGGTTTTGGGTTTTTTATAGCATAGATATTCCACCTGCTTGCCAAAATCCTTCAGAGTTATTCCCGGAATGAGAAAGAAAGAAGGCAGAGGGAGGGATGTGATAGTTTTAGTCTGGGCCTTTCTTGGTGACCAGTTTGTAACCAAGGAAGTGGCCACGTTCCCAGTATTGCATACGATTTTTATGTAAGCCAGGGTATAAATAAGAAGGAGAGAGAAACCTCTTCCTCTCTTCTCTTCTGGGGGACTCAAGAGCTGCAGGTCCTTGTGATTGGTCTCACTTATCTGGGAGTCGAGGCCTTCAGGGCCTGTTGTTTCTGCCGATCGCGGGAGGCGGAGGGTGCCAGCCGTGCTTGGCCCAATTCTGCTACCTCAAGGAGGGTAGTAAGATTTTCTTTTGCTAGTTCTGTATTGATTGTGCACACCTGCTTCGGGTTTCTTTTGTGGTTTTGTCCCTTTTCCCTTTCCCTTCCCCTTTGGGGGGGTTGTTTGGGGTTCTCTTTTTATATGTACATAGTCATGGCTAGGCTTCGCAAATGAAGATTTGGGAAGGGCTCTACACACATTGTTACAAACATGCTGGTGACTAAAAAGGCCAATACGAGATAGACAAGTCTGGTTGCAAAAGGCACAGCAGAAAGACTCCTTAGATGGTATATTCTGCAAGACACGATTCTTTCTGCATTGTCTTTTCTCAAGAGTGACACTGCACGCATTCTCAAAGGCATCAGCAGCGTTAAAGACAGTGTGTCTCCAGACCTCCCGATTGGAGGCCAGAGTAGACCAGTTATATTGATCAATATGGCCAAGGCTGAGATGTTGTTTCAGGGAGTCCTTGTATCTCCTCTTCGGGGCTCCTCT
Organism: Chiroxiphia lanceolata; assembly: GCF_009829145.1. Taxonomy (NCBI): domain Eukaryota; kingdom Metazoa; phylum Chordata; class Aves; order Passeriformes; family Pipridae; genus Chiroxiphia; species Chiroxiphia lanceolata. Next base: position 17,617,922 of record NC_045651.1, read on the forward strand.
CTTACAGCAACCGGTGGCAAGTTCACCATAAGAGCACGATCTTAGGGAGGCAGTGGTCCTTCATCCTTGACCATATATAACTGTGATGTATGTAATATATATATTTTGCTATAGCTCTGTTGGTTTCAGGTCTTTCAGTTTCTCTGGTTGTTTTTTTTCCTTTACCCAGAGAGGAGGGGGAGGTTTTCGCTGTGGTCTGGGGGACTTGGCGGGAAGCCAACTCCAAACAGCCTCAGGGGAGGAGAGGTACAGATTCCCTGTGCGGTGTTTGATGTTGTTCCTGTCGCTGTGCCTTTCACAGAGGTGGTTCGGCTGAGCCTGCCAGAGGAGCAGAGGGTCACTGTCACCACCATCACCGTGGGCCTCAGCACCGTCCTGACCTGCGGCATCCGCGGGGCCCTGCGGCCGCCCATCGTCTGGAAGCGCAACGGCGTCGTCCTCAACTTCCTCGACCTGGAGGACATCAACGTACGTGTTCCCGCGGCCATTGTCTGGGCAGGGCCTCCAATGTGACCTCATTCACTCAGCAGGTGATAGTTAAAAGGGCACGAGTTTTATCTTGTTGTTGTGGAAAACTGGGAGCTGTTTAGTGTATGTGAGTATGTCCGAGGGGTAAAAGCAAAGCGGTGGAGGGCAGGAGGACTTGGAACATGTTACGTGAAATTAAAGCTCGGTGCTGCAGGAACCCAGCACGGGGACTTCATCCCTGGTTGCTCATTCCATTGGTGCAGCCTGTGGTCCACACACCTGGAGAGTCAGGGGGAAGCAGCTCTACAGACCATTAGATCCTCAGGGGTGTCTTTCCCAGTACAAAGAAACAGGTTCATCGAGAGCGTGGAACAATACATTTGGGGTTGGCAATGAATCTCTCCTCTCTCTGAATCAGATAATACTTTTCTATCTCTCTCCCTCCTGTTTCACTTGCCTTTCAGCCAATACTCCTCTCTCATTCCTTGGCTGCTGTTTCTGAGGAGCAGTTTAAAAATGGGATTATTCAGCAGGGTGTGGCAATGCCCTCACAGGAAGGAAGATGAATCTCTTTTAATTCGCGATGCTGGTCTGATCTGTGAGTCATAGTTGATAGTAAAGACAATACCTGAATGATGGCATAAACTTAGTCATTTATTTAATAACATTTAATTATGGAGAGAGTGGAAAGTAGTGTACAGAAAATATGGTCTGTATTTCATTTCTCTTTGCACTGAAGTACATGGTAAATCAGGTTTTATTTTAATTACACTACAGCAAGAGTTGATTTATATTTTTGTTCAGCTCTTGTTAATTTGATAACCACTCAGTTCAGAGCTGTTACAGTCAATACTGTAGCTCCCTAAATTGTTGTGTATCCAGGATTGCTGAAATGGGAAAAATCTTTGGTTTATTATTCTGCATTAAAACAGGAAAATTACAGCACATGGGACAGAAATGCACACAGCATCTCAGTACTTTATTTGTTGGCTCTACCTTAGCAGGAGAATCATGTGCACCATGTATAGGTGATTACTGTGTACACAAACTCAGTAATTAAAACCATCAAAACATCTTTTTCTTTTCATCAAAGCAAGTATTATCCTTTAAAGTGTATTTCTTGTAACTGATTTGAGCAGGACATTGAAATGCAATGGAGGCTTAAGAGTGGTCTTAGGATTTATTGGCCAAAAATAATGAAAATTCTCGGTACTTATCTCACATTTATGAAATTTTGGTTATGGTAAGATTAATCTTAAAGGATTAAAATTCATATGTGAACTGGACATGAAATGACAGTCCAAGAATTGGAGTAGAAGCACATCCTTGAAGGACAGATAGCACTTGGCTGTGAGGGTTCATTTGCAACCCCTACTATTTTAAACAGAATGCTGAGTACATTTTCAGACTGAAATGCCAGTTCCTCCCATCATTTAGTGTCAGCCCAAGTGGATTTCTGGGTTGCTTATAACTAATTCTCTTTCCCATTGATTATTCTATGTTAAGAGGCAGAGTTATGTCTTTGCACATAAGCTCACTGGTTCCTGAATGATTCAACACCGCCATGGAGTGTAATACAGCAAAAAAAAAAAATCCCTTTTTGATCTGTTTGAACTAGTATATCACTGAGAAACTCTATCAAAAGAGCACTGAGATTCTCACAGGGAGAAAAAACAGGATTTATGCTTCAATTTTAATGTTTCACATGTCAGTTTATGACCTCTATCACCTTGTCATATAACACCTGCTACCACTGCACATCAACATTTTTTAGTCTAATGAACACCTCCACACCTTTTTTCATCTTTAATTAAGCTGTATAAAATTTTTTATGTTCTGTATCTCTCACTACCATCTGTATTCTGGTCTGTTGCTTGAGGTGGCACAATTTGGGGATTGCCATTTTTCCTTTTCCCTCTGCCATCATGGGCATTCTGTGGGATGCTCGAGCTGAGACGTGTCCCCTCTCTGGCTGCCAAGGATGGGCACCTGCAGGTCTGAAGCACTGGTTGGTAGCAGGGCTGAAGGGAGGGTCCTTCAGCTGGTAAATCCAGTCTTTTTGTTTATCATAGAATCACACAATGGTTTGGGATGGAAGGGACCTTAAGGATCATCCAGTCCCACCCCCTGCCATGGGCAGGGACACCTCCCACTAGCCCAGGTTGCTCCAAGCCCTGTGCAACCTGGCCTTAGACACTTCCAAGGATGGAGCAGCCACAGCTTCTCTGGGCAACCTGTGCCAGGGCCTCCCCACCCTCCCAGGGAAGAACTTCATCCTAATATCCCATCTAAACCTCCTCTCTTCCAGTTTGAAGTCGTCCCCCCTTGTCCTGGCACTTGTAAATAGTCTCTCCATCTTTCTTATGGGCTCCCTTCAGGACCTGCAAGGCCACAATGAGGTCACCCCAAAGCTTTCTCTTCTCCAGGCTGAACAGTCCCAACTCTCCCAGCCTTTCCTCTCAGCAGAGCTGCTCCATCCCTCTGCTCATCTTGGTGCCTCCTCTGGACTCTCTCCAGCAGCTCCATGTCCTCCCTGTGCTGTTCCCAGGGCTGGAGCAGGTCTGCAGGGGGGGTCTCACCAGAGTGGTCCAGAGGGGCAGAATCCCCCCTGCCCTGCTGCCCATGTTTCTGGTGATGCAGCCCAGGGGACACTTGGCTTTCTGGGCTGCAAGTGCACTTTGCTGCCTTGTGATCCACAAATCAGGAAACTACACAGCTGTAGGTTTTTTTCAGTAAAAGTCTGTAACATCATCTTCTGAAAAAGCTGTCTTCAGACTCAATTTTTAGTCTGTGTTGTGATCCAACATTTCTTAAACCTTGCTGCTTTTTCCTTTTTTTCTTGCCCCCAAGATTTGTCCACAAACTGAACTGCAGCTTTTTTAACTGATTCTTTCTTGTTTGCAAGGGAAAAAAATTCATTTGCCTGTACCTGGTTGGTGTGTGGCCCATGGAGCTGAGCATTTAGAAAGAAAGTCTTTGGTGAGCTGTTGGTGCAGGCCTGTTAAAACTCTGATCTTTTAAGCACACAGCTGTGTAGTTTCCTTGCTGACTTGTGAATCCAGCCTCTGATCCACCAGCACCCCCAGGGCTGCTCTCCATCTCTCCATCTCTTCATCCTCAGCCTGGATTCACACCAGGGGTTGCCCCAACCCAGGGGCAGCACCAGCACTTGGTCTCACTAAACCTCATGAGATTCCCAGGGGCCACTACTCGAGCTTGTCCAGCTTTACTCCAAGTTTTTAAAGTCCTTTAGCTGTGAAACCTGGGCCATCATCTGCAGTGTGAACACCTCGTGTTTGGGGTTGCTGCTTGTCCCATGGAGGTGTCACCTGCCCTGGCTTTGAGAAGGTGACATGTGAAAATGCAGCAATGTGCAAATAGGTGCAGCCACATGTGTCCAGCAGGCTGGGGGGTGGCAGCAGACATTTCAAAGCTTCAGCCTTTTGTGGGTGCAGAAACTGCCATTAAACAATAATCTATTTAAAGGCATTGACAGCAGGGAAGTAAAGGCAGCGTGCTTCTAATGTACTTGAAGGCAGTTAATTAAATTACTTCAGTTTTCTTTTAGGGCGCCTCAAGCAGAAACTCGATTGCATTTCTGCTTTTCACAATAAGGTTGGCAATTTGGCTAATTGGAAGTGCAACAGGAGATTAATTGTACCTTTTTAACTTCAAGAAAATCCTCTCTGCTCTTGGCACAATGGTAATCACATACAGACCTATAGGATAGTCACACATTGGAAAAATCCTGGTATTATATTTCAATTAAACTCTTTCTCTTCTAAATGCTAATTCAAGAAATCAGATAAAAATAGAAGCTCAAGTCTAGAAAAACCAGAATCCTTCCAGCCAGGTGTGAGAGCAGCACAGGAGAGGCACTGCTGAGGGTCCTTCCTGGCTTTGTTCTCTCTGGATTCATGACAAATGTGGTCTGAGAAGGATGACCGTGTTCCACATTAATGCTGCAAGTGACAAAGGCAGCCAACAAAAACCTAGATAATCCTAAATTTGCGCAGGACTGAAAGACTGAAGATTGCTATAAAGCCTGGTTGTTTAAGTGCATTAGTTAAATCATTTTTATGTGATATCTTGATTGGCAACAAAATATTAATAATTTTTCATTGCTCTCTTAATCAGAAGCTTTCATAAGCAACTCATAATAATTTGTCTTGTCCTGTCTGTGAGGAGCTCTGTTAATGAGTTGTCACACAGCTATTGAAGAAGAGCCATCCTAATGGTACATGTAATTAAACGATCTCTCTTGCAAACATTTAAGATTGCTTTTAGCATAAAAATATTATTTCTCCATAAATTACCCATGTATATTATTTATCCATTAGAAGTTCCTTTGCAGTTCTGCTTTAAAAAGTCACATCAACTTTTCTCATGCAGAAAATAACTATAATGTAGCTGAAACTGATAAGATTGTCATAGCTATAAATTGATTTCTGATTACAAATAGTGAAGTGGTTCAGATGTGTCATCTTTCAAAATAATATACTTTTGCCTCCTAGGAACAGGCAATACATTTTCCCAAATATATGCTTATGCAAGCATTCCTCAATTTGAAAATATAATAAACTCCTCATGGAGTCAAAGGTACTTACATAATATTTACAGGGCATTGTTTCACATGATTTGACATTGTCTCCAGAGAAAAATACATAAATTGATAAAATTTATAAACATAAGTTATTCCTTCAGAAGCAGACACAAACAACAGAGAAGAGAGGGTTACCATAAGAAAACAAATATTGTGGTGTGCAGGTAGATAAGAACGTGGTGAATTCCCAAGTGTAATGCAAGCAGCTAGAGCAGAAACTCCTTAGTGTCTTTCATTACTGATTTCATTTTTATCTGTACATTTTAACTCAAACTGGCCTTAGATCATTAGTTCAAAACTGAGCTTTTCTAACAAGTTGTTTTCCATGTACAATGTTTGAAACCCAAAGCAAACAGCCAGCCTTTAAAGTGCAACTCCCTGGCATTAGTTTTCCCATTAAAACAGTCTGTATGAAGGTGATACCCTCATGTTTTTAATGTAGACTCGCTGTTAAATAATAAAAAAAAATAAACCCCATTAATTCCCTGCTAAGGGAATTTGGGCTGTTAAAATGATCAAACCCAGATGCTGCAGCAATGGGAGCAAATGACACAAAGTTGCACGTTTAGAGCCAAGTTTATTTACTTTCAAATCAAAGTTTACAGAATTCCTTATATTTCCTTAAGGTCTTTGCAGGCTCTAAAGTAGAGGTTAAGTGGAAAATTACTTCTGGCAGTACTTTCAGAATATAGAGCCTCACATTTTGCCATAGTGAAGATTACAGAAATTGTATCCACTTGCATTTTTAGAGGCATGTACCTACCGTTGATTTTCCTTGTAATGTTGTCTCTGAGTTTCTCAGGATATAAAACTCACCCATTTTTTTAATCTGTATTATAATTACACAACTATCTAAAAAGTTCATTTCCATATGTTCAAGCAAAAACTTTTTTTTTGGCTCACCAGCAAAGTCTTGTGTTGTGTTAAATTCTTTGAGCAGAAAACCAAGAAAAGATAAATTAATGTCCCATCAGGCTGTGTTTGCAATAGTTTTCTGGCATTTGCTTAAGGCTGATTTTTTTCTCCATGTAAATGACTAAAGTGATAGCATGTGTAAAACCAAGAACAAATAATATTAATGAAGCATAAGTTCTCAGCTTGTCTCTGGAAATGAATTATTAAAAACACCAAAGAAAGTGATTTAAGAGCCCATGACTAATTTAGTTTTTATTATTTTTATATGAATCACTCATGAATCTATTGTAAAAAAAGATCAGAGACATTTGATTAGTGAGGAGAAATCGTTTCCAAAGTGATAGCCATTGTTGTAGATTTTGAATAATAATAGTCTTATTAAATGCTTGGGTACATTTCGTTTTAAAACCCTGTAAACATTGTCAGAGATAGAGATTTCTAGGACTCTGAGGATCAGGCAAGCTTTTTTCATGGGAACTAGTTAATACATTTTAGTGACTGTGAAATCAGGGTGGTGTTTTTCTTCATTTGAAGGTGTCCAAGGCCGAGTTGGATGGTCTTGGAGCAAACTGGTCTGGTGGAAGGTGTCCCTGCCTGTGGCAGTAGTGCCATCCTGCAGGGTGACATGTGCCAGTGTGCCTCCCCCAGAGCTGGGGAGGTGGGGGAGTCTCTGCTTTTGTGTCTCTGGGATTGACTTTTCTGTTCCTTATTGGAGTTTTTTTTCTTGAGCGAGTTGGAAGTTAACCTAAAAAATAATAACCCTGAATCTACTTTATACTAACTCCTCTTCAAAATTCCTGGAAAACAAGAGAGTTGGCCAAAAATGTAAAGGGTTTAAATGTTGGAACAGCCCCAAGGTATGTTGGGAAGCTTCATGAAGAAGCATCTGCAGCAGGCAGAAGGTGGGTAGCGGGTGCCCGGCACCCCCTGGCATTGGGGCTGGATCCATACCCAGGGTTAACGGGGCTCCTCTCCCCCAGCTCCCTCCGGGGTGTCAGAGCAGGAGATTTGTGGTGTTACAGTCACAGGTTGGATTCACCTGGGACAGAATGTGAGCAGGATTTCCAGGCAATGTCCATGTTTTCCACGTCTCCGAGCGCGGTGTCGCTGGCCCCGGCAGAGCCCGTGCCCAGGGAATACTTTGGAATGGGAAGAGGATAAATAAATCTGGAATGTCCTGTGTTTGGAGAGAGCGATGCCTTGGGTAATCAGTAGTGATGGAAAGGAAATACAATACAAAAAAAAAGGTACACATCCATTTTCTGGTGTCTGCTTTGTTGTTTTCTGAATTTGACTGTGTGAATAGCAGCTGGGTTTTTTTAATATTTTATAGATTACCAAGCTGTTACCAATGTAAAAGGCAGGGTGGTGCATTTATTTAATCTCGAAAAGTTAAAATATATTCTAAGGTCATTTAATCAGTCCTTTAGTTGAGGGGTAACTGCAAGACATGAAAGAAGCTTGTGAAGGGCAGAGAACATTTTATTGGAAAAAGGGAGAGAAAACATGAGACAAACTGCTGGAGAAGCCAATTTATCAGCTGCCACTAGTCGACCTTATCAATTATGAGAAATTATAAGCATAGGTTTCTGAGGGTTTTTTATCAGAATGTGTAGAATTATTTTATAATGAAATTTATAAAATAGAGATGATGAACACCCTGTGCCTATCTGGCTGCTGTGGTGCAGAGTTCATCACTCTGTGGGGTTAGATGGGTTCTGCCTCTGGTTTCATCACTTCTGTTTCTTCCTCTTCACAAGAAAATTGTGGGACACTCCATCCCTGCAAGTGTCCAAGGCCAGGTTGGACAGGGCTTGGAGTAACCTGGGATAATGGGAAGTGTCCCTGCCCATGGCAGGGGGTGAAACTGGATGAGCTTTAAGGTCCCTTCCAACCCAAACCATTCCATGATTCCATGACTCTGTGAAAATTCACCTTCAGTGGTAAATGAGGAAAACCATGTCTCAGAAGTGACTTTTCTTGCCTTTCTCCTGGTTGTCTGTTCTTTTTCATGGGACAATACATTTAAATGCCTTTCCAGCTCACTGTGGGGCATTCCTGGGGTTAGGGTAGGGCAGTCTCAGCTCCCTGGGTGGTGCAGCACTTGCTGAGCCTCCTGGACAGCCCTGAAATACTGAGCTTTAAAGGTGGGATAGTTCTGGGTGATAGAATCACCTTCCATCAGTTTTATAGATGTTTGTGGTTCACTCTGGTTTTAGGCTCGTGGTGACTTGGAAAACTGGCTTTACAAGCAAAAGCCATCTGAAATAAACCCAAAGCTTTAAAATGTGCCCTCTGCCTTTTCCCACCCTGAATTCTTCCCGTTCCCCCTGCCCACCCCATCCCAGCAAACAGCTTCCCACTGTGCCCCAGCACTCCTGACTGGGACCAGTGTGAGATGTAAAGTCAGGGGCTGTTAAGGAATCAAAGACTCATCATTTCTTAGTGCTCTGGGGCTTGGTTTTTACAGCACTTCCAAATATACCCTTCTGAAATACACACAGAAAGTGCTTGTGCATAAGAATGCAGCCAGAGATATAAAATGTAGCTGTGAAATCCTAATGTACTAATTATATCCACAGGGAAACACAGGGAGAAACCATGAGCTACCATAAACACTCAGAAAGAACAATTAATTTCTTAGAGAATTCAGACTATTTTTTGTAGCAACAAGAGGTTCAGTATCAAACCTTTAATCTCTTAATCACCTTTTCCTTCCCACATCTAACACTTTTTATTTTTAATAATGCTGTAGTCTTATATGAATTTACTGTGTGTGCAGATTCTAATACAGGGCTGATAATTTCCTTCATCCCAACATAAATGATGCAGTGTTAACCTAAATCTTCCTTGATAACTTTCTTTAAGCACTAGAAATCAGAAAATATTTTTTTAAAGTCATAAACCATGTTTTTACCAACATAAGCCCCTCTTTTCAAGAAAAACACATTTGGAGAGGGAGAGAATAATACTATAGTCTTGCATCTGTTTGTTTTTGCAAGGGTCTTTACTTATATTAATACATTTGTATGCATTGGAAAAAACAGATTGTCCATAAAAAGACAATTACAGAGCACAAACCAAGCACTCAAAATATGTTTCTGAGATGTCTTAAAGGAAGAAACCTACTTAAATAGAGAAGATTTTATTGTCCTGTTTTTCCACAACTCCTTATAAATCATTCCATAAAAGTAGCCATCCTGCTTTTATTGATCTAAACTCAATTTGAGTTTCTTTTAACTTTAAAAAACTGTTACTAAGTCCCCTCCAGTACAAGGCATTTTCTCTATCTCATGCAAATGTCATTTGAACAGGGTTGATATGTTTTCTATTTGCAGTTACTCATGCATCTTTGCTTTCCATCAGGGAAGATCTAACTGACCAGAAAACAGGCAAATGCTTGAAATGGGGATTTTTGAGTAGATATTTGTAATAATGTCTTGGGTGACTTAACCAGCTAATCCCACAGTGTAGATGCTGAGTCTGCCTGACACCAAGGTGACAATAATATCTGAGATGCTTTTGATGATAGATAATGGATTTCAGATCATCTGTAGATTTACTCAGATTCTTTGTAATTGTTGATATGTTTGCCCATCGGGGCAGCACTGCCACAGAACCAGGTTATGGTTATGTCTGTGCCTTCTCAGGTGAAGGTCTGTGCTTTGGGAAGGGTTATTGTCCTGCTGGTAAGCTCCATATTTCTCAGTGTTCAATCTAAATCTGCCTTAAAGCATGTCTAAAAACTAGGCAAGTTCTCAAAATTCCCTCCCCCCTGCCAGTGCTGTCCTGCCACTGAGAGGAGAGGCACGAAGACGCTTCTCTAGTTCCAGACAGAAGGTTTTGGAGAAGGTTCAAGAGCTGGCAGAAGTAGTGCCAGATCAATCCATACTGCAAGAGATGGTCTCCTTTGTACTTCTCTTGAAGGTGCCAGCTGGCATCTCACGTCTGCTGCAGAACCGCAGCTTCCTTCAAAAAATGTTCAAAAGGTGGTGGCTGGAAAGGAAAGCTTCAAACTGCACAGCAGGTGCACTGTGAAGAGGCAGGAAATGTGAGGTGGAAGGAGCCCCAAATGGTGTTGGTTTAGAAATCAGCCCATCCGGTGATCAAACAACTCCTGCTTGTTATTGCTGAGCTCCCGGCAGGCGTTGGCAGCAGCAGCAGTGCAGGGGGGTGGTTCCTTCTCCATCCTCACGAGGGGAAGTGGAGGGACAGGTACAGATCTCTTCACTCTGAAGAGCAGGGACAGGACTCAAGGGAATGGCTGGAGCTGTGTCAGGAACAGGGTCAGGTTGGATCTCAGGAAAAGGTTCTTCCCCCAGAGGCTGGTTGGGCACTGACCAGGCTCCCCAGGGCAGTGGGCACAGCCCCAAGGCTGCCAGAGCTCAGGAAGTGTTTGGACAATGCTCTCAGGCACATGGTGTGACTCTTGGGTGTCCTGGGCGTGGCCAGGAATTGGACTCAATGATCTTGATGGGTCCCTTCCAGCTCACCATATTCTATGGCTCTATGACTCTTGTGTTGGTGCTGCCGTGGGTGCAGCAGAGAAGGGCACGTGGATTCCCTCTCTCCAGCACAAAGACATTAGGACGAGGTTCTTGACTCCCAACCAGCAGAGCAAAGTGACCTTGCTGTGTGGTCTGTGCACCCTGGTCTGCTCAGTCAAGCCCTGCTGGCAGACACAGAGCTGTCCTCTCCTCACCCACTGCTGCGTGACCGTGTCCCCAGGGTGGCACAGGCAGGACCTCGTGGAGGGGCTTCCCCTTGCCCACTGGGCTGCCTTCCAGCTGCACACTGGAGCTTTGGAAACAAGCCCTTGGTTTTCCAGGAGCAAAGCCACTCTCCAACACTCACTTCCTTGTACTGGATTTGTGCCCCCTGATTGGAAGTTGGATTTTCCCATAATACTGCAGTGAAATTATGCAAAGAGGTCAGTTTAGCATGCTTCCCACGTGGGGATGATTACAGGAAAATCGTTCTTTAAGCTCATGAACTGCTTTTAAATGTATCCTCGAGGGTTTGCATAGAAATGCAAACACTGTGGAGCTGCAGAAGTGTGAACGTTAGTGGAGTAACAAGAGAAGCTGCTTAACATACCCATCAGTGCTGTGGTTCTGTTAGCTGTAATTTGGTAAATAAACGTTGAAGTAAATAAATAAATAATGAGTTGAAATAACTTCCTAAGCAGAGCACTTGTACAACATATTCAAGTGCCAAAACATCTCTACTAACTCATATCCTCCCCATCTATAGTCAAAAATTGAAGTAATGCAGGAGCAGATCTAGGAAGATGAAGGGGATGAAGAAAGATACTTGTTAAACATTTACAGATCTAAACAGGTTTGTCTGAGAAAAGGCTTTTTGTCTACTTGCTTGTCTCCTGCCTAGGATATTGTCTAAGTGACAAACAGCTTCAGTTCTTTCTCCTCAAGTCTCAAGGCTGCAGTGCCTTTTCTAAGAACCAACACAGATAAAGGAACCCTGAACCCACCCAAACGTTAGCGTTTTATGCATCTGAGGTTAACAGGGAGATATTAAATTCCCCCATAAATTAAACAGCAGGAGCTTGCCATCTTTTTTATGTGCAAAGAGCACCTTGTTAGCAACCAGCACAAAAGTTTGTATTCTCAGATGAGTTGCTTTCCTTACTCTTAAATCACCTCTCATTTCCTCCCTGCCTGTTGAACTTTAAAACCTCCTGTTCAGAATTCAAGCTGCGTCCCCAGGCTGTGATGCCATCAAACCCACTGAACAGGTAGTCTCCATTCACAGAGTGTTTAAAATATTGTTGCTAAATAACAAGGCACCTTTCCTGTCTTCTGTTCCATGCAGGATTTTGGAGAGGACGACTCCCTCTACATCACCAAGGTAACGACCGTGCACATGGGCAATTACACCTGTCACGCCTACGGCTACGAGGAGCTGTATCAGACCCACATCCTTCAGGTGAATGGTTAGTAAATGGCATATATGACATTCCATGAAAACCTTCCCTGAGAAAAGTTGTGTGTTAGCCTCGTTCACACAGAGGTGTGTGAAGCCACTTCCCAAACTCTCTGTGCCCGAGAGCGAGCGCGGCTCGAGGCTCACTCACAGTCAGAAGGAAAAGTGCCAAGGGGGCTGTGTGTAATTACCTGGGCTTCAGCAGGGATCCTCACTGTCAAAAAAGCTGTCACTGACACCTCCATAGACTTCAGAGCACTATTTCAAAGCATCTCTTAAACTAATTACTACTTTTGTCCACACAACTGTTGCCTCAATAATTTCTTCTTGCAGAAAATAATTTCTGTTGCACGAAATAGCCCAGAGTATTTAAATAAATACAGCAATGTTTCCAAAAGTAGCCATCCAACTCCCAGCTATGTATCAGATTCCTGCCCTGCTGTACTCAGCTTGGTTCATTGAGGGCTATTTACACTGGCCCAGTGGGTTGCAAAATGAGGGCAAACCATTTTACGGGTGAGGGAATCACACGGGCCATATTCCAGCATTCTCGTTCACCTCCGTCCCCTGGACCACATTTGTGCCTGGTGGAATTTATATTGAGGCACTCGCTATCTTTCTCCTGACCTCAAACTCAGTCAGTTGGATTTAGTTTAAAATTACATGAGATTAAACCAGCATTTCATCAAGGGAACAGCCCATGGAGTATCCACCTCCCCAGCAGCAACATCGTTTTCCATCTTTAAACCCTTTTTTCCATGTGCTAATATGCCCAGCAGTATTTCCAGAACAGGAGACAGGGTCACCCATTGCTGACTATGGGCAGATTTTGACATACTCTGGTATGGAAGTGTTTATATTTAAGGAAAATTCAATGACTTTATTAGAGGAAACATAAGGAAAATTAATATCAAGTCCTTTCTCTAGATGTGTTGCAGGCATGCACAAAGGAGAGCTTTCAACTGGTAAGAGCAGGTAGTTATACACGGGTTAATAGTGAGAGGAGGAACAATAAAAAGGGGTATTGATGGATTTTAAGAAGAGCCATGGTGGACATGAGGTTTAAGTTGAAAACCAGGTGTGCTGGATGGAAGTGCTCCCCCAGCACAGCGAGTACCTGGAGGGGAGCACGAGGCACCCTCTTGATTTGAATGAAAACTGACTTAATGTCTCTCCATAATAATTTGTCATCTTTTGAGAGAGTAAACTGTAAATCTTGGCAATGTGGATAAGCAAATTGTGCAAGCTGCAGCTGGGAAAATAGGTTTCCTTCCTCAAAGTGCTATTTGGTTGATGAATGGCAGTTGAAAGAAAAGCCAGCTAACAACTTAATCCCGTGTCTATTATGTGATGTATTATGAGGCCTGAATGGAGTTTAGTTGGCAGACAACAATGTAGACTTTATCATCACTGAGAATAGAAGGCCCAAAGGCTTTGAAACTAAAACCAGAATGAGGGGAATGCTGGATGGAGTGTGGGGAGGGGTGATCTGTTCCATACTCATGCCTGCCACTTAGATTTAACTTGTTGTTGAAAGATCACATTTTCTTTTAAGTGGAAGTTTCGCACCACAGCTGCACAGGGGTTTTCTTGCTGATAGAAAAATGCCATTATAAAAAAAACCCCCCACTTTTCTTGTTGGCTTTTTAATGTTGCTGTATAGTCACTAAATACTGAATAAAATGCCAGGCATTCTGGTACCAACCCAGGCTTGCTAGAAAACAGTGCAGGAATCTTTACCTTACAGCATCTGATATTCCTGGGTGTGCCATTAGGCTTTTCAAAGCCGGGTTTTTGCAGTTGTTGGTGTGGCTGGCTGGCTGCCCACATCACTAAGTTCTCTCCTTTTCTGCCTGTGTCCAGCACTGATGTTGGGGTGACAGCCCTGATGGCAGGACAGCCTTGCTGGATTTCAGATGCATCAGGGGGTTCCCAAGGCAGAGCCCTCTGCAGGGAAACCTCGGTTTTCAAGAACTTAAAGGACAAATGGAGGAATTTTTCTTGACAGGAGTAGAGGGAAGAAACTGAGCCAAAGTGAATAGAGGGAAGATGCTGAGACTCTAAGTGTGGTTGATGGGCTCTGCTCAGCACTGGGGCTTGTCTCTGTCTGTCTGTATCAAACTAAAAACTCCATCTTCTACACAGGAGGGTTTTTGTTGCTTCCCTGTACTGGACTAAAACGGTAAGAGAATGTGACAGAACTAAGTCAGCCAGAACTCGGGTGTATCTGCTCTCCTGTCTCCTCTGGGGAGGCACTGATCTACTTTTAACATCAAAAACGTGTGGGGGTTTTTATTCCACAAAAAAAATTATCAGAAAAAAAGTTATCAGAATTTTTTTTTGACAGCTCCCAAGTTTGTCTGTTGGGAAAGAATAGAGAAAGAAGAGCCAACTGGAAGTAAAAGGGTTTATCCCCAACCCTTCCCAAGCTCACTGTGTCTGTACAGACAGGTTCAAACTTTTAGACTGTTTTTCAGTTAATTCAGTGTTTTCAAAGCTGCAGTAACTCTTCCAGTGTCCTTGGATCCTTTTTCTACCACCTGGGCCCTGTCTTACTGTTCCCACTGAGACCCACCAGTCCAGCTTACAAAAGAGTCTGATCCTAGTTCTATGTGCTCACTTCATGTGCTTTTATTGAACATACTATATTCTCTTTATCTTGCTTTCTGCTTTACCTCTTTTTAGAACATAACACTGGCTTTTGCATTGCTTAAGGGATATAGAAAGTTAGGAAATATGAGCTTAAATAGAAATTTTGCAGCCCAATTTTGACGACATTGGAAGTTTCTGGGGTTTGGAGCTCTACTGCTGCTCAACTGCTCATTGCTTTGCAGCACTTCCCTTTGTATCAGCTGGTTCAGGATATCCCAAATAACGTGGGTAGGTCCAGATGCTCATTTTGACAAGCAGAGATGAGAATCCTGTTAGGCAGAAAATGTGAAGAGCACAAGATGAGTGCCCCAAACCAGTGGCTCACATCTGGGCAAGGAGCACCTGTGAAATGCAGCCTGTTTGGGGTGGGAGGTTTGTGTTGAGCTCAGCAATCTTAGGATTCACAGTTAGTGGTAAAATTTAAGTCAGTGTATTTATACATCTGGCCCTTAACATTTTTGGAAGAAAAGAAAGTGCTGAAAGGCAGTGTTTAAACAGTTCAGGAATGAAAAATTCATTTTGTGTGCTGGTATCTTTGATCAGGAGAAGCCAAGAACAGTAGGAAAATTATGTTCTCTCCTACGTATGGATATTGCTTGGGAAATGTGTACAGCATACACTAACTATAAGGAGGAAAAGCAATTTATCACTTTCAAGAGGAAAAAAGAGTTGCTGAGGATAAAGAATCTCATAAAATTGTAATCAACTATGAAAATTGATAGTTTGCAAATCAAGAGACTGCTGAGTGTAGGGCATCATTTTCCTTGGTCCTTGCACTCAGGAAAACATCAGCATAAATCAGAATATTGTATTCCTTGAAAGCAGTTTTAAAAAGCCATTTGATCCTCAGCCCAGTTATAAGGGTCCAACAGGACAGATTTTGCAGTGGCAGGGAGAGGTTCCGAGCACGGGTGTTTTGTTAATGTGGCTTTTCAAGAGCAAACATACAATGCTGCAAACTCCTTTCCAATCATAAATGGAGAGAGTGAAACATCTCAAGTAAATGACTAATCTGTTAATTATTACCAGCCCCTGGAGTACAGAGCTCGTGCAGCAGCAATGGATGTCTGTGGGCCTCGGTGCCCCCATCTGTGCTCATCGTGTGCTTTATCACCTGAGCTGCTTTGCTGGAATGGATTGGGCTGCTCACAACTGAGGTGCTGCTCTGTATGCAGCAGTAGGCAATCTACCCAATCTCCTGCTTGTTTCAATGCCTCTTTTTTCCTACTTTGCTTAAGATAATGGCATTTTTATATTGCCCTTGGCTGCAGACACGGTAATGGTTAGCAATGATATATATTCACCCAGGGAAAAAGCAAAGAGTAATCCATATATCCTAAAGTCTGGAGCTGAAACCTTTGCAAGTTTAAAGTAAAAATGTGCTTACTTGGAATGTATTAATTTGTAGCAAGGACAATAAAAATGCATTCTGCAGTTTGCTGTTATCACAAGGCATTTGCATGCAATAATTTACCTGTGCAGTGAAATATGTAAGACAAGGGAGAAAAAATAAAAAGTTTAAAAGTAGAAGGAGCAGGGAAATGATAAGAGAGCAAGAATGGAGGTGCACCACATCTTTTTTTGTAGGTGAAAAAAACCCAGTTCCCTTACTAATCACTCTTGGAAAGATACCTTGCTATAAATTTAAGTTGAGCAAATTTTCGTGCAGAGCATTGATTCAGTGTCTGGGACCTCTGAGCTACCTTTTGCAGTATAAATCTATTGTGTTTTTAGCCCTGCAGGTAAAATAGGTGGATTGGTCACGTGCAGACTCCCAAGGTGTGAGGCTGATTCTGAAGGAGTGCCCTAATTCTGGGGATCACAGTGGTTGTGACCATCCTGGGGAGAGCTGGCACGAGTGCCCAGATGAACAGGAAAACCTAAAGCAAAAAAGGACAAGAAAATATCAGCCCCCAGTGGTTTTGAGAGCATTAAATTGGTGATGACTGGGATGGGCTCTGTCTCTGAGAGCTGACAGGTGAGAAGAAGACACCAGGCTTGGAGTGACATTGCTCTGATGCCTTTGGCCATGTGGCATCTCAGCCAAATCAGTTGATTTCACTCAGATTTGGGCATCTGACCTCCTTGGATGTTGTAAATTTTTTTCCTCTGTATTTGTAGGAGACACAGCACTTTCCAGCTGTGAGTCTGAATAAATCACAGGGGCTTTCAGTGCACCTCAGTTAGTAAATCATTTCATTCACAAAATGTTACTACTAGCAAGCAAATAATAGGTGAGACAAGCATTGAGTGCAGGACCTTCATAAAATTCTGTCAAAGTGGACAAAAATGACTGTCTTTATCATGTCGTGCCTGGACACACTGACTCAGAGAAATTTAAGTTCATTTTCTAAGGTACTGATGAAATGACTCCCAGTCTTATTCCCCAGAATTGCTTGGGAACTGTGCCTTAAAGAAACACAGGGATGGCTCCAACAGCCACCAGCATCTCCAGCAACAGGTCCCTTCTCCTGAAGTCAGGAGGGGCTGCAAACCTGACAGTAATGTGGGGAAGAGGAGATAAAATGGTAGTAAATGCTTTTAGTTAGAAATTGAACACTCAGTTTAATAAAACAAACCTGGTCTTTTTGGTAACCCCCTGATTAAAAAGCTCTTGGATGGTGTTTCCCTCACCTTACAACATCTT
Organism: Chiroxiphia lanceolata; assembly: GCF_009829145.1. NCBI lineage: Eukaryota > Metazoa > Chordata > Aves > Passeriformes > Pipridae > Chiroxiphia > Chiroxiphia lanceolata. The sequence continues at coordinate 17,635,150 of NC_045651.1, forward strand.
TTCTTTTCAAGTAGTGGAAATAGAAGACAGGAAACTAAACCCACAGGTCCAGTGCAGAGGTGGAGTTCGAAGTCATTCCTTTGCTAGAAGTCCCCCTTTTTTTTTTTTCCTCTGCAGTTGGCTGTAGGCATTTCCTCTCACATTACACTTCAACAATCTCTCCCTTTTAAAGCCATAAAACTCAAGTAGACTTGAGGGCTTTCTGTCGGGGCTGATTTCCTTCCAAGCTGACGACTCAGCTCTGGTTAATGCTTGGCAGTTGGTGGAGAAGACAGAAGTTAAATACATCTCTCTCTGGTAAGACCCATAAAAAATAGAAATGGGAAGATGGAAAGTGTGTGCTGGAGAATGTATTTATTTCAACTGTCCCCATATGGATGTATAGACACATAACAAGCTGCAAACCAGGATTTCGTTTTATTCTAAAGCAACTGTTAAGACAATTTAGTTTTGATAATCCTGGAGCCTAATGAGTTACTATATAAAAATAGAGCACTGAGTTTGATACCTTAAGCCAGTGATTTCCAGAAGAAGTTTGTTATTAACTCATTCAGGCTTTCTTAAAAAAACAAACAAACAAACAAAACACAACCCACAAATTTTCCTCTGTCCTCCACCAGTGCCAGCAGCAGTTGTTCATTTTCCTCAGCTACATCATGGGCCCCAAAATCTCCTAATCTGGTGGAAAAGTTGACTCCTTCATTATGAAACACAAACACCATCAGCCATGTTATGGCACATCCTCACATTTCCTTTTATTTGTCCCTTGAGGTGAAAGAGTCTCACTGGTGTCTTTCACTGATGTTTCAATATTGCAAATTCTTTTTGTAGTTTGTGAGTAAATTGGTAAGAAAGAGTTAATGGGTGGTATTAAGCCTTGTTGGTTTGAGCAGTGAAGGCAACATGATTGAAAATCAATGAGCATCTCTGAAATTGTAATATAATTAGTAGTTCTGCCAATTGAGTATATTAAGTGGTTCAGAGGGGCCTTCCTGAAACGAGGTAAGTCACTTTTTGAAAACCTCTCAGTGAAAAGAAGTAATTGATAAACACTTTATTTCTTCAGGATAAGAGGTAGTAAATATACAGGCTACTTCCTGATGGATATTCAGTTGAAATACTGAATATTAGGCTACTTTTTTAATAGGCAAAAACTCCAATTCCTTCCTTACTAGGCTCATTGAAGATTTGGAGTTTATCCTGTAACTTGTAAATAGTGAGTTTTTAAAAAAACCACCTTAAAACCACCTTGGGTTTTAATCCAGCTATTAAGTTTGATCAGTCACTTAATGAAAGCAAGAACAAGCAAGAGTGGTCTAAATACAAGATTGGATCTCAGAGTTGCTCCCTGGCATTGGTGTGTTATTGTTTTCTGTTACAGAATCAGAGGATCACAGAATGGTTTGGGTTGGAAGAGACCTTAAAGCCCATCTCATCCCACCATGGGGGCAGGGGGTGGGATGAGATCCCCTTCCACCAGCCCAGGTTGCTCCAAGCCCCGTCCAACCTGGCCTTGGACACTTCCAGGGATGGGGCAGCCACAGCTTCTCTGGGCAACCTGTGCCAGGGCTTGGGAAATTATCTTCTGTGTCCTGCCCCCCAGGCTGAGCTGTAGGAAAGCATTCCTGGAGCTTGCCCTGCAGGCCAGAGCGCTGTTCCTCTGCCCAGCTCAGGGCTTTCTGCAGCTCTGGGGGGTGGCACCGGCGGGGGGTTTCCGAGTGCCCAATTCCTTGTTCCCCGCAGTGCCTCCGGTGATCCGGGTGTACCCCGAGACGCAGGCGCAGGAGCCCGGCGTGTCCGCCAGCCTCAGATGTCACGCCGAGGGCATCCCTAATCCCCGAATTACCTGGCTCAAGAACGGCATCGATATCACGCCCCAACTGTCCAAACAGCTCTCGCTCCTCGGTAAGAACAGAATTTTCATTAATTAAAGTATTGTAGATGGGGATTAAGGAGGATTATTTTGCACTTTAAACCAGAAGTTCTTGTACTTTGCTAAGCCGCAGTTGTTGGAAATCGTGTTACAAACCCCCTGTTCTTTCTTTTTATCTCTTTCTCCTGTGAATTCCTCGGGAAATGCGGTATCGATTGATGTAAGTGGGGAAGGCGTTCTGTTCAAAGGCAGCCTGCCTGCTCCTCCACTGCCTGGTTTCTTGGGCACAGCACATCACAAGAGAAACGCATTAAATTATTTGAAGAGAAATCCATTAAATTATTTGTTCAGGTCTAAGCCCACACTGGATGAGGGGCAGCAGAGAATCAGGCACACGCTGGGCTCTCTGAAGGAATTGGGCTCAGCTCCTGTTGGTCCCTGTTCAAATGAGGGTGCACCAGACCCAGCAAAAGGCAAAAATACTTATTTTCAATTTTATGTGTGAAAATATGAACACCCCCCTAATACCTGCCCCAGTCTGGCTGTGGTGGGTTGCAGCCCTCAGCCAGTGTGGGCAGCACCGATGTCCCTGCATGTTGGGTGTGGTAACTCAACATCTTTCAGAGGTTTTAGGCAATGGTCCCACTCTGGAAAGCAAAATGGTAGGAAGAACTGTAGAGAGACCCCTCCCAAACCAAAGGTTTTGGTGATCCGATAAAATGCAGTTTGCAAATTTGAAGTTATTTTTTCTTCACTAAAGCCAAAGCAGTTTTTTAACAGGAAGAAGAAATAAATGAAATGTAATTTATTACTGGTTCTCGGGATTGCTCTTTGTTCTTTTCTGGTGTGGAGTGTGTATGTGCTAAAGGAAAGAAGCAAAACATCATGAGAATCCCCAGAAACCTGTAGTTCCATATGAGGAAACAGGTCCATATGAGCCATCACTGAGTGGCTGTGGCAATGGAAGGCGATTAAGGACAGGAACAGCAATTAGCAGTGGTGAGAAACTCTGTTTATGAGTGTCTTTCTTCCAGCAAATGGAAGTGAACTCCACATCAGCAGCGTTCGGTACGAGGACACTGGTGCCTACACCTGCATTGCCAAAAACGAGGTGGGAGTGGACGAGGACATATCTTCACTTTTCATCGAAGATTCAGCAAGAAAGACCCGTAAGCTTCATTTTCCATGGATTGATTTCTTTAAAGGATGTACAAATGGGATGGCATACATGTAATTTAATAGCTCAGGCCATTGCATGCAGTTTGTTGGACTGTTCCATAAGGTAGTGACAGTTCTGACTGCACTTTGATCAGAGGGTTGGATACTTTTTTGGGTAGGAATCACTCAGAGAAGGTAAAATCTTGCCCAGGACAGTGGTGCCTTTCATGTGCCAGAAGTACACTGAGTGTGGGCTGGGTAACAGCTTTATTAGAGTAGAAAATTTGCCATAACTTTAGATATCAGAGAATCCAAAATGTAGTATTTTGTCAAATTCTATAAATCTCATTGATTTCTGTATGAGATTTCTTCTTTTGAAGCCAGTTACCAGTCGAAGTTCTCAAATATTTAGATGTTTGAAAAATGTAGTGATTAAATTATTTCTTTTACCTGTTTTTACATCACTAACTAGCAAAATAGGTTTCTCTCAGTGTGAAATTATCTTCAGCTTCAAAGACAAATATTCTTCCCTCCTGTCTCCTGGAGGAGTGTGGCAGTGTTATCGTGACCACACTGTCCCCAAAACACAATTACTGAAGGAGCTGATTAGTTGCCCCAATGGAAAAACTCCCAGAGGCCTGATCCTTCCTAATTCTGCCATCTTAACTGCTTGGGACATTGCCTGGTTTTATGGTGGTACTAAAAGTCTAGGTGCAAATGGGATTTTTGCTGCTTTTCTGGCTGTTAATATAGAGCAAGAATTGGAAACAAAGTTACCCATAAATATATTCTCCTTGTGGAGAATCTTTGGAAAATATATTCTATTCTTCATTAACCAGATTTATGTACTCTTTTTAACACTGGTCGTTTTCCCTTGAATACTGGAGCAAAGGAAATTACAGGATGTTGAGAAATAATTGGATCTATCTTAAACAGAAGTTCAAATGCAGGTGTACTTTCAAAGTGTATCTGAATTCTAAAAGAGAATGTGGTTGCATGAAGATCCAAGGAAAAAAGCAGCCAAATGTGTGGCTGCTGTAGCTGCCAGTCTCAGGATTCTTCTGAAAGATGTTGGTGGACCTGGCAGTGCTGGGTTAATGGTTGGACTTGATGATCTTAGAGGTCTTTTCCAACCTTAATGAGTCAATAATTCCGTGTCATGTTTCCTTGTTGAACCCTGCACAGGCAATCCCAGCCTGTGCTGTGCCTCCAGCTGCATTTGAAGGGAGCAGCTTCTCTTTGGGAGGTCACTGATCTTTGCACAGGCTGCAGTCCCCCTTCATTTCAGGCAGGACTTTTTCCACAACAAAGTTTCTGAATTGTCTCTAGAGGGGCAAATGTATTTAGAACTCTCTGTCTTTCCTGATATTTTACTTGAATGAATGTTACAAAGTTTTCACCAATTAAACAGTTCATGTAAACGTGAGTATTTATTCAGTTACTTGCTACAATGAAAGTTTTGACATTGTTTTGTTGTTTTTTTTCTTTTCCTGGTTATTTTCTGGCTTTCCCAATATTCTGATGCTGCAGTTGCAAACATACTGTGGCGAGAGGAAGGTACTGCAGTAAAGTTCTTTTGTTGTAGTGATAATGTGCTTGTCTGCTTTAATAATTCCATGATGGGCCATTCTCCACTGACTTACCACTAACCCTGTCAGCTTTCACAGTTACCAGATTAAGTACAGACCAGACATTTAAAAGCTAAGTTATTCAAATAAGAGATGTCACTCTCCTACCTATAACTTCTTCCATTTTCCCACTCTGAAATAAGGGATGACCATAAAATATATAAAAATATGAATTTTATATGTACTGCCACAAATGTGAGTAGCCTGAGATTCTGAAGCTGCATTAACAATCACGCAAGTGTCAGAAGTGCTCCCAAATTACCATAATTGAACAAGGAAGGCATAAATTCAATACACTGCATTTTTAAGCAAGCAATTCAAGCTCTTCCTTTCCAGTAGCATGTATTGATGTGTTCTAGGTGAGCAGCAGAAATTGTGTTCTTGACTGTTAGGCAAAAAAAACCTAAACCACAACAGATTTTCTTCCTTCTCTCTGTTAAATCGATGCAGGGTAAAGGTTGCCCCATTTCTCCTTGTTTTAATTGGCAGTTAAGATCTCTGGTTTGATCAAATTTATAGTGTGCCCTGCTCAAGGTCAACATCTGTGTGTCTTGGAAGCCAAATTAGGAAAAATAAACCATCCGAAGAAGCTAATTGACCCAAAGATATTATGGAGGCCCTTGAAGTGAAAAATTGTCTGATTTTGTGCATGCTTGTACTGTCATAATTCCCAAAACATCCCGTAAGGTGCATCATGCAATGGCCCAAGGGGCTCTCCCAGAGGTTGGCCATCTGCCCCTGGGGTTGTGGAGCCATGGGGTGTGGATGGGGACCCTCAGGCTCATGGAGGGCTGTGGGCAAGGTGTCCACTCACTGCAGGAAGGGTCTGGGGTTGAAGTTCTTAGATCTGCCAGCTGCATGTGAGGCAGATGGGACCTTGGTGTCCTTCCAGCTGGGTGGGAAAGGTCTCTGTGCAGTGACAAACTGCTGTGGGCCATGTCCCCCTGCCCAGTGCAGACACCCTCCCTCCATCCCCTGACTGCTCTGGGAAGGGCTGCCCCACTCCCTTTGCCCCTTCACAGGTGGTGCCTCCAGGACCCAAAACAGCACTTTGGTTTCCTGTCCTCGGCATGGAGCTTTCTCCATGGCTGGGGCTTGGCACAGAGGATTTTAGGGGCAGAAGGAAGGTGCCAGTGCTTAGTGAGTGGTGCTCCACCCCGGTGTGCCTCTGTTGGCTGCAAACAGGCACACAGAGCAAATGCACTGCATGAGCTCTGAGCCATTCCAGCCCAAGCCAAATGCAGCTGCCTGGAGGTCAGGAGAGGTGGCACAGCCACCTAACCCAGCACTTCTTCCCAAATACCCCCAAGTGCCTGGTGCAGGGCCCTGAGGAGGCTCTTCACTGCTGATGTTCCTGTAAATGGCATTACAGGCACTAAGAATTGCTGTCTCCCTTCTGCTTGCAAATGAAATCTCTGGGGCTTCTAATCAGTCCAGCATCTTCTGCACAATGTTGTTTATGTACAGCATCCCTTCTGCTCCTTTTTAAAGAAAGCAGTTGGATAACCCTACCAGATGCAGAAGTACAATAATATTTAAAGAACAGCTAAGAAGTTGGTTGCAGAAAGTCTTATTATGATTTTGCTAAACAATATGGACTTACTGCTTATCAACCTTGCACATTTTAAATAAAAGTATGAGCAATGTGGAGGTAAAACATGGGCAGTAAAAGCAGATTTACTACTGATGTTCCTAAACAATTCAGTATCTGTAGAGCAGGTTTATTCCCCTGCCTGTGTTGTTCTGTAGTATTTGATGGGCACATTTGTTCCAGACAAAGAGTCCGTCAAACAAACTCTAAGCACGTGGAATCCTGGCACAGAGAGGGCTGGAAGACAGGAATGGTATTTTTGTTTTTACATTTTCATGTATTCTTTCAATTCCATTAAAAATGAATTTTCTATACAGGTGAGGTATGTTGCCCTTCCTTATGCCTTTAGTTTTTGAACTGGTTGTGTCATCCAACCTGAAAAAAAGAAAACCTCTCCTCATTAGTGCCCCAATTCCCAATATAGTACCTGCCTTACTGGTATAAATAATACAAAATACCCCACTGCCCACCTATGTACTGAAATAATCCCCTGGACCAAGGAGTTGCAGCAGTAGAATCAGGAGTGGAATCTGTTTTACTGGTGTCCATGAGATTGTTTAGGATGTACCCCAATCAAGATTTAGAAAAGCTTCATAAGTCACAGTAAAGCACCTACTTTGTCTGGTAAAAAACCTGCTTGGTCTAAAAATCAGTGTAAAGATCAATCTCTAAAAAAAAAAATAATTTAAATTGATGAACTTTTTTAAAAAGAGAGTACCTGAATGCTCTCAGTAATTTGTAACATATTTGAATCAGTCAGCAGAAAAACTTGGGCTCATTTTATTCTAAAATAAGTGGTGGGACTTACCAAGTCAAGACTCTAAACCTGCTGGGTAAAATTATTGTCATAGCATTTTTGTGGGTAATTAAGGTCTTACTTCTTAAACACACCCTCATTGTAATGGGATCATCAGACAAAATCACGCTACTATTGTGCATGAAAATAATAATAATTAGCATCTTCACAGTGGTCATAATTGATTGCCTGCCTGTTTCCACTTCTTAGGATTAAAATCCTTTCTCATGGAATATGTGCACTCATTCCAGGCCAGGGTCAAACTCTGCCCTCTGATGTGTTCACTCAAATCCCACTGAGGCAGGTGGGAGTTGTGTGTGTGCTGGGAGGGCAGGTTTTGGTCCAAAGTGCCCAAATGAAATGTTTTACCAATATGCTTGGAACAAAATTAACCCTTAGTCCATAAAAGAACTTAGTCCTCAGTGGAATTTTGGTAGCTTTTTTTTCCTACATGCATGATCCCTCACTGTGGCATCACATTTAAGGATCTCCTGTACCCACCTGATGCCCCAACTGGGGGATTTCTGTGCTATGGTTTAGAGAGACTCAACTTGAACGTTGTGAGTGCAGCAAACATCACGTGCTGAGACATTTGTACTCTGAAGCCACTGATTTGGCACCAAAGCAGGGGTTTTTAGCACCAAAAAAAACCCTTCTAGCCTTACTACATACTATGTATTTTACAAAATTTTCCAAAAATGCATTTATCCAAATTATCCATGTTTTGACTGTGAAGTTTTCTGTGATGACTTAGATCTCAATCCTGCAAACACTTCAGAAATGTGAGAAATTCTGTCGCTGTGAGCTGTGCTTGGAGCTGCCACCACAGGACCAGCCAAGGGAATTTTTAACACTCAACACTGTTCCATAGAACCAGGACCTTATTTCTCCATGAAATTAATTAGAAATTACAAATGATAACATCACCATTTGTTGGCAGATAAGTACACTCTCAACACTGCTGAGGTGACAGTGCTCATTGCAAACACTTTCTGGTGGTGGTGTGAAAAAGATAGAATGATGCTTGGATCTTTGGAACTAGAGTGAAAAGATCCTCAACATTTCTTAAACATGCTCATTGCTGCAACTGCATGTAGCTGAAGAACAACCAAATTATCAGTGTTTTAAGGTGTTTCTTCATGACAGAAATGATAAAATACAATCTCCTAACAGCAAAGCAGTGATGATCAGCCAGTTTTCCAAATCTCCTGGAATGCCCCAGTTGGATAAATGAGTGCTGTTGTGTTGCTGAACTACTCCACATTTGTGAATTACACTTTGCAAGATTTCAAAAATGTATTTATTTTGGTGGCTGTAGTTAGTTCATCCAGATAGGTTAAGAAAATAGACAAATCTGTATATTTTCATCCATGGAACAGATGCTGAGCACTTCCATTTTGCATGGCAGTTACAAGAGATCAAGTTGCCTGTAACAGGATGACCTTCAGATTAATTTTAACTAAAGCTTTTCTTTCAGTTCTCAAGTTATTATCAGTCTGGTTTTGATGAAATCATAGGGAAAAAAAAAAAAACCTCCTGATCTGAGGGAGTTAGCAGTGCAATACAGGGGTTTCTTGTGATCAAATCCTGCTTTGGTACCTGTTTCCAAGAGCTGACCACAGTTATTTGAGTACAACTACTGCCACCAAGGCAATGCATTTTTGAATGTGTCTGTACCTCCTCACTCCTTGAAGCCCTCGTTGTGACATGAACTTTGATTTTGTGAATGCACCAACTGCATCCAAATGACCAACTTTTATGTAAGGCAGATTTTGTTTGCTGGGGGAGGAGGGTGAGTCCTTTAAGTCCTAACAGCTATGGGTACATACCAAAAAAAAATCCCACTCTTTTTGCTTTATGCCCCTTCAAGGCCTGAGTGTGGGGAATATGTTCTATGTCTTTTCTGATGATGGGATCACGGTCCTGCAGCCAAACGAATGTGAAATCCGGAGACACATCAGGCCCGAAGAGAGGATTTTCACCACTTATGTAAGTCCTAAGCCCAGCAGCTACAGCTGGGAAACTTCCTGTTAATCTCTTCAAAGGTTGTTATTGCTGAAGGACCTGTTTGCCACGGGGGTGTTTGGAGCTGGGTGGGTTTTGTGCAGCATCCCTGAGGTGTAACATCTTCTCTGGAAAATCAAGGGAACCACGGAAGTTCTAAGGCTGCCGTGGAGGATTAGTGACATGCTGCAGAGAATTTGACTAGTTTTCATGTAAGCAAAGACTTCCATTTGTCCTCTTTGATCTGTTTAGTTATCCGTGCCCAAAAGTTGTAGCTGGGCTTTGGAGAAGGTACAGAAGTCAGGAGCAGAGAGATGCACACATCACTCACTGTGCTCCTTTTACTGATGGCTCCACAGGCAGAGCAGTGGGTCCTTTGGGCTGCTTCCTGCTCTGTAGAAATGGTTTCCCATGTTAAACCCCAGCAGGGAGGTGAATAGGAATGCCAGAAGATGGTTATGCCATGTGGGTCCTGTGCATCTTCTGCCACAGAAACAGAGCCCTGAACCTCGTCTTTGCTGCTGGCACTTTTCTGTCAGCACTGAGTTTACTTAACCCTTGCTTTAGGAAATCCCAAGGAACATTTGTTCAGGTGTCAGTGGATGCCAAGCACTGTGGAGCTCAGCATGACCAGTGGGTCACACGTGCCTGGAGGCTCTGGGAGGCCAGAGCTCTCAGTGACCTGTGCCATGTACTCCTGTGCAGTAACACACATCATGGATATCCTCCTGAAAATGTCAATTCTCATAAAACCCAGTGCTGAAATACATCCAGAAATGCTTTTTTTAGTTACTCCCTTATTTAGTTTTTATTTTTTAAAAAGGGAAGCTTGGATTGTGGCTCTCTTCCAAAAAAAAAAGACTCAGCCTTGCTTTCAATTTTGGGAGGAATAGAAGGGGACAATCACTGTTGTGAGCCCTGCAGGCTGGGTCAGGCTCTGCTGCTATGGGTCAAGATCTTCTTGTGAGTCTGTATTTCTTGTTTTCTAAATCTCGATGTATTTGTGGTTGATATTGATTTTTTTTTCCCCACTAGATTTTAATATACCTTGGAAGAAATCCAGACTGATGCTCACCCCAGGGCTGGTCCTTAGTGGATAATATTATTAAGCCACACTTGAGCTGTTGCTTCTCAAAGGCAGAAATCTTGTGTTTCTTTTCCAAAGAGCTGTAAATATCGAAGAGGTGGTCCTGGAGAAACAGCTTGAAAAGAATAAAGGAGAGAGGGCACTTAAGGAAATAATGTCAGCACAGTGGTGGGCGTAAAAGGGATTTTCAGCATCATCACTTGGCTGCCTTTCAGAGACACCTCTGAGGGTTTCCTACAGATATCATAGAGCCCTTTCCCTTGATCTGGGGATGGTTGACCTTTTTTTCCTCCCTTTTGCCTTTTACTATCTTGAGTGTTTTCTACATAGGCAGTGACAGCAGCCTGCAACTTCAGGAGGGATTCTACAACAAAGGTTTCATTTGCTATTAGAGGGCACAAAAGCAGGTAGAGCAGCTGAGCTGCACTGCAGCAGAAAGGCCTGTGACCTTTCCCTGCTCCTCTTGGCTTGGATGGATATTCTGTTGTGAGACCTGAGGATGAGGAGAGCAGGTTGGAGGCTGTCAGGTGCTTGGCTGTGTGAACAGCTGCTGGAGGCCCAAATCTGAGCTGGTGTAGCATCTTTAACTTGCCTTAGTGTCCATTCCCAGCCTGGCTGGAGGGACAGAAAGGAAAATGCAACCAAGCTGTTGAGTCTTGTATATTCAACTCTTACTCATGGTCTCCACCAAGGCACCTACCAACAGAGCTGTGCTGCTTAGAGGTGATATCTTTTTATCCATAATTGTTGCACATGGTGTGAATCTGGTCCTGTGAAGGGCCAGGAGTTGGACTCAATGATCCTTGTGGGTCTCTTCCAACTCAGGATCTTCTTTCTCTCTTTTCTCTCTTTATTCTCTTTATTCTCTTTTCTCTCTTTTCTCTCTTTTCTCTCTCTTCTCTCTTTCTCTTTCTCTTCTCTTCTCCACAGGACTCAGTGAGTGGAGGATCAGAGACAAAATATAGCATCAGGCAGCTGTGAACAGGATTTGGTCCAAAGCAGCAGGATTTGGTTCCTTTTGAACAGGGGAAGTTTCTGGTGCTGTAGGATCCTGCCTGTTTTGCTGCTGTTTCCCTGAGCACAAGTGTTTTAGAGCATGTTCTCCTGCACAGAAAATGAAGACTTTATGAAAAATATGAAGCAGTGGTTCAGTTAATGTAAATCCTTATTTTTTCAAAGCACAGAGTGATATTTCTGTTGCTAATAAATGCTGACAGCACTGCAAGCCTTGATGAACCTCAGTGCACTTCAAAAGATCAATCCATGGGCTGTGTGGTTATTTAAATTCAATATATGTTTGCAGGAGGTCCAGCTGTTTCGTGTCACTGTACAGAGCCAGGCTGCAGTGTGGTACATGATAAATTAATTATTTCATGTTTTCCAGGAAAGAAAGGGGAAAAATATAATCCTATCAGAATCCCCAGGGATTTTTTTCCAATGGTTTTCAGGTCTAAGCTTCTTGCTGCTCCAGGCCCTGAACTTGTAGGAATTAAATCTTTTTTTTCTTTTCCCTCAGGAGGAGATCTGTCCTAGAGTGGAAGGTGAAGACACTCAGTCCTGCCTCTGGGCTTCAGCAGTCAATGTCAGAGACAAGTACATTTATGTGACACAGCCTAAGCAGAACAGAGTCCTGATAATTGATATCCAGACTCAGAAAGCCATACAGGTACTTACAAGTGAATGTGTTATTCACTGTTGGCAAAAGACTCAATACAGGACAAAAAAATTAGCTCTTTGCCCAGTGGATCTCCTGACATTACTAAAAAGCTGGACCTGTGTTGCTTTCACCTGTGGGGTCACACTGTCATTCCTTGTTCTGTAACCTGACAGAAAAAGACTCCTCTGGGGGTTGGAGTTCATAGTCTCAGGGCTGCATCTGCAGCCAGGCTTGCTGTGAGTCTGGTAAAGTGATGCTGGGATGAATTTCTGGCTTAGCTGCCTGTGCTGGGTCATCAGCAGGTTGGGAAGAATGAGCTGCTGTGGGTACAGTTTAAGCACAAATTGGCCCCTGATCTACTGGCTGTAAGTAACAGCTTAAGATGGAGTGATGTCTACCCAGGAAATGGCAGCAGAGCCAAATGTTTGTGCTGCTGCTGGTCCCCCAGCTGCTCTGAGGGCAGAGCTGCACAGGGAGTGTCCCAGGGTGCATGGGATGCTTGCAGTGAACTGATGTCATATTTGTCATGGGCCTTTGGGCCACTTTGTAAATAACTGTCTCTGGGTTTTTTTAAGTCCTTGGATGTGGACCCATTACCAACCAAATTACATTATGACAAGTCCCACGACCAAGTGTGGGTGCTCAGCTGGGGGGACATGAGGAAATCCTCAACCACACTGCAGGTGAGTCCTGACCTGCCAGAGCCTTTGCTCTTCCTGGGCTCAGCATCACTGGCAGCACGTTGGTGACTGGTGGGTTGCAGGTAATTAACAGCATTTAATGGTCTGGATATAAAGCTGCTGTTTGATTTGCATATCCAGTGTGTTTTATTGAGCCCTCCTCTGTCCATCCTCACATATTTTTCCTGCTGTTTAATTTGTTTCTGAGCAATGACTGTGCCGCAGGCTGGCAGCAGGGCTCTGGTGGCAGAGCCAAGTGCCATAAAGTCATACAGCAAGGGCTGGCAGCTGGATAAGAGCAGGACAAGCCTGCTGTGCTCCACAGCACTGCTGAGACACCTCAAATCCTGAGGTCAGTTTTGGGCCCCTCACTCCAAGGCAGGCACTGAGGGGCTGGAGTGTGTGTAGGGAAGGGAACGGAGCTAGGAAGGAGCTGGAGCAGCAGGAGAACTGAGGGAGTTGGGGGGGCTCAGCCTGGAGAAAAGGAGGCTCAGGGGGGACCTTCTGGCTCTGCAAGTCCGTGACAGGAGGGGGGACTGGGGGGGGGGGGTCAGGCTTTGCTCCCAGGGAACAAGGGACAGGAGGAGAGGAAACAGCCCCAGTTTGTGCCAGGGGTGGTTGAGATTGGATATTAGCAGAAATTTCTTCACTGAAAGGGTTGTCCAGCCCTGGCACAGCTGCCCAGGACAGCAGTGCAGTCACTGTCCCTGGAGGAATTGTAGACGTGTAGATGTGGCACCTGAGGACATGGTTTAGTGGTGGCCTTGGCAGTGCTGGGGGAATAGTTGGACTCGATGGTATTAGACAATTTTCCCAACCTCAGTGATTCTCTGATTCTATGGATCTCTCGCAGTAAAATTCAAAAAAAAAGGAGCTCTCTAGGGCATGAAAAAACCCCCATAAATAGCAAAACCAAAACCTCAGGGACAAATTCTGTCACTGGGTGTCAGTGACTCCACTGGAGGGGTGCCAACGAGGTCCCTGGAGCTCCTCCACGCTCAGCACCATCAAACCCACGGTGATGCTGGGACACAGCACTGCACATGAGTGTGGGCAACTAAATTAGCTTCTGCTTCTGGATCACCTTGACAGATTCACTCTTCCATTAACAGTACAGACACATGGAGAGTAGTCATCTAATTGGGTGTTTTGCTGCTGCTGTGTGTTATATGACAGAGTTGACACCAGAGCTGATTTGATCCATCCAGACAACCCTTCTCTAGTAGTTATTTTCTGGCCCTTGCTGCCCAACCTTTCTGGAAATACAGGTGTCATGTGAATACTCCTGCCAGAAATGTGTGCTGGTAAGTCTACATTAAAGCACTCCCTAGGAGGCAGAGAAGAAAAGTGTCTGTGCTTTCTGACCTAAAAACCTACAAACCTGGAGTCTTCGTTAGTCCTGGGGTTGCCCAAGGCTTCACTGGAGATGCTGCTCCGTGAAGATGGGATGAGCCATTCCCACCAGCCACATGCTCCATCCAAGATAACGACTGCAGACTGTCCATAATAAAAACTGGAACAGCTACTCCATCATGGGTGATTTCAGGAAGACACCAAAACCAGAAAGGGGGTGAATAAATGAGGGTTTGCAAGGCAATGCCACCAGGTCATCTCACAGGGGGATGAGCAGTTTCCTGTACAGGGTAAAAGGGGACAAAATGGGCTCTCTTTACCCTTTCTGACTTAATTTCTTCCATCCAGCTGTGAGAGGTTTCTGTAATTAAAGTAAAGATGGCACAAGCATGTCATTATTAAGAAGAACACACCACCTGCACAGTTGGAAACTTGTTAGAGGGCTCCAGCTCTCAGATAGTCCTTTCTGTTATCTTTATGAAGTGCAGTTACACACAAAGAGGTGAGATTAGCATCAGCATCAGCAGATCCTTTCTTTTTTTCTGACCTTCTTTACAAAAAAGTGGGCAGTGACTAATTTAGCAAAGTTCCTCCTTAAAACCTGCAGTGGTTACTTGCAGACCTGCAATAAAACATCTTTTGTTAACAAAGATACTGCTGCAGAGGTTGATTTAAATTTCCACTCATGCTCTGGAAGTCAGGGATTCATCAAGCTGCCCGTGCAACCAACTAATGGGATACTGTTGTTTAGCCATTACTGGCTTGTGGTAAGCAAATGTCTGGCCTCCTGAAAGCACTATGCAAGGGTGGACATCCTTCTTGAGCAATCTAATTGGAAGAAATCTAAATGGCATGACCAGAACAGCTGTCTGAACTAAACCTTTTAGGGATTTAGCATCTCTTTAATGAATTATGTTGCTATAAATTCAAAGCAACGACTGTTGCATGTTAGAGCAACAGAAGTTCCTAACGAATGGACTAAAATCATCTTGAACCCAGCAATAAATTTGAGTATTTAGCATTTTAATTATTGAAAGGTTCTCCTTTCCAGAGCAGTGAAGGAGCTGAGTTCCCCTGGCCGTGAAGATGTGTCCTATGCTGGAGGCCAGGACCAGGGGACAGCCAAAGGGTCCTTCTCTGCCCCTGCCTGAACTTTACATGGTGCTATAGGCAGATGACCAATTTTTCTCCTTCAAAGTGATAATTAGCTGCTGTGAGTTACTGTTTGATCCTTCAAGCTGGTAAATTATCGCTGTGCATTTAAGTGAGATTAATAAATGTGACCATGAAATAGGTGTTTACTTTAGACAGTGAGGGATGAATTATTATGGTCCTAGTGTTGTCATACTGCTTCAGCTCCTGCATGACTGCTCTTTCTCAAGATATAAACCACTTAGGAAAGTCAAGTTGTGTACTTACCTTACAAATGTCAAGCCTCAAATACCATTTATTAGCACAACTTTTCAAGACATCGACACCAAACAGTGTTTTGAAGTCATTAATCAATTAAAGCCTGGGAAGAGCCACTGGGCCCCGTGCCTGTGTGTAATCTGTGTTTACCTTTCTGCTTTACTCCCTGCTCCTCCTGTGCTCAGCCTGCTGTGTTTGTTGTAGGTGATCCCAGAGGCGAGCGCGGGGGAGGATCCGCGGGTGATCCGCACGCCCTTCCAAGGAGTGGAGGATTTTTTTATACCACCTACAAATCTTATCATTAATCATGTCAGGTAAGAAGTTATCTTAATGAGCAGTAATGGTGACCAGGCTCCTCCCTTCTCATAACCTCAGAGCACTTTGCAAGTATGAATGAGTGAATGAATGAATCTGAGAGGAAGCTGGCTGCTTTTACTCCCATTTTCACATGTGAAATGGAGAAATGGTTGAGCAAATTGCCAGTAGTTATTCAGCTAATCAATAAAACAGCAAGAGACAAGCCTGGATTTCCCTTGGACCTTGGCACAGACATTCAAGGCACTCACCTTGGACAGCCATCCCTCCTTGCAGCTTATGACACTCTGTCCTGGCTTGCTTGTGCCAGGAGTTTGATGGCCCAAAAATCACCTTTTCTTTCCTCCAAACCATTTTATGGATCTGGGCAGAAACCTATGTCAAGGATTTATTGCTTGAAGTGGTAAAAGTGTACTCTGCCTGAAGCAGAAGGTTCTTCCACGTGTTTCCAAGTTGGATCCCTGCGTGGGGTGTGTGGTTTGAGCAGAGAAATGGTATGCACTGCACATTAACAAAATAAACCTCCATGAACCATCAGTTTTGAATGTTAATGTGATGTAGTGGTTAATGAGATTGTGTAACTAACATACTAATAACTTGGAGTAATACTGGCTGCTTCCCAGCAGGCACAGGAAGCCTCCCATTAACATTATCAGAATTGATGATAACTGCACAGCAATTCATACTGTTCTTTCCATGTTACAACATAACAACTCTTAAACCATCTTCTGTCTCCTATATAGTTTAACTAAGCAAAACTCTCAAAAAACCATAATGTAACTCCTTACATTAATCTTAGGTTTCCTGCAGGGAGCACTGGGAGGGGGGGGATCACACTTAAATGATTATATATTGAATCTGTTCCAAAATAAATAACTTTTCTCCCAGAAACACAAAATAATGATGCATAGCTCATGGCTGTCACTTGTAATTTCTCTCTACTTCATTTTTCCAGTTTTCCCTCAAAATTTCATTGTGACTAATAGTAGTGCCAGGAGGTAAATGACTCTGCTGAATGTTAAAGCCTGAGCTGAGTGGGGTTCAGAGACAGGAAAGTGGAACAGTTATGCTTTATTTGTTTGTTTGTTTAGTTGTCTTTTTGCTTGAATGTGATTAGTTGGCTGTATGCAGATTCCATAAGAAATATTAAATGTAGGTTCTTGTCTATAATTTCCCGTGTGCAAAGCTGCAAATGCTGTGCCTGATTTCCTGTTGCATTTGTTCAGAGCCAGATCTCTGTCCGTTCTCACTCACCCTCAGCCCAGAAAAATAATTGCTTGCAGTCTAATGAGACTCATTGAGATCATGTTCTAAACTATCCACTCAGAAACAATGAATGGCAATACCAGCATTTCCCAGGAAGGTGAATATTTAAGCAGTCTCTTTCACAAGCCAAAAAATATTTGTATGCAAATATTCCTGCATATGTATTTCAGCTGCCTCTTATTTCAGATGGATATCTAGAAATGCATCCATTTTTATTGGTTCCCAGGGTAGCTTGTTGTCTGTTGAAAACTCTCCAAGTGCAAGTTTTGCTTTGTGATTTCAGATCACAGATTTCATGCAAGGGCTGGGCCTCTTCTGCAGCTGTGGGCACATAAAATACATCCTGACCCACTTCTTTAAATGAAAGTTTATGATAAGAACCATTTCTTAACTTCTTCAGGCGTTTGGCCAAGTATTAAGGAAGTCTTGGGGAAAAAAAAAATGCTGTAAGGGAAAGCACTTTTTAAAGTGTACTTAAAATGCACTCATCCAGGAGAAATACAAGTGTCATATCCAATTTCCCCACACACAGTGCGCTACAGCTCTCCACTGCAGATATTTTGTGAAGTCTCTAATGGATGGGAGTATAATGGGGAAATGAAAGGCTTAGCCCAGTGATTTTCATGGGATCATTCACTGCATTGGCTCGTTCCTCAGAAGTGAAATCATTGCTGAGTGTCTCACTGACAGATGGATTAAGAATAAAGAAACAAACCCAGTGTTTCAAGCAAAATATATATTGTCTGCACGCAAGCACGTCGTCCTCCCCATTTCACAAGGCAATTTTACATCTTTTGGGGAAGAGATACAACACTAAGCACTCACTTCATTTCCTTCTGTCTGCATTGAACGGATGAAAAGATGCTCGATGTAAAATTAGTTTTTGTAAGCCAGTGCCAGTGACCTGTGAATCCCAGGAACACAAACAGGCTGTTTCTATAGGCTCTCTTTCTCAAATTAAGCAGAAACCTTTCCTGGCTATTCCTGACCTTTTCTTGTCTTCAGCAAAGGTCAGATCTGTTGCAGCATATATCTTTTACAGAACATTTATTCTCTGCTCTCTGTTTCCTGCCCTGTCTTGAGACAGAAAATCAAGACCCCTTATCTTCAGGGCACCCTGGTTATGTTCCTCAAGAAATGTTTTACGCCTTCCCTGGGCTGCCAGGGTGGTGTTTAACACAGTCTGCTCTGCACCTGAGCCTTGCCAGCTCCTGCACTGTCCCCAGGCACCACCGGTACCAAACACACATCACAGCTCCCCTCTACTGCTGTCATTTAAGAGATGAGGTTAGACATGCTCTTCATTTGGTGGTTATACATTATATTATATATTTATGATATTATATTATATTTATTTATGTATTATATTATCCTATATTATATATAGTTGCTCTTTGACCCCAGCCTGGCAGCAATATGCTTTATTTTGAATGTTCTTCTGTTTGGGGTTTGAAGGTGTGAATATATATTGAATTACATCACTGTAGACCTCAGACAGATTAAATACAAACCTGGTCAATAGTAACCTACAGAACACCCAAGCCTTGGCATCATTTCTATCCCAATAGAAAAACATTCAAAATAAAGCATATTGCTGCCAGACTGGGGCCAGAGAGCAACTATATACAATATAAGATAATATAATATATAAATATAATACATAAATATAATATATAAATATGATATCATATAATAAATATACAGTATAATGTATAACCACCAAATGAAGAGCATGTCTAACCTCATCTCTTAAATGACAGCAGCAGAGGGGAACTGTGATGTGTGTTTGGTACCGGTGGTGCCTGGGGACAGTGCAGGAGCTGGCAAGGCTCAGGTGCAGAGCAGATTGATTTCAACTCTTGGAGATTCAAATGCCCAACCACATATTCAAACTTCCAGGATCAGGTTGCAGATTTGAACTGAAATACAATATATCCCTCCTTTCAGGATGTTTTAGAAGCACTAAAATACAGAAAAGAGACGGCATTATTCCATACGCTTCCAGAACCAACAGGACAGATTTTCCTAGTTCTGCTGACTTCCCTCTTTGCTCCAGCCTGTCCCCGTGTCTCCAGAGGTGACCTCAGTGTCT
Organism: Chiroxiphia lanceolata; assembly: GCF_009829145.1. NCBI lineage: Eukaryota > Metazoa > Chordata > Aves > Passeriformes > Pipridae > Chiroxiphia > Chiroxiphia lanceolata. The sequence goes on from NC_045651.1 coordinate 17,654,060, forward strand.
CGTTTCCCGTTGCAGGTTCGGCTTCGTTTTTAACAGATCCAAACCGGCAGTTCACAAGATCGACCTGGAGACCGTGACCCACGTCAAGACCATCAGCCTGCGGGCGCGGGGCTGCGCTCCACAGGCCATGGCCTACACCCACCTGGGCGGCCACTACTTCATCCAGTGCCGGCGGGGCCGCACGGGCACCGCGTCCCCCCAGCTCGTCCTGGACAGCGTCACCGACGCCGTCGTCGGCCCCAACGGCGCCGTGTCGGGCTCCCCACACGTGTCCCCCGACGGGCGGTACCTGGTCAGCGCCGACGGGGACGGCGGCAGGATCGCGGTGCAGGCCCTGACCGTGCGGGGGGAGATCCGGCTGGTTTATGACTTACAGACGAACACGCGCGTGTCCGATCTGACGTTCCAGCCCTCCTTCACCGAAGGCAATCAGTACTATGTGTACGCCGCCTCACATCGGCAAACAGATGTGCTTTTTGTGGAGCTGTCGACGGGGAAAATGAACGTACTGAAGAACTTAAAGGACCCTATCACATCCAAAGACTGGCCCTGGAGCAGCTACAACAGAATTATGAAAGACAGTGGATTATTTGGACAGTATCTCATTACACCAGCTAAAGATTCATTGTTTGTTATAAACGGGAGGCAAAATACGTTACGCTGTGAGGTGTCGGGTGTAAGGAGGGGTAACACAGTGGTCTGGGTTGGGGAGGTATGAAAGGGCAGTAGAGGTGGAGCCTTCAGCAGGCAAGGACCAGTTGGACCTTTACACTGCAACAGATGAGCAGTAGCGTTGTATATTTTTACACTGGGAAAACAAAAAGAAAAAAAACAAAAAACCCCCTGTATAGGCTTCATGGTACAACACTGGTCTACTTGCAAGTTTTATAATATAAGGTATGCTCTGCTAATAGGAAGTGGTTTTGAAGGGATATTTTTTATTTGTGGGTATGATTTGTGGTTACGAGAAAAAAAATGCTGGGAAACAAATAATATCTCCACTGAGATATCGTATAAGCCACGAAACCCAGTGATTCTGTAGAACAAAACAGGTTTTGACTTTCCATACTGAGGAGCTTTTGTGTTATGTCCAAGCCATCAGTTTTCTTCCCTGCATCCCTTGCCCTTTGCACTGGCTGCCCCACCCCAGCACGGGGAGGCTGCAGCAGCGAGGACTGCAGTGAATATTCCCCTTTGGATGATGGGGGGACTAAGCATCAGAGCAGTTTTCAGCCCAGAGAAACCTGGGAGGGCAATTTAATGAAAGCTGATGGGTTTCCTCTGCAGGATGGCTTTGGGAGGATGCACAGATGTGGTTTCAGAAGGAGGCATCACAGAAATAGTAACTGTCAGCTCGCTCGCTTCCGCGCTTGATTTTGCTCTTGGTCCTACTGAAGGCAATGGGATGAGTCCCCCCTCTTCCAGTGAGTCTTTGTGTGATTGTGTTTGAGAAATTTGCCATGAAATATCCAGGCCATTACCCATCCAAGCCTGGGTAAAAGCCAGGAAACACTGAGGCGGGGAGGGGTCAGAGTTTGTAAACAATTTTGTTGAGAAGGTGGCATTGGTCTTTCAGCAGCTTGCAGTGCTGTCAGTTTGGGCACAATATGCAAAATCCGCTCTTTTGGGGGCAGAGAATTAGTTACAGTTATTCCCATAGGAGACAGAAACACTTCTAGACATCATTGGTTTTTCTCATTAAATATTTAGTAGCACTGAAGCCACTGGGTTCTTCATAAAATAGCAGTTAAAATGACAAGCGTTATTTTAATAGAAACCTCACTCATTTTCTAGTCATAGCCTTAATTGCCTATTTCTTTTCAGAAAAACCAGGAAACAATTCTTCTTTGTGATTTTTTTTCCCCTTCATGTTTATAGTACACTTGTTTATAGTCAATTATCTTTTAGTTATGAGCAAAGACACTCATGTAAAAGCGGCTGAATCATCCAAGAATGCAACAGCTGGCATTGAGAAATTTCAGTTGAGTTCCCATAAAAACACACAGCCATTTGCACACTGGGAAGATATAAAAACTTTTCTAGTTGCATTTTTGTAACTTTCTGCATCCATCACCATGAGGGAATGAGGGCAAGAGCAGCTGTGGCTCACGGAGCCGGGTGAGCAGCAGTGCCATCGGAGAGGTTGTATCCTCTGTACCACTTGGAAAATGTGGTCTTGAGGTGGGTGAAAACTCTCTGAAGGTAAATTTTGGAAGCTTTGGAGCCACCTGTTGGCCTTTGGAAAGACCCAGCTCATTTTGCCAGTGACCTTGTTGCCCAGAGTTTGTACAAAAGCTGCTGCTGAACATATCCAGTGATAGGTAGTGGTGTGGTAATTATTTTCCTCCACAGATGCTTAAAGTCACCCATTTCACTCCACACACAGAGGGATTTTAAGCAAGAAGGATGCTTAACACTGATGCTTTAAATGTTAAACTTTACCAGAAGAGCAGCATTTTAGCATGGCTGTAGGCCTGAAGTGTTTTAAACCATTTCAGTTCTATAGAGAATATAAAAATCTGTTCTGACAGACGAAGAAGGGGAGCTGAATCCTATGAATTCATTAAACATGGAGTCCTTGAAATTGCCCTTCAACTCCCCCAGGCTGAACGCTACATCTCTCTCACTTATGAGCCATAGGGGTTAGAAGAGACTCTTCCATCATTGCAACACAGACATGTGAGACAGATGGGCATAGCCCTCCTTTAGCAATGCATGGTGTCCATGATTTTCTACTCATCCCATTAGGAAACGTACCCATGTCAAGGAAAGGAGAAGACCAGCTTTGTAAGTACCTTTAAATATGCACAACTCCTTTCTTGAACAAAGCTGTATCCATCCATTGCAGCCATCCTAAATGTGTTTTTACCAAGGCCAAACACTGCTCTTGTGTTACCTTTTATGACTTCTTGAGTATTTTGTTATGCCTACGGTACGTTTTCCCTGTAGAGACGTTCATTGTGTCATAGATCAAGCAAATATTACTTTTTTAAGAATATTTAAAACAAAAAAAATCTGTATATATCTGTTCAGGTAAATATTCTTGAGGCTGGTTTATATATAGGCTGTGAAAGATGTGTAACAGACCTCACTTCTCCCTGTTTGTCTCAAAATATTGGAATAGCGTTCACTTGAAAAATCCCACTTGGACCTTCCAAAGATGTTCCCTTTCTTCCCTCTTCAGCCCAAGTTCTGGTGATGTGTTTTTCTAAATTATCCTAATGGTTATATATCATCCTTAGAAAATGAAGTACAACTTAGATTGTCCACACTACTTGTGAACAGTTCCAATGACAGTCAAACCTGACATTAAAGTGCTGCACATTTGTTACTCTGATTTTATTTTTTTTTTATGACACAGAAATTTTATATATATTCAAAAAAAATGTTTCAACTCATTTTTGCCTTTCAACTCTGTCAAAAAGAGACTGCATTTCCTGTGGGCAGTTTCTTTCCTACTCCCTTTGTGGTCTCTACCAATTCACACTTAATTCCTAGTTAATAAATTATTAATTAATCATGGTGATTTATTGAAATTAATCTAAATTGAATTAATGACCTTTTCATTATCCTATACACTCATGTCAGTAGGGTGTTCTGACACCAGGATCATGGGAGAAATAGTCCTTGGTTGCCAGTAGGACTCCAGTGCCAAGATCAGATGCATTGAACATTCATCACTGTATGATAGAAATACTGTTTTGTCTTAGTATTTCCCTCAGTATTTTCACTATGTGAACGAGTGAGAGTTTTTACAGAACAGTTTACCTATGCACTGCAGTGCCTGTTTAGAAACCATCCACTTTTAATTTGGAAAGAACCCCTCACAAGTTGCTTAGTTTGGAATCTGTGACAACATATTTTTATCGTTAAATACTTGGATTTTTTTTTTTTTTTTACCACTGCAAAAAAATCAACAGAAGTCCCCAAATACTTTGGTGGGCTTGCCTGCAGGATGGTGGGAGATGGGAATGGCAGGGTGTTTTGGTCCCCCCCTGCAAAAGGGGCTTCATGAAAGGGCTGTTGAAAAACACTCTGCCTGGAAGAATTTGGGCTGTTTGGCTGCAGTGACCTCCACGAACACAGCTCTGCCCAGGAGGAACACCAGTCCTGACGACCTGTTGACAGGTACTTATTTACTTGATTTATACCATGATTAGGCCTTAATTACCAGAGTGCCTGGTAGCGTGCTGGGTGCTGTGTTAAACGGATGGAAAGGTCAAGATCTCAATTCTGGGAGGAGATAATGGCTAATTCCCTGTCTGACCCTACAGCAGGTCAACAAAATGAACAGGAACACAGGAACGGAGGCTGGGAGAGACTTGTGCAATAACCTGGTTATTCCTAATAGATATGGTCATGCCCTCATGCCTGGGCATTTTTTTCCCTAAGACCCCCTTTGTTCCTCCCTGTTCAGGGTTTTAAGTGAACATCCCTCAGGAAACAGGGACGGCCCCTCTGAGAACCCCCAGGACCCACCTGAAACCTGCCCTGCTTGCTGGACTTGCTACTCTGCTCATCTTCTTATGAGCTCACCAAAAAAAATAAAACCAACCAAACCCCCCCAGTGCAGTTGGGTTATGGCAAACAAAGCAGAGATCAGTGTTGTATTCACCTCTTCCAGTGGTGCTGCTTGCACACCAGAGCTGATCCCCCCCCAGTCAGAGGGGGGGTTGTGAGTCGTATTTTCCAAATGCTTGTAGTTGAGGACAAAAAAAAAACCTGAAAACCAAACCAAACCAAAAAAACAAACAACAACAACAAACCAAAAAAACCCCCACAAAAACCCAAAAACCACAACAAACAAACAAAAAGAAACCAAACCCAAACAAACCAAAAAAAAACCACAAAACCCCCAACAAAATCTGACATTATTTTTTTAACCAGTTCCCAATCCTAACTTTAGTAGAAATAAAAAAAAAAAAAGGAAAAGAGCCCTGCTGTGGTACTTCTGCCATGCAAATTGCCACAGCCCAGAGGCTTGTTTAATTAAGCACTTCAGCACTAACCCTTGGCAGTGTGTGGTGTCTTTGACACTTGTCCAGAGCCATCAGATGAAGGCAGCGAGCACAGCGAGAGCAGAGAACCAGCTGAGCCTCGGAAGCAAGACAAGCACTAAATCAAAGGAGCAGCCCATCCCAATTTGCAAAGGTCAGAGCACTGGCATTTCCAGAAGTGTAACTCCAATTCCTGGCTCAGTGACACATTCCCTGTGCCATCCAGTGCCCGGCCGGGAGCCGGTTCCTCTCGGATGAGGAGGGGTGTGAGCCCAGCTGGCACTTCACCTCCTGCAATCCCGGCAGAGCAGGGGGTGGAGAGTTACCTGGAGAGGAGTTTTCTTCTTTCCTGCAGGGAGTATTGCAGAGGGAGAGTTTTTAATGTTTTATTTAAGGCTACAGTAAACTTGATGTTAATGGACTTTCTGGAAAGTGGAGGGAAAGTTCGTTTCTGCAGAGTATTTGCTTTGAGGGCTGGCAAAGCCTGATCTCATCTGGATCAGGCAGGGGAACCAGGCTGGAATCTTCCTTTTCTTTAAACAGGTCCAAAAAGGCTAGAAAAGAATAATAAGGCATTGGTTAGTAATTTGGGATGGTAGGGGTTTTTTAACAACAATTTTCTACTTTAAACTCTTCTCCTTTTCAACACAGCTGCTCCTGCAGGCCAGTCCCTCCTATGCTGAGGCTGTTCTGAGAGTAAGGATGTGGAATGTCCCTAAGCTGCACATCACCCCTGTTTTTCAGACAGTCCCATATGAGCAGCTGTATTATATTTTTCTGTATTTGGAATGTTGCACTGGGCTCCAGTCTTATTTTTACATGGAATCCAATATAATTACTTTAAAATATAGTATCAAAAATACTGGTGGACCACAAACAGAGACTGAAAACTGGCTTATGATTTGGGTGGGAAGGGACCTTAAAGCTCATCTCGTTCTGTCCCCCTGCCATGGGCAGGGACACCTTCCACTAGCCCAGGGTGCTCCAAGCCCCGTCCAACCTGGCCTTGAATACTTCCAGGGATGGGGCAGCCACAGCTTCTCTGGGTAACCCTCTCCCCCACCCCTTTCTTTCTCATGCCTGGTGTGAACAGTCCATATCCTGCCAGGCAGCTCCAGCCTGTTCCCTCCATCAATCCCGTGCCGACGGCATCGCGTGCTGTGTCAAGCTCAGCCGAGCTCCTCCAGGAGATGCCCCACACTGACACAGACAGCAAGTGCCAGCCAGCCCCGCTCCCTCGGCACTTTTCCAGGTCCCAGGCTGGCTCAGCACAAAGTCAGCTCTGTGTAGAACACAACCTCAGCTTTGAAGCTGGCTGGCTGTGGCATCCCACCGCTGGCACATAGGATGCCAGCCTTGTCCCACAGCCAAAATTACTCAGTGTTTTCTGTCTGTAAAATTATTTCAATCCACTGGATACATCGGCTTCTGTCTGATTTCTTGAGTAGATTTCATTTTCTCCAGGCAAGGCATTTTCTCAAGCCTGAAAACTCTTCATGCGGTTTTTTTTTTAAATTTATTTTTCATGTCGTTTTTTCGCATCTTCCTATTTTTTAGTGGAGGAAGGGGATGCATCCACTTTTGTAGACAACATCCTGGTGTAGCATTGCCCTTTCTCCCCTCACACGTGGAAAACATTGGCAGAAATCCCAGTGGGTGCAGGCAATTTCCAAAACCAATAGGGCAGATAGGACATTGTTCCCCCAGCACTGCCAAGGCCACCACTAAACCATGTCCCCAAGTGCCCTCTCTGTTAAATCCCTCCAGGGATGGTGACTCCACAGCCTGTTCCAGGGTTTGACATGGAGAAATTTTCTCTAACATCTAATGTGAACCTCCCGTGGTGCAGCCAGCCAGCATCATGCCTGGTACTGGTCCCACCACAGCTCATTCTGGCATCAGAATTTCTCCTAAAAGCCTAGGTGAGCTCCCAGTGTTCTCATGCACAGTGTGCTACTGCTCTCTGGCTTTATATTTAAGATCAGCCTGACATGTCTGTGTATTTAATTTATAATTTTGGCTTGGGAAAAATTAGTCTGTCTTTACGTGGAGCTATTGTAACGCTGAGACACAGATGGCTAATTATCAGAATGTCTAAGAGCATCTTTGTAGAAGTCCTAAGGCAAAAGAAAAAAAAACAAAATACTTTTGACAAGCATTATTTGCTGAAACAAATTCCGTTTAATTAAGACATGAAGTCTGGACTGAAAGACAGCCCAGCTTGTCAACAATATTAACTGCAGCAGGCACTGCTAGAGGTTATGCTTTGCATTAAGGCTAAATGGTAAAGGACAGGAGCTTTGTAAAGAACTCCTCAAGTTTCCTTGTATAACAAAGCTGAGCTGGTTAATTGTCTTGAACAATATTTTACTTTAGAAGCTAAAATCAGTGGTGATGAAAACCCCCAACGTGACAGCTTTGGAGGCTGAAATCCTGTCTGTCCCCTAAAAACTCCTTTCAGCAGCACAGGCTGTCCTCTGTGCCCTGCCCCAAGGTCTGCAGGGCCCTGAGCCCCCACAGTGGTGCGTGTGGGAGCACAGGGGCTGTGTCAGCAGGACCATCACCACTCATGAGTGCTTCTCATGCCAGGCTGGGGGTTAGAAGCCCATCCCTCCTTTAAGCACATCAGCAGAAACTGTAGCTCCCTCCCAGGGATGTGCAGGTTGCTGCTCCCCGCGCGCCAAGCCAGGCTCGTTAGTCATGGAGGGGGTGTGGGCAGAGCCAGCAGCTCAAGGTCTGCACTGTCCCATATGGCAGGAAAATTATTCAAGGAGAAATTATGCAGATAGTCAACATGTTCAAGCTGCAATGAATTATGCTGAAAACATCAGCACAAGTAGCAGTTGATTTGTGTTACGGTCAACGGTCGTGGTTCCCTTGTTTTCTCCTGTTGGAGGCCCCAGGGGCTGGGGGGTGTCAGGGATGCTCCAATAAACCCCCTAAAGCTACAGCTCCTGCACTGGGGTGTGACAGCACTTGGAAGTTAGCAGGGAAAAAGGGTTTAGTACTAACAGCCATCATGCAAGGGACACAACACTTCATCCACTGGCAGCTCATCCCCGAGTCTCCCTGACGCACCAGAGGCAAGTGTGGGAGGAATAAGGGCAGCAGAGAAGGTACTGGGTTTAATTCCTGCAGTTTCTGCTACAGGCTGACCCCCAGCAGAGGACCAGGGGAAATGGCTTCCAACTGACAGAGGACAGGGTTAGGCTGGATATTAGGAAGAAAGTCTTCCCTGTGAGAGTGGTGTGTCAAACATCCCTTCAAAACACCACCAAAGCAGGAGGGAGGCTGACAGAGTCGTCACACAACATCAGGTGATGACACAGAATCATCTTGTGTTTATTTAAAACCTTCCAACAATAAAAGCAAACCCACTGGCTGTGGTTTCAAAGTGTTTCTTAAAGTCAGCCAAACAAATCCCTGAGTTACCATCTGCAACAAACAGAAAACAGACCTGCTATTAAGCCAGGCTCTAAATATCATTTAAAAGCAAATAAATAAATTAGGGGCTGTGGTGGTAATGGTGTTAATGCAAGCTGGGAAGGAGAGGCTCACTAGGGGCAAATAACGTATTTGTGGTGCTGCAGGAGAGAGGCAGCTGATGGAGCTGGTTGTGCAGCACATACTGCTCACGAAACCCTTCAGAGCACTGTCAAGAACCTCACCATTGACGGGCAAGTGACAGCCAGGAAGATTTACACTCCCTTTCACACCTCCTTAGGAAGGCTGGGAGGGTCTAGAACATGCTCTGAGTCTGCTGAAAACTCAGTGTCAAAAAAAGCCGTGGGTCACCCAGCCCCAGGTCCAGGCTCCTGGTCCCCAGACCATCAACAAGGTGAATATGGCATCTCCTGGACTTTGCTGTCCTTTCACCTCAGAGGGAAAATTATTTGCTCAATGAAATTTAGGAATGGCTGTGCCTGTTCTGGAGCTGGGAGCTGAAGGAGCACAGGAGCTCTGGCACCAAGGGGGGAACATGGGGTCCACCCCTGCATGAGGCAAGAGGGGGCCCTGGAGCCACATCAGTCACTGGGCAGGGTCACTGTGACCCAAAGGTGGTCCGTAGGCACCCCAGGATAGGAAAACTGGTTCCACTTCCATAGACTGAGTGTCACTACAGTGCTGTGGTATATGAGCATGTGAAAAGAAGTGATAAAAAATAAGGAAAGTTTAGTAGAGAGTTTACAGAATTTAGTAGAATTTACCATGCTGTCAACTCCAGCAATATTGGCATTTCAATTCATTAAAAGTCCAGACAAATTAGATGTTTGTATTCATTTAAAATAATTTCTCCTCTTTGACCCAGCTTAATTTATCATATTACGTCTTTCTCCAGCACTTGGGAGAGTTGCTGTTTGAATGAACCCAAAGGAATGTATGAGGAAAATATTAAGTAGTTGTCATTAACAACAGGGGTCCATTAAAACCCAGCACCACAGCTTCCCTACAGCTATTTTTGCCAAGCCAAACACCAACTATTCTCCTACAGATGTAGCATTTGTGTTTCTTGCTGTATTAAAGCTGAGACACCTTGTGACAGTGTTTTCATGAATAACACATGTATCTCAGGATTTGAATAGCAGTCACTGCAAAGTAAAAGCAGCAGTAGAGGGGAAATCCCACACCTCAATATAAACCAATCCTTATTTAAATAATATTTACTCTCTTTTTCCTAATAAAAACCTCCCATGTTTCTGCCATTTTGTACCTGTATTTTCGGAATTTTATTTTTATGAATAGCTACATTTTGATGGTGAAAAGAGGCTGAATAATCAACAAGCATCTACCCAAACATTCATATGTTCTATTCTGGAAAGGAGGTTTTTTTTACATCAGATCTGAGTCTACTCTGACAAGTCCAACTCAGAGTTACAGGTAACCCACGAGTAAGCTTCTCTCATAACTGCATTATTTATTTCTCCATCATCAGAAATAGATAGTGTCAATGAAGGCTACATAAATTACATTTATCCAGCAGGCTTAAACAAAGAAGGCATCCTGCCAAGGGGTTGGTATCTTCTTTTTAAACAACAGGTATTAATGGCGTTGTCAGGTGGGGAGAGGATAAGGAAAAGATACAGGACTTCCACAAGATCTGGAGCAAACCAAGGACAGAATGGAATAAACTGGTGAAGGCAATACAAATCTTAACTACAGCTAACATCACCTCAAAAGATCCTCTCCAGGATGCTCCTCTGGTAGGTGCCAGCAAATGCCATTACTACAGTTTACTAATAGAGCACACACACATGTGGATCCTGCACTGGAAAATAGTGTGGATGGGTGGATGGAGAGAGAGAGACAGAGACAGACAGACAGACAGAGAAATAGATAGATAGATGGAGAGATAATCAAGTGGCTCTCTGAAGATGACATGGATTTTCATTACATTTAGCAGGCAGCACAGGGCATGCAGCAAAGGATGTTCTTTCCTCTATTTTTCCCACAGCACCAAAGTCTGTGGTGTGGAATTTCTGCTGTTTCAGCCCTCCCTTGTTAAAAGCTTTTTATAGAAGACTTAATTTAAAGGTACACTTGTGCTGCTCCTGCTTTCCCAGGTGAGCAGGTTGACTGGTAATGTCACAACCACCTTCTGTCGACTGTCTGGGGTGTTCAGGGGGATCTTTCCATGTGGCCTGATTTGATTTCTGCCTGAAATCCACGCTCCTTCCTTTGGATGACATCCAGAAAACACCTGTGATTTTTCATTTTGAAATACTCTTTGCAGCTTGCTGCATGCTGGCTGGAGAGCCAAGACATCCCTGGGGACATGAGTGACATCAGCAGGAGCCATTTGTCACAGTGACTCAGAACATTACAGGGTAAGACATGCGTATCATCATCACAACAGGAGGGCTCTCTTGTTCTCCACATCAAGCAGTGGGACTTTCTGTCCCAAACCAAGTCCCCTGTCACCCTGTGCTGAGCATGTTTTGAGGAGCAACCCCAGCTGATGGACCCAGACTCTTTCACCCCAACCCAAGAACCTGCAAGGCTCAGGTCAACAAGACTCAGCATCAAAATTTCTGAGAGCAGGAGAGGTGGCACTTTTTCAGTCTTGGAAGCAGATTAGTCTGTTAAGTGTGGAGAGGAGAATTAGTCAAATACCAGTAAATAAACACTGTTACAGCCATCAGCTAAACCTGCAAAGGCTGGACTCTACTTGGAGCACCCCTGTTTGTTCTGTGCTGCAACACCTCTGGCAGAAGATGAACCCTGTGGGAAGGGGCACAGTAGAGATGTCACAGCAGAGGGGTCTTCAGGGTCAGCTGGACTGTGCCAGCTGGGCAGGCAGAGGGACAGGCATGCACAGGAAAATATCTGTAAATGAAAGCCCCAGCTCAGCGAGTCCTCCCTGGTAAGGCTATTGCAGCCCATCTCTAGACAGGTCTGGGCGTGAGCAGAAGTTTCTCTTCATGTTCAGTAGCAGCTCAGAGCTCAGAAAGAAACCTCTGCCATACTGCCTTGTAATATAATCATACATGTGTAATATCTGAAGATCAAGACCATCTCTCTATTAAATTAGATAACAAATAATTAGATAATTTTAATTTACTCTATGAATCTTCTAGAGAGTAAACTGCTTACAGGCAGCTAATGCAATAAACTTACTTTATAAGCAGAGAGCAGCATCTGTTACCATGAGGAGTCTGCAGCACGCATTAGGATTCTGGGCACACTCAGCCATAGTTAGAGTAAATGTATCATTAAGTTGGTATCCTTTCCTATTCAAAGCACACTTTTCAAGATTTATGTACTGCAGACAATGAGATAGCAGGAGAATCAACTTGTGCTCGACTCTTCTTGCATTCAGCCCCTGTCCCATGGCAAGATAATGTTAATAAAAAGGGTAAGACAGAGCATGGAAGCCAGGTCACTTCTATATATGGGAAATACAACCCCAGCCCTACACACACCCAATGGCACAGCAAAACAGAAGCTGTGCTGAAAGAATACCTTTAAGGTCACAAAATCAAACCACTTCATCAAACAGCCTTCCTCCTATACACACACAATTGCAGGAAGCATCCCAGGCCTGCAGGCAAAACCATGAGTTAATATGACTTCTAAAAGTTCTTAAATATCTCAGCTGAGTATGTGCAAACTGCACTTTTTCCAAAGGTTTGCAAACTCAACAAACTGAGTAAACAGAAGTGACAGAAAGGGTTGTTATTTGTAAACAATCTACTGTGCCATGGTTGTGACACATTTATTCCAGATCCAAGGGGTGCTATGAAAGATCAACAACTATATTTTCAGCTGGGCTAAGCACTGTATTTACAGGGCACATGTCAATCCAAACACTTAACCTTTTTCAAAGCTGCAACTACACCCCATTTTCAACAGTGACCAGTGATTTCTTAGATGCCCTCACTGTTTGAATGGGGAAGAAGCCTGCTTTTTGGAGGATGGATGCCTTATTGCCATCGACACAGCTTGCCTGGATTTCTGACTGAACTGGCAGCACAATATAAAAATAAAACCAAACCAGCCGAGCAATGCTATTGTGCATCTTAGCAGTAATAGAAAACCACATTGTCCCTTCAGGCAGATGAGCACAGCACTAAAGATATCTCCTAATGTCATTTATGTCTAAGTTGCATTTTTATTATAAATTAATCTACCATGTCAGTCACACATGCAAGCCCTGTCCATGGTCATCACACACGCCAAGAAAATGAGCCTTGCTTGCTTCTCCATTTTGCAGCTGCTGACTTGCCCTGCTTGAGGGGAACTCAACAAGGTAAAATTAATGGGCAAGGGTCTGGTAATAAGCAGAATTTATCTGTCTTAGTGGGAAAGAGGGACAGGCCCTGGTAGGAGCACGGGGCTGCATCATCCATGTGCTTGCTGTGGGTGAAACCACTGGAATGTCCATGGCAGGTGAGTTGGGAAGAAAGACTGTTCTATCTGTGCTTTCACTTGCCATTGTGGGCTCTTATAATCCCCCTCTTCTTCTTTTTAGAGTCTGGGGCAAGTCCCAGTGAGAGCCACTGAGTGTATGGATGGTTTGTGTCAACGCCTTCAGCTTTGTGCCAACACCTTCCCTGGCAAGAAGATTAAAGGCTTTGGGAAGAGTGAACTTGAACATCATGAAGCAAAGCTAAATAAATCAACACAGGAGCCTCATCACAGTCACCTACACAGCAAAGTCCCCTGCTATGATGTATGTGGTGGAAGAATCCAGCAGACAGTTGATTTACCCTTCAAGACAGAACTACTAGAGAGCAACCCTCCGTGCCAAGCTCCAGATAAGATGCAATCCAAGTTCTCTGGCTGCTGGAAGGTGTCACTTGCTCTGTGTAAGGGCAGAGACAGTGACATGATGAATGATCATGACAGTGCTGGTACAAGGTCACTCTGAATTGCTCTACACCAGGACTGGAGCTGACTGTGGAGCACAGGGGCCAGGGGAGCAGAAAATATTCCACTGAAACCTTGGAAGCTGTAGCCCTGATTATGGACCAGAGCCTTTGGTTATATTCAATGCTTTACTCAGCAATGAACTATAAAAAGCCTCTTTTTCTACCTTTTAATGATTATTCCAAGCTAGGCTAGAAGTTAGCCAAAATTCCTGGGGCTTTCAGCATCAAGGAGCCAATCCCTGTATATTCCCTCGCTTTGCCCGGTGGATGGGAAGAGCCTGTGGTGTCCTGTGTCCTTCTCCAGGCAGGTACCCAGAGAAGCAGGTGGAGGAACTGTACACAATTCACTTTGACAATTCACTTTGACTCTGACCATGAGTTTTTAAAGTAAAATTCAACTCACATTTCTCCGGGCACTCAAGGTCAGCGTTTGTCAATGTGCTTTATATAGGAAACAGGCTATTTTTAATCTCATTGTTCTTCTGGTCCCAAAAATCTTAGAATCATGGAATGGTTTGGGTTGGAAGAGACCTTGAAGATCACCTCATTCCATCCCTCCTGCCATGGGCAGGGACACTTTCCACCAGCCCAGGTTGCTCCAAGCCCTGTCCCTCCTGGCCTTGGACACTTCCAGGGGTGGGGCAGCCACAGCTTCTCTGGCAAAATATGACTCTTCCACCAAAAAGTCAACCAAAAACAAATTCACAGAAAACCTCCAACTGCCCACACTCTGGAGCATGGCAGACACCTCTGTTTCTGTGTGTGGGGCTTATGCCCAGCTGTTGAGCTGGACTTTGCCTGTGTGATGCAGAAAGAACCACGAGGGAACACACTGGGGACTGGATGGGTCTTTCTGGGAGAGTGTTAGGGAAGATGTGCACCCACAGCCCTGAGCACAGCACATCTGGACTGACACTGGACCTGAACTTGTTCAGACTTAGACAGTCCACACGTTAATTCTGTGACCATAATTTTCTGACTGTGAAAACTGGTTTGAGTATGGGGCTTCACCCTCCAGATTTGGCTCAGTTATCTGTGGTTGGGTCAACAGGTGTAGAAACATATGTAAAAGAACTGTCTTAAAACAGCTTTCAGCCTCATGAGCCATTCAGAACAATGTATATGATTCCTGTATGTGCAGAAAACCCTGTTGGAGCTGCTCTGTGGGGGAAGGAGGGAACAGCTCAAGATGCACTGAAAATCTGATAACTGGATCAGGCACAAGAAAGCATTTCCTGAGGGGGAAGAATCCACATCTTCCCTACTGAGAAAGGTTTCTAAACCAATCTCATTTATCATGCATTCATTTGTTGAGTAAATATTCATAATATATAAGTGCTGGTGTCACTTTAATGTTCTGATTAGCATGGCACATCGTTTCCTCTGTCTGGATAATGGTGAAAGTCATGCTAATCGAAGTAATGTTGTGTGTCAAATGATACAGAGCTGATTTACTTAAGACTTGGATGTCTGCTCCAATTAACTTCCAAAGCAAATTGCACTGAAGTTCCTTTTTCTGTCTTTTATGAAATAGAATACATAAAAAGTATGAGTTACAGAGCAAGTCTGCCAAAGTTCTCTTGTATTACCTCCTGACACATCCACTGACCTTCAGCTGGTTCCAAAGCAGAGAGAAGCCTGCAAAACTCATAAGTTATCCCCTGCTCCTGCAATAAATTCATATCTATTTGCAAACACGAGCTCAGTGAGCTGCCTAGTTCACATCTCAGGCTTTTCTGGGCACTGCACAGCTGGTACAGCAGCAGCCCTTGGAGAGAGAGAGAAACTGTACGTGGGATAAAGGATGTGAGAGATATAAAGTCCATGTGGCTCAGTGAAATCAGATCATTGTGTCTAAATTGATTCTTTAACTGTTGCTGGATGTGTTTATAATCTACTTTTACAAGGCACACAAAAAAGCACCACTCAGTTGGGTTACCATTGAAAGCCTGACCTTATTAACACCCCCTGTATCTTGTCATGTGCACTAACACATTACTGCAATATATTGTGCTGCTCCAATATTTTTGCACTTCAGAAGTGCATTTGAAAAGTAGTTTACACGACAATCAAACACGCAGTTCAGGCCAAGTGAATGGAATGAATAATGAAGTACAAGGAAACAGTAGCTGGGCACAGTGAAATCAGAATTATTTTGGCCACATCGGTTTCGAACGAATTGAAGTCAAACCAAATATTCAATGGTTGCAAATATATTACTTGAGAATAAGGCAGGGGAAGCACGAAAGACTGGAATCCCAGTTAATTTGATTTCTGAACAGCAAAATTACCAGTTCAGTTGCCAGCACACTGCTCGTACCTCAAGTCTATAAAAATTAACTGTAGGAAACCTTATTCAGGCTCTGATTCAAAACACAGCCCAGGCTGTAACTCCACACTCAAACCTAAATCCACTCACACTCGAACCACACGAGCTCCAAAACACTGAGCACTTGTTCACAGTGCAGTGATTTTTCAGGTGAATTTAGATACAGGTTTCAGCACTTTGCTGAGTCAGCTCTCAGCAGCTCTCCCGGCCTTGCACAGTCTGCAGTGTCAGATCCCAGGGAAGGGTTTGTGCAGGATCTACAACGTCTCAGTGCAAAGAGGGGATGGTGGGGTGCAGGTCCCTGGATCCTGAGGGGCTCAGCTGAGAACCACCACCACCACCATGCCCAGAGCCCCTCCTGCTGCTGCCCAGCTGCTCCTCAGCGTTTAGTGCCACTTTAAATTCTCCTGGTGAACCAGAAGCACCTGAGAAGGAACAAGTAAATATTTAATCTACCGTCTGAGTTTTAACAGGTAGTTCTGGGGAGAGCTATTGAATTTTTATTGGGAGAGATGATTTGTGCTCGGAATATTAGAACGTGGTGCTCGCTCAGGGATGTTCAGAGCAGCAAACTCTCCCTAGAAATACTTGAATTACCAACATTTCAACTGGGTTTTTAATGACTCTTTCTAAAGTGAGAGGACTTTATCAGTATTCATGGAACGGGCCGGCCGGGGAAGCTGCAGTCGGATCAGTGCCTTTTCAAAGCCAGGACTGAAGTTGATTTGCACCGTTCAGTCACCAACAGCAATACCAAATACAGGCTAATCAATAGTGGCTGACAGCTCTGGAATAGCTCTGGTGATGCAGACGTGCACCCACGGGCCACGGGCTCTACCGGAGCATCGGCCACGCAGGACCCGCGATCCCGCTCGGCTCCAGCCACAGCGCCCGGGAAGGGCAGAGGAGAAGAGACTCGAGCCTCAACTTCCTGATTTTTAATTAAGTCAGTTCCTCGGGTTACCTTAATTGAGCAATTTGTATTTAATTTCCTGTTCAGGGGGGGAGGAAGGAGCGGGAGGAACAGATGTTGCCCCCTGCAGTCTGTAGAACACAGAGAGCCGTGAAAACTCATCCGTCCACCTGATTGCTTTTTTATTAAGTGGCACAGATGCTGGGAAGGTGGCAAGAACTGAGGTATGTCAAAACATTAACTTCTGCTTTGGAAGTTCTCCCCCCCCCCCATTCTGCTTTGAATTAGCTAGTAAAAAATAAGATGGAAAAGAAGGTAGTAAACCTACTTTCTCTCTTCCAGCCTTTGAATACACAACAAACATCTGGGTTTGTCTTTTTTTTTTTTTTTTTCTGAGAGAGGAGTGCAACCAGGGACTTTTTGCAATAACACACAGATTTTTCTAAAGGATGTTTGGGCAAAGGATTATTTATGTACTTCATTGGTGTTTCTGTTTCTTGTAGAAGTTCAAAGTCATAAGAGCTAAAAAAGGTGCAGGACTGATTTAATACAGGCTGACATAAATGCAAGTTTTGGCCACGCTATTCGAACACTTGTCAAGTGGTGTAGCATTGAGATGTATCCTCTGTGCAGCTTGGGAGGGGTTGCAAATGCACAGATTGCCTTGGGTTGCAAAGCAGAAAGAACAAGCTTGATTTCACACAAAATGGGGCAGGGAGGGAGGAAGGAGAAGGGAAATTCTTCAGATCTCTGAAGAATTTTTTCAGAATTGTCAAACACATTAATAGATTCAAACATGTAAAATTCTGTAGCAGCAGGTATGGAGGTTACCTGGGGAATGGCCTCTCCTGAACATGAAAATATATTGATCCATCTCCAGAGTTCTCTGGTTGTGGTCAAATTGCAAATCCAGTCACTGTGAAAGGAGGGGAGCTGAGATCCTGAAGGCTGAGACTAAAGGGAACACTGAGGGCTGATCCTGAAGCAAAGCCTCGGCCATCAGTTTGGTCTGGCTAAAACCAAATTTGTTTGAGACCGTCAGGATCACACACTTATGGAATCATTTAGGTTGGAAAAGACGTTTAAGATCATCAAGTCCAACCATTAAGATCTCTCGACTGAACCATTCACACTGAGAAATAATCTGACTATTTCTGCTGCACTTTTCCAGCAAAAGGACATGTCAACCCTACACCTTGCCTATGTAAAGATCTTTTTATCTGCCTGGATTTAACCAGTCTGAGAACAGAGTGAGCTACACTTACCCCCAGCTCCAGGGGCTCAGGGATGCTCAGAGCCAGAGGTTTGCAGTGGATTTGTTGGTGGGAGAGAGGAGAACACACCTGGAGGAGCAGACTGCAGGCATTAATGGAAAGGAGAAAAGTCATAACCTTGCCCCGGGAAAGTGTGCAAGCACCACATTTTTAGGGAAGAGATCACTCTGCTGGAAGAAATGACATTGTTTTCTTCAATAAAAAAATGTATTTCAAATTACTAAAATATGTGAACCATTCTCTTATATTCCACTAGCTCCAAACCATAAAAATTTACAGCTGAAGCCAACTCTGCGTGGAGCTGAGGCTGGTAAAGGAGACTAGACCATGACTTGTTATGTAAATAAGCCCATAAAAGTCTTGAGATTTTACGTGAAAATCCGACCTGCAGCAGCCATTCTGCCTTAGCTCTGTGGGTTGTTTAATTTGTATGTACACGATTATGCAGTGTTATTATACAGAGAAGGCAGTTTACAAACCTTTAAGTGATCAATCAGTTAAATAAATAAAGCCTCTCTGGTGATGCCGTTTTAGGAAGCGCCTCGGCCTCCTCTCATTAACATAATCAGCGTGAATAATGTTTTCCCAGCAATTACCACGGGTGGGTCAATGTCTGCTATTAGCAACCTTTCCTCCACGGATCACGAGCACAATAATAAATTGTGACAGCCCCAGAAGACACCGGGTGTCAGAAGACTTTCTCTGCCATCAGTGCCAGACTCCTTTAATGTGGCACAGACAGGGACAGTAGATTGTCAAGGATCACTCAGTGCAACAACAATTTACTGTCTCAGTGGGAGTTTTCTTGTTTCGAGAAGTTCAGGGAGTGTTATAAATCTGTAAATTACATCGGATGTAAGAGGAAAGTACACATATATACCAAAGTGGTTTGTAACAAATGAAAGTTGTACCTGCTCAGAAACTGCTTTTTCAACCTGGATTTCCTTTTCCTGTAGTAGTTGACACGGGGTCAAGCTGGCACCAACATTCAGGCTTTAAAGCATTTTGTTGCAGAAGAAATGCAGTAGAATGTTTTAGGAAAAGCAGTATTTTTGGCCACTAAACTTAATTAAAAGCAAGGTGATTTAACCCCGGGGTTACCTGGAGGGTTGTGGAGGTTAATTGCAATTGTTACTGTATTACTTTCCAAACTCAGATTTTTCATTCCTTGTATGCAATAAACCCTGCAAAATCAGGTTACAAAACTCTACATATAACACATGAATTTTGTTAATTCTAATATAAAGGGACCGACAGACACTCAACACCTTTGCACAGCTGGAAAACAACCACATCATAGGCTGGTGGAACTGCTATTCCAGACTTCATACCAGACCTCCTGTGGCATCAGGGAGCAGAATCCATCTGTCAGTCCCAAGGAGCATTCCAGAGTTGTTACCAGTCCAGCAGAGTGGGGTCACAGCAACAGAGTCACTGGGAAATGTAATGCTGCAAAATCTTCCATTGTGATTAAAATGGACATTTGCCTCATAAATACATGGAGGAGGGGTTTATTTTCCTGTGCAAAATACATGTACAGACAAATCTGTCCACAGAAGCTAAAAACAAAAGCCAAACCAAATCTCCTTTTTTTAACAGGTATAGGTTGCCCTTACCTCCAGCCTGGAGATTTTGATCCTCACCTGGGTGCTTTGGAATAATTTCCTCACTTCTTTTCACCACCAGCCCTTGCAGAGTGAAGCCATCACCTTCTCCAGGTTTGGAAAGGGATTTGGGACCTTCTGCAGGTGAAAGGACAGCAAAAATCAGCTCAGCCTTCACCCTGGACACCTTGGTGAGCAATAAGGGCAGATTTCCTGAAACATGTCATTTTACTGCTAAGCTAACAAAAAAAAAAACAAAAACAAAAACAAAACAAACACCCAAACAAGCTCCTACAAGCACATGGGTGATATCTGAAGTCTTGATTTGAAAATAGACTTTTGCTTTATTTTTAAAATTCCTTTCTCCTGCCACCTCTAAGTAACAACCCTGCAAGTCTCATGTTTGGTGTTGTAACATACAGTAAATGATTGTATTTAGTCTGCAGAATTTAACATGATTTATGGTCTCAGAAATTTGAAAAGCAAACCCCACCTCTGTCTTCTCTCCCTGGAAGCATTTCAGCTATTCCCACTTTCAATTATTTTCAACTCCACCGGTGTGATCAGCATATTTGAAATTCAATCAGCCTTCTCATTCAAAACATTTCATGTGTGTGTCACACTAACAGTCAACAAGAGTCCCGAATTCAACATCTGTTCCTAATAGTAAAGGGGTTTAATTTGAGAAATGAAAAATATATAACGTAATTACCAGGCATTCAATCAGAATGAATAATGTGTTTGCTACCAGCATTCTGTCCTGTCAGCAAAAACCCTGGAGAGGCAGAGCAGCAGCAAAGTGGAATTTCTACAGACTGGGGGGGGGGGGGGGGGGGGGAAACCATCAAAATACAGAAATGAGAGAAAGATGCTGCTGTGCCTTCCCTCTGGATCCCCCCTGGGAGCACAGGGGTCACTGCTGGGGGTACACAATACCCAGCTGTGGGATCAGTGATGCTCTGCTGGGGTTTGCCTCTCATCACACCATCCCTCTGCCCTGCTTGTCTTCTGCAAACAGGTGGGATTTGTTGCCACAGAGGCAGGCTGGCTCCTGTGGATGGTGCTGTGTGCCCCCCTATGTTCTAAAAACCACTAATAGATACCCATTATACAAACTTTTAAAAGATTTGTTTAGCCTGGTTAACCAATCCTGTCACTCAGGTTGGATATTAGGAAAAATTTCTTCACTGAAAGAGTGGTTGAGCATTGGAACAGGATGCTCAGGGAAGTGGTGGAGTCACCATCCCTGGAACTGCTCAAAAATGAGCAGATCTGGGACCTCATGAGATGTTTTAGTGGGCATGGGGGTGTTCAGTCAAAGATTGGTCTCTGTGATTCAGAACATCATTCTGTCAAATATCTGATGTAACCCTACCAGGTTTTGGTGTTTAGGGAATAAACTCTCCCTTACCAGGGGGAGCAGATCCCTGGGCAGAGGTTGGAGTTGTTTATCCAGCACATGCAGCTCTTTGCACCCACAGGATGTGACATCCCAGCAGCACCTGGATCTTCCTGTGAGCATCTGCTGAGGGTAAACAGCCACCAAGGCAGAGGTAGTGACATTGTCCTAGTACTCCTTGCACCTATATTTTAGCTCATTTTCAGGCACAGGAAAACAAACAGAAACAAAATGGTAATTATATTGAAATATGGTCATGTAGAAAACACAGATTCCCTCCTTTTTGCCTCAAAAGTGAGAAAAGTACTTCACTTCTCGTATTTTTGGGCAATGCTCCACTTGATTCATAATTTAGATGTACGATTTTGTATCTCGAATCTGCTCAGTCAGATGCACAACACAATTTTAATTATTTCAAAATTATTTAAATGGAATAATAAATCTAGTGTTTGATGTAACGTGGCTGCCTGACCCAAAGAAATACGTGGGTAATTATCATGTTTCCCAAGTGGATTGTTTTGTTCCCCAAATCAGTCACTAATTAGTGGCTACACTCACAATGATCACTGGGAGTAATTGTGATGTTTTGCTGCATTGTTTTGGACAAGAACAAAATAATCCTCTTAATGAAAATAAATTTATAGATTTTATTCTGAGCCCAAAATGCAGATGTAGTTGATCTGATGGTTATGAGCACAATAAACAGAAGTGACTTTTAAAAAAATACAAGGGTTAGGAACTTGTAATACTTATTTTCTAAAAAAGAAAACTTGGTATGAACCCTGGGCACAGGCAGTTTGGGCAGACTCTGGAGAGACCACCACACTCTATTCCCAATGGAAAACCAAAGGAACTCAGCCTGGGTTGCCCCACAGTGCAGAGAGATATACTGGATTAATTTATCAATAATTAATTAGCTATCTTTGAATTAATGTTATCTTTGAAAGTATCTACAATCTCATTATCATTGCAGAACCCTTGACAAGGTCATGGCAAAGGGAGATAAATTCAATCAGTCCAGGAAGGGAGGGGTCTAGCCATGGATGAGGAGTTTTGGTTAGAAGAGGAAAGATCAGTGTCCCTTAGGGATGCTTTTAAAACTTTTCTGTGTAATAATTCCTGTGTGTGATACAACACCATTCCAAATCCCATTTTCTTGGAGCAGCCCAGCCTTCTAACATCCAACTTCAGGTAGCAAAGTCCTCTTTAAAGGTCAACGACCTAAATTAATAATAACCAGCAGTAATACTGTTGATTTATCATCTCTGGAGCTATATTTTTCACAGGTGTCTAGTTAAACTTGGAGTAATCTCCTCAATCAGGACATTTTTACTCTCAGTGCAGTTACTCAAGTGCAGGTTTCAGCTGCATTTAAAGCTGCTCTCAGGGCTCTAATCTGTGTTTTGTCTTTAACTGCTCTGGGAAAATTAAATAA
The DNA here is from genome assembly GCF_009829145.1 of Chiroxiphia lanceolata. NCBI lineage: Eukaryota > Metazoa > Chordata > Aves > Passeriformes > Pipridae > Chiroxiphia > Chiroxiphia lanceolata. The sequence goes on from NC_045651.1 coordinate 17,676,380, forward strand.
AAAAAAGGTTGCTGAGGCATGAACAAAGATGAAGAGAGCCCAGAAGAAGGTATGAAACAAAAGCTCTGCCCCCAGTCCTGCTTCATTTCATAAATCCTTGATTATATGTGGAGAGGGCAACATAACCTCAAAGAAAATTCCTCAGACCTCTACAGTATTTTGAGTAAAAAGAAAAGTTCCTTCGCACTTGCCTTTTAGTCTGAATGTTGCTTTTTTTCTAAGTGTATGTGTTTCTTTTAAAAAATACAGCTCTGCCTACACACTATGGTATTTTTTCATTCTTAAATTGCATTATATAAATATTTTGCCCAAAAAGCTGTGGCTGCCCCATCCCTGGGAGTGTCCAAGGCCAGGTTGGACAGGGCTTGGAGCAACCTGGGCTAGTGGAAGGTGTCCCTGCCCATGACAGGGGGTTGGAATGAGGTTTTATGGGAGGTTCTACATCTCTTTGCTATTCCACATCTCCTTTGAGCCCATTCAGGTAGCAGAGAGTTGTGCTGATCTTACTCTTATCAGCAGTTGCCAGGGCTTGGGAAGGTAACTTTGCATTAGCACAAAGTGAGTAATTCCACCAGTCCTTTGGAAGAGCTCTCAGCAATAGCTGCTGTATGAAATGATTCATTTCCCATTGCTGTCAGCAGTTCTTTTATTTACTGTGATTTTTCTGTCCTTTATCCCCAGCCCTAATTTTGACCTTGAACTCCCTGGTTATGTTCTATTCTTCCCACAGCCCTCAGAAGTTCCTGTTGTTCTGTGAGGCTGCAGTGTGGGTGCTCTATGACAGCAGCTCTCACTCCCCAGCTCCCAAGGGAGCAAAGGAGGGACTGGAAATATGGACATACACAAAATCTTGGAATTACAGAATCTCCTGACTTGGAAGGGATCCACCAGGATCATCAAGTCCAGCTCCTGGCCCTGCACAGAATATTCCCAAGAATCCCCCCCCTGTCCCTCAGAGTGCTGTCCAAATGTTTCTGGAGCTCTGGCAGCCTTGGTGCTGTGCCCACTGCCCTGGGGAGCCTGCTCAGTGCCCATCCACCCCTGGGGGAAGAACCAGTTCCTAATGTCCAGCCTGAACCTTCCCTGACACAGCTCCAGCCATTCCTTTGGGTCCTATCACAGGATTGTTTGATAAACACAAACATCACACAGACAAAATCTTTCCAATGGCAAATGCAAGCTGTGGACATCAACAGCCTGGGCCAGTCCTGTCCCTCAGGGCACCCCCTCCCAGTTGGTGTAAGGGGCCCCTGCTCAGGAGGACACATCCAGCATCACTGCAAGCAAACCCTCATCTCCACCTCGTCATTTAAATGAGTTTATCAAACACACTCACCTTCAGTTCCCACCTCGTTTGTGATCCGTGATGGTGTCAGTGCTTTATGGTCACACCAGCACTTGCCCCTGCCTGCACACCCCACGCATGGAAAAATGGAAACAAAGGGCAGAGACCACAACAGCTTTGGCTCCTCTTTCCCATATTTTGATGGGAATGTCTGGTTCTTTAATTATTTCCTCGTTATATAGGGTACAGCACCACTTGTGTGTGAGCTGCTTCAACTAATGTGATTTTGCCACGGAGAATGTGAGAGAAGGTGTCCTTAATGGGCCTGCCTTGAACAGCAATCAACACAATGAACACACCCCACACGACCAGGACAAACAAATTGAATCATTCCTGCAGCTTTCATTTATCCACTTCCCATCCAGGTGCACAGAAAGCACATTTCATGTTAAATCCCGACCACATAGTGGACATAAATTTACACAGAAGTATTAAATTGTTTCTATTTATAAATTCTGGATGAGATTATAGATTCCTGGCTTGGATTGACTGCAAATTCGCCATCCTGTGACTTGATTAAAATGCATTATGAAAGGAAGATGGCAGGAAGGCAGCCTGCAATTCCCAGGCAGGAAAAAAAGCATCCAGCTTGCCCTGCTGAACGTCCTCTGAGCAGAGTCTCTGCCTTAGCACACAACTGCATCTTTGCTGCACGCTCAGATAAGCCCAGCTCCAGAATGTCACATTTTCCACTCCACATTTCCATTTAAAATTCCTGTTTCATATGCTATTCTGAGGCCAGTTACTCGCAATCTGGATCTTAATGCAAATATTTAAAGCTTAAGATAGAACGAGGAGTAGCGAGCTGGAGGACTGATAGAGCATTAGAAAGCCTTTTATCTTCCCAAGTTCCCATTTCACTTTGAATTCAGCACAGTAAGTCATGGCACACGGGCCCATATCCGTGTCCTCATTAATGAAAATAAGGACAACAAGAACAAACAGCTGAAATAAATGGCACATAAAAATACCATTTTTAGTGCGTAAGAACATCCCCCAGGGCTGAGCCCTGGAGGAACGTGAGCACCAGGGAGGGCTGAGCTGAAGGGGAGGGCTGTGCTGACCCCCCAGCTTTTCCCAGCACCAGTGGGATGTGTGGGAGTGGGACTGGCCAGAGAACCACAGCAGTAACACCACCACCAAATATATATGAATTTTTGTGTGTATGTATATCTAGATATCAATATAAACTACCTGTATCTACAGATCAATCCAGTCCAAGATTTCTCTTTACACAGAGACCTCAGTGTATCACAGGAGGACACACAGCCCCAGAGATTGCCCTGCATTAGCCCACCTGATCTCCTGATATTTAACTTAAACCCAAAGCACATTCTTGAATCCTTTCCCAAGTGTTTGTATCCATCAGCTGGGTGGGCATTCCTTGCTGCTGTGTGGATAGATAATCGTCCTGGAATCTGTAAATCAAACGTTTCAGGTTTAAAAGACAATTTCAAGAGGCCATTCTTGTGTTGTATTTTCCATTTCACCCTCCCTTACAGAGTTAATGGCAAAATGCCCTTAATGAGCCTTTGCAGGGATAACCAGAGATATGTAGCATAGCAAATCTACCTCTAATAAAATGAAATGTCTGAATTGAATTAAATGAGATTCTGTTGATATCTTTTGCTGGAAAATCAACCTCTTTATTCTTAAATTGACCTGTCCTTCAGTCTCTTGGCACCTAATTGTTACTTCCCCGGTGTCTGCTAATGGATTTGAAATCAAAGGAACATAAATGATAATTGCAACAGTTTAAATTCCTTCTCATTGATTTTTTTTTTTCAGTCCTTACTGGCTTCTTTGCAAATCCACACACACACACACACACACGTGCTGCTGGGTTTGTACCCTTGCAATAAATCAAACCCAGCTTGGAAATGGCAAAGCCACTTGGACGTTTGTGCAGCCAGTGCTACATTTCAGTTTGGAGGCCGCATTCTCCAGGTTTGTTAAAATAACATCTAAATATGGCATTTTCTTGGGATTCAACACTTACAAAACCAGCAGACTGTCATTTTTACTGGGCTGTATGTGATTATAGCATGGCACGAGGCTGTGCTATGGGAGGTGGGGAAGCTGAACTCTTGTGCTTGTTCTGAGGATGTGATTTGGGGTCGGTGGCAGCTCTAACAAGTACCCGATGCTGTACTTTGTCTGCTCATATTTTAACCCCCAGTGCCAAAAGGTCACTTGCTTCCAAGCTGTCACTGGCTCCAACAAGGAACAACATCTTTGCCAGTGTCATTCCCCCTCCCCTTTTGGCCTGATCAGATCTTGCTAAATAAATCATAAAAAAATGACTTTAACATTCCCGCCACGCTCATCTCCTCATCTGGTTTCAAAAATGCCATCTAGGTGGAATTTGTGCTCAGTGTAATCAATTCAGAGAGTTTCCTTCCTTGATTAATTCTCCACCTGATATTTTGATCTGCTGTTAATTCTGCTCCCTTTTTTAATCCTGCCATTTTTTTTTAATTCGGGGGGCGACCACCGGGCCAGCTCATACCCCAGCCTGTGCATGGAGCTGCCCACTCCTGTGTCCTGCTCACTCGTAGCAGCCCTCCCCAGAAAACACTGGTTCAGGGGTCCCACCATGACAGATGTCATTTCTCCTCCCTTCCCAGTATTCCAAGCATTACCTCCAAGCAGGAGCTGCCAGTCTGTTCTCTCCTCTGCCCGTGGCCTGCACAGCATATTTTAATGCAGATTTTAAATAGGCACCTCTCCAGAGAAAGACAGAAATGATGCATTGCAAAGGAAGAAAAGGCTCCCAGCACCAGCTGCACCTCCCAGACCCACACAGACCCAAACAGAGGGTTTATCTCTGCACAGTGTTGTGGGGGAAACAGCTCTCTGCTCAAATGAAGAGATACAGCTGAAAATCAAAAGGTACAAAAAAAGGTAGCTCTTCTAACACCCAGTGAGATAACAGCAGTGTCATTCATGCTCACAGATATATTGGAGGGATTTGAAAAAATCCTGCAATTTGTCTCTTCTTCTGACAAACAGAGGCTGCTCATCACCTGTTGCAGCTCTGGGAAGTGCTGGGACTGTAACAGCACAGATCCAGAGCTGCTCAGAGGGCAGGATACCCCAGTGGGATATTACTGTACCTTTGGAGTGAAAACACCTCCTCTCCATTTCTTGCAATTGAGCACAATCAACTGCAAAAACCTTAATTGTTCCACACTGGGCTTGTTGGTCAGAATTTCCAGAAATCCAAGAAAAAAAAAAAAGCATCCCTGTCCTTTCTGATCATTATCCTCCATGTGCATAAAGATACACTGCAGATATTTCCATGGCTCCAATATTTACCAAAGGATTAAGCAATGCCTGTTTTAAATCCCCCTTTTTAACACAGATCTCAGCAGTCACGAGGGGGATGTGCAGCCTGACATCTCACACTGTGCCTCACCGTGGCTGAATGGGATGGGACAAGGCAGTGCTCTCCATTTGGGATTCAGGAGGGGGATGGATGGACTGTTGCTGGTTAGTCATTTCTGGGCAGAATGTCATTATAACTCTGCAGAGCAGTGAGGGGGGCACAGCTTTCAGGGAGGGATCTCCACAGTTCTTTAGACACACTTGGCAGCCTGGGAGCTGAGAAAACAGACATATTTTAACGAGATCCCAGATCATGGACTTCAGGCAATCTCTTTTTCTCAGGGAATCATAGAATTCTAGAATGATTTGGGTTAGAAGGGTCCTTAAAGACCATCTAGTTCCCCTCGCTCTGCCATGGCAAGGAAATCTTCCACTATCCCAGGTTGCTCCAATCCCCACCCAACCTGGCCTTAAATATTTCCATTGATGGGGCAGCCACAGCTTCTCTGGGCAACCAGGGCCTCACCACCCTCACAGGGCAGAATTTCTTCCCCATGTCTAATCTAAATCTCTCCTCTTTTAGTTTAAAGCTATTCCCCCTTGTCCTATCACTGCACGTCCTTGTAAAAAGTCCTTGTGAAGAAGTGTATGGTCATGGCTGTCTGCATGGTGCTGAGATCCTGGTGTGGCCTTGTTTCTGCCCTCCCAGAGCTCAAACACAGCCCTGAGTGCCCCAGTGTGTTTGTCCATCATCCAGGTGATTTTGACACCAAACCAGGCAGGTGAGTTCACTCCCACAGCAGAGTGACACCACACTTTGAAGGACAGGGTCTCCATCCCCTTTGGCTTTAACTAAAAACACTCAGAGCAGGTCACCTGAATAAGTCCTTGTAATTCTGCTGCCAAAGCCTTTCTGTAATCAAACGGTGCAAGGCAAGTTTAAAGTAACCAAATCAGTGTCTCCACCGCTGGCAGGGTTTACTGAAAATAGGAACATTTTTATGCACCCAATATTGTCTCACTCAAGGCATGCTGGCTGTTTTCTCTCAGATGATCAGTAGGCAGTAATATTTTGATGCTCTGATGCTACTGAAATAAAGACATCACAGGAAGAGCACTGGATGATTTTTATCTCGAGGAAATCTAATGCAATGCACCACTTCAGATTTTAGTTACGTGGCCTTACACCATAAAGAACAGTAGGTATTTTGGCTGCACAGCAGAACCAATCTTCCAGGTACAACCTTTCTCAGCTGCAATGACATTTCACTCTTACTTTTTTATAATGCAGTGTTATAAGACAAATATTATTAGCACGAGGAGCTTTACAATCTCACTGCTTGAAAGTTTAGACTTGTGAGGAACACAGCAACCCCTAAAGACACCAGGATGAGAAGCAGAACAGACCTTCCCTGCCGTGTCAACCAGTATTTTAAATCCTTGTTGAAAAGCTGCACAATTACATTATGAGGGAAACTATCTGAGGAAGCAAATAGCCCCTGATTTCCCCTGGTACCAGGGCACGCTGCCTGAGAGTGGCTGAGACATTTCAAGATCACTTTGCAGTTCAGGCAGGACTTGATGAACAGCCCATGACATGTAATGAGGAAAAAAAGAAACACCAATTAGAGAGCTGGGAAAACTTCCAGCAGGAAAAGGGGCTTTTCCTGGTGTCTTGGAAATGACCCCTCGCAATGAGGGAGTTCAGGAAAATGGCCAAGGACACAGGTGGACCTTGTGGCAGTGCCCTTCTGCTGCTGAGAGATTATCTGTATGAAATACAAAATATTAAAGTAACGATTCCATGGAATCTAGAGAGGAAGACTCCACTTCATTTTACCTGGAAAAAAGAATCTTCCCCTGTTTTACAGCTCAGTTATAGAGAGTGGTCAGAGACACAATGGTGAGAAGGACAGAGGGAAGGGAAGGGCGAGGGAAAGGGCACAGTGTTCATGGGATGAATCCACGTTGTGGTGTCAAAGGGTTTTTCCAGATGAGTATTTTGTCACAGAGCTTCCTGCCTGCTCATAATGAGAGAAAATAAAGTTGTTGTTGACCAGTTAATACTGCTGGGACAGTGAGACAATTACAGAAAGAAAATCTGGTCCATCAAAAAAAAAACAAAACAGCCAAACCAAACCTGATGGCCAACTAAAACCTACAGGTATTGCTGCCAAAAAAGAAAAACAACCCAAAAAACTATTAGAGGTAAAAGTGGATGGAGATTCGTGTTGTTGATGACTCCATTACCTGCCCTTCCCTCCTCTGCTGTGGTACAGCAATCCTGCTCCTTGCAAAAGTCACAAGGAAGCAGCAAACCTTACCTGAACCATCCTTTTTTGTGTTTTAGCTGCCCTTAATGTAAGACAATTAAATTAAATAAAAAGCCAAACCTCTAATACAGCAGAATGAGAATCAATTTTGCTTTAAAATTATTTGCTGAGCTTATCTAAGCAAAGCTGTTACCAAGTTTTGCACTTTTCCTTCTCAGCCCTTTATCCCCTGGGAGGTCTCCAGGCAGGAACTCCCCACCCAGTCACAGTCCCAAAGCTGGACCAAAGCAAGAGTCCAGGGCCACAGGGCACTGGGGGTCCCCAGAGTACCAGGGACTCCTGTAGACCTGCCCAAGGAACTTGGGAACACTCATGCAAAAAATTCCTGAAGCCAAATATGTGCAGCAGAAATTTGCTTCCAAGGGTTATGATCAGTCAAGGAACGAGGGATCACCAGGAGCCCATCAGGTCCCTTCTGCTCTCAAAGAAAGATCTTGGCATGAAACATCCACAAGAAAACCTGTACAGCTTTGAGAAATTATTTAAAGCTAACCAATACTTAAAAAGCAACTTTTTCTGTGGATAATTCATGGACAGTAAGATGGGATTTGTCAAACAATTTGTGCACTCAACAGAAGATGCTGAAGAGCTTCCTTAGGTTACCAAGCCATGTGGGGGCTCAGGGTGCCTGGTGGATATTTCCCTGAGCTGCCTCCTCTCCCAGCAGCTGCACCAGATGAATTTACACAGCATGTTTAGATAACAAGGGTTGGGATCATTTACACGAAACAAACAAGACAAATATTTAAACAAATAAACAGTCTGGGCCTGCATGAAAACATGATGACTGCATAATGAATTCTTCCCAGGCACTGTGGGTCCCTGCAGGGTTGGAACCACTGCTCTCACACTGTGACATTTCACAAAAGAGGGCAAAAAGCACCGGGGAAAGGCTGAGATGGTCCTTCGTGGTGACGGTGCCTCAGTGCTGCAGGCAGCCAAGATGGGCAGCTGGCTGGGCTCCTTCCCCACTCCCTGCATTGCCCAGGCACCCACGTTGCCCACCAGGAGGAAAAAGCTTCCCACATCTCGCAGAGCTCAGAGGCCAAAGGTTGATCCACACTCAGCGTTACAGCTGGAGCATCTCCTCTCCTGCCTTTCACTCTCTCATCCCCCTGAAATACTAAGATTAATGACTTTGCAAAGTCTGCCCGAGCTCTCTCCTCTGCAAGTTCCACTTGAAGACTCCCCGTTTCCTCAGCCACTTCCACATGACCCAGTCCCTGGGACAGTAAGCCCCGTTTTGATCTGAAATTCCTCATATTAATAATGCCATACATTACATTTGACAGCATCTCACTGATTCTCTGACTTCCATGTGGCAAAAACTTCTGGCAGTGTTGTTGGCTTTCCCTTTTTTATTAACTGCTCTGACTGGCAGTGAAATCCCCAGCAGAAAGGGATGATCCCAGGGGAATTTTTCAAAGGTTAGATCCTCTCCTGCTGATGCAACGTTTTTGTCATTATTCAAGAAGACAGATTAATCACTCGGGCCTGTATCCTAATCACAGTAGAGAAAAAAAAAAACAACCAAAGTCAGTCAGGTGCTTAAAAAGGGTTTAAGCATTTAAATACACTTCACAGATTCAGTCCCTGGTAATCAAACACTGGAACAGGGGGAAGAGCAAAGAGGGAGAATGAGACAAAGGAACAGACGTTCATTACAAGCTCAAAGAGAATGATGCAATATGGCACCAGGAATGGAAAACCTTGCTGGTGAGATGTAAGAAACCGGGTTTTTTTTCCTAAAAGAAGGTAGAGACTGGGACAAAGAGTACCAACCCTTCAAGTGCAGTAAGAAAGGTAATTATTCACAGCTTTTGAGGACACTGAAGCTACAAGTCCAAGTCACTCACAGATGGTTTCTTTAGGTTATACTACCAAATATCTCCATAACTTCTCCAAAAAACACGATACTCTGCTGTGTTCCTGCAGTGCAAACACCCAGGTGAAAACACACAGACCAAGGAAAAACAACACACAAGCTGGCCAGGAAACTTGCATTTTCTCCATGTCCTCACTCCAAGCTAAAGGCTGGAGAGCTGAAATGAAGCCTTATTGATTCAAACCTGAAGTAACATCCCTCAGATGGACAAGGAAGAAATGGCTATCTCGGGACAGATTCTATTTACCAAACATATATATATATACACACACACACATATATATATATATAGTGTTCAAAAGGTGTTTATCCTCCTTAATTCCTCCCAGATCATCAAGTCCAACCTTTGACCAAACACTCCCATGCCCACTAAACCATATGGCAAAGAGCCATGTCTGCTTGTTTTTTGAACACTTGAAAGAAAGAAATAAAAATAATAAGTAAATAAAAAAATTAAATAAAGCAGTTGTCTTCAATGTCATGGCTCAGAGTGGCATTGCTGAGGAGGAAAGGCCTTTGCACTGTTTTCACATGCAGACAGACAGAGGGGTAGTTGTCTTTGTAAACTTAAAAAAAAAAATCTCAACAAAAGTGTTGGGACTTTGCCTAAATTCCAGTCTTTGAATTCCATTACATAACAAAGCTGACATGGTTTGTCTGCCTTCCAAACATTCTAGCAGCAGCCAGTGATTTAAACCAGATCATTCAGTACTTGTCAGATTAGTGTAAATCCCTTCCTAACATGTGGGACAGAATAAGCTTAAAATTAATAAAAATAAATCAGAGATTGCCCAAAGTTGAAATGTTCTTATTAACTTCATTAGATGCTGCATCTCACTCCTGCACTACTGCAAGACTCCGTGCACAAAGGTGGACATGAAAGAGCAGCTCACCTGCCTCTCCTCTTGCCTGGCATATTATGGGAAAATGTGAGTTTTAGAGGAATTTATAAATCTTTTCAATTTATAGATTATTTCTTAGAAAGAGGAATTTATCACATTCAATTGAAAATGAAAATCTTAGTGCCTTTTCATCCCAGGTAATGAGAAAATGCATTTGCTCTTTATTCTGCAAATCTCCTTATTTCAGCAGACAGCCCTTTTTAAGTGCTGCTCTACATTTGCCACGGGGAAGGCATTTCTTCCTCAGGTTCCCAAGTATTTGCCCTTCTGGAGAAAAGGCTCTCCTTTTGTCCCAGGGATATTTTGTAGTGGGTACAAGGGGAAATGCATTTCCACTGTTCCCTGAGGAAGTGAAGGTATTTTGCTTCAATAGTTAATTCTTTCCCCTCCTAAAGCACATTTTGTGCCTGTGCACAACCGCTACCTGTGCACAATCACACCTAGATTTAATTGTAAAACCCAGACAAGTATTCAGACTAACCAATAATTTATTTGCCTAAATGTTCGAGAGAAGATGTTGAATTTATTCTTGACATTCCCCCCACCAGTAGGTAATAGCTCACATAAACATGGCATGAATATTCAATGTTCAAGCCTTAAAATTTGGACTGTCAGTTAGTTACATAAATCATGTGATGTTATTGCTTTTCCTTCATGACATATGTAACTAAGCAAGAAATCATGAATTCAAGTATTAAATTCATTACATTCTGCCCTTTTCAGGGGGATAAGTGATATTGAGACCTCAGCTCAGCAGGAGATGGGTCATGCTGTCCTGAAGGCAGAGAATCAGAGACAATTGTCAACTCAAAATCCAAATGATGCTGCCTCTTCTGGATTAGAATTTACATAATGAGCATTATTGTCCTGACAAGGCTCAATTTCTCAGTTATTCCCCCAAAATTAACTCAAAATACCAAGAAGAGGACCAAGCCTAGACTTGGCCTTGAATTTTGATGAAGATGTAGAAAGACCTACATGTCCATGGCCACCACTCATTGCCAGTCAGCACAGCACCTAAAGAATTGGTAATAATTGCTGCAGTTCATTGTGATCAAAAACAAAAGCAGTGTGAAAGGAGGAGCTCTCTTCAAAAAGGCAGGAAGAGACATTTGTCATTGAAAACAAAAAGTGAAGACTTCTGAGGGAAAAAATGGCAGAATAACCTTCGAGTAAGAGGTATTACGGTACTAAAGGGAGTAACCTTTAAAGCCTGCCTACAAAACGGGTCTCTGAAGTCCTGAAGCATAATAGCAGAGGGAAGGAAGAGAGCACTGAAATACATGAACATTAGCCCAGAAATTTCCCAGAGATGACAGGGGAAGTGCAGAAGTTTCTTGCTCAACTATTCATTTTGGACTCCTAAGTAGCACAGAGTGCAAGAGGAAAGGAGAAAAGAAGGATAATAGGAGGGGAAATAAATCTCTTCCTTTAAATACATTTAGTGGTGTAGTGATAGGAGTAGAATTACACTCAATTTTATCTGAGTGGATAACACAGGCCAGGATATTATCTGTAGTTTTCTTAAAATCTCCTCTGAAACACGGCTTTAGCATTTCTTTCTGCAGCAGCAGCTCTGCTCCCCGACTGTGCCATTTCCCACAGCACTCTGCTGCTCAGGTTAACCCTCAGCAACGTGGGCCTCATGGCACAGCCCAGAAAAGAGGAGTTTAACTCAAGGGAGAAACTGAACTAGTGAATAGGGTGGCAGGAGTCCTGAGCTGGTTAATTTGGGGGAAATGATACAAACCACTTGTGTAGAACAGCATGGGTCCACCAGGAACACACATGAGCTGAGGCTGCTCTTAAACAGATAGAAGAGAGAGAAGGGATTTAGGTAGGAAGACCTACCTAAAAAATCAGCTATTTGCATTTCCTTGGTTTGTGCAGTCCTTGTGAAGCTGAGAAACCATTCAGCACTTTGCAATGACTGTTTTTATGTGCAATCTTACCAACCAGCACACCTGGAGTTGTGCAGTCCAGGCAGGTTACAGCTCCTGGCTGCTCCAGCTCAGTGTCCTGATCAAAAACACACACAGCCCACCATCACAGGGAGGCAGGAATGGGTGACCCCAGTGAAATCCTGCAGCTGTTTGATCTGAATCTGCCACACATTCACTTCAGTGAATGCCCCATGGCAGGGTTACACCTCCCACATCTCACCTTGCTTCATGTTCACACCTTCCTACAAAGTTGTTACCCAGAGACTGGACTGAGACTGTTTCATGTGATCTAATAACACAGTGCCAAACATGGGAGAGAGAAATAGATGGAGATTAGTTCTATTTCAGTGGCAAACTTCCTACTGGTGCTTAATTAACAATATTATAACAGCTAATCACTTGGTTGCTCCTACCTCCACTCATTTTCTGGGTGACACCAGGGCACACGACAGGGGTGAGTGGCTGTGCCACGTCTGCTTGCAATAATCCCTCACTTCATGAAGGGCTCTGGTGCCATTAACTGGGTTAATTGGGTTCAGAATTGCTGCCAATCCAGACATCTGTGCTCAGCTGCTGCCACTTAAGAAGAAGAAAGAAGCTAAACACAAGTTCCCCAAAATGCTGCTGCTGAGAAACTTGCCCCCAGACAGCTTTTACCTCCCAAAGGATTCCTGGAGAGACAGAGGGTGTGCAGGGGAGAACTCTCCTTCCTGGCGAGATGTTCCTAGTTCCAGAAGTTATCTCCTGAAACACAATTTCCAGAACATGAACCCCTAATTTCCTGCAACAGATGTGGGAAAAATGCTAGTTAAATAAGACTAGAAATGTAAATGGGCTTTGGCAAGGGGAAAATCTCAAAGGAATTCTTACAGCCAGCAAAACATTTATTTTCAAGCAATCTTCAATATTGGAGATGTCTCAATTCCTCTTTCTCAGAAAATAATACTGGGTGGAAGAAGATACTGTTTTCTGGCTTGGAAATGCTCCCCCCTCTTCCTGGCTGAGGTGGGCACAGGCTGAGGAAGCTTTAAGTGCTGTGTGTAGCAGAATTATTACAAGTAAATGGTAATTTACCTTCCTGAACGTATTGAATTCGACAGCATTTGGTGAAAACTCACAACTAAAGAGATTTTTCTGAGTGAAATTGAGAGGTTTGGGCTTTTTCCTTCCCTGCAGCCAACATTTAATGTATAACTGTTCTCTGTGATTGACGTTACGTTTCAGAAGAGAGTTTTGTTTTGGGGCTTTTATCTGCTTTAGAGAGTGACACTGAGTTATTTTGTGGGATTAGTGATCTAAATAATGTGAGTGGGTTGGTTGTCATGATCAGCAGAAGCTAAAGCAGAGCAGCATTTGCTCACTGCAGAGATTCCAGATGATGTAGTGGGCCACAGCAGCTTATTAAATGTATAATAAGCTCAAGGAACCTACAAAAGGAATCAAAATCCTGTAACACAGGGAAGCAAAGTTCCTGAGTACCAGCATGTTCCTGTAAGACTCTGAGGTGACATGAGATTATTATAAAGTATTTAGTGAACAGACTTCTAATTGAACACATGAGTATAGGAAAAAAGAATTTAGGACAGTGTTTTTCTGAGAGGAATTTTGAAGTTTGGCTTAACCATGCCAATCACTGCTGCACTGCCCTGCTGCTGAGGTGGGAATCAGCCTCTGCTTTCATTGCAGACCATGTTTTCCAGTCACTAAAGCAGCACCATTTGAATCTGTACGTTGCTTCTAGAGATCTTTTTCGGCTTTCTGTAATTTCCTACACTAAATTCCCCCAGCATCAAAATATTCCCACTTTAATCAGACCCTGCTTTGATTTCAGACACGATTCTCCTGACTTTGCCTTGCAGACCTTTCTCTCTGCAGCTGCTGTCTCCCAGAGAATTCTCAGCACACCTGCCTCCAGCCTCCCCCTTTCATTTGATGGGTTGCTACCAGTCTGCAGTGTAAAATAACAATGCTTGTGGCAATTCTTGAACTGCTGACTTCTACAAAATACATATAACTCACCTACACCATCTTCCCACCAACACACCACTTCCAGCAGAGTCAGGCTTTGTCTGGATGGTATTTACAGGGTGTGTCCCCCAGGCAACACAAATCTTGCTCTCCAGAAAGCCCCGTGTGCTGGTTTAACACAAGATGTGTGGGTGGGTGATGGAAATCTCGTTGGACAGTGGAAGAAATTGGAAAGAGCTGCAGGGGAGTGAGGGCATTGCCAGAGGCAGCTTCATCAAGGTTCTCAGCTGGGGGGGTTCTTGCAGCCAGGGAAGACACTCCTCAGGTTACCAACACCCCTTGTTTCTCCAGCCCCACAGCACTTCTGCTGTTGAGTCCTGCTGCCTTCTGATTCACTTCACCATTATAAAGTGAGTGTTGCTCCTCCCTCCCAAACTCCTCGTGGCTGTTTGAGAGCACGGGGTGAGACTCTACAGAGGACAGCAATGACATTTGGGTCAGGCCATCCTCTGGGTAAGTGAATCACAGAATCCTTAAGGTTGGAAAAGACCTCCAAGATCATCAAATCCGACCTTTGACCGAATACCCCCGTGCAAAGTGCCACTTCTACTCATGTTTTGAACTCTTCCAGGGATGGTGACCCCACCAATTCCCCAGGCAGCCTGTTCCAATGATCAATCACTCTTTCAGTGAAGAGTTTTCTAGTATCCAACCTGAACATCCCCTGGTGAAACCTGAGGCCGTTCCCAAACCACTGGGAGTCTTTTCCCAGTGTAGGGGTCAGAGGGCACACAATGAACACAACGTACCAAAGGAGCAAGACCCACAGGAGAACAGCACAGGAACCAGCAGAGAAGACCATGAAGCATGAAACTTGCACTGAGTATTAGCAAAATTTGGTAATCTGCCTCCATTCTACTCCTTGAATATCTTCAAAGATTCCATCCCTAATGAACCCTGTGCTGGAATTGGTGGGGGTCTGCCAGCAAAAGGAAAAGAGTCCTTTAGGCAGATTCCTTAGCATTGTGCTTATTGGGCACTTTTCTGATTTGGGGACCTATGTGCTGTCTCAGGGGGTGTTTAACCATTTTTCTCCAGTAGGAGGAAAAGTTTTTTCATTTCCTTTTGTGGAGAAATATAGGAAGGCCTCTGCTCATGTAAAATGTAAGAAAATGTAATGGAAGTTTCACAATACCCTTTCAAAGTACCTTAATACACACCAGGCAGACTATTTCAGCTCCTGAATTCATTCTACAATCCCCTGCTTTCTGTTAGAAGCTTGTGAAATATGGTGTTTTTATTATTAGGGTGCTGTCATTTATAGGTTTGACTTCAGTCATTCGTTTAGCAAAAAACCTCTTTGTCCAGCCAAAAGAGAATAATTTCATCTCTGTCCGGCTGGGGAATATCTATTGATGCTCTTTGGCTACAGCCGAAACTTGGGGCAGACCCTGCCACTCATCTTTTATTTTCATCTTATTCCTCCCAATCCATAAAGTTAAACAAATTATTTTAAAATAACCAACGTAAAGAGCTCATTCACTGACAGAAGGTGGAAGAAAATCTCCTACTTGCACAGGAGATATTATTCCAGAAGGAAAGGGGCAAAAGAGACATTTACTATTCAATTATAGACCCACTCTTATGCCAACAAAGGTACTGCAAAATTTGGTCTTGGATTTCCATGTGAAAGAAGTGACTGAGAGCTTTGGGGTGCTGCAGATACAATATGGGCTGCCTTGTTGAAGGCTTGAATTCAAGCCAGATCAGATCTCACTGCAATGAAATAGTAGAAATTTTATCATAAAACACGCACCACACCCTCTCCCTGGATTTATAGGGCATTTGAAAGAAACCTTACACACACTGGTTTGTAATGATGATGAACTTTCATTACCTTGCTCTAAATACAGAGGTCAGCCAGCAAGAGCATGGCAGGAACAAGAGGGTGTGTCCTTCCACACACATTAGTTGAATGTACAGGACTTTAAAAGAAACCACTTCGTTTAAGCTGAAAAGAGAAAAAAATATTTGGGTTAATAATTTTGGGCTCCTCTCACTGCAAACTCTCTACTCAGAGGAAAAAAAAGTGCAGTGAAAAGGCAGCGAATTACCTGTAAAGGGCAGGTTTTGACCTGATAAAATTGGTGTGGTTATTTAGGGAGCAAGTTTTCATTAGGGTTGCTATAGCAATTGGAACAGTTTGACAAAACCTAATGAAGGATTATGACAGAAATAGAGAAAGATATAAGCCATCAAAAGCCATAGGAAGAGAAGCTTCACAGGTTTCCGAGCAAAATCCCTCTGGAAGTACCCTGATCTCCCTGGAAGATATCACACTCATTTCAAACATCTCTCCAGGGTATTCAGTGAGCAGTGACAGCAATACAGAACTGAGTGCCCTCTCCACTGCAGAGTTACTCACAGATTTTCCCCTCTGAGAGCCACACTTAGTTATTAAGTGCTTTATTACAGAAACACTTGGCACTTGCATGGCACCGCTCATCACAGGGCACTGCAGAAGTTACTCCTGATGCTGAGTGTTAACCTGCTCAAAGAGGCATTAGACACGTCCTGTGGCTGAGTAAACTGAGCCAGAGACATTAAAGGACCTTCCTGCAGCCTTTCCAGGGATGGAGCAGGGAAGGACGTGATGTGGGGGGCTCCCAGAGCCCAAACAAACCTCACAGCACACGAGCAGGGGGGACCTGCAGAGCTCTCCCCCAGGGTGAGCAGCTGCTGCAAAACATCTTCTGGGTCCAGCTGAGCTCCTGCTGCACAGCAGAGCCTCTCCAAGGTCTAAAATCAAAGCTGCTCTCTGGGGGGTTGTTCTCAGCTCAGACTCTCCGTGGGGCTAAAAGTGCTGCTCAGGAGCTGCATAACAATATTTATTCCATCATGGAATGCCCAGCACAGCCTCTCTCACTGGGTTTTCCCTCAGATCTGAGACTGAGAAAAAAAACTTACCTTCAGGTCAGCAGAGGAAATTCTAAACAATTCTCAGCCAAGTCAGCTGCACCCAGCTGTCCATCCCTCACAGGAGCAAGGAGGGTTCCAGCCTCACCTCCAGCTCCCTCTTGTTTTGCTCTGCCCTTATGGTCAGAGCCCTCATTTCCAAAGGTACTCGCAGACCTTCAGACCCACAGCCAGCTCTCAGAGGGAGAACAGCACTGATGTGAGGTTGTTGTGACCCTTGGCTCCATCACTGGGCAGAGCTTCATCAAGGGATGGACCCTCAAATGACAGACAGGGGCTGAAACAATTCCTGCTTTGCTAGAGGCTTCTGAAGGGTGTCTTTACAGCATAAAAATCTAAACCAACAATAAAACCTCTCCTTTACATGGCTTGACTGATATTAATGCAGTTAAATGGAAGATAACTTGATTCTGGGTTTTTTGAATCTGCTAACCCTAGAAAAGCCCTGAAAGCCTCCTAGAGTTGCCTAAGGAAATTATAAATCATGACTTGAATTTAAAAGTAAAATTCTTTCCTATTTTGCCAGAACTGGGAGGTCAGGTCCTGGGCCTGGGGTACTGTGGGGACAGCCAGGACCAAGCAGCGCAGTGGAGAACATGCAGAGCTTCCCTCTGCTATGGGAAATAACAGACCAAGCGTGTTTTCCAAACATTTCTGCTAACAGCTCTCTAAATGAATTTTCTCTGTTCAAATGTATCAGTCTGGTGGCGAGCGTCTGGAACGTGCCCGAGCATCGAAAACCGTATTTTGACATTAACTTTGTTTCTGGCAGAAAAACTGCAAAATATTTAACACGTTGGAGGCCTTGATGCATCAAGGCAGTTTGTTAACTGTGCTGTGGTGGCTCTAACTCACTGCTGAAAAATTACCTTCAGACTGCCTGAGTCAGACAGACGCAAAACCAAACAGAGAGCTGGCACTCTGGGGTCAGTGCAGAGGGCACAGAGAGCACAGAACACTCAACTATTTACTGGTTGCTGCATTAAACCTCGTTTAATCTCCATCACAGCTGATGCCCCACTTGAACCAAAGCCATGAGCCTGCTGGGTGCTGTGTCTGTGCTGAATTTTGTCAAGGGCCTGGAGTGACAGGGCAAGGGGGAATGGCTTCCCACTGCCAGAGGGCAGGGATAGATGGGATATTGGGAAGGAATCCTTCCCTGGGAGGGTGGGGAGGCCCTGGCACAGGTTGCCCAGAGAAGCTGTGGCTGCCCCTGGATCCCTGGAAGTGTCCAAGGCCAGGCTGGACGGGGCTTGGAGCAACCTGGGCTAGTGGGAGGTGTCCCTGCCCATGGCAGGGGGTGGCACTGGATGATCTTTAAGGGCCCTTCCAACCCAAACCATTCTGCAATTTTATGTTTTCTCACCCCAGACCTGGAGAAATACTGGTTTAAATTCAGAAGCACAAGCTTTTCATCTCCCTGCAGAAAGTTTTTCTTACTGTTAACTTCAATAACTCTGGCTATTTCTCTTTGTCATATCAGATGGCTAATCCCTCTATCAGGTTCAAGTTGCTCAGTCTAAACGCTGGGCCACAGCATTCCCACTTAGCATTTAGACTAAAGACTCAGCACTGATAGAGGGATTAGACATTTTATATTGCCATGTTTCATATTCTAATGTATTTGAGTCCAGACAGTGATTTCCTTTGCACGCTTTTGGATTGCTGCCTTTCAGTCTCAGTTTAAGTTGCTTCCTGCCTGCACAAAGGGATGGGGAAAATGGCATTTCCCAGCCAATGTGAGCACATAATGTGCTCTTGAGCAGAAAATGGAGAAGAAAAGACATTCTTTCCATTTTGCATTATTCATTCATCTTCAGCTATTGCTCTTGATACCCATTGCAAGCACATGCAGGTGTGGGAGGGAGCTCCTACCACCTATTTGTCTCTTTGTCTTGCATTTGGTCCAGCCTGGCTCACCAGTGAATGCCACTTTGGAAGCAGCCATTGATAATTTATGAGTTTCAACTCACATCTCCCTTGTTCAAAAGGAAGGTGATGAACTTAAAAGAGGTCCATAATCTAACCATTTCTACAGAAAAAGACTTAATACATGCAAGGGCATGAGTGAGTCCTAAAGATGAATATATAAAATTGTAGGGGTGAGCATAAGAAGGGGGTTGTATGTTAATGATCTGCAACATTTTACACAGAGAGATTACAGTTTGATTCTCAGTTAAAATATCCTTCCTTTCTGAATGAAAAGTCTTGCACAATGATTACCAAGAAAAGGGAAAGGAACCTCTTTGTCTAGATGGGCTACAATAATACATTGTATTATTATTATTGTTATTACTATTATTATTATTATATACACCTAATAAAGTCCTGTATTATAACCTGTTTCACTTTTCACTTCTTAAAAGACTTTTTTTTTTTGGGTAACAAACCCTTACAGGACATTTGCAAAGAGCTAATGCCCAAGACAGTGTTACCCTGACAGCCCAAAGACATTTCTCTGATAGCATGAGGCAATTTGGAAAAACAAAAGACAAAACAAACAAACTAGTGGTAAGGAGAAAGAAATTCTGGTTTCACTTCTTCAAAGGAATGGGGAAGGGAGGTTTTCTGATGCTTGAGGGAAGTAAACTCAGCAGGTGAGGATTTTAGGTTGTTCCAAGCATGTCAGTGGTAGAAGAATGAAAAATGTGCACTTACTTCTCTGTGGGAAAGCAAAAATCCACAGAGCTTGGGCCAGGTCTGCTCTAAGGAGGCTCTTGGTGGGGCAGAGTCAGGCCCCTGCCTGCTCAGAGGGGTGATGAGTGGTTTGGCAATGATGAAAATGAGAAATATGAATCCTCCTACGAGGGGTCATTCTTACTTCAGAATAGACACCTACAAAATATGTGCATATCTCAGGGTTCAAATCTAAACACAGCTTTTCATTTAATCATTAAGCTCAAAATTTATGATTTTAAACTAACAAGGACCTGATTTTGCTGGAGAAAAATAACTACATCTGGGGAAAAAAAAATAAAAAAGTTTTCTAAAAAAAAGCCCAGCCCCTCTGAGTGGGGAGATGCTCAGAAAACACGAGGAAACAATGATAATAACTGGAAACAAAGCAGGAAACTTTGATTAACTTAAAAGACAATAGTCACAGCATCTCCCAAACACTTACCTTCATTTCCCTGCCTGCAGTCACTTGCCAAGCTTCTCTCTGCTATTAATGTTCACTCCTACACTTCCCACTTCCCCAGGGTCACCACGGAGTGACTGCCTGCAATATGTTTGGCACAGTCTGGAGTGAAGGGGTCACACCATTAGACTGTCATTTTCTTAGAACTTCAAAACAGCCCTAAAAATAAGAAGTAGCAGCATTTGGGGGAAGTTTTCAACATATGGCTACATGAGCAAATTTAAAACATATGGGCTATCAAATGCATTCAAGATGTGTTAAAGCCCATCCAGTGATCCCCACTCAGTTATTACAGGAGATTTCATGAGATGAAGGGGAGAGGAGCCCTTTTCAGTCTCACAGCCAGTCCAGGGGCACTTAATCCACAGAAGGATTAAAATTCACCTCATTTAAAGGATATTCATTCATTTATTGCCTGGGAATTTGTACAGTAAGAAACTCACCTTTGGGATTTCTCATCTTTGGTTCTCATCCTAAATAATATCCTTTTCCTATTAAAGAAAAAAATAACAGTCAAAATATGCATTTAAATTAACTTCATTCAGGACATACAGGTGAGCTGGTTCATCCATCCTCTCTTAAAAATGAAAGCAATAGGAGATATTGTGGATTGTATTATCCCACTGGGAGACAGAAATAAACCCTAATGCAGAAACTTAAATCATGACTCACAGTTTACTAAAACAAAGCAAAACCGGAAAGAAATATTGTATCTTCTCTTTCTATGGCAACATCTAACATTAAAATGACAGCAACAGCAACTCATAACTATGAAGAAGTAACTGATGAATGTCGATCTTTTATGATACCAAAAAAATTTTATATAAAACTGTAACATTTTTTCCTCTAAGAACTAAAGGGCTTCCTGTTGTCTTAAGTATTACAGTGAATCAAGAAAATTATTTGTTTGAGCAGCTGAACTAATGGGTGGCTTGTAGGAGCATAACCCATCTTTCCCATAACACAACTCCAAATAAAGACATCTGTCTTGTGCAACAGATCCTCACCCAGAGAGCTGCCAGCAGTTGTCAATTAATTGTCATTTGTAGATTGTTAACAGCTAACTCAGGGAAGTTGCTTAGCCTCAGCATTTCAGTGATGGACTTCCAAAGAGAAAGATTTTCCCTAATAACTTCTAATAACTTTTGTGAAGTTCTAATAACTTTTGTGAAGACTCACAAACAGGTTCAGAAATTGGACTGTGGGAAGAGAGGGTGTGGAGTGTCCCTCACTGGGGGTATTCCAGAATCATCTGGATGCAATCCTGGGCAATGTGCTCTGGGAAGACCCTGCCTGAGCAGGACCCACTGGGGTCCCTGGGGTCCCTTCCAGCCTGATCCACTCTGTGTTTCTGTGAGTACTCCTCTGTGGGGTGGATAAAAGGCTGTTCCCCTCCTGAAAATCAAATAGAAAACGAGAGGGGAATTCGGGGCAGAGACCAGGCATGGTGGTTTAAAAGAAAAAAAAAAGAAACAGAGAGAAAGAGAGAAAAAAAGACATTTTTAAAAGGAAACATCACCGTGTTGGGAGAAACCTCATGTTCCAAGGGTAGCAATCCCTTTACAAACATCTCCCTTTGCAACCACCTCCTGTATATCCACACCAACTTCAGCAATGAAAGAATCAACAAATAGCTCACAGTTTCTGCCAGGTGACTTCCCCAGAGGGAACAGCTGGGGCTCGACATCCTTCGGTGAGCTTTTGCTTTACAAGGTTCATTAACACTTACAGAGAGTGCAGAAAAGTTTGGGTTTCACCTCTGGCAACCTGCTCACGGGCATTGCTGGTCCCTGCCAGGCTGGGGAGAGGGAACAGCCAGGCTGGTGGCCAAAGGCTCTGCCACATTCCCAGGACACAGAAGGAGCAGCACAGACAGAGGTGGATGCACGTGGCCTTTCCTACACCCCTCACAAGGGACAAACTGAATTCAGAGACTGTGTTAAGTGGAAGAGTAAAAGGGGAAGGTCATTGGGACAGTAATGAACATTAGGCAATGCTCAAAATAAATAAAGAGGCAGAAAGCGTGGGAAGCAGCAGCACCTTTGAACAGATTGCCATGGTAAAAGCAATGTGTTGGGAGAAACGGTATTGGGAACCTTGGTCAGAGTTCTGTAGTGTTCTCTTTAGCAGGAATATTATTCTGTCCATTCCTGATGTCCAAAACCTTTGATTTATCCTCAATTTTAAGCCGTGTCTCGGGGTGACATTGGCTGGGCACCAACATTTGCTTCCTGCCTGTGGGCACAGCTGGAGCTCCTCGTTCAGAGCCAGCAGCAGCATCCCCACAGGGCAGGTTTCCTGTGTGCTGGGGCTGGTCCCTGTGGCCACAGCCCAGCTCTGTGTCTTGCTCTGTGTCCCCAGAGGGAACATCCCTGCTGGCCCAGCCCTGCTGTCCCACACCAAGGGGCTGCTGCCTGATCTCCATGTCCAGAGTGTTACACCCGTGAAAAGAGACAAGACCTGTTCTCTCCCTTGCCCTTTGTGCAATGAAATGCATTGTGCTCTCAGATGGAAATCTGAGCCCTGGCTGAATTTAAGCTTGTTAGTTTTGTCTGCTTATTTAGCCTGTGGTTTTCTTACCCATTTACCATCTTTTATCCCACCCTGCCATGTGTGTGAGGGGGAGGTTTGGCTGAAGGTCATTTACACAGGAGCTGTCAAGCACATCTGAGCCCAGCCCCACAGTGTGTCCCCAGCCAGCAGCTTCCAAGAGTCCCTGCAGCATCCCCATCACAGCCCTGTGCAGAGCCAGGCACGGGGGAACTCACCCCTCCATCCCATGAAGTCAGTCCCTGGCTTGTATCAACATGCAACAGGAAGATTAATCTGTGGAGGAGATATTTAAAAGGGTAACATGACAACTGTCACAGCTCTTTCCCAGCAAAACTCTCCACTGAGGAAGCAAAGCATAGGACGTGACCCTCAGCAGAGGAGACTCTTTAGAAAGTCAGATTTAATTGAGGCCCTTGGAAGCCCTTCATTTCTGAGAAGTGGGCCACTTTTTCCTAACACTGAAAACAAGAGCTATGCAGTGGAAGCATGAAATTTAAAACTCAAAAGAAGGACTATAATATACAGTAAGTGCAAGCAGCCATTGAATTCCTTGGAAAAGCAGAACCAGAAGGATGGTTTTCTCTGGGAGCACCTTTTCCAGACTGCCTGATTGATCTGATGCTTATGATTTAAACAGCTATAGCTTCTGGACATTACTACAACTCACACAAACTGATTCAAACACCACATGGTTCACAAATAAATCTAAAATACTCCGCTGGACCAAGGCATTTTTTTTGTGAAACCAGGCAAACAAATAAAATGCTTAGGGCAGAAAAGCCACAGAACGCTGGGGGATAAGAAAGAGGTACCTGGCATCAGGGTTTCCATGTCACAGAGTAATTGCTGGCCAAATTAGAGATGGGACCTCTTTTGTTAAAGCATTTGGGAGAGCTGTTCCTTCTGTGGGCAGCAGTCATGGGGGGACACAGGGGCTTGCACAGCGTGAGCTCCACACTATCCCTGGTGCAGTCAACACTGAGTTTTTATATTATTAGTTACATTAGTGATTCCACCTGAGTCACCAAGAAAAGCAAGGATGCCTCCTCCAACCACTCCCAAAGCATTTGCCCATCCATGCTGGAAACCAGGTTCTGTTTGGGCATGGCACAACCAGATTTCACCCAGTGCTCCCTGCCCACAGCTTATCTTCCTCTGTTCTCACCTGTATTCAGAGCAATTTATCCCTCATCAATCCATTACTACCAATTTTGGAGCCTTGGCACCTCAAGGCAATGACTTTTTTCATGTGCCAACCATGACAGGGCCCAGCTTGGCTGCCCTCCAGCCTTTAACATACCAGAGAGCTGTTCAGTAAAACCCAACAGCCTTTGGTGAAACCCCACTGCCCACCAAACCCCAGTGAGACCCACAGCAAACAGGCAGTCAGATCCCAAAAACAGACAAAAAGCTTCATGACAGGACAAACCACGTCCTGTGCTCTTTGAACACGCTTCATGTTATAAATCACCCATGAAGGTGATAAATGTGTGCACTTTAAACCAACTCCATGCTCTGCTCAGCAGGGCTGTTCAGCAGAACAGAGCTGCCAGGGGGCAGCTGAGCTAAAATCAGTGTATTGCTCCTCTTGGCATTTTTGTGCTCAGGATGAGTGTGCAGCAGGAGGGCTTCCCAACCCACCACGTGGTTTGTGCTTCACCCTGCAAAGGCTCCTGTCATATAAGCCTGAATTGGTGCAGAGAGCAAAGGGCTGGGCAGGTACCCACAGAGACAGGGCTGGGATGGGCTGTTGGGTTTGGCACACAGGGTTGTTCCAGGCAGTTGGTGACACTTGTCATTCTGTCACACCAACTCTCTTCCTGACACCTTCATCCCATCACCTGGAAGGTTGTGTTTTACAGGGAAGATCATTATCTGGTTCTGTCAGCTGCTGTTTGATTTCTGTATTCTGTTCCAGAGAGATTTGTCTCATAGCAATGACTTTGCTAAGGGCTGTCCCTCCGTGCTGCCCACCTACAACACCCTTCCTATTGTACCCCCTGGACGAGGCCTGACACTCTCAACAAACACCACTGAATTAAACCTCTGCTGTAAAGTAAGCAAGCCTTATTATACCCAATTTTACAGCTGGGTAAACTTACATACTGGAGACACTTGAATGACTTCCCACAGCACTGCAGAAGGAGCCAGTGAAGGCAGAGAGCCTGGAAAAGTCCAGCTCTCAGTCACTCGCTGCAGGCCCCACTTTGAGAAAATAAACTTATTAAGCATGTGCTTAATGCTAAGCTTATGAGCAAGGGGGCATTAAGCCATTACAGAGCTTACTTCTTTCAACATGCCAAAAACCTGCTGCCAGCCAGCAATGACAGGGTGCCAGGGGTGCCTTCCACTGTCCCCACGGTCAGAAGGCAGCAGTGATTTATCGCTTTGTGGCAGAAGGATGTGACACTCCTGGCTTGTGACACAGAGTGGAGGAAAGCACGCTGGGTCAGGGGACATGTGGGACCCATCTGACCCCAAAACTTATAGGAAAGCTACTGCAAGGCAAGCAAAGGGATAAGAAGTGATGCTGCTGTCAGAAGCAGGACAGAGTGTTTCAGATGTCCCTTGTAGGGATGCCAGTCATCCCAGGATTTGCTTTCCTTTGAAAAGCATCAGTATCCAAAGATGAGCCAACTAACCTGGTACAGGCATCACAGGAGTCAACTGAGCCAACTTCTCAGAGATGACATGTCCATGGTGGCCTTGGAGCAGAGCATGGAGACTTACTTTTCCATACTCCTCCCACTGTCAGATTACTAAAACTCCAATTTTTTCATTACCATCCTTTCTTGCTCACCTGACTGCAAACAGAGGCACTTCCCCTTCTCAGAGCCCAGCTCGTGCTCTCAGTTTCATTCCCCAGTGCTGCTGTCACCTTTTTCACATGCCAGGTCACGGAAGCTGCAATTACATTACAAACTTTGGATTGCCATCATGGGCAGAACCAACAGAGCTGCATCTTTTGCCTGAACCACTCACCATTCTCAAAACCTTCTGCCAGAGCTGCGAGACCAGCACTTCAGCAATAATCCTGCCTGAGTTCCTGACCGAGGAGAGCTGCCCATCGTGTGGGACTGGCTCCTTTCCTCCCCGTTTCAGCAGCCGGACAAGGAAGGACAAGCACCAGCGCGCTCTCTGCTCACCAAAACACTCAGGGAAAGCTCTCCTTCCTCGCTCCAGCTGACATTGCACCCCAGGCAGGTGCTGTGGTGTTTAACTCCCCCAATGCACATCACACAGAGGCGGAGGAATGAGCTCTGTTCCATCACGTGAAAACTTTACAGCCAGAAAACTCGGGCACGTGTCGGTGCCTCTGCAATTCCATCCTCTCCCTGCTCTCCACAGCATATGGTCTGACTGTGCTATTCCATTTGCTGGCCCGGGGAGAGCAGTTTGAAACGGAGAGAAATAGCATGGTACATTTGAGTTTATGGGGTATTAAAAGGGCTACAGTGAATGGTAGCTGAGGCACCAAAGTAAATTATTTATAGTGCAATTGCACTTTCTCCTAAACTACCCTTCAGATGGGTCAGGCCTCGGACACTCACATTAAGGTCTTGTTAAATTCAAATAAGATAAGGTTGTATCCAACAATGCAGATACCCAGTTTTACATTAAATCATGTTCAAGTAAAATTCCTTTAAAGTAGCACTCTGAGAATGACATTACTCCATTCTCAGGTTAGAGGCACATACAGATTTTACATAAACTGCCCTTCAGCTAAATTTTTTTCCTTTTTTCAGATGTAATCTCCTAATGTATCATGATCTCTATATTTTCAAAATGTTGGGACAAAACCAGGCACCCTTTCTCTCCAGGGTAATACTGAAGAGTTCACCAGGGGACCTTGCTGAGCTCAGGTACCAAGGAGGTCCATGCCAGCCTGGTTTGCAGGGAAAAATGGCCCCAGTTCTGCACTGCAGAGCTCTGCAGTGATTTGCTGCATCACTTTTATGTTGTTGTAATGTAGTCCTTGTGGTCTGCAGGAAGAGGCATCAGCCTTCCCAGCCTGGCAGGGAAGTTTTTTGGCTAAGGGAGTTCTCCCTGAAGTGCTGTAAAACCCAGACACTGCACATCATCCTGTGGAGTCCTCCTTTTTTGTGGGTAGAATTTGCCTCAACAGGATGGAAGAAAACCCAAAACTTAGTGTTTCCAGAAGAATTGTATCCTGACTGTGGTTAAGAGTTTGTTCTGATCCTTTTTCTGTAGTACCTTTGTGGCAGAGAGCCCTGATTAATTTGTTAGGCTAAGGTTGAAGGCTTAATTCTTAACCCACATTTTCTCTCCATTTATGGCTAGGAGCAGCTTGTCTTGCAGCCCTGCAGGCAGCTGCTTCAGATCCTCTCTTTGGGCTGCAGTTTTCTGGTTAGAAAAGGCTGAATTGCATGGTCAGATTTTGGAGCAGGGCTGGAAATCACAGGAAGATTTGGGCTGTAAGGGACTTAAAGCTCATCCAATCCCAGCCTCCCTTGCCATTGGCAGGGACACCTTCCACCAGCCCAAGTTGCTCCAAGCCCTGTCCAACCTGGCCTTGGACACTTCCAGGGATGAGGCAGCCACAGCTTCTCTGGGCAACCTGTGCCAGGGCCTCCCCACCCTCACTGGGAACAATTTCTTCCATATATCCATTCTAATCCTACTCTCCATCAGTTTGCAGCCATTCCCCCTTGTCCTGCCATTCCCCCTTGTCCTGCCACTCCATGCCCTTGTTAAAACTCCCTGTCCAGATCATCCCTGCCCTGCTGTCCTGGCACTCCCTGGCACTGCACCCCCCCCAGCCTGGCTGGGGATCCCCAGCTCGGGGGGTGTGAGCAGGATGTTGGTCCCTCAGGTTGTGCTCCATGGGAAGGTGATGCTGAGCAGCCTCTGTGCTCTGCACTCCTCCCTGCCTTGGCCCAGAGCAAGAAGAGCAGAAACACTGTCTCAGCAGCAAACTAATGGGTACATGTTTTTATGAGACTCAATAGCACTTTAATTGATTTTATTGCAATTTATGGCATTTGCATAATGATGTGAGTCAATATGAAGAGAGTGAAGCAGGAGGTTATAAAAAGCATTTCAGTGTCTCATTCTCAGGGAGTTGAGTCCAATCCCAACGTTTTAACATTTCAGTTTTCTTATTTTTGGTAACGCAGCTGTTTTGCATAACCTTCTGAAGGAAGTGGCAGTGCTCTGACAACATGCTGACTAGCAATAGCACCTGACAGTGCTACCTAGGAAACACCTGATAGCATCAACTGACTGAATTAAATCTCTAATTACAGGATTTTTAAACGAAGAAATCAAATTTACGTGGTTAAATCCCTCTATCAAGGACTTCTCAATCAAACCAAGAATCTTACTCAGCTAATAGTCACAGAGGAGGTGCTTGCTCAGGCCAGCTCATTGCACTCTGCTTTCCTCTGTGGTGGCAGCAGCAAATGCCACGTCACCATCCTGCTCCAGCCAAGCCATGTGCCTTCACTGCAACTCCAGCTGCCCCAAGAACAAGACGCAAAGATGATTAAAAGGACAATTCTATGACTCAAATGCAATTAAAGAAGGTCTTGTTATCTGTGAATAATTCTGGAGATTAAAGAACTGATGTGTTGAGTCAACACAATGGGGATCCATTTGAATGGAAGACTTGGGGGTGAGTAAATGTAAGATTGTCATCATTATTAGAGGGGTTTGCCCAGCAGGACCTTGAGGGGCTCTGCCCCGTGGGTGTGGGGTGGGGTCACATCTCTCCCCACCCCAGGGAGAGGGGCCAGGGCAGAGCCCCAGACTGTGAATACCCATGTTCAGACCAGCTCAGCCACTGCTGGGCCTGCAGCTTCACATGACCAAGCTCTTTCCCAAATACAGTTGTCATCTTAATTAATTACAGAACCTGAGCAAAGCCCAGAACTAATACTAGTCAATACTTGGACTTTCTTTCAACTGACAGTCCAAACCCACTTTTAATTTAATAATCCTCACAGCAGCTGTGTGATCTAAATGGGTTCCATCACACTCCTTTTACAGATGAAAAGTGCAGGGACAATAAAATAAAGTCACAATCCCCCATAAACCTGACTTGGGTCATTTGGCAGGAAGGTATCCGGGGTAGAAACCAGAAACCCTGAACAAGGAGGAAAAATCCAACCCACAGCTCTGAGATGGGAATATTTCTCCTTCCTGTCCCTTGGAAGGGATGAGAGGCTCAAGTCATTCTGTGCTAAAGTTGGGTGTGTATGTACTCTGCAAGATAAAATTACATCTACAGATGGTCTAGACAAAAAACCACTCAGCTAATTTTAGCTTAGACAGAACCTTGTGTGTGTATCTGGGGGAATAAAATTAGATGCACTTTACATACTTTCTAAATTATCTAGAAGAGCTTCCTCCATAAATAAGTATCAGCCAAAACTAATCTTATGCTCTTTGCAAGGCAGTCCAATATTTAGGTTTTTTAGGGAATATCACAAGTCACAAAAACCTGTATCTCTTTTTGTACATCTACAGACATGTTTAGAGCTGAGTACTTTTTGTCTATCTTGTAAAATCCCATTATCACACAGTAATGTGTCTCTAGTAGCCTTTATGGATTATTTTTCTGCTTTTGCAACTCTGTTAAATAATTAGCAGTAATTGCCCTAAGCAAATGGTTACCAAGCTATCCAATAGTGTCAGTAAGCAATTTGTGCTTCTGAGATGTTTGTGTCAGCAGTGCCCAGGAGAGGACACCCCAAATGAATCTAAGGGCAGGTGGGGCCTGGGGCAACCTGGGCTAGTGGAAGGTGTCCCTGCCCATGGCAGGGGGTGGAATGAGATGAGCTTTAAGGTCCCTTCCAACCCAAAGCATTCTGTGATTCCATGATTCTATGAAACAGATTTTCATAGAATGTTGCCTTGGAGTAACAACAGCAAAATAAAGTTAAAGGCTATCAAGTCTTTATGCCATTGCCTACAGAGCAAGAAATGCAGGCTCACCTGTAACACCCCTTCTCTGGGATTATTATTTGCATTATGGACAGTGATCTCAGGGTTCAGTCTCAGCAGCCAGCCAGTGGGAATGGGAAGCAAAGCCTGTTTCACTCCAGACAAAAGGCAATTTGCAGCTTTTACCCAGTGGTGTGCAGAATAATGATCCTGTTTACGCTCTTCAGTACCTTTCATATGAAGTATTTTAAGTTCTTTGCAAACAGTAACTCTTAAAATTCCTTGGGTGGAACGTTTTACCTTCCAGTCAGGCAAAAGCTGGTTCAACTTCTTCAGACAAGGCTGTGAAAAGTGATGGTGTCTCTGCTGCTGTGAGGAGCTGTGATGCCAAGTTGTGGCTCAGGCTCCCAGGATGATTTTTTAAAGAATTAATATTTTATGACTTAATTCCTCCATCCTATCACTTATGTCATGATGGTTTTTTCCAGGTGTGCAAACTCTCCATTCCATACAACAGCTAAACAACTTACTAAAACATATTAGCACTATTAGTACTGACACAGCCTAGATTTTCAGCACTGCCATGTGCTACTCTGATTTATGTTTTGACCCTTCAGCTCTTCAGAGATGAAAATCAAAACCTTCTAAATCACCTGCATAAATTACTGTCTTTATAATAAAGATATGACTAATATAATTCTAGTCAATTCAGAATATTCTGAAGCATTGCTCATGGCACTGCTTCTGGATAAAAATAAATGTTCAAACAATTTCATACTTAAGCATAGGGGTATCTCCATGATACATCGTTCTGGTTCCACATAATTATGAAGTAAAACTAAATTGTGTTTTAAAAGACCTTTTTCTTATTTCTCCTGTATGTAAAAGTCTCATCACTCATGCAGGCACGATCCCTGTAATTGCAGAAGTGGCATTGTAGCATTGCTGTTTTGACAGCAGATTCTAAGCAATTTTTCATTCTCAGGGAGATGATTTTTTTTTTTCATTTTTTCTCTTTTTTTTTTTTTAAGAACAAACTTAATAACTCATTATGCATTGCTCCTAGCAACATTCAAAATACTCAGAAACAACTAAAGGTCAGAGGTCTGCCAGCACTGCTGTTGCATTCACCAGAGTGGAGATGCCAAGGTGGGAATGACCTGGATTAAGGAGAACCAGCCCTGCAGCCCAGCAAACCCCAACCTGCCCAGATCCTGCCTCAAGAGCAAAGCAACTGCAATGGTGATCAGTACAAGAAAAAACACCTAAAATCCAGAAATAAGAAGGCTGGAAGGCCTTGCCCAGCTGCCCTTGCACCCACCCAGACCCAGCGTGGAGGGGTGTCAGGGTTTGCCCACGGTGCCACTCGGATACAGGGGATCCATCTACCCAGTCCACCCATCTGGACTGGCATTACCAACACACAGCCCCATCAGGCACAGAAAATGGGCATTATTTCATGGGGACAAGTATTTTACAGCTCTATGTCCAATCTCTCTTTTGGATTTCAGTAATATCTTATCAAAATAAATAAGTCATTTATATGCAGGATCATATAAAACACTCTCCACTCTGTCTTTGTCTTCCTGAGGAGCCAGCAGGCTACATTTGCCTCTCAGTTACCTGGATAAACAGATTGCTAATATAGGCAATGGATGTGATAATATTCCTAAAGCATCATTTAACAAAAGGGCGAAATTATTTGACCCAAACAATTCCCAATACGCTTTATGTGTTACTGCTGATAGAAATCTCTCCTGCCTCTCACTTCTGCACAAATGAAAAAACAACTGCGACCAAAGCCCTTGAAAATACATTAAAAATAAAAAATAAAAATCTGCATATCTCCAGAAATTACTTTCTCACTGGTATGAGCAATTTTGACCTCAGCATATGTCTGATAAGTTCTGCTTCTCATTTTAGAAACCGCTCTGATCGAGGAGCGCCCGTTTTAGCTGGAGTTTGATGTGCCAGATCAGTCCCCAGCTCATGAAGCACTAAAAGGGAGATTTGCAGAAGTATTTAGGTGCCTAAAAATGAAGATAGGTACCTCATGGGATTTGAAATGAATGCAAAATAGGCTATTTTTGTCAACCTCTGTAAGAATTCATTGGGGCTTTGTAACAAACAACAGCACAAGCGAGATCTCCATCCCAGCCCAGCACTCACCGTGGCCCTGTGCTGTGTGTCCAGCAGGGTCTGGGTGTCCAGCTGGTCCTTTGCCTACATGGCTTGGAGACAAAGTGGCAAAACGTGAGTGTGGCACATATCCAGCAGTCATCTAGTTCTGTCACCTCTGCAGGAGATGCCCCGAGAGGCCACTGCCACTGCACATGGGAACCCTGGAAGACACACACTGCACACACGGGTCACCAGCTCCAGCAGGTGCTTCATTCAGAGAATCACTGGATGGTTTGGTTGGAAGGGGCCTTGAAGACCACCTCATTCCAACCCTCCTGCCATGAGCAGGGGCACTTTCCACTGGACCAGGTTGCTCAAAAGACCAGGTTGCTCATTGATGGGTTCTGGGCTCTGATAGCACGATAATGTCTTGACCATAGACTGTGACTCCTTTCACCTCATCCACAGACATGCAGACAGCTTTGAACAAATCAACAACACTGGTTAATTTTAACAAATTAACAAATCATTGGCTTTCCTTTCCATCACCTGCTAACTCACACTCCTGCCAGCCTGCAAAAGCTCCCTCTCATGCACTGGATCCTACAGAAGGGGACTCTGGTGGGGCACAAAACCTTAATATCCCACTGCAGCTTCACGTGTGAGTGAGCTCTGAGGAAAGGCTGTCCAAGTCTTTGGTGGGAATTATATCCTTGTGTGGTAACCATAACAATAATCACTACTTACTCCTGCTCCCATTATTGGCTTGGGTTGCAGTCTGTGTAGCAACAAGCTGTGAGCCCTCTGCTGCCTTCCCACTCCAGATTTGGTGGGCCACTGTCAGCCAGAATCAGCTGAAAAGAGTAAAATTTTACCTGTAGTAATCTAATTTATTTCACACCAGGTTTTTTCCCTACCCTCTGTGCCCAAAACCAGCCTTAGGGTATCTAGTTTGCTCTTAGGAAACATCTGCACCTGCAACCCAAACCCTTTCTCCCTTTTCTCGCCCTTGACAACAGGTCTGTGCCCGAGTCCAGGGTCTGTGCCAAATGGCTCTGAGTTTGCATTGCAATCAGCTGGCCCAGAGATCTTTATTTCTGTTTTATCTGCCTTGCAATGTGTGCCACAGTGTAGAGACAGAAGCCAGGCAGTGGGAGCTCTGCATCCCAGTCAGGGCTGTGTGCGAGGAATCCTGAGCGTGGAAACCACAGAAATGCTCAGTGTGATCAACCTTCCCTTGCCCACCTCCCAGTCTCCACCGAGGCAGATTTGCACACTCTTAATTTTCATTAATAAAATCAGCATGTGTGCACTTGCACATGTGCCAATACAGATTAGCTTTCCAGAAAGAAGGAAAAAAAAATTAAGAAGAAAAATCTGTCTGTGATTCTCTTCCCTGCAACTGGACTCTTGGAAAATACTTTCACTGGCTGCTCTCTCTCTGAACTTATGAGACCTTCCAAGATCTTTGGCTGAACTGAAAGTTCAACATGGATAGTTCAATTCCAGATTTATGTTTAGCAAATGGTCTCATTTTTTAAAAAGCTAAAACCAAGACATCTCAGCTACATTAAAGGGCAGCATTTAAGTCAGAACACTGTTTCTCCTTGCTTTTATTTTTTTTTGCCATTGCCATAACCATTCTGCAGGAAGGGTTTTTGTCCTTGGCTTAATAATATTTAATAAACCATAATGCCACTAATTTGTCTGGGCTTCTAATGAGGCTGGTCTGAGAGGCTCTATTCCTTTATTCCTGCATTTTCCTAATGAAATGAACTTTGTTCTCATCCCGTTGCCTTTGCCGGGGTCTTTCATCTGCTGTTTTGCTATTTTTGAGCTTTTCAGCCTCTTTGATAAACTGCAATATAGACATTGCCAGATCCAAAAAAAAAAAGCTGCATTGTTGGCTCCAATTAAGCAATCGGGCTGTGACCTCATCAGGGAACAGGAGTGTCCTTGGATCACCCAACCTGGTGTCCCTGCTCCCTTCAGCTTTAAATTCCCATTCCTTGGGCTGCCCCAGGCAGTTATAGGGACTTCATATTAGACAGAAATATTGCCATCAGTTATCCCAGCCAGGCTGGAGGAAACCCAAACTGTCCCAGCTGCTCCTCTGGGACATCCCCAGGACCAGACTATCCCAGTCCCCCCGGGGGCCCCACTCCACAGGCACCATGTCCTGGTGTTTTCCCTGGGCAGGAAAAGGGCAGTCAAAGTGTAGGATCAAAGGCAGCAGGAACTCACTGTGCTGGAGTGTTTAAATCCTGTGCTGACCCTCAATAATCCCTCAGGCTCCCAGCTGGGGAAGCAGAGGTGGGATGCTGTGGGACCAGTGCTCAGCTCCAGGGAATTCACTGGAAGGACCTTTTATAGAGACCAGAGGGTCGTGAGCCTTCACCTGCAGCAAGACCTAGAGCCTGTCTTAGCTGATATCTGAACGACTTTAAGCTAAGGACTCACAGGGGTATGCAGGGCATGCTCCCACCCCAAATTAACCCCTCTCTTTTTCTGGGATGGCAGCACCCACATCCAATCCCTCTCTCACAACCTGCAGCTTCCCTTCTTTGATATTAACAAGAAGTTTAAATGTTCCAGGGCTCTTTTTCTTTCTTTTCTTTTTTTATTTTTTTGGTAAAATTTATAAAATGCCAGTTGAAGTGCCATTCATGTTGAAAAGCTGTCTCTCTCTATCAAGGCTCCTTGGACTAAACACAACAATATAACAAACATTGGCCATTAATAATGGAGAAAAACGCCTTCCCTGTGTGTTATTTTTCATCAGGATGATGTGTTATTAGTTTATAGATATATATTTTTTAGCTGAAGGCTTTTTTTGGCAGCAATTTGGCCTTCACAATAATGGACTTTACTGTATGTAAAGCCTCAGAAAAATTGTGGTTTTGAGAGAGGTTCGATAGTGAATGAATCTGGTTGGGAGAGGGAATTTGCTGTACAGTGAAATAGAAAAATAGTGCCATCTTTTGGGCTGAATGGCTTTGCCAGCATCATGCTGGGGGTCAAGAGCCCAAAACCACTGGCACA
This sequence comes from Chiroxiphia lanceolata, assembly GCF_009829145.1. Lineage (NCBI taxonomy): Eukaryota > Metazoa > Chordata > Aves > Passeriformes > Pipridae > Chiroxiphia > Chiroxiphia lanceolata. The sequence goes on from NC_045651.1 coordinate 17,710,820, forward strand.
TCAACAGCTGGATTTAGGTCTGGCTATTACTCTCTCAGAAAGTCTTATTTTTTTCCTAAAATCACAATTAATTCTGGTTTCAGTACATGTGCAAAGGAAAGAATGTTTGGCCTGGAGGTCAGGACTCTGCTCTTGGCTCTCCCTGCCATAACCAGTTGCATCCAGACTTTCACCTTACACATATAATTTTGCCCTGGGGTCTCACTTACCTGAGATTCCAGCTGTAAACCAAAAGACCAGGTACCATCACCACCTGAGCAGCATGGAAAGACTAACAGCCATTTTACAGGCATTTTCAGCAAACCCCACTTCTATTAAATACAGTCCAAAGTTTTGAATTCGGATTAATTCCAGTGCAGGGCTCTGAAAATCAGGGGAGAGAATTTGAGCCTCAGCTCTTCATTCAGTTGTCAACTGATTAAGGGAACACACCACATTGGGATATTTTGCATTCATCTCATAAGGAGGAATGTAGCTTTTAATCAGTATTTTTGTCTATACATCACCTTTTCCTTTCTGATCTCACAAATGAGAATCCTCAAATGCTGTTCTTTTTATCCTACGAAACGGACTTATTGGAACAATTTGGTGGATGTTTATTCACCTTACCGAGAAAAGGACCCACCTTGGAGCTCCTTCTCCAGAAAAATGAACATTACTCCACAGCCCTGCATCTCACAGTGTTAGTTGTGTTTCCTGGGGTCATACAGAAAACAATATCCCGGTTTTGTTCCAAATATCTGGAAGTTATTTGACGCGGAAAGAACCGTCGGTGAGGCAGCGCCCGGACGCGTCCCGCAATTAAGATCTCGAGTTATTGACTTTCCACCGACATCGGGAAGCCTATTAAATGCTGCTCTGGGCAATATGTATTTGACATTGTACAGGTGCACAACACGCTGGCAAAGCATCCAAAATGAATGAGAAAAGCCTGCAGAGCTGCACAAACCCCTCTGGCTGCGGGAGCGGGACGACGCTGCGCCGCGATCCAGCAGCGAGGGGGAGGAAAACCTTTGTTCACAGGCAGATGGCATCTATTGAAAGGCAGCAAGAACTCAAACAAATAAATATGTATTGCATTATGTAGATATACACATAGATAGAGCTTGGAGACAAAACAGCTGAAGGACACAAGTCAACACATGTTCAACAGAGTCATTTCAGCTGCTGAGCTCGGGAGAGACGCTCACGTTCCTTGGGGAAAAAAGACATGTTCCATCCCAATTTCACTATCCAAACTTCCCTTTTTATGTAGGCTTCTATTATGCTGTTTCTTTAGGCATCAGGGTTAGTTTAGCTTTTTGGTGGAGTGTTTTCTTTTTCCTTTTACACAGATAAGCCCATACAGGGAGTTTCTTCTGACCTTGGAGACATTACGAGTAGCTTAGCAATCATCTCGGATTTTATTCAGGCTTTAAAAGTGAACAGGAGTGTTTGCACAGACATCACTGGGATTCAGAGCCGGCTTCCAAAATGTTTTTCCTATAAAGACTCTAATGACATTGTGCTGGTTTTACTACTGCTCCACTAAACCTTCTCACAACTGACACCAGACTTTTCTATCTGTAATGACTGTCATCTGCCAGCTCTACCCAACCTGATTATCTTGCTTAACCTTCACTTCCCAGCAATTAGCAAAAGCAATATTAAAATTGCTCCCCGGGCATTTGCTTCCCAAAGACAACAATTTAAAGCTTTAAAACCACCAGTAGCTTTTAATAGAATAGCAATCAGAATAAATAAAATGCGAAAGGAAAGAGAGGAATCCCAGGCTGCATCAGTAATTTAACTATTTCAGGTATTGCACTTTTATCTGTTCTTTGGCTAGAACATGTCTAAGATCGAAATTTCTTTAAATATCTTTGAGAAGAGGCAGCATTTAAAAACCAGCTACACTGGATTAAATGCATGATCTGGAATAAAATCATAAAGAACCCCTCTGTAAGCTCCACATTAGTTTTGTGCCACAGGATCTTTGTGCTCAACTCACCACCCATTTGAATTCCACGAACATGAGCATAAGAGGTGTTTCTTCTGGAGGGTGAAGAAAAGCCCAGATAGAGATTAAATGTTGTCCTGTTGCACAGCAAATATCATCAGCCTAAGTGGAAAAGGAGCTTCCTGTGGATCCTGGCCATAAGGCAAGCAAATTCCCTGCTGCTCGCAACAGCTATTGCAATGTAGAAGGATTGCATCCTCTACCCAGGGCTTATTTCTCTAGGAATTTAGGAATCTCAATTCCCACAGGACTGGAAGGTATCTCTGCCCATGGCAAGGGGGTTGAAGGAGATGAACTTTAAGATCCCTTCCAACCCAAACCATTCTGTGATTCTATCCCAGAGTACAGGACAGAACACGGGTCAGCAAGGTGACCGGGCACTCTGGTGGAAACTGGTCCCAGCCTCTGCATCCATTCCCCAGCAGCTGGCAAGTCCAAGATTCCAGCATTTCCTTTTCACTTGTCAACGAGGCCACACGTGGCCCCATTCTCCCACAGCACTTAATATTCACCCTTGCAGCCCTGACACGGTGATGGAGCTCAGCAATTCCGGCCCCAGTGTTCTTCGATCCTTTGCGACGCGCGGAACAACCGCGTCGGGCTCAGTGCTGTTTCCAAGCGCTCGAGCTGCCTGTCACTGAGCTATTGATCTGAAGGATTCCAGCTGGCCACACATCATTTGCCCAGTGGAAAACCTGGCTGGCTATTGACACTCCCTGCATGGAGCCTGGGCTGCCGGGGGCACCCTCAGGGACAGAGTGGGCACCCCCTGGCCCTCGGCTGCTCACAGAGCAGTGCCCACCAACCCAGAGCCAGGGGCAGCACCACAGGCAGAGCTGGGTTAACAGGCACCGTGGGGTGTGCCCCTGCAGCCACTTTGCTTGTTTGACAGGACTGGATGAAACATTTAATGACGCCTGCAAGTCATTCACGTTCGCGTTACTCGTGTAAACACCTGGTATCAAACCACAGACCACAGCGCTGAACTGCTTGAAATGCCAGCTCAGCCACCTGTGGAATAATAATTCAGATTAAATAAATTAACCCAGCACGTTTCTAGTGCTCCCCACCTTTGCTGCAGTGGGCTCTGCCCATAGTGGGTGGGTGAGGTGCCAGACTGCAGGTTGAGGTCCTTTATTCCCAGGGAATAACAAATGCTGCAAATAAAATGCACCCCACAGCTCCAGGGCTGTGCTGCACATTTAATGCCCTGTGAGGGTCTAGCTCACTCCTTCCAGGGTGACATTCATGCATTCAAACAACCCAAGGCACCCAACAGCAGGTGCCAGCACCATCATCCCTGTTCCCAGAGCTCCCTCTGGCCACGGCTGACATTTCCACATGGCAGGAAAGGGCAGGGGTTAAGAGAAGTATCAGCTACTGAATCTCTTGGTACATATTTTCCCTAGGTTTGAGGAGGAGAGCCAGGGCCACACTGAGTCTTTTTAACTGGCTAATTTCCAAATGACCAGGTTTCTGCACCTTTGAAAACCCCACTGCCACCAAAGGCCAGGTTTTTAAACTGTATAATTTCCTGACAATTATGTTGTTTTAAATATCTGCTCAGTCACAACACTCTCTCCAATGTAGCAAAGGTTTTACAGCAAAGTCAGGTGATGGAGCACCATTGTCTTCATCCCTCACCCACGATGGCACAGCCTCCTCCAGACACAGGACAGCAGGAATCCAACAGCTTCCTTACCTTCTGCTGCTGCTTTCGTTTTGAAAACATTGCTTTGCTGATGGTGCACGAGGTCCTGTAACACTGCAGCACTGTTCAATCAGTGGGGACAAAGCCACAGTCCCCTGTGATGGACACCAAGGGAGCCCAGGTGAGGTCATGGTTTCACCTCCAAGCAGCTTCTGCATGTCCTTGGTTATTTGTTTGTTCTTGATGCCAAATGTATTGCTGGAAAAAAAAAAAAAAACAACGGCCTTGTTTAGAAGTCACACCTCCAATTACATTTAATTACTGCTGCTGTAAAATCAAGGGTGACTTCCATTAAATTTAATTACTTCCCTCTGCAGACAGTGAAGGCAAATGGCCAAGGTGTCTCCCAGGCTGCTTGGTGAGAGACACAGAGTCAGGGTAGAGGGTGCTGGGGGGTGAGGAAAGGCCCCCGGGTGAGGTGATGACCTGTGCAGGGAGCACAAAGCCTGCCCAGGCACTGCAGCCTGGCAGAGGCACCAAGACAAAGCTGCAGAGGCAAGAAGAGTTCTCAGCATCCCACCATGAGATGGCTGGAAAATCAACAACAAATCCACCTGAACAGCACCTGTGGGGTGCCAGGGGCATCCAATCACTGGGTGCTGCTGCTCCCCAAAACCTCTGAAACCCTCAGTGCTTGCAGGAGCAGCCTGGGGAGCCCACACTGGGATGGAAACCTGCACAGCACCTCCCACAAAAAGCTCATAAAACTCGTCCAGTTCCACCCCTTGCCATGGGCAGGGACACCTCCCACCATCCCAGGTTGTTCCAAGCCCTGTCCAACTGGCCCTGGACACTTCCAGGGATGGGGCAGCCACAGCTTCTCTGGGCAACCTGTGCCAGGGCCTCCCCACTCTCACAGGGAAGAATTCCTTCCTAAAACCAGGTCCTTCATCACTCCTTTGGTTCTCCAAGCAGAAGCCCACCACGAGACCTTCCCCTCCATCAGCTTCACTACTAACAGAGAAAATAAAATGAGAGGAGTCATCACTTTGCAGCCAAGCATTAGAGCTGTATGTGCCCAAAATACACCGAGGGGAGGCAAGGTGTGCTCACAGTCCTGGGCAAACAGACCATGAAAGCCTCCATCAACTGCTGACATCCCAGAAGAGCTTTTCCCAGGTTTGCAGCAGGCTTCCCCTCACCTTTCCCTGAGGACAGGTAAAACGTTGGCACTTTCCTAGTGCAAGGGTCATCTCCCTCTGTGAGTTTGGCCATGCACTGGCATCCTGCTGAACACCCACTTGGACTGCTGCTGCTCCACCATCCCCAGGACCACCACACTGTGGAGCTGCTCAATCCAAGTCGTGTTTACTGGCAAATGAGTTTGATTTAATAATAAACTTGATGGTGCCTAACTGATAGATCTAAAAATAAGCCAGTTATCTGACACTCAGCTCTGATCCTAAAACAGATGTTTGAGGATATAAAATTATGTTGTGAGCTTTGAAATCGCAGATACAATTACAACTTTCATCTTTATTGCTGCTCATAAGTGTTAAATGCAACTACATCTACATTGGAACTTTACTTATTACCATATTTCTTCCTCTCTCCCAAGCCAAGGCTGACTTGCAGCACTGTCACACTGGTAATTACTCTCCTCCTCTGACAAACTCAGGGGAACGAACAGAAATCTTTGTGGAGCCCATTTAACATTCATCTTGTACAAACAACTCGGTTCTTCCTGCGTTTCCAGGAGTGTTGGCTCACACAGAAAAATAATTCAGGGCAATACCCTGGGGAAAGACATCGTGCTTTTCAGCTGATGGGCTGTGGGAATTCAGCATCAGGAGCCAGAGCAGCCCAGTGCTGACGAGAGCCAGGGGCAGGTTAAATCAATATGGATCTTCATTTCGTTCCCACTTCTTTTTTTTTTTTTTTAAGAATTCTTTTTATAGTTTGTGTTTTCAAGGTTTTCACAGCAACAAGAGCTGCTTTACATCCCCCCCCACACACCAAAATGTCATCAGTTCATGTCATCGTGAGCCTCCAGGACCTGGATCTTCAGGAAAGCTAAAAATACAGCAAATTCTGGGTCAAACCACAACAGCTGATGCCACAGCCTGAAAGCAAATGGTGCAAACATCAGAGGCTCTAAGTGCTCCTCCTGAATCGATGTTGGACAAGGAGAAATGTTTTATCTCCAGCCCCAAAAGTGCAGGAACTCAACCCAGAGGGAAGGGCGGTGCAGGGACAGGTTTCAGCCCTCGTGGTGTTTAAACACGGTCTCTGCAGCACATTTTACCCTCTTAACAAATGACAAGTAGCTGAAAGCACTGACTGACCTTGCCTGCAGAGCCCTCCTGGAATCCACAGCCTCCCCAAGGGAGACCTGGGGCTGTGACCCCACTGCCACCAGTGCAGCTCCTCCCTTATGGCAAAGAGCAAGCACATTTCCAGCAGGCAGCACCTGCTGGGTGAGCAGCCTTCTGTGGGGGGACAGAGAATTCATCTCTCTTTTCATATTTGATTTGGAGGGACAATTCTTAACTTCTCCACGAGCACGTAACACACGGCATTGCTGCAGTCTAACAGGCAGTTGCTAATTCTTCCCAATAAAACTGGGTTGACAGTGGCTCTCCAGAAAATCAGAAAAAGTCCCCAGGGAATACACTCAAGTTTAGGTCAGCAGCTGTTTGATGCCCTGAGTGCTGCTTCAGGAGCCCTCGAGCACAGGGAGTGTGAAGCTCACACCACTCCAACAACAGCAGGTCCAATCCAAAGGCTTGGACATGGAATGTGAGGATGGGGAGTGATGCTGAACATTTATGTTATGTTCCCACCACATGGTAAGCTAAGGAAGGTAAAAGAGAAGACCAAAATCCAAGTAACTCATTAAGCAGATTGCTTGCTAATGAAACTGCTTCTTCTCAATTTGATTTCACACGAGGAATTTGATTTCACACGAGGAATTTGATTTTACACAAGGAATTTGATTTTACACAAGGAATTTGATTTTACACAAGGAATTGCTGGCTGCAGCCTGGCCATCCTGGCACTGCACTTCTCAACACAACCTGAGTGCTGCCTGCTGCCTTCACACACTGTCCCACCACCTGCTGATGCTTCTGCCACCAGCAGCAGCACTTCACAACCTCCCCCAGCACAGTGCTGAGGGCCTGGAGACAGATGGAGAGCTGTGGAGAAGGCACACAGCTCCCCCAGGGTGGGATAAATGTTATGGATGAAAAGGAATCATCCAGGCATGCGAGGAGATCTGAACCAGCTACAGGACAGCCCTGGAGAGAGCTGCCCAGCCCGTGTCCTCCTGCACTGCACGGCTTTGGGAGCCACAGTGTCCCTGCAGATCCTGCCCAGGGCAGCCCACGGCCCCAGAGCAACAGGTGAAACCCAAAATGTCCCCAGTGCCACCCAGCAGTGATGGGTGCTGGCTGAGCAGGGCAGGGATGGACCTGCCCAGCTCACAAACCACGGGCAATGCTGGCCTCTTGTGGCAGCTCTGCTTCCCTTCTCTCACAAGAATTTAAAATCCTAACCACCTCCCAGAAACTGCCCGAAGTCAAAGATTCCTGAGGACAAAAGCAGGGCGGTTTTGAAGGAAGCTCTGGGAACAAGGCCAGGCTGGTCTGGTGGAAGGTGTCCCTGGAACCGCATCAGCTTTGAGGTCCCTCCCCACACAAACCAGCCTGTGGTTCTGTGGTTCTAAACCTGAAAAGCCCCACTGGGGGAAATAAGGAGGTGAAGATGAGGCTCAGCTCTCACCTGACCAGACAGAACGTGTGTGGCCACATCCCCAGGTACAGGCAGGTCCAGGGAGGGAGGAAAATGCCATTTGCACTGGGGGAGAAAAGGACAAGAACCTGCAGACTCTGCTTGCCAGCACATAACCCTTACACAAGTGTCCTGCTCCCTAAAAAAACATGTATTTCTCCATAACCTTCCCACATAGCTTACCTTTTGGATGATCTCTGCCCCATCCTCTACTGATTGCCAGAAAAGAACTGCTAAAAACAATTAATATATGTAGATTGTTTATTGATTCCAACATATTAATAGATTGGATAATAAACAGTACTTTTAAACATTCTCTTAACCAAAAATATAACAAATATTTACAATCACTCAGTAAAAATACAAAAAGCATACAGAGGCACTGTCTTTCTAAAAGACATAAGTGTAAGAGGTATCAAAAAATAGGAGACAAACATTGCTTGTTACAGAATACTTTACAATCACTGACTTGTGCAGTACAATTGCTATTGGAATATCATTACATCTGTGCAGTTTTGCCAATATGCTCACATATTTAGAATTTAATTAATACCAAGCTAAACTGCATTCCAGGTATATCAAAAATAAAGGTAAAACAAAAGCACAACAAAAGCAAAAGCTGGGTTGGGAATTCAAGGTAAGATTACCCTCTATACAAGCGTTCTAAAATATATGTGTAAAGCTTTTCTAAAGAGAGAGTATCCCTTTTTTCTTGTCTTTTTGCAAAGGCAGTGGTAAGTTCATCCTTTAAAATTCTACTCTTTACAAAAACTTGAATGACAGGGTCGTATTTCCACTGTTGTCTGCAATAAAATTACGTGGGAGGTGATGAAAGAGGTTTTGCAACCCCCCTGATGCCCCACAGGCTCCTCTGGAAGTGGCACTGCTGGCAGGTCCAGCCCTGGGGACACCCTGTGCCCCTGGCAGTGCCAGCAGCCCCAGCACACCCCATCCCAGCTCTGAGCAGCTCCCACTGAGCCATCACTCACCCTGGACCACAGAACCTGCTGAGCTGGAAGGCCCCCATCAGGACTGAGCCCAACCCCTGGCCCTGCCCAGGACACCCCAGAAGTCACACCCTGTGCCTGAGAGTGTTGTTCAAACGCTCCTAGAGCTCTGCCAGGCTCGGGCTGTGCCCACTGCCCTGGGGAGCCTGTTCTGTGCCCAACCACCCTGTAGGTGACAGACCTTTTCCTGATCTCTAACCTACCCCTGCCCTGACTCAGCTCCAGCCGTTCCCTCGAGCCCTGTCACTGCTCTTGGGAGCCAAGAGATCTGTACCTGCCCCTCAGGAGGATGCTGAAGACCCCAAAGAGGTGTCCCCTTGGTCTCCTCCAGCTGAAGAAACCAAGTGCCCTCAGCTGCTCCTCACAGAGCCCCTGCAGACCCTTCACCATCCTCACGGCCTCCTTTGGGTGCTCTCTCACAGCTTAATGTCTTTTTTATATTGTAGTGCCCAAAACTGCACACAGAACTCAAGGTGAGGCTGCTGCTACAAACTCCTTATCTGAGCCAAGGCAAAAAGAAGGAGCCACTGTTGGCAAGCACTCAAAATTTGTCCACACTGTAAAAATGTGAACTGCAAATATCCACAGTCATTGCCTCTTCATTCTTTTGTGTATCTGGGAGATGAACCTGGTGCTCAGAGGCTCAGTGATCTCATTTTACCCATTTGTTTTGCAACTGGAGAGGCCAAATCGGTTCTACTGAACCACACTGCTTTCTCAGGAGTCAGCTGGAAGTTTTTTACAACGAAATAGGGTGTGCTTAAATCACAGGAATCTGAAACACATCTTTCACCCACAGGTCAAGAGCAAACAACGAGCAGGAAGGGAGCAAACCCAGGGATGGCAGTGGAAGAACACGACGTGAGGCACCTGAACTGTTCACCACCCCCAGAGCCCGAGCTAGAGGAACCTGGCAGAGGGACTGTGACCCAAAGACACCACTGGGGTAAGGCAGTGCACAGCAGGCACTAACCACCACTTTAATTCCGTCTGAATCACCAAAAAAAAGGGATAGTGTCTCTTCAAACCCACAGCAGACACACTACATTTGGTACATTTGGCTCTCGGCCCCAATCAATGTGATCGGTCGAGGTAAAAACAAACAAACAAACAGAAAGCCCAGCAAGGAGCAGCAGAGAAGCCACACTGCGCGAGGCAGGAGGAGCAGGAGTAGCTCATCTGTCCATCGTTTATGCACGATTTATGTACACCAGCTGTATTGGCTATTAGGAAAATATGATTAGCAAGACTTTCAACTCATTTCACAACTTTTCAGTGTGCTGCCAAGCCCTGTGGAACAGAGTGAGGCTGTTGACGTGCAAACAGCATGTCTGGATGGGTGATTTATTCAGCTGCTCTTGCTGACTGCCAGAGGAGACCCCGACCCCGCTCCCCTAAGGGGCTTCCCTGTGTCCTCAAAGGCAGCACTATTGGGTTCTGGGGGAAAAGGAAGCCACTCTAGTAGCCCCCACCCCTTATACTTTTGTTCAACAGGCTGAAATCAGCTCAGCTCACCCCCCTGGAGGCCGTGGAACCGTGTGGTTTGATTTACCTGGCACAACGCAGACCATTTCCTGACGGAACACGCAGCCTGTCGTTTCCATGTGCTGACAGTGGGATGGCTCAGACCTGGATTTACATCCCACAGAGACAGCAGTTTAACAGCTCTATTATCAATATTCCATGTGCTGGAAACACTTGCTCTGCCCTGCTTTGCTTTGACACTTGCATTAATCTTTAGTCATTAAGGCCTGGGCAGGTTCATTATATTCATTAAGGCCCCGAAAAAGCAAAATGCATTTATTATGCTATACCTCCAAGTGGACTTTAATACATTTTTTCCAACCATTTGCTTCTCGGATACTTGTGCCAAAAAGTCATACAGCCAACCAATCAGCTCTAAATTAGGTATCTCCTCCTCAGCATCACTGTTCATTAACACCTCCCCAATTCCGATCCGTACAGGGACATTCCAGGTGATGTTGGGCCTGGCACTGCTCCCAGTGCAGACACAGGCTGGGTCACACACACCCACCCGGCTGCACCAGCCCCAAGCTGCTATGGGGAAAGCACATCAAAGGCTTTGGGTTGTTTTTGGTACTTGTGGCATTTTCCAAAAGTGTTGCATTCACCTTGCACCCCTGCACACATACAGGTAAAAGAAAAAAACCCTTAAAGCTCTTCACGACTATGGATATAGAAATCAGTTTTGAGGCACTGTAAAAATGACAAACATCATCTTTCTAGCTTAGGCTGTAAACATCACAACAAAGATTTACAATTAAATGTTTAAATACATATTCACACATTTATGTCTGATTTTAACACTAGAATGGGGTGTCATGTGCAGAAAGAAAGAAAGGAAAAAGAAAGGAAAAAGAAAGGAAAAAGAAAGGAAAAAGAAAGGAAAAAGAAAGGAAAAAGAAAGGAAAAAGAAAGGAAAAAGAAAGGAAAAAAAGGAAAAAAAAAAGGAAAAAAAGGAAAAAGAAAGGAAAAAAAAGGAAAAAGAAAGGAAAAAGAAAGGAAAAAGAAAGGAAAAAGAAAGGAAAAAGAAAGGAAAAAGAAAGGAAAAGAAAGGAAAAAGAAAGAAAAAGAAAGGAAAAAGAAAAAAAGAAAGAAAAAAAAGAAAGAAAAAAAAAGAAAGAAAAAAAGAGAAAGAAAATAAAAAGAGAAAGAAGGAAAAGAACCTGCAGGTATTTCCAGTTCTACCCCTCTGAGCTCTGGCTGGCTAAAAGCAAAATCAAAGAAGCAATTTTTTTGACCATAGTCAAACTAGAGGATCATGGGTTAATACTGGCTGGCTGTAAGTCAAACTCTCATTGACATCAACACCACCAGGATTATGCTCTTATTTAAGCATTATGCCATTTAATATTCAGTTTCACAAATTTTACTGTGAAATGTAGGTGATTTATAATTCTTTTTTTTTTTTTTTTTCCAAAGATAACCTTTGCACCTAAATCCTGTGCAACTCTGGGAAAAGGCCAGGATGTGTGGGATGATCTTAAAAAACCCACAACACACGACTGAGTTCTGGTTTTTAGAACACGTTTTGCATGTTGAACTCCGCAGGGCAAAACCTGGTTAAAGCTCTTTTGGGAAAGCTTCAGACCCCCCCAAAATGCTCCCCAAGAGCTTCCACATTGCAAAGGTTCCTGAACAGGGGAGGAGAGCACCAACTCTTGCCTTAGTTGGCTGGCAGCTACAATAATTCCAGAAATCCTTGGAGGGCAGGAGGTTTCTGCTGGGTCCACGTGGGAGGGGAGCAGGGCCTGACACCCACTGCTCTGCAGGGCTTTGGGCTCTATTTATATTAAATCTAAACCCACTCTAAAATCCATGGATTTCTGCACCTGGTAATGGCCCACTTGTAGGTTTCTGTGTTTATTTTGAGAGCATGACAGTGGATGTGTAGCTAATTTACCGTCACATTGACTAAACATTTATATTAGCCAACCAGAGCACTCCCAACACAAATAAAAGGAAATTCCCATTTAAAAAAAAATTTAAATTAATAAATTATTTTCAGATACATCAGCAATGTCCTTTGCTTTTGCTGACATTTTGATATAATTTTTTTTTTTCGAAGTTCATAAAATAACACTCTCAGATTTCTAATGGTCATGTAGAAAATAAGGACAATGGAAAACTACCAAAGGATTACATGGTATCATACAGAAGAATGCTTTTGAGTTTCAAGTGGTGGTGACAACTGGTCCTCCCCATGCACCAAGCTCAGTCCATCTCTGGGTACCAGTGCTGGTATCCAGGCAGTCAGCACACTCCTGGAATGTGACTTTCTATCTCCCAGGCAGAAGGAGCTTGCTTAGGGGGTGGCAGAGTGAAGGAGGGTGTAGAGAGGAGAATCCAACCCGTTCCATCTCGTCCAGGACAGGGGCAAAGGTCTGAGGTCAGTAGCAGCAAGTCGTTAGCGGTCGCTAACAGAACCACGAGGTCCTTGTCCCCACATCCCTCGGGCTGAGAGTGGTTCACACAAACAGCCCAATGCTTAAACTGCTGATACTTGTTCATCTTCTGCAAAACAAGAGAAGAGACAGGGTCAGTTATTGCAGCAGTGCCCACAGAGCAGCCCCCAGTGACGTGACCACAGCGGGTCTGGGACGACTCCACCCCTTCAGCAGCGTGTTCTCACTGTCTTTATCACTGATCACTCCAGATTCCACAGCACCATTTATCAAATCCTCAATCACAGAATGGCTCAAGTTGGAAGGGACCTTATAGAATCCTATTCCAACCCCCTGCCGTGGGCAGGGACACCTTCCACCAGCCCAGGTTGCTCCAAGCCCCGTCCAGCCTGGCCTTGGACACTCCCAGGGATGGGGCAGCCACAGCTTCTGCAGTCTGAGGTATGATCACCACACGATAAAGACATATTGCAAACCAGAAAATCCCAGATCCTCCAAGAATTACCAGCATGCAGACCCTAACAGGGCAAAAGCTACGGATTTGGGAGAAAAGCCAGCAAATTCCCATGCAGTGAGCATTTTATCACAAATAAAATTAACCAAGCACTTTAAAAATAGTAAATTAGGTGTCTCTAAAAGCGTATGGTTAAATTTAGCTTAGAAAAATTGGGATTAAAATGTTTGAAGCAATTGCTTCCTTATTTTTACATCAAAAACACAATTGAACTAATGCTGGGCAATTTTATGTTTACTGTAAGTTTGAACTGTGGTACTAATGTATATGTTAAATACTGTTCAGATATTTTAAAGGGCCAAGATACAATCATTTTGCATCAGAAATTGTTTTAATCTAAATCCTGGCTCATTTTAAACCAGACTGAAATGGAAGGAAATGATCAAACATTCTAATAAAAAAATGAGTTCACTATCAAAGGGTACAGAGAGATCACATCTGTGCACAGGTATTAAAAGCAAATCAGCATATAAACAATTAAGTAGAAATTCCCCTGCCCTGAAGTTAGTTTTGACACAATTTAAGAGCAGTCTTTATCAGAAAACCCTCTCACATTTTGGTCACCCCACAGATGCTGTGCTTGGCAGCACTGGCTGTTGCTTCAAACAAGATCATAAAAAAACTGAACTGGAAGAGACACTGTCAGGTCAAGTTGGGCAGAGAACCCAGGTTTCATCAAATGCACTTTTCAAAAGAACAGAAGTTCACTATTATTTTGTTCAACATTTTTAAACTTGATCTCCAAAAATATCTGTTGAGGCATAAGGCAGCTCAATGCCAGCACACATGAATGAAAGGAGTTCACCAAATCCAAAGCACTCAGGACATCATCCTGATGCCAGCCTAAACCACTGGGACATCACTTAATCAATCCAGAGAGGCTGGAGTTTTTCCACATGTAATTTATAGCCCATCAGTGTCCCTTCACTGTTTGAGAGGGGACAGATTTTAAAGACAAAAAAAAAAAAAAAAAAATAAAACGACATGTCCATGCTCTGAAGTGTCTCAGTTGTACTTTGGAAGATCTTATATGTATATTTATATATTTATTTATTTATTTATATATCATTTAGAATCTGTTCAGTGCCAACATGCTTTTCTGAAGGGAAGGCATTCTTTTTGATTTAAACCTGTATATACATGCACACAGCCCTGCATGATATACACAGCTGTGCATGTGCACGCAGCCCCATGCAAACACTCCTGTATATTCTGAGATTAATCGAGTTTTAATCTCCAAGAATGACCCAAGAGAAAGCCCGGAAGGTGGTTGTGAGCCCAGATTCCCCAGCAGTTGAGGTGTTGCACATACCATCCTCTTCACTATCTGCGTCAGGCATATCTGCTAGTTTGGGGCTGGACGGCTGCCGGCCGTGCCACTGGGGCATCCTCGAGGAGAGACAGTCACCACCCAGAGGAGCTGCTGGAAGTCTAGAGAGGTCACTGTGCAGCATCTTTGACCTCTGCACTGCCACACTATAGTCTGGAGGTTTGAGGTGTGGGTGGTGGGGCGATCCTTCCTTTATGTCCGCTAAAGAAATCCCCATATATCCCGGAGGGGTGGGCGGTGGCTCCCTATACCTATCGTCCTTCTTAGGTGAGGTGACACAGTACACTGGCACAAGAAATAAGCAATGGAAATGTTAAAGAAGAAAACAAAGGAAACAAAACGTTAAAAAATCATGAAATGTTACAATGGCAAAACAGAAACTGATAACAAAACGCAAATGCGGAAACACCGGTTATAACGACAGCAGCAGGTATTTGTGCTTTCATTTCTGCTTTCTGCTTATTTTAAGAAGTCAGAGTAGCAAAAGAACCCAAGAACTCCTTAGGTGAGATGCCAGTTGAGTGGAAACAGGACTATAGGCTTCTCTGCATTCAGACTGCAATTAACAGCTGTCATTAGAGTCCCCACTCCTGCAGCCCCACTGCATCCCAGGGTAAGTCCCCACTCCTGCAGCCCCACTGCACCCCGGGGTGCTGCAGAGCTCTCTGGGGATGGAGAGCCAGCACAGCCACATCTGCTGCCACTGCTACAGGCTGGGGAACTGAAACACAAGCAATTAAGGCAACTGGCCCCAGGCCACTTTGCACAGCAAGAACTGCTGGTTGACTTCCAACATCCACTCCATCACCCAAAACAGAGGTCAGTGGCTTAACAGAAACTCATTAGAATAAAATATCACTGTATCAACTGATGTGTATAAAGACATGAAACTATACAGCTATGCTATGGGAATAAAGAAAGCCAGTAGCACATAAAACTGCTCCTGTGAGGCAAAAGGTATATTGAGCCTGCATTCATTATTTTATCTTTTCCAACAGTTAATAATGGCTTATCCCATCCACACTTTTAATGTCTTTTTTTTTTTTGGCTTTGTTTTCTTCTATACCCTTATCTTAAAACTATATTGTCTGTTTACAAGTAAGAAACAACCTGGAACAGTCATGGAAACAGCCTTTGGAAAGGCTGCATTACACCTTGTGCAGTCATGAAAAGGTTCCAGACAATAATACCTATTTGCAATGTCCATGCCACGTAATTCATCTTCTCCCTTCCTGCCCTGTTCAGGTCCCAAAGGCTCTCAACCCAAAATTTAAATTTTCCCAAGTTGCCTCCCCTCCCTCCCAGCCCAGGTCTGGGGCTCATGTGCATGTTAAATTGGGCTCCTTCCATGGACATGTTGCAACAGGAGAGTTTCCAAGACAGGATAATTTTTAAAGTCTGTTAGTTGAGTGAATTTGCATTCTTCCTGTGGATTCATTTTAAACAGTGCACATTCATTATTTTAATTTATTTCAGCAACTGTAATAGTTTCTTATCTTAGAAAAATGGGAAGGGATGAAAAATAAAGGAGTATTTCCTATTGTGTTGTAGACTTGTGAGATTCCAGGTTTTAGTATCAGCTGGTTCATGGCTGGTTAATACTTGGGCTGATAGTAAAATAACCCAAAACCAAATTCAGTCAGTCTGGGGTTTAGCAGATACACATGGGTACAGGAAGAGATTCATACTGCTGAATTACAGGATTTATTTGCATTGAACTAGCATTGAAGGGGGTCTCTATGAGAAAGCAGAGGAAGGGAAGGGATGGGCAAGGGTTGGGCACTCTGAGCAGACCCTCAACCTTCAGTCTTGGCTGGATTTGCAGGAGGGTTGATGAGGGTGGGTGTGTTCTCCTTCAAAAGAGAAAGCTTCAGGCTCTCTAGAGCTGACCTTTAGTCTACTGCAGTAACAAAAGAATAACGTGTCCCTCTGTCAAGTTCCAGTTCATAACATTTTACAAACAGTGAAACAAAGTGAAAATATCTTTGGCATATTGTGTGATGGTGAACAGCTCACAGATCTGCAGCTGCAAACAGGGAATTGTCTCTGCCTGTATCAGATCTTCCTCAAGCAGACACACACGTGCTGAGGGCTCCTCACCAGCACAGGGGGATTGGACATGGAATGAAAAAGGCAGCAAAGAGCTGTGAGCAAAGACAGTGTGTCCTGAACAGTGGACATGCCATCTCCTGAAACGGGCCAGGAGCAGCTCTGGCAGGCTGTGAGGGCAGAGCACAGGCACAGCACTGAGCTGGGAGCACGTTTCCTGCAAGGCTCCACCGTGAGTTCTTCTCCAAAGCCAAGGAGGAGGAACACAATCCAAGACCTCTGCCCTACGTGCCATGTTTGTTGAGGCAATTACCTTTGATAACACAAACCCCTCCAGCAATCCAGTCAGTAATTAAACTGCATTTCAGCTGCATCCTTGACTTACAGTCTTAGAAAGCTTTGCATTCCATGTTTTATCTTGTTGCTAACCCAGTTCCTTTAGTTTTGGCTGCTGAACTCACTAGGCCAGGGGTAGAACATCTTGCTCGATAGAACTATGCATATCTGAAAGTTTTAATTTTTCCTCCTTTCATACTTAGCCAAACTGCAGCTGTATAATCAAATAAAAGGCAGCTTAAAATAGCAAAGGCAGGAAAGGAATCTGCTTTGCCCTTGAGCTTCCAGAGACCAAAGCCCTGTGGATGAAAGCTGCCCCAGAGGGGCAGGTGAGCTCCACAGCACTCAGTCACGCTCTTCCCTCTGGGTTCCTGGGAAGTCTGTATCATAAGGAGCATGGGATCACTGCTCCTTGTCAGGGGAACATCTACAGTGATGAGTACACTTCCAAAAAAAAGCAAAAAGCCACACTACAGAGAGGACCTGCCTGACATTTTCCTGAAGACAGCTCTCCTGCAGCCCCACGGAGTGATGGGGAAGTGTGCTCGTTTATTGTCTCTAAATTTGTAATGGTGGCTTGAAAACACACTGTGTGTGTAGTGTTCTGACTGCAACCCCGGGAGAAGCTGAATTTAACATGCCAGACAGCCCCAGACCTGCTGATGTCATTTCTTAACAACTTAATATCAAAATGAAAAACAGATGTAGCAGCTTCCATAAGCTGTTGGCTTGGCTTACCTATCAGGCCTTTTTCTGTACTGGAAGTAACAGTTTTGTAAGTTGTATCAGCGCCTGGCTTAGAGTCCAAAACCTCCGTCTGCTCGGCCGTGGAGTTCTCCAGCCCCCTGCGCTTAATTGTCCCATAGTTTGTCTCGTAGGTGTCTGACAGGGAGCTGGAGGAGGCCCAGCTCTGCCGGGACTGATCGAGCTCCACGCTGGCTTTCGACTGCCTGTTGGCTTTGGAAAAGGCTTCGGAATACAAATAACCCTCCTCAGAGTAACAGTTTGTGGGATCCACTTCAGCTATAGGTCCGTCCAGCTGGGTGTGACGGTAGGAGTTGAGGAGATCCCAGCTCTTCTGGTTGGGGATGTTCTGGAAGTTGTCATGAGAACTACTGGAGCACGAAGTCCAGCTGCCCCGGCCGCTGTCGGCTGCCTCCACCGTGATGTGCTCGTGGGAGATCTCCTCGCTGCTCATGGAGGAGGTGAAAGCCATCCCTCTGATCAGGGCAGGCCTAGTGATCGACCAGCTGCATTTGAAAACAACAGAAACCGGGAAAAAACCGCTTGTGAGCTTTTAAAGTAAAGAGTGATGTACTCAGAGACAATCACAGCTCTGGGTCTGTACCAGGTGAGCAGCAAGGTCAAGGCACATGGGAGCACTGACAGGAGACACTGCTACTCCCAACTCATCACTGCACAGGCAGCAAGGAAGTCATTCCCATGGGAATAATAAGTTTGCAACATGCATTTCCAGGCTTGACCCCAGATCCATAAATCTGGTCCGCAGAAGTTTTACCAACAACAGCAAGACAGTGCCTGACAGAAAGCAGAGGAGCAATTGCCTGTTTCTTTCATGCTGCTGCCACCTTTTTCTTTAAATTTATAAACTAAAATAAATATTTCAAATAAAACCCAACCCCTTCACAGGCAGCAACATCAAGTTGTTTAGACAGAGTGGAGGCAGTTATATTTCAAGAACATTTGGAAATATTGGACATAAATAACATTTGTGGGAATGATCTGGAGTGACAGATTCTGAAAAGCAAAGTCCAAAATTTCTTTTTTCCAAGAAATGTCTGCTGAAAGCTCTAATAGTTCTCAATGCATAATTAAGGGGGTAAAAATAAAGCCAGGTTTGCAAGAATTTGGAATACATAAAGATATGATTGCTAGACATTATTCAAGTCTCTTAACTATTTCTGTGTGTGTTAACAAATGCATGGGCAGCACATTAAAATTCAACACCCTCCCTCAGCAGTTTACTGACACATTGTGAAACCAAGGAATGTTTCTTAGATATGTGCAAACAAGTTTTTTTTTCCCTTGCTTTTCAATTTTATAAGTTCTAGGATAAAACCCACTTTCTTCCCTCCAAAACCCACTGAAACTAAGGAATAAAGGAACAACCACAAAATGTGAACTCAGTGCGTGTTATACCTTTCAGAAAAGTGAGGTATTTTCTTTAATGAAGCACATCTTTAAATTCCCATTTTAACCTTATGAAATAAATGGAATTTCTCATTTCTTTCCATCCCTGGAAGTGTTCAAGGCCAGGTTGGACAGGGCTTGGAGTAACCTGAGCTAGTGGAAGATATCCCTGCCCATTTTAGGGAGTTGGATCGAGATGATCTTTAAGGCCCCTTTCAGCCCCGACCCTTCTGTGATTCTGTGAGCTGGAAAAATTAGAAATATTAAGGAACATCTCTCATGTATTTGAATCCATGACATCTGAGGACAGAAAATGCTGTCCCAAGATATATTAAGACATATTAAATCCTATGGATCGAGGCTTTACGTCTAGTAAGACAAAACCAAAAACTTCCAGTTCAAAGCATCATTTCAGCACAGATTCTCACTGCACCAAAGGAACAAGAGCTCCTGTGTGGAAACTCTCAGGAAGTCAGGGGCAGAAAGCTTCCAGTTTGCCTAAGCGACAAATGGTAATTAGAAAAATCCTTAAAAATCACATTAGAGCATGGTTAAGTGACTGGCACTGCTGACTCAGAGAGAATTGATAATTTCCTGTTGTTCTTTTGCTGTCTCTCACCACGACACTAATTTGCTAAGTATCATCCTGGTTTTTAACACATTTGCAGTCTCCAGCAAGAGATGTCCAGCTGAACCCCACCGATGGAAACACGCTGCTGTCTCCCCAAGTGATACTGTAAGCTTCTTAGGAAAACAGGCTCACACAGAGCAGCCAGCTCTCCAGCTTCCAGCAAGAGCTTAACAACCCTGGTGGAGAGTAGAGCTGCGTCCTGGCCAAACCTTCGTCACCCCAAGGCCAACCCAAACCGGCGGCACCTCACCCTGGGCAGGGCTGGCCATAATCCACCAGTGGCTGGGGATGCTCCTTCCTCTCTGCCCCGCTGGAATCCACCACGATGAGGGACTGGGACAAGCCCCTCTCGTCCTGCAGTGCTGCCGACATGGAATCCACGGAGCAGTTGCTCACGATGCTGGAGCGGGAGGAGATCTCGCTGTGACTGGAGTCGGAGAAGTTGTCGGATTTAGTGGAAGGGATGAGGGCGTAGCCTAAGGAGGGGAGAGGACACCTTGGTCAAAGAGCAACTCAGGTTTGTAGGTATGACAACAAAGTTTTGACACGTGCATTACAGCAAGGGTATTTAGAAGAGAAACCACCAGACCCTCTCTGCACACAGTCAGTCCACTGAGGATTTTAGGTACTGAAGCTTTAACCATCTGTCAGCACTGATTTATTTACTGATGCAAGTCCAGCAACACCAACAACCCACCTGCAACTCAGACACTCTCCAGAGCAGCAGCTTAAACCCACCTAACCAGGATCAGTAGTGAGGGGGCCAATCTTTCCAACTCTGCAAGTGCTGCCTCCTGGTATAAACACAGCACACTTCCCACTGTCCCTCTGCCCTACTGCCGTGCAAGACTCAGGAAAGGTTTTGGCAGTGGAGGAGGAGATGCTGACTAAGGTAAAAGCCAGCAATTAGAACCCAGGGATTAGCCATATGGTCCTTCTCAGTTTTATTATCTGCTCCAAAACTAACAGAGAAGGAGGCAAAGGCAGGAAATACAACTTTGGCAGGAGCTGGCCCAGACTCCAGTGCTGTTCCCACTGAATGGGAACAGCTGAAGACCCCACAAGATTCAGAGCAGAAACTAGAATGTATTTTTTTCTGCTTGGCTTACCCTTACCAACAAATAACTTATCTCAAACACAAATAATGTATATAGCCCTATATATCCAACACCTCAGATAAGATTTTTTTTTTTCCTGAATTCCTGCACATGTGCCTTTGAGCTGGACTGCCACATATTTACATCCATTAGGTGAAAATGTGAAACGACCAGGAAGTGTAAAAGCCATGCCAGTGATACACACAACCTAACACAGAAGACTGATGTCCTTAAGTCCATAAAAAATTCAGAGATGATATTATAGTATGGCATCTGGAGCCACTGGCATACTTGCCCCTGAGCATAGAGCTCATAATTTGAGAGACTTCACAGCTTAACTTTGGTCATTACTGTAGGGTTTTAAGAGCAAATATGAGCATTAAATATCAATATTATCAGACTATAGGACTGAATCTTATGCCTGGAAAAATGTCATTAGGAGCAGCATTTTTAAGATTAAATTTCTGTTTCCTTTCCTTTGACAATAACGAATATTTCATATTCTTTACATTCTTAAGGGACTCTTTAAATTTACACAACTGTACTGCAGTAAGAAATGCTCTCAGTGTGTCTTAATTTTAAGACACTGTTTTTCAAGAACTTCAAAGATCTGGAGAACTAAAGGGCTCCTCTTCATTAAAGAGATGTACACTGTCTGAAAGTTGGGCCATTAAATGACAGCACATATATATAAACAGGCTCAAGGCAAGTGTTTGCTGGGCTGAAAAGGTCAGCAGAGGATGTGACCAATGCAAATACACACCAGTGCTAGAAGTGAGCATTTGATTTACATCATATCAGGGACTGTCTAATTAGGAAATCGTTGCAGAACTTACTGTTTCATTGGCATTTGTGACACACTAAGTAACTGAACTGCCACTGTACCTGTTCCTTGATTTTCTAACTTCACATTATTGTCTTCACTGCACTGTAAGGGTGATTAACTACAAAGAACTGACACAAATATCTGGAAGGGAAGAACATTAAACAGCTTAAACATGTAAATGGATAATGCTGAAATAACTTAGATAAACTCAGGATATCTGACACAATGTGGACATCAGTCTTTCTTTTAAAAATAAATCACAAGGTCTTTTTCCTCCTTCTAGACTTGGTGCACAGGCAGGGAGATGTGTACAGACTGCTGTTGCTATAGATACTGAGAGTATCACTGTCCTTGTCCTTTTGGTTTTCACTCCTTTCTGAGGCTTCAGTGTGCTCTGCTTCCCTTTTCGCAGCAAAAGGTTTCCTTTCCCTGGAGAAGCTTCTTTCCCTAAGTCTTCTGAACCGTGATCCCTTTATTTTTGGGGGCTCATGCTCAGCTTCTGCCTCTCCACTCTCATCCTCTCTGTCTGCCTTTGTGCTTTTCTCAGAACTGTCTCTGCCTTGGCAAATCATCCGAATTTTCTTTTGTAAATAGGCCCCACCTATTCCGTAGCTGCGCTGGCCACTGGTCTTGTTGCTGGTCTCGCTGGCCAGTGAGGAGGAAGAGCCAGAGAGATTCATCTGACTGCAGTTATCCGACCTCTGTGTGTTGCCAACTGCAAGAAAGCAGACACAGGCAGGTGCTGGTAAGTGACGAGAGAAATAACAACAAAAATAACACCCTAATTTTAAACCCTTTTTTCTTCAATCCTATTTGCATATCACTTGGGTAATAGCTCAAAAAGAAAACGAAATCTAAGATTAAGTGGAAGGTGTTCATGCCTAAAATTATGTCTTTCAGCTGTCTGTGAAGCACCTAATTTTAGATCAATGAGCTGTTAGCACAACACACACAAGGTACAGATCACCTCAATCAAATTACATCAGTGCTAAAAATATGCCAAAATCAAGCTGAATTAAAGAAATAATCCCAAAGAAACAAAACATTATTTTCAAAGAACCAGATGAAAAGCTAACAAAAATAACAAGTTTATAAGCGATGCTCAGAAGCCTCAGTGGAGCAAGGCTTTGCAACCCAAGTAATTAAGCTTTTCATAGGTATGCTGTGTTTAAGTAAAATAAGTGGCATTCTCCTAAAGGCAACAGGGTCTTGTGAAGGCAGAAGTGGATGGACCAGCCTGATCTCCCCCTGAAAAGGGTGAGGAGATGCAGCAGGTCCCCATGCCATGCCATGCCAACGCGGTGGCTTTGGGCTGTCAGTGAGTCAAAGCAGCACAGAAGGGAGGGAGAGAGGCCTTACACCATCCAACACCGACCACCTGGGCTGACTACAGAGTGCTCCTAAGAGATTTCAAATGAATTCCCATCCAAGGTTGACTAATGATGAAGTGATGCAGGTCTTTTAAGACGAAGACATCAAAAATAAAGGGATTCTCAGGGCATCATGAGAGACAGGGATGTAAACAAAGCCCTGTGCACAAGAACAAAAAACATGAACAGCAACTCGAGGATTTAGGTGGATCCACTACTTCTGCAGCAACCTAAACCACAGGCCCTGGGGAACCATGACACCATTCTATCTCCAGCTCCATCTCATCACCTGGATGAGATGGATATTCCAGCTACCTTGGGCAAGACCAGGAGTTGTCTCGACAGCTGCAGTTTCTGTGCAACACTGTCATCTTCAAGAAATCCCCAGGTTTGTGAATCCCATCTTTTTAAGTGGTCACCTAAATCTGAACTGACATGATGGCAGGTGTCAGCACTTCAGATCTTGTGGGAATTCTGTCAGAAGCATTTAGGCAATATTTTAAGAAAACAATTGTTCCCTTTTTTAAATAGTAAGTGACTTTCAAGGCCAAAACATATAAATACACTGGAAAATCATGTCTACTCATAGAAAGACACGATTCTACTCTTGACATGAACATTCTAAACTACTGTTGCTCTTACATGTCATTATCAACAAATATTGCTGCCAGTGCCCACCCTGGTTTCAGTTCAGCCCAGGCTGGAGCTCCTGGGCTCACACACAGCAGGACCATCCCCACAGCTCACCTACCTTTGCGTGGGGAGCCCTGAGGAGAAGCAGGAGGGCTGGAGTGCAAAGAAGATGCCATGGACATGGTGTCATCTGTTTGTTTCTTACTACTTACTTCCTCAGACAAGCTTAATGACTTCTGTGGGGAGCCTGTACCTGTGAAAACAATGGAACCAGTTACTGATACTGCTCTTCTTTTGAGCTACTGCTATCTCTTTAAACTACAAATAACACCATGTTGAACAATCAGAGTATTCAGCAAAGAGAGGAGCAGATGCTCAGAGGATTCTGCATGTGGAGGCAGTCTCCATCTAAATTTAAATTTAGATCAGAGCAGCTGTGGCCACTGCTGGCTGCTCATCTGCAGTGTGTTGAAACATCCAGGTCCTAACAGGAACCACTGCACAGAGACACTAGCTGTGGTTTTGGCAAAGGACTGTGTAACAAAAAAAACTGTGTGAAGGACAAAGCTTGGAGGGAATCCTTGCTCAGTGCACTGTTGGGACTGTGTTAAAAGCCACGTGTGTCACAGCCAACAGGTCAGCTCAGGATCTTCACAAGCACGAGTTCTCGAGTCAACACTCGTGGGCACCACCCACAGCCTGGCCAGTTTAGCAAAACCAGTGTCCCACTGAGGATTTGGTATTTCTTGCTCACTCTCAGACCACCTTGCAGTGCTGAGGAGTTAATTCAAGTTGTCAATAATTTGTTAGATCAACATGGAACAAAACACAGGAATGAAGAAACACCTCTGAGCAAAATTTCTGGAACATTTCAAACTGCACAGGCTTTCCAGAGGAGATCTGAAATAAATACTAACTGGAAACAGTATTTTATGTGCTGCAATATACTGTTTTCCAGAGATATTTTAAAGGATATTGATGCCCAATGTACCATAAAATCATTTCATATCATTTACTGACTGCAGCTAACTATTTAATAACCCAGAACTGTGGCTTTTAAATAATACAACAGTTGTGTAAATAGGTTAAAAGCTTTTCAATACATAATATACTGCTTTGCAACTAGCAAAGTTAGAGACAGAAAAAAATAACATTTACTAGGAGCAACTAATAATATCTGTTGCTCCGTTTGACCATAATATCATTTGTTGTTATAATGGTGTCCCACAGGTTAAAATATTAAATGTCTGTGATTTGTTTCAGTGATTTCACCTAAATATATTAGACTTCATTAAGCAAGAGTGTATTTGGAGACAGCACCTCTCTGTTAACTGTTTTAAGGAAAGTTCTTTAAGGTTGTGCAAATGACTAAGCAGACAGCATGCTCTCTTAAAACACAGTAATATGCACCAGTTATTTTAAAGTGAATTAATGAAATGAAGCACAACGGTATCTCACATAAAGCACCCAGCTACAAACAGCTCCTCTGTCCTATTTACTCCCATCTCAAACTGGATACTCACTGAATGTGACGTGATCCTTCGTCAGCCCCTTTTTCCTGCTGGGGTACAAATTCACAGTTGGCACCTGAAGAACTTGACTCATTCTGTTCTGTTGATGCTGATGGGCTTTCGTGGTTTGGCCAATTGACCTCATGGGCACCGGAGACATTTCGGAGGATTTCCCTCCTCTTCTCTCACTTAAATTCTTTGTCACTGTCAGGGAAAAACTGCAGATAAATATCTTGCACTTTGAACGGCAGGATTATTACAGCACAACCATCCAGACAAAGGAACCACTGTATAAAGAGGGTAAAATGTATTTGAAACCATTTCTATTCCAAGCACACCCATCTCATCATACTGAAGATGCTGTTGTGTGAAACGGCTGTAAAAACACCCCTAAATTCTTTGAAGTGCCATTGAGGTACTTAATCAAAAGACAATAAAATGTTATTTATTTCCACAAGCCTGTATTTTAGATGTTTGTACATAAGGAGCAGCATCTCCTTCAAAACCAGGTTGTTTTGCAGTTGGCATTAACGTTTCACTAGGTGGCACAAGTGATTTACAGCACAGGGCACTGCTTCAGCTTCTGATTTAATCAATTCATAAGCTCTGAAGTTAAGGCCATCCAACTTCTCCTTATATTCCCTTGGAAAACTCTGGATTGCAGCATCACTGATGCTCATTCCCTCTGTAAGCAAGGCTGGGAGCTTATTAGGGAGGGAAGAGTTGGGACTGAACCCCTGCTTTCCTGGGCATTTGCAAAAAACCCTCTTTGCCCAGAAACAAATGGCAAAGCCCTGTGCCAGGCTGCCTGAGTCAAAGTTCCTTGGTCAAAATTTAAACGTGGGTAATCCAACCCAGTGTGGAGGAACATCCCTGGCAGCAGTTCAGTGCTCTCTCCACCAGAATTAGAACCACGAGGGGCTGGCAGCTCCCTCATGCTCCACAGGGCTCCTCCATCCTTTCTCCCAGAATTACCTGTGTATTTTGGGGTTGGGGGATTCTTTCCCAGTTTTCAAAAAGGTACTTCTAATAATACACCACTCTATTACATATTTATTTGTACATCCATTTAACCTTCGTTTTCCTTTCTAACATTTAAGGAAAAAAAGGCCTTGATTGGCTTAAGTACATGGAGCAGAGCAGTCAGTATATACTCCCTATTTTTACTTCCAAACATCTATGGCTAGCACTGTGCAAACAAGATTTTAATTGATTCAAAACAACTGAAAAACAAACTGATAATATTTATGTTTGTCTCTTGGGCACAGTATGGCCACCTGTCACAAATGCACATAGATCATCTATCAAGAGTTCAAACACAGAGAATTTAACATTTTTAAAAAAGGAGTTAAATATGGCCATTTCCAGGTTTCCTACTCCAGTGCTATTTCAAAGGAAATGTTAAAAAAATTTTGCATAAGGAGGCACCTTAGGGAATAACAAGGATTTGCATTCTTAATACTGGATAATGGCAAGGACTTAAAATATTATCTTCAAGTGCCATTTCCTAGTCATGCTTTTAACTTAGCTCGTCAGAGACAAAGTGATATTTGAGGACATAAAAGTCTTAAAGTGCTACATTTGGACAAAGGACAAGCATGAAGCATTATTTTGCTTGGCATGGTTGCCACTCTTCTAGTTTGAAACAAATCTACCTTTCAAGAAAGTGAAAAATTTTAAGTATCAAAATAAAATGCAATTATAATGTCTTCTCATTTCTAAGTAAAAATTTACTGAACTGTGTAAGACAGCAGGTCAGACAACAGCTTGCTTGACAGGAGTTCAAATCATGGGAGCTGTCCTGCTGTAGCCCTCAATTTTTGCCTGTCAAACCACATCAAACCCATCAGTCAATATTGACCTAACTTCTGCTTCTCAACAATCTTCATTTATTCTAAGCTGAAATCCATTGCAGTTTCTATATTGATTTTGTCTCTTTTCATTTTCTTGCTGTTCATATGGTAAATGTTACTTCTATCCTTCCTAATTCTGTACAAGGACGGCGGGGCAAGAACTGAGCTGATGTACTATTGAATTTCCTGCCAGACTGATGGAAAGACAGACAGCTTAGGAACTAAAGGGCAGAAGAAAAACCATCACGGAGGTTTTTTGAGCTCAACCAAGACCTGAACAGAAATGCTGCCTTGCTGAAGCCCTCAGCACACGAATTGACAAACCAGAACTTACTGAAGTGTTTTGTCCTTGGAGAAAGAGTTTAAATGAGTATTTCTAGAGAAGGAACTGTACTTACAAGTGCTGTAGGCAGGCTCACACTGGAGTGACAATATCTGGATCTTCTCCTCGTCTGTCTCCACGTTGAGGTTGGACAGGTACTGCTTCACCTTCCTGGCCATCTGCGCGTCCTCGTAGAGCTTCTTGGCGTTGAGCAGCGAGCTGCGGCGGGCACGCTTCTTGTGGGCACCTCCCTGCACATCCAGCATGTTGGAGTTCGTGCTGCCCTGGCTCAGAGACCTGCAAAACAGAAGAGCAAAGCAGTAAAGGTTCAGTTCTCGACAGCACTGAAGAGCTACAGTAGCACAGGCCAAAGCAGATTAATACCAATAATCTTCAGTTAGGGCTAGTGCATGCTGATGCAAATGAGTTAAAAAGATGAACAGCAGTAAAACAACACTTGTCTTAAAATATTCTGGTAAACTGAGAGCAGCAATTTGAGTCTAGAACAGGACTGCACATGGAAATGTGGAACTGGGAAAGACAAGGTGCAACGCTCTGCACAGAACCCATTCAGCTCCACTAACAAACCACAGGCTGGTGCTGCAGGACCCAGAGCTGACAGGATGAGAGGAAACGGCCTCAAGTTGTGCAAGACGAGAATTAAATTAGATATTAGGAAATATTTCTTCATGGAAAAGGTTGTCAAGCCCTGGAACAGGCTGCCCAGGGCAGTGGTGGAGTCACCACCCCTGGAAATGTTCAAAAAACACTTGAGAACATGGTTCAGTGGTGAACGTGGTGGTGGTGCTGGGCTGATGGCTGGACTCCATCTTAGAGGTCTTTTCCAACCTTAACAATTCTATAATTTCAACTGCAGATTGTAAAAGTGGACAAACTTATTAACTCTGTTGGTTTGAGGAATTTGGTGCCCACTGTGTGCATCAGGCTCACACAGAAACCTCCTGCAATTAGCTGAGCACAGAAGAGAGTTACTACTGTGATCCTCTTGGAAAACTGGGCTTCTCACAAGGCTTAAACAAGGGGCAAATTCTGTCACAAGTACAAAGTGCATTTGATGCACTTAACTTCTTTCTTCAAGAAACTAAAACCATCCACAGAAGAGCAGCTCACTAAAAACACATTTCCCAAGAAGGGTGAGGAAGGCAGTGATAACATATGTATGCCCAGATTTGCATTATGAAAAACAATGCTCCTCAATACTCCTAATTTTGAGCTCCCACATCTATCAGCAACTATGGTAGAAATAAATCATCCCCAAAATGTTAAAGAACATGAGTTACCCTCCCTGACAGTCACTCCCACTCACTGAATGAGTGACCAAACAGCTGACCTGGGCACAGCTCAAACACACACATCACCTCTGTTTCAACTGCCAAAAGTGCCACAGCCACACCAGTCCTGATGCATTTTTAAATAAGTGGAGATCACAGTATATATGTCACACGTAAAGTCGAATGGAAAGTGTCAATAAAGTTGTTTAAAGTTGGAGTTTTGTGGGGATTTTTAAACATTCAGATGAATATTTTAAAGCTACAGTATTTGTGAAGACAGTTATCAAGATCTTGTGTGTTTACAGAATCACAAGTGGCAGAATAAACAACATCAGGCACAGAATTGCCATAATGGCCAAAGGAGTCAGAATGAAACATGTTGTTAGAGCAAATATAAGGAATCGAGTACACTGAGCTTAAAAAAATAAGTACTGGAAAACAGCTGACTGCAATATTTTCAAAGATGTTAAATAAATCAATCTGAAAGGAAACAAAAGCTTAAAAACTGGTAGCAATTTACAGTTTAATTTAATAAACCAGTAATGTTATTGTAGGCAAAGAGCAGCGAAAGGCATGATGGAGTGTTCACAGCTACTCAAACCAAGGGGACACTCCTGTCCCCTATGGATAAGGACAAAGCTGATACCTCTTCTACAATGATCAGGAAATTATGTTTATTTTTAATGATATAAATATTTCATTGCTTATGTACACACTGTTTTTCTTTCAAGTCTGTACTTGACTTTTTAAGGCAATTTAATTCAATTTCCTTTAATAATGATTTTTTCCCTAATTCCCTCATGTTCACAGCAATCCCAAGGGTTGGAAATTACGCTGGCTCTGTGGCTCCTGGGTGTTTGTCCCCATGAGCTGCCCTGTGAGCACCCAACACTGCCAGCCAAGGGCATCCACACCAGTACCAGGGACCAGCATCCAAACCTGCTCACCTCAGTTTGACTGGCACTGTCCCTCCCACTGTGCAAAGGCACACAGGTAACAGTTTATAGGCAAAAATACACATAATAACACATAAAATATGGCTACAATGACAGCTGTCTTAAAATCAGCACCCTGGGCCAGTCAGGACTTTCCTCAGCCAACATCACAACTCTCATCTTGAGTCATTTCGTTATCCAGTCCTTGCACAATCAACACTCCCAGGGAAATCAGTGAGGATTCTGGTGTAGGAAATGTGAGATACATTTTAAATATATGCTAAAAATAACTACTTTGAAGCTTGCTTGAACACAAACTTCAGGGGGGAAATTACTACACCATCATCACAATTCCAAGCGTCCTCACAGTTCAAAATGCAGAATGGCTTCAACTTTTCTGCCACACGTTAAAAAGCAAGTTATTCATTTCATTTATTTCCCCAAACAGTTTGCCTTCCAATATAACTGCACAGCAGGGGGTTTTTTTATGCATAAAGCCAAAACTCAAACAATTTATCTACTGCACAAAAGCAACTCAGAATTCTTGCAGCCGCAGTAAAACATTGGCTGTAACTCCTTATTCCTGCTTTCAAAAAAAACCATGTACTGCAGGGTTAATAAAATGCATGCTGTATTTCAGATGCATGCACTAACGAGGAGGATGCAGTATGTTAAGAGTTGCATAATCTTTATTTTATCTTAGTTGCATTCAGCTCTACACTTACCCCAAACTTCTCCACCTCTTCTTCCTGTAAGCAAGAGCCATATACATTGAAGCATGTATTTGAACAGAAAAGCACAGGAAAAAAATAAAACAGTTGAGAGTCAGGAAGAAAGATGTAGACAGGAAAGAACAGAAAAGAAAAAATCTCTATACAGCAAAATTCTTCTCAAACAATAACACAATGTTTTCATGGAATGCAAGGGCAGGACTTGGCAAACACTTTAATATGGAAGCACATCTATCAGTTTTTTTGTTTAGGTTTAACCTATGAATCGAAAAACCAAATTTGCATTATTTTTTTTTTATTTTCTGTAAGTCAAATTCAATTTTGATGGAGTGAGTAAAAACTGTTCAACTCAGCCATTTTGCAAAAAGTGGGATTAAATTTATTTATTCTTTGTATTAGGCCTGCTGGGAGTGTATGAGAAATCATCATCAGTATTCAAGTTTATGATGTTGTTTTCTCTTGATTGTTTGCTGGAAAACAAGTCAGTTGCCAAATGCACCTTGAAAGCCTGGATGCTCTCTATTAATCAGTAAAGAACTTGTGAGCAAGTCTCATGTTACCACTAATACACATCCTTTCTTGTTAATTTTTCATCTTCAAAAGCATTTATTTGGTGCTTCATAACACAAACTGATAGATCAAACACCAGAGGCAATGAAAATGAATATAAATGATGTGAAAACATGGAATTATTTTCTTTTAATCTTTGGCACTATCTCTAATATTAGATGCCTAAGCAGTTTATGGCAGTGTGCATAATTTAAATTATGGTCATTAAAGTCTGTTCTGAAATTCTAAAAAAACATACTAAAGGTAACTATTTACTACTAAATTTATTTAATGATTAGACTTCATTAGGTCTTAGAAAGTGCATGGGCCATCAGGGAAATTTATTTATAGACTGATTTCAGCTGTGAATGCCAAAGTTTCTGAAAAGCAAATCACAACTTCTCAGCTTTATAATTTTATGCTAAAAATGAAATTCTGCTAAGTCTGATCCAACAGTATGAAGGTGAATCTCCACTGTGAAACAAACCCCTCTTTAAATAACTTTAAGAAGGATCTGTTACTGTTGGTTCAAACCTCGACTGGGCCATTTTTAAGACTCCCAGAACCACAGACTGGTTTGGGTTGGAAGGGACCTCAAAGCTCATCCTGTTCCAGCCCCTGCCACGGGCAGGGACACCTTCCACTACCCCAGGTTGCTCAGAGCCCCATCCAGGCTGGCTTTAAATGCCTGTATTTAAAAAAAAATACTTCTGTTTCCTGACAGTCAGCCTTGCAAACAAAAACAGGACAGGGCTGATGATCCTCTGTGCATCCTGACCACTGGAACCCAACCTCTTACATACACTCTGTATCCCTGCATGTGCTGTTTCCTTCCACTGCACAGATGTCACTCAATTCATACATCACAGAGAATTACAGCTGGTGCACAGGTGACCCATGCACTGGAATTTTGGGTGGATAAAGCACATTTCACCCAAAATCTGTCCACGGTGTCTCCTCTGAGCTCTGCACTGCTGGGGGTGCAGCTCATTTTTGACATAGAAACCATGGGGCCACTCAGCACCAGAGACCTTGTCCCCAACTCCCCATCCAAACTGCATCCTGAATGTCCCCAACTCCCCCCCAAACTGCCTCCTCAGGGGTTTTGTCTGGCCTGTTACTTCCAGGCAAACTAAAGTGCAAGGAGAGGGGACCAGCACCCTTCCTGCAGGGATCTACAGGATCAGCATGGACACAGCAGAGCTGCTGATGCCTTTAGTTCAGCCAGTGGGAAGAAAACGGAGGCAGGAAGTCATTTAGTTCCACTAAATATAATCCAGAGCTAATCAGCACCAGATTAGAAATTTTGTTGCTTTTATTCTGCAGTTTGTTAACACAGAGCCTGATGATATTCGGCATCAAGATAAAAAGAAATAATAAGAAAAATAAGCCAAGAACACACCCTCCACCTGCTAAAGCCTGAGAACATCAAACATTATGTAGGTGGGACAAGCTGTGCTTAGAACAAATAAAAAAATATTTTGTTTGATTTTAATGTTAGCAGTGGGCTTTTGTTTTGAAGCAACATTTCAGATTTATATAAGGGTTATTTAGGTGCTTTTTATCTCTCTCATATACAGGTATTATACCCCCCTAACACTGTATATCTCTCAAAACTCTACTGACACTAACATTTTTATTTAGCAAAAATATGTATCGCTAAAATTAGAACCTATTCTTCAGTGTGTTTTAAAGACAATAATTTGTTTTATTAGTCATTAAAAGCAGGTCTGGGAAGCATCACCTGTAGTGGCATAATTTGCTAAAGCTGGTGGTTTGGTGGTAAATGTCAGTGGTGAGGCACACAATGGAACACCAACGTCCTGATGCACACACAGCCCCAGAGCCCCCCCGAGACCCCTCCCGTGCCCTTCCCAGTGCACACCTTTGCCTGAACATCACGGCTGGATCCATGTTTGCCGAGGTCATTCGGACAACTTGGCGGATTTCCTTGGCAATCATTCGCAGCTTCTCGAAGTTCACCAGGCCGTCCACTTTGGAATCGTTGCCTGCAGAATTGAGACACACACATAAGAGGAAAGAAAAAAAAAAAAAAAGAGTAAGAAATTCTTCAGAGTGACCCCGTGTTGCCCTCCCTGCCCTCCATCAGCAAAACTTTTAATCGAAACAGCAGGAAAACAGGAAGCTCTGGCAAAACACTAATGGAATCAGGCCCACTCACAGTACCTTGTATTGGTATCTTGTATTGGCCCTTGTTAATCTATTTCTGAAGTAACAAGCATTAGTTGGAGTAAAAAGCAATAAATGAACTATGCCCAAGTTCACTGGCATGATGTTAAAATATAAATACAGAACTGATGTGGACAGCATTCCCATTTGGAAAGAAGTTCAAACAGTTCTGAGCCATCACAACCAAGAACTGGGCATATTTGGAAATGTTTCACCTCAGCCACTTGCGAACAGGACTTTGTGTAAACGGAACAAAATGGAAATGTCTAAACAAAACCTCCTGAAAATGCTGAAAGCAAGAGTAGGAGGTGTTGGAGCTGCCTGAAAGCCACAACATGGAACGAAAACCTGGAAACATCACAGCAACAAGTTCTTTTTTTGTGAGAGAATATATTTGAAGTAGTGCAACTACCAGCCAGCACACCCACCTGTGCTTCCAGCCTAAACCTGAGGACAGCTGATGAAGTCTAAGCATTGTTTTTCAATTATTAAAAATATGCATTTAATTTTTAATTTTTGTCTAGCATCAGTCTCTTCCACTCAGCATTCCGAGTCCTATTTTACTTTCCTCCTACAGAGGACCCATCAAAAGCATTCCACTGGTGGCAGCTTCCTGAGACACGTGTTGACACGAGGAGCACTGAAGAAAGGGCTAAAGCACATTCAGTGCTCCGCTTGTGTTCTCCCTGTTTGACATTACCTTCGTGCAGGAACGTGATATCCTTCTTGACAACAGGGAAAAGTGGGATAATTGGAGGCTGCATGCTCTGGCTGCTCAGGATGTTGCGGTATTTTGCCATGTTTCGAGAGGGATCAAAAAGATCTTGAAGGTCTCTGAGGTGCTTTTCATACTTGCTGGGTAACTTTTCCCAAGTGCCTCTGAGCCGAGCTACTGGCGCAAGATTTAACCCACTGCAAGGCAGGAAGGTTTCATGGTTAGCTGTGAGCAGAACTGCTGCATTTCAGAAGGAAGTGAAGGGATGTTTTAAGGATTAAAAATAGCTTTCCCAAGGTTAAATGTAAAGCTGGCTGGGTGCCAGAGTACAAGTTCATCACAATAAACCTCTGCTGGTTAAACGGGACTGTAAAAGCCACAACTGCTTCCTATGCACGAGGTACAGATTTCCAATTACTGCCAAAATAATCACTCTGTAAAATAGGACTAATGTCTGTTTAAGAACCACTTCTCTCCTGTATAAATGGCTATCACAATAAGGACAAAAGGGGTAGAGAATGAATGAGGTGAAGTAATGGTTGCACAGCAAATGAGAAGAGTGCAGAGCTCATCCCAAGCAGAAGTGGGAAGATTTTAGGAAGAAATTCTTCCCTCTGAAGATGAATTTTTTCAGATTTTTTTTTCCCCCCACATTTTGAAAGTTTCAAAAAAATTGTTTTGAATTTGGTTCATTTTTCATATGGATTTCTCTCCATGCTATGCCAAACAAAGCCTTCTCTGACATGAAAAATCCAACATATGCCAGCCCACAGCTCCTCTTTTCCACACTAGTTTAGGATGGTTATCTTCCTATTTCAGGAGACATATGGCATCAAACTGCTGTGCAGGACAAGGCAAGAAAGACAACCCCTGTGCCATATGCTAAGAAAAACATATTCCTCTGGAAATAAGGGTAAAACAGTAACCAACTTATTTGCCTTTTTTTTTTTTCTGACCAAAGTCCGCTTCAGTCATGGCCTGATTAGACTTAACTGAGAAGCAGGAAGAGTCATTTCTCCACCTACAATAAACCACGAGAAATTAGGGAGCAGAATATAAAAATGAGATTCAGTATCCACGTGTGTATTCACCATGTAATGACAGCCCCAGCCCCAATTGCTGCCCAGTCCCTTTGAAGGAAATTCATGAATTCTTTAATGTGTGACTAACCAGAAGCCAATACCCTTTGATAAACTGGTTAGACATGGAAGAAAATATTTTATAATGGCATTTTCAACAATGGTGCTGGGATACAGCACAAATCCAGATCTTTATCTGATGAATCACAGTGCCTTTTTTTTCCCCTAAAGTAAAGGCTGGGTGTAAGATAATTGCAAATAAAGGAAATGCTGAACTCATGCTGTTAAAGTAGCAGCATTCAGGATAAATCAGAAGAGAAAGTCTAAATGTGCAATTGAAGAGGGGAAAAAATAAAATAGACAAGCAAGCAGATGACAGGAAAGAATGAAAAGGAAAATTAAGCCAAAACAAGACTGATTTGAGGAAGTCCTTACAATGGAAGGAAGAAATGAAGTAATCTCATCATCACAGATATGACTCAAAAAAAAGTAACAATGACTGACAAAGGGAAGGGAAATTGGGTGCCAAAATCATGGAAAACGACACAATGCTCAGGTAGGTTCCTGAGGTTCATCAATCAAACAGTGCTTTGTCCCAGTCTTCTCTTTCCCTGGGAGGTAACAGGTGAAAGAGAGACTGTCACATCCAGCACCTTGATGGGACTGAACCGCTGCAGTGACAGTCCACCTCGGACCAGGTTGGCTCTGGAAAACCACCCA
Organism: Chiroxiphia lanceolata; assembly: GCF_009829145.1. Taxonomy (NCBI): domain Eukaryota; kingdom Metazoa; phylum Chordata; class Aves; order Passeriformes; family Pipridae; genus Chiroxiphia; species Chiroxiphia lanceolata. The sequence goes on from NC_045651.1 coordinate 17,746,029, forward strand.
GACCCATCTGTAATGTGCCCAGGATGGTCCTATTTCTTCCCTTTCATCTTAGATTACCAGAACTGCCTCTGACAGCACCAATCAGAGCTGAGAAACGGGAAGTATTTTACCTTATAACCGCGAACATGGAATTGAAGTTCTTGCATTCCCGACAGTGGAGAGCGATTTTAATGAAATGCTTAATAATCTTCATTCTTTTCAGCTGGTTGGGCTCTGCTAAAATTTCCATGGCAACCCAGAAGGTCTCTTGGTTTATGACATCCTCGAACTGTTTCAGGTGAGCGTTCCCCGTTTTGGAGTCCAGCTTGTAGAGGTCATCGATGTACTCCGTGGGCTCGATGTTGCGGAACAGCTCGAAGTCCCTCATGGAGAGCTGGGTGGCCACCTCGATGGTGCTCAGCTGGAGCAGGGAAATTTGGCTCTCCCGGAGCAGCTCCTGAGCATCCTCATCTGAGCATAAGGTCTCTGTCTCCATGTTGTTTTTTAGATAATACCTGGAGAATAATGGAGTGACAGTGACCCGTTAGAGATGCTCTTCAGAGGGTTTGTGAACACAAGGACGTTGAACTGCACCAATCAATGTGGGCATTACAGAGACAAGAAGGGGCAGGATAACCTTGTACTTCAGCTAACGTAAAATAACATCATTACTTAAGCAAACAAACATTTCAAAAGCTGTTTTAATCTACCTCTTTGTTATCGTTTTATACCGTACTCTGTAACATGCTGTAGTGTTCACCTTCAGAAGAAGGTCAGTTACTTTTCCATTTGTGAATTCAGCAGTGAAAATTACATTTTAAATACACACTAGTCCCGAGAAATCTCCTGTTAATGTCTTTCTCCATTTCTTACACAAATTCAGTGTGGTTTCTTCCATAAATTTACTGTGGCATAGTAATATTTACATGAGGCACAGAGTATTCAGGAAATGAAAATGTATCTGGAGAATTCATTTCCACAGTCCCAAGCAGATCACTTTCAGATACACAAAAGTTTATTACTCATAAATTCCCTCTTGTTGCCTAGCAAAGACAACTACAGAGTTTTTCACTTTAATAAACTTTCTTCTGGTCTGGATCAGGTCATCAGATAAAACCCAAGCACTTAACGTTTCAGAAGGATTCAGAATAGTTTACATAAAAATGGCAGAATTTATCTCAGGTTAGTATCAGTTCATTGCAACACGGCACTGAGGAAAGAATTAATTGTATGCTTTAATCCTCAAGTACATGTGGGAAGTGTCAGAACAAATATAAATTTTTTCTCCAAGTGTAAACCACTATATATATTATATAGCTGATCTGCTAAATTTAGCTGTCATCAAGCGAGCTGGCTGTAGATTTGGGGAGGAGTTTTGGGTGTATAACACTAAGGTGACTCAAGAGGAGAGAGAAAAGTGTCATTTATTGGTATTTGACTGCTTGTCCTTCTAACAGACACCTGTCTATTTTAATTAAAACGTCCCCCGTGGTGATCTGGGTGTCTTTTCCAACCTTAATGCTTCCATGATGTTTTAATCCTAAAAGGCAACTAAAAGTAGAGCAAAAGTCCTATGAGGAGAGGCTGAGGGAGCTGGGGCTGTTCAGCCTGGAGAAGAGGAGGCTCAGGGGAGACCTCCTCACTCTCTACAACTCCCTGACAGGAGGGGGGAGCCAGCTGGGGGTTGGTCTCTTTTCCCAGGCAACTCTCAGCAAGACAAGAGGTCTTCAGCTGTGCCAGGGGAGGTTTAGGTTGGATATTAGGAAGAATTTCTTTCCAGAGAGGGTGCTCAGCCATTGGAATGGGCTGCCCAGGGAAGTGGGGGATTCTCCATCCCTGGAGGTGTTTAAGGACAGACTGGATGTGGCATCAGTGCCATGGGCTGGGAACCACAGCGGGGTTGGATCAAGGGTTGGACTGGATGATCTCAGAGGTCCCTTCCAACCCAGCTGATTCTGTGATTCTATGATTAATCCTAAAAGGCAACTAAGAGCAGAGCAAACCAAGGGCACATTTACCTTCCGTTGAGCTGGATCCTGTCGGCCAACTTGGAGAACTGATCCGGGAGGCGCCGCTGTTTGATGACGCCCTCGGGGCTGACGGACACCTCGCACAGGGAGTAGGTGTCAGGGGCCCCTGTCAGGTTGAACTCGTGCACAGCGTGGCTCACCACCTCCTTGGCTGTGGTGTCTTTGCTGATGATGATGTAACAGCTCTGCTGATCTGCTTTGAAAACTCTTATCACCTGATCCGGGATATCTAAAAGAAGAGGAACACCTTTGGTGGGTGAAGTTACTTTTCCCCTTGAAAAGACACATCGTGTGGAGAGAGGCTTTTCACAAGGGCAGGTGGTGACAGGACAAGGGGGAATTGCCTTAAGCTGAAAAAGGGTAGGTTTAGTTAGATTGGATATTAGGGAGAAATTCTTCCCTGTGAGGGTGGTGAGGCCCTGGCACAGGTTGCCCACAGAGGCTGTGGACTCATCCCTGGAAGTGTCCAAGGACAGGCTGGACAGGACTTGGAGCAACCTGGGCTAGTGGAAGGTGTCCCTGGCCATGGCAGGAGGTTGGAACTGGATGGGCTATAAGGTCCCTTCCAACCCAAACCATTCTGTGACTCTAAGACTGTCTCATTTGATAGCCAGGGAACAAAACAAAAACCAGCTGCTGGGAAACAAAAGCCATGCTGGACTTGAAAAATATTAAAATATTCTGCTTCTTCCTTCAATTTTGAGAGGAAAAAAAGAAGACTCTTCTCATCAATACTTTTCCACAACTCAATTCCTTTATCATCCCATGACCACAACCAAAGTACAAGACACTCAGTATGTCCCTGAGCTGTGCATCGTGCTTCCCAGCGGGCCTCAAAAACTTTGGCAGCATCATTCCTTCTCTGGCTCTTGTGTGTTTGTGAGAGCCAGGTCCACACACGTGCCAGGGCACGTTTCCCAGGGATGGATGGGCTTGGGGTGGGAGGATGTGAAGAGGAAAGGAGGTTTGGTTGCTCCCATAACTAGCTGTGAGCTTTCACACTCGCTCTTTCCCCCTGAAGGAACTAAGCTGCTGCCAGCAGTTAATTCTTTGGCTGGTGTACTTATTTATAGCACATTTTATGTATTATAAATGCATTAGAGAACAGCTTTATCTGAGGCAGCCTACAGCAGGAAATAAATATCTACAGAAACACGCGTTTAATCCACAGCTTGATGATTGCAAATAATTTGCTCCATTAGTTATTACAAAAAGCTTGATTTTCAAAATAAAACTCACTGGAAAAAAAAATGTCCAGAGTAAAAACACACACTAATTCCAAGCACAGGGAAACCTAGCTTTTCCCCTCCCTAAAGTCTGAAGACTAAACTTCATGTTAATTTTCCTCTAATAAAATCCACTGTTTCAGGAAAAAAACAAGATCTTTGGGGGCAGTGACCTTGGGATAACTTTTTCTTGTGTCAGGACTTAATGGTGTCATGGGGACAAGTAGTAGGAATTTCAGGGTAAAAGTTAAGCAGGTAATCTGTGGTCCAGTATCAAAAGTTTCCAGCCACTGGAAAAAAGAAAGGCTCAATATCAGTTGTAAATAAATTTGAAGATAGAACAAAACAGGGTTTGGAAAAAAAATCTGACTGAAAGCTAATTCCTCTAACAGTTTCATTATTAGGGTTATCACATTACCAGGACATTCTCATTAGTAATTAAGGACTAGCTGAATTTGAAAAGCTCAATATATACATGAATAGGGGCAATAAAGGGAATAAATAACTATTCTGTCCTTGTTTCAGAGTGAAAGTGGTAGAAATGACATCCTGGATAACCAGGGAAGTTCCTGCACTCATAAAAATCATAATAAATCAACAGAAAAGGGAAACACCTATACTTCAGTATCAACATACCTAAAAATCAGAACACACTCAAGGTGTAAGACTGAAAATTGAAGTTTAATTTGGGGGAAAAAAGGAAAAAATAAAATAAAAATAATCACTATGCAACCAAAACAATGCAACATGTGATAGGGGAAGGAAACATAAATTACAGGTACATGTCTGTCTTCATGGTCTTTGCTTTTAAGCAGGTAAACATTATTAAATTAAATGATTTTTTTATGCATTGTTCAGCTTGTGTCGACAATACAAAGCACATTTCCAGTTTGCATGCACAGCATTTTAGTTACAGAGCCCAACAGAAGAGCAAACTAAATCTCAAACTATATTATCATCCGAAACTTCGGTTCTATAAAAGAAATATAAGCAACTTCATTCCTTCAAAGCAAGGCCACAGAGAAGAGGAGAAACTGCCAAAGGTCATCCAGTGTTTCAGTGGCAGAAAAGGGAATAAAATGCAGGTCTCAGCACAGCACTGTGCCTGTGTGAGAACCTATGGATTTGTTTTATTTGAGGAAGCTTACAGGGCACAGGGCTGTGGGATGCCCTACAGTAATAACTGTGTCAATGCAGTGTCTGGTAGTGTTAAGTTTTCAGGCAAGCCATGCAATATTAAGGTCTACAGGATGCTGAACATCAGGATACTTACAGTAAAACCCAACAGCTGCAGGCAGGAGAAAAAGAAGAAAACTGTGTCAACAGCAAATCAAGATTCAGATGTTTACAAAACTTATCAAGTGTAAACTGTCAGAAGTAGTTTGGTTTTCTCTGCTCTTTAAACGTGGCAGCATATTTGTTATAGCAAACCTGAAGTAAAGGCAATCTAGGTAGACATGTCCCTGCCCATGGCAGGGGGGTTGGACTGGATGTCCTTTAAAGGTCCTTCCATCCCAAACCAGCCTGTGATTCTGCAACTGATTCCAAGATGAACTAGTTATCAGACAGCAAGAACCTGGAACTGCAGCAAAAAGGGAGTTTTCTGCTATGGATATTTATGACCTGATAGGATATATCTGGGTACATCCCTTTTAAAGGGGAAATCTGCAAGTTTACATAAACATAACTCACAGCCACAAGGCACCTTACAGACTATGTAATTATGCACAGAACTTACACTTGAAATAGGGAAAAAAGATTCTGACTTGACATGTTTACAGGCAGCTGCATATCACAACAAATAACTCCTGCAGCCACCCCAAAAACTGGATTCCTACAGCAACGAAAGCCCACACTACACATCTCAAAGCATTTTAAAGGTTTTCAGACACACAGTTGAACATACATAATGTTTGTAAAACACAAAACATTAACATCACTGTGTTGGTAGCACAGTAGCCCTATTCTATCCATGATATTGCTTGAAATATATACTGGAAGATGGGGGATGGACAAGCCAAAGCACCAGTACAGGTAAAAGAGAAAGGTGCAGACAAGGACAATCTGCTTCCACCAGAGCAGATTTACTCCAGTGAATCAATGTCTTTGTAAAAAGAAGTGTCACATTACAAAAAGAGCATGTAGGAGAGGTTCAGGCAGTGTGGATTTTCAGCAGAGCTCCAGTGTGGCCCTGTTGAGGCCACTGGACAGGTGGGTAACTGCACTCAGCTCGTGTGATGCTGGTGAAACGCATCATTTCCCCCCCAACCCTGCCCTGTTAATCATCCTGTACAAACCAAGCTCCTTCTGCTGTTTTACCTGAGGGGTTAGAGAAGTCCAGGATGCTGGTTGTGGGCTGGAGCAGGTCAGGGCTGCTGGAGGAGAGCGTCCCTGGGATGGGCATGATGGCCAGGCTGTGGCGGCACTGCCGCGTGCCCACGATGCTGTCGTCCTGCGACTGGCTCACGCTGCCGTCACTGCAAAACAGCTCTGCCTCACTCGTGGGCACTCAACTCCTGCTACTCAGCTTGGGGTGAATGAAACTAAGGGAAATAATGCTGTTCAGCTGCTTAATTACATGTTGTGGACAGGGTTTCAAAACGAGGACAGAGCGAAAAGAGATTTAAAATCGTTCACAGGGAGAGAAAAGATGCTTTGGTCTCGTTCTGTATTTATGGGGCAGGTGACACGATTTTTTAAAAAACATAAGTAGAGTGCACATAGTGACTAGAGATATTAAGCAATTAGTATCTCTTAATGGCCTTAGCTGAAGGAGGGGAGGTTTAGGTTTGATCTTAGGAAGAAATTCCCTGTGAGGGTGGGGAGGCCCTGGCACAGGTTGCCCAGAGAAACTGTGGCTGCCCCTGGATCCCTGGAAGTGTCCAAGGCCAGGTTGGACGGGGCTTGGAGCAACCTGGGATAGTGGGAGGTGTCCCTACCCTTCGTAGGGGGTGGAATGGGATGGACTTTAAGGTCCCTTCCAACCCAATTAATTCTATGTTTCCATTATCAAAGCATCACAACCTAATGAGGAACAACAACTTTTTGGTAGAAGAGTCTGACAAACCTGAATAGTTTTGGAGGCAAGATGCTGAACCGGGTCTTGTCTAAGATTTTCCTGATTCTGTTTCTGCCACCAGATACAGTGTTTGCTTTCATTTTCTTGTTTCCTTTTTCCCGGGGAAACATCTGTTCCACATCTCCAGGCATATCTGGGATGGAATAACGGTTGTTTTTCTTTTCTGCAATTTTTGGAATATGTGGAATTCCATTCTTCTCTTGTCCTATCCTGCAGAGCAGCTCCTTGAACACTGTGAGAGAAGACACAATCATTGTGAGTTACCTTTGCACGCCCAGAACTTCACAGGGAATTCTTCTTTCCCCCTTTTGCTTTCCACATCCCAGATTGATAATAAGGATTCAGGGCAATCAGTACCATATATTTATTGGCTTTTTTGTTTACCTGTTTTTGGTAATGGAATGCAGATGCTTCCTCAAGAATAACTGCAGCACAGACTGAGATTTTCCCAAACTGCCTTTGTTTGCTTTTCCTAACACTACTGAACAGAAGCTGCATCAACTTTCCTTCTGCATTTATCAAGCTAAGCCAGTCTATTACCCACACTGACATTCCCAAAGATATGATTCCACAGAAATGTTTATGTTCTTCCTGTATCTTTCCACATATATAAGGTGAAAAAAAAAAGTTCAGATTGGTTTTTCAATATCAATTATTTCTTTAAAGATCTTTTAAAAATCCTTTGAAATCACTCAAGTCAGAAAGTCAGTATTTTCTGTTGAAAACATGGTGATACTGGAAGAATGCAGAACTGTACACAGTAAATTACTCAGACTGTCCCTATGAACAGGGAAACCACAGAAAGTACAGAAAGTCCAGTTAAATTGCATAATTCTATTATATAATAAAACTTATAAGTTTTCCCAGTCTACATTTGAATATAACAACAGGATTTGCTCATTGCCAGCACCAGGCACTCAATTAAAAAGTCACTGTATAATAAGTATCACTGCTGAAAAAAGCTTCAAGACATGAATCCATTAAAATTTATCCAAGAAATCACCTTGAAATTCTATCAGCCAGTAGGAAGAGATTAGAACCCATTTGTAGATGTATGTTGCTTATATTTATAATACTAATGAACCTCTCACTGTCTCAGTTACAGTGCTGCTTCATTCCATGTCCTTTCACATTAGTCTGGACCACTGGTGGTGGTTTTATTCTCTTTTTGAATTATGCTAATAATCAACTGCTGAGGGTTTGAAACTTTTTACCCATGCAGGGATAAACATTGAATAACAATTGAAAAGAAAATCAATAGTGAGCAAGGGCAGGTAACTGGGGGAAGAAAATAAGGAAATCATCAGAAGGTCTTGGATGCAACTATGGGGGAAGGAGTTATTCTGTGCACAGCTCCTGTAGCTCTGGTTATTCTGAACAGGATTATGGAAAAAGAACAGATGATCTGACTGAGATTTTAAAGAGGTCTTTATGTGTTTGTATTCATGATGACAATTAAGGGCCAGTATTTATATGCCACAGCACTTCTTATATCCCCTTTTCAATTTGAGACATAAAGGCAATTTATCCCCCGTCCTCACAGCCATTATAAAAACTTCCACAAAACCCCAGTTTTACATCTTTGCCGTTTCTTGGCAAAAATATTTTGGTCCAGTTCCCTTGGCTCAGCTTCAGCCACACAGCATGGAGGGACAGTAAAGCAGCTTAAAGAGTCACTGAGGGTTTCTCAGGGAGGGAAGAGCTGCCTGTGCTGGCTCTGTGCCCCTCAACGTGCAGCCCCTGGCACACGAGAACTTATCCAAGCAAACAGAGGCACAACGAGGGGACTTCTGCACAACTTCTCACTCCCAGAGTGAGCTGGAAAGGAAGGTGGAATCCTATTGCACTTCTAGAGCCAGAAAGAGTGGAGTTGTTCCTTCACATACACAAGGAATGTGTCATATATAAAGTCTACTCACCAAAAATGTTTGTTTTTACAGTAATGGAGAGATGTGTGTTGTTCCTTAAGATTTCCAGGGCTTTCACAAAGGTGATGTTCTCAAAGTTCTGTCCGTTTACTTCCATTATCTTTAAGGAAAAGTAAGAATCAGGCTATTAGGAGAACATCTGTTTGACAGACTTACAAATACAAAGGTGATAATACAGGCACAGTAAGAACTTTCCAGAAGTTCTCATATGATCTTTACAGCAGTCTCAGAATCAAACCATTCCTTGTAAAATAACTGTTTTCATCATGTCAGTGAAGTTATATCCTGTGAATAAGACAGGACTTCCATTTCTACCTGACAAATGCTTGAAATAACTTTATTTTTTATGGTAATATGATTAATTCTTGCAATTAATCAGGAATTTAGAATCTGAAATGCAACAGATATAAATGGAAGCTGAGCTGTGGCATTCCCAAGAAAACCCTTGCACAACCTTTTTGTTGAGAACACCAGAGTTGGCTGAACCAGAATATTTAAATTAACATTACTGCTTTTACCTGATCACCACGCTTGAGTCCAGCCTCTGCTGCTTTACTGCCCATCTCCACAGTCTCTACAAAAATACCAAAGCCCTTGTCACTGCCCCCGAGGAGGCTGAAAAACAGGGGGGAATCTCTGGAAGGTTTCTGCAGCGTGATTTGTCTCCATTTTGCTTTGGCAGCACAGGCAATGTTCAACAATCTGAGATGGCCTTTCATCTTCTGTAACACAACACACAAAATGCAGTGCTTTTATCAGAAATGGAAAAACAGTTATGAAAAACACCCCAAGTGCCAGCAAATAGATTTTTGATGTCATGTATTAACATCTTACTAAATAAATCTTGTCCTCTTTTGCAGAAATGCAAAAACCCATAAATGAGTGCCAGAGGTACTCCTTTATATGGCCTTTATATCTAAATATATATATATATATAACAACAAATACGTCCATGTTAAAAGTCACCTGTAGCTGTTACATTTATAGACTACAGTGTGTGAGGCACTGGTAACACTGGAAAATTGAAACATGGTATTAGAAAATGTGACACTCTTTCTTTTTGGCTCCTACCGTATCTTCCAAGTTCTTTTCAAATTCTTCCAGGAATCGAGTCATGGCAGGATCTCCTTCAAAGTCATTAAAATGATTGTTCACCCACAGTAAGACCACTCTGGTAACCTGTAAAAACAGAATAAATTCTCTGTGTGTGTGCATATATGTACATCCACATATACACAAAGGTATCTATGATTCTTCTCCTATCAGCTTTAATCTATAAACAAAGAAGAATACCTGGACATGGCAGAATAACAGATTACTGCTAGGTTTCCTTCAGCTCAAAACTAGAACACATAAAACCACTGGCTAAGAATTTTACTGCCATAATTTTCAACATATTGACACGACACAAGTTCCAGACTATCCACATTTTTCATGTGTGTGCACAGGGTTACAAAGAGCTGAACCTGGTTCTATTTCTGGAAGCATTTTTACCAACTGCACTTGTCTTGAGCAGAGTTTATTTGAAGTCCAGAGTTTGTAAAAAGCTGCTCAAACAAAATGTGCTCAAAACACTGGAAAGCTCTGCAGTAGAAATCGTGGAAAACAAGCACAGTGCTGTTGTAAAAAGAAAACCAGAATGTCCAAGAGAACCTGAATGCAATTCCCTTAAATTTCTGGTGAAAAAGGATTTCAGAGACTGGCATTTACCTCTTTATTTTAAACAGAAAACACTATTTATCATTCTGCAGAAGAGAAGCAGCATTACACCTTATTTTGGATAGTACACCATCACACACAGCACCCTGGAGAATCCTTTCTTGATATAAGTGAAAAATACTTTGCTTTAAAATGTTTCATATAAAATAACTGAACCATAATCCTAGTTTATCACAATACAAAAAGGAATCCATTTGAACACATTTTCACCAGCAACACTGATCTCTCAGACTCAACCAACCTTGTCCCTGAGGCTGTCCACTGTGAACCATTCCAAGAGTTTATTTCCAACTTCCAAGGGGCTTGTTAGAAATGTTCTGTATGTTAAAAGGAAATCTTCGATGTAGGTGGGATCCACAATAGAATGTTCTTCTATTAAGTGCATGATGAGTCTCTCAGGTGTTGCCTGAAAAAAAGTAAATGCAAAAAATAACTGGTATCTCTCATCCCTCCCTCTCATCCCTACCTCTCCCTAGAGAGTATTTCAACATAAACCCATGTGAACAGTATAATACCTTTACAAAGTTCAATTATGGCAAACTCAGGAGAAAACACACCAACATGTTTAAATCAAATCTTCCTGCTTCTCTCAGCCCAGATGTTTTGTATTTATTTACTAATGAATAAAAGTTTCACAGATTAATGGAAAGCATAGAAAGAAATTCACCTTGATAACTATGTGGCCTTTCCTGGTTCCACTGCGATCCAGTTCCCTGTGCTCCTTTACCATCACAATTTCTCCCTCTTCCTCCACTTTATGAGTGTTTTTTTCCACATGGTTCAGAATCCTCCAGTAGTCTTGCTGGGCTATACACACAAACTGTCCCCAAACAACAAGAGACTGTGAATAAACATCTAAACCATGAATATATGCCCTTCTGCAGGCTGCACAACCCCAGCTCTCCCAGCCTGACCCCACAGCAGAGATGCTCCAGCCCTCTGAGCATCTTTGTGGCCTCCTCTGGACCTGCTCTAACAGGTTCATGTCCTTGTGCTGAGGAGCTCAGAGCTGGAGCCAGTGCTCCAGGCAGGGTCTCAAGAGGGGAGAGTCCCCACACTTCTTCTGATGCAGCCCAGGATGCAGTTGGGCTCTTGGCTTATATCCAACTTTATCCACCCCACCATATCTTAGGATAAAAGTAGTCTGTTTTCTTTTATTAGATGCTTAAAAATACAAGGTAGTTGTACAAGCTGCAATCTCACCTGACAATCATCTACTTTGGTTCTGACCACTCCATTCATGTACTGTTTGTCCAGAGAGGGAGTAATCCCAAAGCTATTTCCCATACAGAGACTCTCACTCTTCCCATCAGGATAGCTGATTTCCACTGTGCCATTTAAAATAACATACCAAGAATCGAGCTAGAGGAAGAAAAAGAACCAAAAACAAACAAGTGAAGCTAATTCAACAACTTTTCTAAGCTCTTATCTCAGACAGGCTCATTCCTGCACTCTCCAATTTGTTGTCTCCATGGCTCTGCAACATTTCATTCACTGAAACGGTGCAGTGGAAGGCAGCAAGGAAGATGACTGAAACAAGAATGCTTCATTCATTTCAGAGCTAATTCCAGAGGGAGGAATGCTGATGAAGAGATTGCTTTTTTAATCTGTGGGCTAATTGCTATGATATATTTATACCATTGAGTGAGAGTGAACACTCTTCCCCTGGGCACCCATTTGGTCACTAACAGAGATGAGTCTACCTCGTCCTCTTGGAGGGATGAACAGGGAATGCCATTCCTGAGGGCTTGATCCAAGCAAAGGGAAAGATCTCAAGACAGTGATTCAGGCACCTAACCTGAACATCTGTCTCCTCCCAGGGAACATGTGTGGAAACTGCTCCTAATTTAGACATTACTGGGCAAAGATACCCCTCCATATTAGTATTAAAAAACCTCTACATTATAGGAAGAGAGTTTTTTTCCCCAATGGAAATTATGCTTTTTTTTATCCCACAAATCATCTTTGAAATAAGTTGGCATTTACCAGATAACAACATAGTGAGTGCTCTTTAATGTCTATACTTGGTATATAAAGTATATTCTTGGTCTATACCTTAACTCTACTTGGTAGAGTTAAAGTCTTGAACAAGACAGTAACCATCACAGAATGGTTTGGGTTGGAAGGAACCTTAAAGATCATCTCATTCCAACTCCCTCCACAGGCAGGGAACCAACACACAGGTAGAATCTCCCTGAGGGATGGACAGAGGTTTGGGGATTTTGGCTATGGGGTCAAGGTGAGAGAAGAATTCTCTAACTTCCAGGTGTGGAGATGGGAAACATTTTCCAGCCCTTCAGCCTCAATGCCCTTGGTGACCTGCCTGTGGCACTGACTCACCTCCTGGCCATCCTCAAGGATGATGGCTCCTGCTTGCTCCACCACTTCGAAGATCATCACTGAGCAAAGCTCTCTTCTCACAGACATGGTCATGTTTGCAAAGGCAGGGAGTTGATGCATAAATTCCAATAATTGCTCTGTTGGACAAAGGAAACACTAGTATGACAACTGCAGGGCCCAGGGGTTCCTCAGATCCCTCACTCTCCCCAGGTCTGTCAAACCTCAGCCACATTCATGGGATAATTGCTCAGTGGGGTCACACTCCCCATTAGTGCCTGGGGCTAAATGAGCCCAGTGTGCACTTTGTCATCTACAGCCAGGGTTCAGTTCTGCAGCCTGGCTGGGGCTCTGATTGACTCTCAGGGCAGCAGTCTAGCTAAGAGGAGAAGCACTTCAGCTTCAAACATTGAGAAAAATTAAAAATACCCCTAGGTACAGTAATTACAAGCTTGACAGGAGCATGAAATGATTTTCCAGTGTTCAGAGAGGCAATCTGGAGTACAGCAGAAAGCAAGTTTTGCTATTGAAGTTAATGCCAACTTCTAGTTAAACACTGCAGCAAATTATCTTCATTTGAACTGTTCTGCAGTTTACAGCTAAGTATACCTATACTCAGTAATAGTATGTTCTCTTTGCTATTTAGTAACTAATTCAACAGTTTCAGGCAGTCAAAATTACCTTGCTGCCTGTCCCATTACATCAACACACACAATGACTGTGTATACTTCACATCTTAAGCATCTCAAAGACTGGTGGTTAAAATATTTAGTTTTTCAGAACAAATAGTCTCTCAGACAGTAAGAGGAGAAATCATTCAATTAAGAGTATCACTAGTGCAAAGTGATCACTGGAAGGCATCACTCAATTATTAAAACACAAACTGAAAATTAAGTCACAGAACAGTTTTCAGATATGCTTCTCTTACAGATACTATACGATGCAGTTTTATGTAAATTTATGTATTTTTTCTCCTCACCAATGTCATCATCAGTTTTATCTGCAGGCTCTTTCTCAAGGCACTCTCGGACAACATCTCGCCCTAGAAGTGGATCAGAAGTTCTGTCAATGTCTTCATCCTCCTCCTCCTCTTCATCTTCAGAGTCTACAGGTGCTTCTGGAAGACCCGTTAAATCAACATCTCCCATCTCACTTTCTGTGGCCTACAAAGAAAACATCAAATCAGACAAAGAGTTCAGTGTCTTCAGTTTAAACATTTATGGTCTGAGGTAGCTAACAAAATAACAAATAAATTCTGTGACCAACAAGTCAAACTAGAAACTGCAACAGTTCCCTTTCTGAACACTGAGGAAAACACATTGTGCTGAAATCTACAGTTAATGGATTCTCACTTTATAGTATTTACCAGTTCTTGTGAATTCATGTAAAATTGTTTTTTTCATAAGTGGAGTCTGTATTAATTATGAAATAATAACGAAGTTTAATTGGTTACCCAATGCCTGTAGACACATTTCTACTGTCAGCAATAGAGGGCAACACAGAGATCATAGTGAGCAGACACAGGAGGCCACAGTCAAAGAGAACACAATACATGCAACCAAAAGCAGAACCACGTAGGAATCGTTTGCACTAATTCCTCCTGTAAAGTTTAAATGATGTAATTGCATGAAAATAAATTTCCAAACAGATGGAAGGGGGGGGAAAGAAGTTTCAAATTCTCAGTTTCTACAGAGTAGTTGCTCAACCACTCTTTTTGAAGTTTAAGCCAGCATGCAAATCATTTTTCTGTTCAAATTCAAAAATTTCAGCAACAAGATGTGTCACTGTGAAGTATAAGGCAATTACAGAGAAACTTGCAGAAAACAGGAGTTTGTTTTTAAATAAGCACATTTACAACACTCACTTTCACTTTAAAAGAAATCTTTGAGATTCTACAAAAACACTGAACTAGCTAAGGCATCAAACACTGCACATTCACTAAACCTCCAAAACAGAGGATGAATGTGAACACTGTGATGGGGCAGCACAGCTTCTCTGGGCAACCTCTACAAGTGTCTCAACACCCTCACAGAGAAGAAATTCTTCCCTATATCCGAGATAAATCTACTTTTTTCCAGTTTAAAACCACTGCCCCGTGTCCTGTCACTACAGGACAATCAAAAGTCTTTTGAATAAGCCCACTCTCAATACTGACAGGGTGCAATAAGGTGTGAGCCCCAGCACCTGGACAGAGGAGCAGCGCTGCCTTCCTGCACTAAACCAAAACATCCTGGGGTTTAGATGTAAGCTTGGACTTTGGAGTTTGTCCCTGATTTCACAGTTAGCCAACAAACCTATTAACTAAAGCTTAAATGATTTAGCAAAAACATATCTTTCAGAGGAATCTAACAATACAGAGGGTTAAATCTGTTTTACATTACATCACTTTACTGGCTCCTGTAGCTCACATTAACAGTTTTGGAATTTAGCCCAAGTGCAAATTGTGCTTGGAGAGTCTCAGCAGCACATGATCAGTACAGTGTTTTATACAAGGACTTTTCTAGCATTTCATCTAAATAGCCACAATTTACATCAACTGCTCCAGGCTGAATAAGGTAGACAACAGCACCACTCCCCACTTTGATAATCTCAAGCTAAGGTAGAAAAACTGAGGCTACAGGTTCTACAGAATTTTGTGTATCCTATATGGGAAAATAAACAAATCTCCTTTCTTGGTAAGTTATGACCTGATCTAGCTATGAAATAGGAGATGGTCCTCCAACTGTGCTTCAAAGATTATGTGCAGAGGGTTGACAGAAGGTTGGCAGGTCAGGCAGAGCTGGAAGGAACAGGAAGGGTTCTGCTCATAAAGTCATCTGAGGAAGTAGCTGCTCTTCCCAAGCATGAAGCTCCAGCTGTTCCCATTATCAAATATCAAAATCATTCTTAACAGAAACATTCTGAACGACTGATTTACAAAATGAAACCAACAGCTGCAGTCCTCACATCTCACCCAAACATGGATTTCCAGGATCAGGTCCACAGTGCAGGACTATCTACTGAGATACACATCCTTGATGCATATTTTATACACAATCCATTTTAGTATCAAGACCTTAACCACAACTGGAATCACTGCTGGGCAATAATGTTGCTGCCCACTGCCAAAGTGATAAATGAAGGATTTGGAAAAAGGTGAAAAGGAGAGAGAAACTTTCACTGACAGAACTGGTCACAAAAAAGAGATGCAAATTGGTTGGTCACTGAGAGAAGAGCAGTGCCAGGCGCTGACACTGGCAACTCATCCATTACAGGAGAGGGGAGACCCTGCCCAGCCACACCTAGAGACACAACCTGGATTCCCTGTGTGAGCCTGGGTGGGCACCTTAAAGCCCATCCCACAAAAGGGCAAAGGAAGATGTTTTCACTGTGTAATACCTGCTGAATTCTTTATCCCCAAGGGTACCTATCACAGGTCAAAGCAGCTGTACCAACCCTCATTTCAACTGCTCTCTGCACAACCACACAGCTTCCCCTGCTTCTGGCTGAACACCATAGTTCTGAAATTAAACACACTGTCAGAACGGGGTTGAACGAAAAAAATGGATAAAAACTTGAAAATCCTCTTCAATCAAGAAGTTGTTTTAAAAATTGTAGGGAACAACTTACTTTTTTTTTTTTCTATTATTAAAAAAGGTCTACAGTCCAACAGAAAGACAACAGCTCTGCAGTATTCCAATCAAGCTGGAATTTGCAATACACACATTTGGACATCTCAGCGTCCCTGTTTCGGACACCAAAACACTGAAAGCTCCAACAGGGAGCATCAGCAGTACAGGACAAGAGAGAAAAATACCTTCATAAATTTATTTGCACCACTTTTTGCAACTAACTCAAGGTTTAACACCATGTGCCCATAGCAGTGCTTACAGGCAGGAATCCTCTTGTGCTGATCTCACCTTCAGCTTTATGTTCATCATTTCCTGTTTAACTGGAAATGGGTTTTATCCTGGGCTGAGATGCAGCTGGAACCAGGGAAACCTCATTTCAACACTATCAATGAATGCAGTGTACACAGATGAACAGAAAGTCTTTCCAGATCTTAATAAAATACTGCATCATTCTTTGGTTCTACCACTCTAATCCTATTTTCCTACTCTGGAATGACGTTTGCACTACTTACTGTAAAAATTAATGTTAAGATACCATTCATAAAAAAGGTCATTTCAAGGCTACATTAATCAAAATTATTCAGAACATTAGTGACATTAATGATATTACTGGAGAGCTTGGCATGCAATAAATACAAAACTGACTGCAACAGCAAAGCAGCATTTTCCAAATACTCCATGAAAAGCTGTATTTTGTTGTACCAAAAATGCTTTCAATTACTGAGCCAATACATTACACTCAAAATGTAGGTTTACTGCATATCAAAGAGATTCTCTGCCTTCGCAATATGATGAATATTGGGGGAAACACTTTCTTTTTTCTTTGTGATTTCAAAATCTGTCTGTACTGACGTGTCACTGCAATATAATGCAATGTTAAACACTGTGCCATGGCATTATTACACCATATCTATCTATTACCAAGCAATATCAAGCTATCACTTAGAGATGTGTGACAAACAGTAAGGGAATTCTCCAACACTAACTGTTACTGCTACTGCAATAAAGCCCATAAAATACATAAATGCACCTAAAGTGCATCTTTTAACAGGTTGGTATTTGCACATTAGGCACATGAGAAAATACACTAAAAATTCACTAAAAAAATAAGAAGGGAGGGGGAACCTCAGTGGGTTGTTGGGTTCCCCCCACCCCACTCCTGACATGCTGTTGCACATCTTATCTTCACCCACAGCTCATATCAAATGCTGGATTCTCCAATGTTGTCTGCCAGGATTCAGGACACTGTAGCTCTGATCATAAAGGGCTGTAACATTATCTTTGAGGGTCTCCCACGAGTCTGACAGTGCTGACCTGTCCACGATTCCTTCAGGATTCAAAACCAGCCAGGCTCATGTCACTGAAAAGGAAATCCCTATCTGAAAAGTCCCCACTCCTCAAAATTAATAGGAAATCTGCAGACATTTTCATATTAATATATTAATCATTCCTTAGAGTACAAAATACTTTGCACCACTGTTTATTAGCTACAGTGCATACGAATATGTTACTCCATCCTTTCTTTTACTGATGTAATTTTTATTTGTTTAGCAATTATGCTCTTCTGGCCTTTTCTGATGAGTAGACAAAAGGCAATTAACCACACACGATAGAATATTCACTCATTACAAGATATCATGGCTAGAATGATATCTTCATTATCAATAATATATTTTAAGTGCTTTTCACTTAGAGCAACCTTTCCAAACTACTCAGGTAGACAGGCAGGCAGACATGGTCAGGGAAACCATCCATCAGCATCCTAATGCCTGACATGCTAAGGTACAACACACAGACTAGTTCTGGTGACTCTGACTGATCACATCAATTCTGTTGATGCAGAAAATAAAAAAATGATAAGAATAATCAAGATAAAGAACACCATCTTCCAGCAGGGCCTCTCAGAAGTTAAAGAAGTCAGAGAGCATCTTGGAGAGGCTCTCTCAGGGATGCCAGCTACTCCTGACCCAGCTGGCAGCAAGCAAATCTAAAGAAGTAGTAAGGGAATAGATGAAATAGGACAAAAACTCTGAGACACTTCTAATGTTCTAAGGGAAATTTTGCTTTAATGGCTTATTTTTAAAGCTCCCTAAGTAATACGTTGCTGTAAATAGAAATATCACTGATCTGTTTCTAGTATAGAAATAATACCCAGACAGCACCTAAGGAGAGGGAACAGGTGTCTGAAATCAAGTTACACCTACACTGTGCTCCACAATCCTGTGTACCCAGTGCTGGGGCTGGATTGCAACTTGGAAGTGGAAAAGCTGTGAAATTACTGATCAACACAAAGCCAAGCTGAGCCCCCTCATCAAGCAGAACATAAACACCCATGGAACGAGCTCTGGGATGTGACACCAGACAGGTAACTTATTAAGTGTATTATCTGTAAACAAATGAAGCTCTCTCTGGATTTCAGCCAACTTCTATTCTCAGTAAGCCACACTAGAATTTCCACAGTCAATTAGTGCAGAGAGTGGGTTTATTACCATGCTTTTGTTTGCAGAACTGAACATCTGCTATTAGCAATAAATACAAATAATCAAGGAAGGTATTGAAAACACGAGGCTGATTTCATGAGATTTGTTCCATTTCAGAAAGGAAAACGATCCCATAAATCAACAAATCTGACTTCTAAAAGCCACAGAGTACTTGGTGGTACAGACAGATGTGAGAAGCAACAAAAAGAGCTTCACAAGCAGCTTGTTGCACTTCCATGTGTCCGTGGGGGCGGGCAGAAGCACCAAGAGGGCTTTACCCAAAATCCTGGATAAAGGGCCACTCTTCTTCTTTATGGAATATTTAACATCAAGGAAGGAAAAGCAGGAAACAAAAACCATCTCACCTGATAAATGTCAGACAGGCTGCTGCTCCCAGAGTCACTGGCAATGCTACAGCCAGACTGGCTGGAGGGCACGTGTGTCACCTGAGGGTGGGGATTGTCCGTGAGGTGCATCTTGGTAAGGTCAGCTGGGAGCTGGGAACGAGAAGGATTTGGGGAAAGGCGGGAAAAAGAAAGGAAAACAAGATGTATAAGTCTGATTTGAAGACACGGTTATTTAAATAACTTTTGTTACGTGTTTGTGTTTGAATTGTTGAATTATTGAATCAAACTCAAACTGAATTTGAATCTGTAACTCGATGTACATTTTGAAGAAAAGCTAATTTAGACTAAGCTTGCCCAATCACACTCCAGATTTCATATAACTGACAGAAAATGATCCACCTTTCTACAGAACAAAGGTCTGGGCTCTTTATAGCTGATATCCCCCAAGAAGATAAATATATGATGCTGGCCAAACAGCCTGCAGTATTTAACATTAGCTGACGCTACAATCCAATATGAAGCAGGATTCCTCTTTATAAATTCAATTTATGCACCTTAGTTCAAGAATAACCTTTAGAAAATACCAATATAGAACAAAAAGTAATGTAATCTAAACAAAAGGTTTTGTCTATAAAGGGCTTTGAATTTTAAGAAAATGAGTACACAGAAAGAATGTGATGCATTTTTGGTACAGCTATATACAACAACACCTCTATTCTATAAATCTATCTGTAAGTGAGCACACATATGCAGATATGTAAATTCTAGTGCATGACTCAAGTCCACAAACATGGTTCTTTCTACTGAAAAAAAGCAAATATCAGCAGTGGCTTTTGAAGATTCAGAGCTGCATGAAATCCTATCAAGTAACCAACCCTTTAATTCAGCTGCTTGGTTATTTTCTGCCACATGTACTTCTAATATTTTTTTAATTTATACTCAACAATATGAAAAGAACATTGTACCAAGGAATCATAGATTCTCTACGTGCTTTTACCTTTGTAAATTATAAAAGTTATATACCATTCCTCTAAAAAATGTTCTGATGCAGAAAAAAGCCCAAAACTAATCTGATAGAATCAACTGCTATGATCAAATGAAAAGATTTCTTCTGTAAAGATTCCACATTGTTGTGTCAGCCACATTCAGTCCTACAAATTAAAAGACAGTATTGTACAAATGCTGCTGATCTGGTATCAACTTTATAAATACTGATTAAAGAGAAATGGTAAACAGGTTTTGATTTGGAATCATGTTTTTATGTCCATTACTTGAAGAACACACAAGAGAAGCACTTTACCAAAGATCAGTTCACTATTTTCTAAAAAAAGTGGCACCATGGGTCTTCCCCTCCCAAAAAAAAATTTTTATGCCCTTTGACACATGTAACAATTTTATTATCAAATTGTGATGAGGAACATGGGGGATGTTGTGTCCCTTGTGATTCCCATGACATTCCCATTGGCAGTCACTACTCAAACCAAACCACTCTATGGGCTATGAAAGACTGTAATGCTATTTCTCCCTCTCCTAATTCTTACCTTATTCTAGCTTTGTGTATCTTTTACTAACAAAAAGAAAGTATAAAATATCCAACCTGTAAATTCATATCTGTGGTCACGTGTATCTGTGACAAGGAGAAAGTTTGAAATGATTACTAAACTCTCACAAACTCCCACAGAAAAACCCATCAGAGCAGGAAGTATTAAATAGTGAACTTGATCCAAAAGGGAACACAACACTTTGAAGCCACCAGAAAAGGTTTTGCAGGTTGAAAAAAAAAAAAATCTATTTTCAGGATTTGAGAACAGCAAAAAGGTCAAAGTATTCAGGTGACAAAATCCAACCCAGTGGCCAAAGGTACCCTCGCTGTGAGCACACGGGGGAGAGCTGATGTGACCTCCCAGCCACAGCAAAATGAGCAGCAGTGAAGCTGGGATTTAATCCTGGTCCAAATGAACACACCACAGAACCCATTTCTGTGCCACACACAGCACAGCACTGCCCATGCAGCACCTCTGCCAGGCAAGGGGCAGGGAATCACATCATCACCCTCCCTACAGAGGCAGGGAGTCACATCCTCACCCTCCCTACAGAGGCAGGGAGTCACATCATCACCCTCCCCACAGCCACGGGGAGCTGCACAGCAGGTAAGGCACCGATGTCTCACCACGTTGCTGGGGGAGGTTGTTCCTCTGGCTTTCCCCACGTGCTGTGCCAGGGCAGGGCTGGGTGTGGGTGCCACAGGGTGCCACTGCTGCCCTGCTCCTGGAGCTCACCCCCAGCTCCTCTGCGGCAGCGCAGCGCTCCCAGCCCTGCTCCGAGCCAGGTCAGCACATCACTTCCCAGGGAGAACATCCAGCAGCACTGTGGGACTGCTGGCAAATTACCAGGCAGGGCTGCTGGCAGAGACACTGCAAGTCAGTGGAACTGAAAAATCCAGGAGTTTCAGGAAATTACGGAACAAATCAGCCCACAGAGATTCATTACCCCAGTACTGCTGCAAACTCCTCAGCCTGTCCCCATCTTTACAACCTCCCTATCCCAACAACCAGCTCTGATTCAGCTTCCATCTTTCCATCCATGAGCAAATCCCACACTGACTGTGATAATACAGACACAAGGAAATCTAATTTAAGCTCCCTGCTATCCAGATTCTCGAATTTTCAAAACTACTCCAAGAACACAGTGAGCAGGACCAGGAGAAGAACCAAATCTATGGGATTTCCCAGGAGAATAAGGCCAGGTGCCTGCTCTCTGCCAACAACTGGTTTTATTAAAGCCTGTTCTGGCTCAAAGACATCACCACACACTCAAAGATACCAACTACCACATACAGTTTATCTTCTCTAATTTAGTTTTGGTTTTTAAAGTTCTTGTGATGAACAGTGTTTTCCAAACCTAGATTGAGAAGTGGGGCTCTGTCTGGTTTAGTGGAAGGTGTTCCTGCCCATGGCAAGGGGTTGGAAAGGGATGAGCTTCAAGGTCTCTCCCAACACAAACTGTTCTGATTCTGCAATTCTAATTAATGCTGGAACAGGACGTGGCTCTCAAAATAAGCAAGTTGTGGAGATACTTTGTATGCCATTTTCACAAAAACTCACTGAAGACCAACTCAAAGCACCACCAGCCTTCCCAAAGGAGTATTTCTAATCAACTTACTACTTCTAATCACAACAGATCTCATTCCCCCTTCCAGCCTTCCCTTCATTTCCATCACCTATAAAGGGTATGTACAACACTTCTGCTGGGCTCTGTAATATATTCTTGTAAAGGACATTTAATACAAGTTAGATGCAAGGAAACACCACAATATCTCTTTAAATTGAAGAGAGAGAGATAAGGTTTATTTGAGACAAGTGACCTTTAAAGTACTGCTTGCCACTCTACTCGATCTCCCAAAATAAATCACAGCTTCTGCCTTTTGTATGTCATTTTTATAACCCAAACTGATTGTTCTTTCCCTCAGAGCTCACTAAGCAGCAAGACACAGAGAGGATGTTCCTGTACCAACATGACAGCAGGCACAGGAAGGACTTGCTGGATGGGGTAGGGAAGTTGCTGGAAGTGACATAAAATTGTCTTAACTATTAATGATTATGATTTTTTTTTGGTGAAACTTAGAAACTCTTGTTACAATGGCATCCATACCTTGAAAAATCATGCATTGGGACACAAGTACAAAACAGCAACGTTCCCCTATGCCCACCTTAGAGGCTTTGGGATGCAGATGTATGCATCTGCAATATCTTCTGGCTAGGTGTGTGCCCCAGCAGCCACAGACAGGAAATCCCCAAACATCCATGAAATTCTGATAAACACTCCAATAGACTACTTACTTGCCACTTTAAACCACAACAATTTCATTTTTTCCCAAGAAGGGATAATCTGGAGTTGGAATATGAGTACATCTGACATGCTGGCACAGCCTGTCCCTGTATCTGTGTCAGCACATCCTTGTGACTGACCTTTCCCAACAAAGGGATATTTAGGACCAAACCCCCCACAGAAATGCCACACTGCAGTTCAGAGCTGTACAAGAAAGAAAGTTAAGAAAATAGAAGTTCTGGTCGGTACAGCCACCTACAGTTCTGCCCTCCCACTGAGTCAGGAAAACACAGTTGGTGATTACACCAAAAAATCTTGGCTCAACAAGGGAATTTTTAAAGAGATATTGTAAACTGCAATGAGAAAAAAAGGAGAGAAAAAACACTAAACCCTCTGGAAGCTCATCCTAATGGCAGCATCAGCCTGTCTTGCCACACAAACCCAGAAGCACCAGCAGCCTGGACTAGGTTTTGTTAAAGGTGTGTGAAATCTGGGAATAGGGTACAGAGGGACACCCCACCCTCACCAGGACACAGCCAAGGGTAGGTCACTGAGGAGAGAGGGGAGGGAGGGGGAGAAGACATGGCAGTGCAAAAGCCAGTTCTGAATAACAATTAATAAAAAATGACATGAACAAAATATTAAACTTTCCCCACAGCAACTCTGAAAACACCCCAAGGTGAAAACTCCAGAGGTCCACCAGGAGCTTGGCTTTTGCCACTGATTTCATGGGTGCAGCCACCCAGCACCAAAGCACTCCTGCTGCCAAACCAGAGAACTGCCAACTTTCTAAAAGCAGTTTGGCAACAAGAGCAGAGCAACAACGTGATGGTTTCTTCAGGAGACTGCTGAGGTTTCCCACAGTTCCCCAGTAAGAACTGTATCAAGTTTAACAAAGATGAGTACAAGGTTGTGCACCTGCACCAAGTCTCATGTCTGTAATTTTGAAATTAATTGGGGTGTGAGCTCTGACACACCACCCAGCTCCCAGGTCAGCAGAGAGAGGAGAGTGCGTCTGCAGTGACATTTAATTCCCACATAAACTCCATTTACTCTCAGCAGTGAAGTCACACAGAATACTTGGGAATTAAATTAAAGGCTAATTTCAGTATAACAGACTTTTAAGATTGCACATGCCCTGTACAACAGAGCAAATGACGTGACCTTTGACGAGATGACCACCTGTCAACTCCTCTGAGAAGGACACTAAAAATGATGGTCAGCCTGAGGACAGCTTTCCTTTATGTGCTCCTCAGGAAGGGTTTGCTAAAAGTAAAGGCTCTGGAAAGTCATTGCAGAGGTTAAATAGAGAGAAAGGCAACCACAGAAGTCATGAGCGAAATTTATCACAGGACAGTTAAACAGAGTTTTTTCTTTTTTATTCCCCACTTTTTTTGACGGAAAGGAATCATTAGAACCTCTTTTGGCACAGGGACCACGCTCTTCATCCTGCATTTCCACAGTGATTTAGTTTTGGATTTGCTGGTATCTTTACCCTGCAGAAAAGGCACATCTTTGTGTTCATGCCACAAGTTTTGAAAATACCTGTCAGTGTTTCCTGTTACACTTGGGATAACCAAAAAACACAGACTGAAAAGGCACAGACAACACGAATTTGCAAAATAGTCTTGACAGAGACACACAAGACCTATGAGTTATCTTTTTCTACATGTGAAAGACGCTTCACCATGGTGTTTCACCCTGCAGTAAGTGGTATGTTTATTAAACATATTCAGAAACATCCCACAATGAGGGCAGTGGCCAAAGGACTCATCATCAGAAAACAGATTACTAAAGGAAGCACAACCTGCATGATTCTCTTGGTGTACAGCGTCCATTCCAAACTCAAACTAATGGAAAGAAAATGCATAACAGGGAACCAAAAGGTTTGCTTCATTCTTTATTTGGTGCTCCTTGATAGCAAAGTTTTTTATCAGTTTTTCTGGATCCCCACATGGATGTTTACAACCAATCAATCCAGTCTGGACACGGGAGAAGCATCAGCCTCTGAGGGAACAGTCTGTCCTTTTCCAGGCTGTGCAAGCAAATTTTCTGTCCTTGGTTTTACAGATTGTCAGTAACCTTATACCTTATTTGCTTTTCTGAAGTTGCCTGAAACGTTGCCAGTGAGAATAATATTCAGAAACAACACGGGATTTATTTTCCATGGAACACCCGAGGCCCGGCACAGCCCTGCGGTGTCGGAGCTGCCGTGGAAAACCCCCCAACCCGCCAGCCCGTGCTGGCACCAGCTCTCCAAGACAAACAGCCCCAAAGTTAAGGCACATATATCGAGTATTTTGTTTATTGCTTGAGGTTTTCCATTAAGAGGTTTGCACTGCTTTAAGCTGGAACCCATTAACACGTGCTCAGGGCAGTGGCTGTGCAGGCACTGGGTAACCTCAGCTCTAGGAAACGCTCCTGCTCCGCCTCCAGCACACCCAACTGGTTTAGGGACAGCAATTTGCCTTTCTCAGATGACACAGAAAGCCTGCACTGTTACAGACTGCCAGCTAAAAAAAAAAAAAAAGGTATATTCGCCTTCAGTCTTAAACCAAACTGCCAGACTAAAGAGACCACTTGATCAGAGCTGAGCAGGATCCTCCAAAACAGAAGCTCCCACCTCTCCCTTTCAGTGTCTACATCCTTCCAGTCCCTTCTTACGCCATTTTCTCTTTGACACCCTTGATTCAACACCTTCCACAGACTTAATACTGAATTAGTTCTGCCTGAATTTCTCTTTTTTAATTCCCATTTGCTCTTCCAGCCTTTGCATCCCCCCATTTTTTGGCAGCCCTGGGAGCTTTCCTCTTTCTGTTGCAATCTCAAGTACACCACCACCAACTCTCATTCCCCAAGAACCTACCACAGCAGGGAAAGCTCTGTCCGAGGAGCTGGAGTTTTTTCTTGGCATCAGTAAATTATTTTAATCATCTCATATATCGTGCCAGTAAATTAACAAGGAACCACCAAAACCCACAAGTTCTCTGAAGTTATTCTGCAGAATTTTCAGTAGGCTTTTTCACAAGGATTTGTATAAATTAACTCTGCTTTTGCTCGCCTTTTACATATGAGCTACAGTTCTGTTCCAGTTTAAAATACATTTAGAGCTGTGTTAATGGGAGAGGAGAAAGTTGCTCCTCTGAGATACAGAGAGAGGCCACTTAGGTGTCCACAGAGAGGGTAAGATGAGCCCAGCCGAATTAGCCATGCTGACATCAGTCCTCAGCTAACTTAATGCAAACAGAAACATTTCCTCCTTAAAGACCACAGATGGTCCACCAGTGGCACGAAAGCAGACTTATTCAGATTTTTAAAGAGCAGCAAGGATGTTTGGGAGTGGGTTTTTTGTTGGTTTTAAAGCCCACTGATGGTTCGAGGTCTTTCTCCAAGAGGTTCAGATAAAATCCTGTAACCTTCAATACCATGATGCAAAGAAAAACGGTGCCTACCCAACTACACAAACTTCATGACATTATTTATTTCAAATCACGGTTCAATTCATTACCTACAGTACCTACCCCAGTTGTTATCAGTACTACAGATATGAATCTCAAAGAAACAAGGACCAAGCTGGCACCATTCATGACAGCTTTGCACTGCCTTGAAAACCATCCTTGGAGCCTTCCTAAAATATCTCCAGGCTTACAATAAAATAAAAAAAGCGCACACAACACATAAAAAAAAAACTAAAGGAATTAATAATCCCCAGGGGCTGTTCTGTGCCTCTGGCAGCCAAGAGCTTTTTGGTCTTC
Source organism: Chiroxiphia lanceolata (assembly GCF_009829145.1). NCBI lineage: Eukaryota > Metazoa > Chordata > Aves > Passeriformes > Pipridae > Chiroxiphia > Chiroxiphia lanceolata. The sequence continues at coordinate 17,772,348 of NC_045651.1, forward strand.
ATGGCTCCTACAGCCCATAGAAAATAAAATCCTCTGAAGTATTACGTTTCCTTAGTTACAATAAGGTGACATGAGGACAGAATTTCAACCTAAATTCTGGTGTTGCCTTAAACCACACAAGTAATGCAATTTTAATTTGGTTTTCATATGTCTAAATTATAGATTACTACTATGCCTTAACTCACGATATGTTAAGTGTCTGACACGCAAACATCTCAGCTTTGGAGAGAAGTGGGTCTGCAAACCCACCTGTGAAAAATTGTACCAGTACTGGTGGGAGCTCCATTATACTGGGAATATCCAGCATGTGAACATAGTTAATGGTTGCAAAAAATGCAACTTAACACAGACCAACTCTTCTCTGGTCCACTCAGAGAGTAACATTTTTTTAAACGCCAAGACTCGTGTTTTGTTATTTTGACTATGAAACAGGACATGTTCAAAAAGTGTCATTTTCAGTGCCAGAGATTGAATTTTACTCTGTGTTCTTGCCACTGAAAATTAATACATTACAAGAGCAAAAAGAGCCTCACCTGAATAATTACAGTAGGAAACAAACTGTGACAGGGGTTGGGGATGCTCTGAGTTCCGTGAGGAGCGCAGGAACTCCGGCAGCAGCCCCACGTTTGGGAACTCTCATCCCCAGCCAGCACTGCAGGGCACATGGAATTCCACATCTACACCGAGCTGCATCTCGACTGAATAATTTATCAGCTCTCAGAGACACGGTTGGTAAAACACAGCGGTGATGACGAGCCCTCTTTACACATCCCCAGGCTGCTCCATCCTCAATGCAGTGACACGCAGGTGACAACCAGCTCCAGGGACACACCGAGCAGGGCTCCAAGGATGTGGGAGCACAGCGAGCTCACTGAAGCTGTCAGCATCACCTCGGAGCCAGGAGCTGGGTAAAGGAGGCCCTCAGATCCTGCACATGCTAAAAAAACAACAAAGGAGCACCAATCTCCAATGCACGTTCTTTTTCTGTATTCATCAAGAAATGCATTCGTGGAAGTGAGAGGGGCAAAACAGGGTGGTCCCAGCTCAGGCTGTAGCTGTAAGGAGAATTGTAACAAAGCAGGCTTAAAACAAACAAAGTCTAGGAGGAAATAAATGAACAGATAGGTATTTATTTGCATATTAAGAGCCAATTTCCCATAAAAACAATACTTCAGGAAAAGGCTTTTTCTGTTGAAAAGCAGTACGATGTGTACTTGCCCTTAACTTTAACATATTATGCACTAGACTATAAGAAATTCCACATTTTCTAGAGTAAATGGCCACACAGCTCATACTAAACCATTTTTATCTTAATAAACCCTCAAGCAAAAAGTGTGGTTAAAATGTTTCATGGAAGGTATCCTGCAAGCTGTTACAGAAAAGAGAATTGAAACTTTTATCTAAGTGTAAGAAAAATCATCATTTGTCAGTCCAAGCCTTCACTCTCCAAGTGCTCAGGGATCAGAGTACTGAGGAACCAAGAGGTTGTGCTCCTACAAATATCATGGAGAATCAAGGCAATCCTTCTGAGCAGGGGATGGAGGGGGAAAAGATCAGAAAACACGGGATAGGAGAGACCATAAATACTCTGAGGAACTGGCTGAAACTCCAAAAACTCAAAAGAGGGCTAAACTATGCAATTCAAAGTTCACAGGAGGGGAGAGAAGTATCAGGAGCCAGAAGAGGAGCTCAGGGGGGCAATCCCCCCGAGTGATGACAGGGTGCTCCACAAGGCTGAAAGTTGGGCTGGAAGCTCCAGGCATGAACAGAAAGAGACTGGAGGGGGATGCAAGGCCAAGGAGAAAAGAAAGGCGTTGTCAAAACTGACAGAAAAAAAAGAAAGCAAAGGATCAGTTACTCTATTTGCACTGAAAACATTTAGAATTCATCCTACCAGGGCCACTTTCCATAGAAGTGCGTTAGCAAAGACAAGGATGACATCGAATCCAATCAAGGACACACTATCAAAGCTCTGTTTTATTTCTAAGGAGCTGAAAATAAACATTTAATTGCATGAAGGTTTCAACTTAAGATCCTGGAGATCAAACTGATGCCCTTTGGAACCAGAAGATGAGGTTACACTGATTTTAGTTATGGATAACCAGAACTTGCATCACGTCCCTCTGAGACAACACCAGAAATAGGAGAGGGACTGAAAAATGACTCCAAGTCTTCTTCACTAACCCAAACACAAACTTTTACAGAGCAAATGTATCTTGTTATTATGCCTCCCATTATTAGATTTTATCTAAACAGAAGAAAGAGAAGAGCACAGAAGCCTAGAGAAAATAAATTACTGTCTACTGCTGTAAGATAAGTTTAACATGCACCTGGGATCTTGAATGAAACTGTTTCCCTTCACGAAAAAAACATTTTAGAAGCTTAAATGTTAATTCAAAAACTCTTATTTTCTATAAAAAGCACATTATCTGAAAAAGCATCCCTTTTAAATATCCTCTATAGAAACATTATCCAGTCATTCTGTACTTTCCCCATCAGACCCTCCTGCTTTACAAACAGGGTAACTGTGGATACATTCTAGGCTTGGAAAATTGTTAGGATGTGCATAAAATTTCTATTACAGAAGAATCATATACATCTAAATCGTTAAGTTTAAAGCTCTCTTTTATAATGACTTCACAGTGCAGTTACAGTAAAGAGTCCAATACCACAAAGTGCATCACAGACAATTTAACAGAGAAAGTTATGATCAGAATTACAAAGATGATCAGAATCTTGCTGAGATACTTGTGAATTATTTAATTTTTTTGCTTTAAAACACTGCACTGGTATCACAGGAGTTTAGTTCAGTGTAAGTTGAATGTCTCTTGTCCTCACAAACACAACCAGTCTATGGAAGCAGATCCCCACAAACCCAATGCAAAGTCCTCTACCTTCCCTCATCCTCTTCTAGAGTCACAGTGGCTTGACAGCTGGCACTGCTTTGATCACTGTTCACCACACTCCTGGCTGCTTATCACCCTCCCCACGTTCCCTCACAGATGCCTGCATCTATTTATCTCATCTCCCACAGTCTATCATTCCAGAAAGGACACAGTCCCCAGGGCAGGGACCACCCCTTACAATTCTGCCCCTCTGCTGGTTCCTCCAGACACAACTGACAGAGAACAACCATCATCTTCCTGCCAAGGAGGTGCTGATCTCTCCCAGACACATTTCCAAGGATCAGCACAGTTTTGAGAAATACATTGACCTCCACGAGGGCACTGCAGAAATTCACCACGCTCACAGTTCTCAGTTCAGCCTCCTTTTGGCAGCTCCTGATGCAAGAGAATAGATTGCACTGATCACTTTACACAAGTCTACTCTGTTCTTTTACTTTCAGAAGCCAATGGCCACAGAGTCTCTGGGGGATGAGAGGTGGGTGCAGCACCAACCAGTGTGTGCTGTGCAAACTGGTGTGGACACCCCTTGTGCTTGGAGAACATCTTCCCAGTGCCCACGGAGCTCCTGAAGCTTCTCCTCCTCCACAGCCACACCAATTAACCTCCCCAGGCTAAGGTTAACCTTCAGAAGTGTTCTCCTTCATGCACCTTCATGAAAGCTTACCTTTATGATTAGTCATAAGAACTATGACTTCATCTTGCTCTGATTCAATACATGGATCATCACACTGTCACATCCAGAACAGCTGTAATTACAACTGAGTCAAGAAATCATTTTCAGACTATTGCCCTACACTGGTTTAAAAGCAACTAATTAAAACAATTCTGGGACAGATCCACATAAACCTAAGTTCTAGTTTCAAAATAGTATCACAAAATACTTGACATTTTCAAGTTAAAAGTTATAAACTTGCATATTTAAAATTCTGACATCTTATTCTTATCACTTATTTTGCTGTATTACATATTATTAATACAGAAACAGATTTTAGTACAAAAGTTAGCTAAAACCAAAATGGAACAAACTCAGATCTAATTCAGCTCATCAGTGTGTTTAATCCTATGCACACTTCTCTTCAGTCACAGAACATCATGAACAGATCTCTTTAAAAGTTGGAAGGGGAGTTGCAGGAATTTTGGGGTGCTTTGTGGGGTTTTCCAGAAGGAAATAAAGATGCTTTACCTTTTGTGGGTTTGAAGGTAAAAAACTTTTAGCTATGGATTGGAATGCAAACCCCATTAACGGGTTCTCATCAGCCATTAAAAAAAAAAAAAGAAAGAAAACCCAAACCTCCCCCTCCCCAACATTTTATACCATTTCATTTATGATTAGTAACTGAGTGGTTAAATGGCTTGGCTGGTGGGGCAGCAATCTGCTGGGTATTGTCCACAGAGCTGACACAGGGGTCAAAAATCTTTTTTATATTATTATTTTACCCCTGTCAAGCTCTTATTCGAGCACATGGTTTCTTTTTTGTGGTTTCTCACTTCAGCCCAAACTCTATGGAAAGAGCAATCCCAGCTGAAGCACCAAGGTGACTAAGCATTCCTTAAGCAGTATTACAACATTCAGACCTCCTTAATAAGGGCAGTGCAGGTAAGCCAAGCTTAAGTAAACTCAGCCTTTCATAATTAATGTCTGCAGAGTAGGAAGGGAAGAAAAGAGAGCCACGGATGCTACACAAGCCAGGATTTGCCAGTAGAACTCCGAGGTGAGGAGCCACAATTACTGCCTGAGGACACAGAGCCCACCCACCCTGCAAGACCACCAGTACCTGCAGCTCCATTTCACCTGACAATGGGCTGGACTCAGCACATGGAACAGCCCAAATGCAGCCACCCCAACACCCAGGTATTGCCACGCTGGCTTTGGCAGCCACGCAGGGACACCCCAAACCCAGCACTGCTGTCACCCCACACACTGCGAGCTGCCGTTCCCATTTCATCAGACACCAAAACCAGAGGGGAAAACCATCCTGGACAGGGCTCCCACACACCCAGCTGGCTTCTCCCTGTGCCCTTCCACACCAGCATGCCACTGAGACTTTAAACTTTTTGGGATCAAAGTCAAGAGCAAACCTCCTGCTCCAAAGTCAGTGCTGCATCTCGCACTGCCCAGAGCTCAAGGGTTTTGCCCACTGCCTCCAAACCCTCACAGCTCCCACATGCCAGAAAGTTGCCCAGTCTTTATTCTAGCCTTTTGATATAAATTAATAATAAATAATAATTTAAAAAAGGAATATATGCCTGGCCTCAGGTTTGTAAGGTAGATCCCGTGTCTTAGGTAACTACTTCTTGGGGTTAGCCTTCCTAAAACACCAGGAACTCAGCTGGAGCACACCATACAGTGAGAGTCTGATAAATAGTGTATTTTTTAATTTCTTTAAAGGCTTTTATCTCAAAAGGTGGGTTTGCTCGAACGTTCTAGCTTTCATTAGCTCCTTTGAAAGAAACACCCTTCCCTCCCCAGTTTCACAGAAATATTGCATTCTCAGACACACAAAATAATTTGGGTCCTTTAAAGCTAATTGTAATTACATAGTTCAGCTAAATAATTAATCAATTCCACGCTGCTGCACAAAGGAAACAAGCAGTACAGCTTCACACAGCTTGGAAATTAGAACATCAGTGGGTTTGTATACCAATATTTTCAAGTTAGCAAAATATGCCAGCAGTTATAAAAATGTTACACTTCAATAACACTCGCCTCACATTTACAGGCTGAAGAGCAAGCTTTACACATCTCATGAGCAAATGGCATTTTTTATACTTGCCGTTAAATTTGCAAGCTATTCATGCATAAAACAATTCCACAATTTCAAGGTCCTCCCTTCCTGTTTAGAAATGATTCCACAAGAACAGTTCATGCACAGCCAGGATTCCAGCATCTCCAGCCCAGCGTGCTGCTGGGATGAGAAGGGAACACTCAGACAGCACCAGGGCTGTCAATACATGTCACAGAAATGCAGCACAGACAAAATCTTACTTACTTTGGAGGCCCAGGGCTGCAGACAGTTGGCGTAACATCGAACAAGAAAAGCCATTTCTTAGGCTGGGGGAAAAAAAGTTTCCTTTCTCAAACAAAAGCCACAGGGGGGGTTAAAAAAAAAAAAAAAAAGAGAGAGAAAAACCCCTTCTGCTTTCTCTTTAAAAATCATAAACCAAAGCAGCAAATGTACATATATGCAACTTCTCAGGCTTGGATTTCACACTGAATTCAATTACAGCTTCCACTAGATCTGAGGAGTTTTCAGTATTGCAGGGAGTTAGCAGCAGCAGCAGCAATTCCTATAAAAATGTTCCAGTTTTAACAAGCACATAAATTCAAATCAAAATGTTTCTTAGCTTTTCAAATACAAATGTCCATACGTTCCCCCAGGCAAGAGGCATGCACCCAAAAAGTGCTGCTAAAACTGAATTAATTCAGAAATGGATTAGAACTGCAGGTTAAAGCAACAATACATTGAAAGGCGAGATATGAATTCTTCAAATTTCTTTTTTTCTCTTCTAAAATGCATTTACAAGTGGCTTATCTTCGGGTCCACTTTTCAGAAACTTCATATTCGTATTGTAGATGAAATTTTGCAAAGGTTCTTCAGCATCTTAGGCAATTCAGGAATCCCACATCCTGGATATTAAAGTTTCTTCTTTATACTCTTGTCCATCATAACTGTAAAAATTGAATTAGCGTCCGGACCGTAGCTCCAGGATATCTGCTCTAACAGGTTTGCACTGTGGAATGCATTAAAAGCCTCTGCAATACAAACCCTTTCCTCTTTTGCCCCCCCCCTTCTTTTTTTTTTTAATGCAGTTTACAACTCTGCAGTGTTGCTCAGTATTCTAATGCCTCAGTCAGATAGCACGGCTAATCCACGCCTAGCTTTGCCAATTAAAACATTTCTGTAATGCCCAACAAAACAGGACGTCCATGGCTACAGCAAGGCTGACTGCCCGAGTCCTAATTCCTACTATCTTTGCTTTGCTTCTCAGCAGCTCCCTCAGGAGAAGCTCCCATCGATTGGATGCTCCGCAGCAAGATGAAATATCTAATAAGGAGGAAAGAGAGTGGGAGGGGAACGGAGCTAAAAGGATGACATCACCTGTATAGAAAGCCTTTAGAAACTGCATTAGATCAATTGGCTACTGGATCTGCAGATGCAGCCAACAGAGCATCTTTACTGACCTAATATAAACACACATATCAGTACAACAACTGCTCAGCAAACACCCCGCTCCACAGTAGCTTTTATATCATTTTAGCATCTATTCATGGATGTGCTGGAACTCTGATTATTCTTCTTTTTCTAAATCATTTTTTTTTTCCAAAATTAATCACATGCATCTACTAACACTTTCAGCAGCATTTAGGTGGATTATTTCTTATCTTTGCACCCAAATCTAGAAATAATTAAAATAAATATCTGCGGCTATTCACATGCACACACAGATACACACCCATCATCAGCTCACAATAATTTCTGCTTTTATGTATGTGTGTCACACAAGAGCCTCAACATTTTTATCTCATCCTATACACTCATTAGGAGATTTTTGTCTAAAATAAGAAGTAAATTTCTTAATGAAAGATGATGTTTATAATCCTCATAATTTTAATGGTTTTCAAACCGTGTTTAAAACTTTTGGTGGGTGGGGGATTTTTTCCTCCCTCAATCAAGACCGATTATATCTCTAACCCCAACTGCCTTAATTCTGCAGTAGTCAATTCAGTTTTATAATCTCTTTTTTGCAACTAAAAACTGATATATTTGCAAGGAGCTTAGTGCCTTGGATGGCAGCCCAGCGTGCTGGAGAGCTGCTCCAAGGAAGCACGTCCGAGATCCCACACCTTTGAGCTGGGTCCTCTGCGATGCTCTCGGTTCCTAGAAGGCAAGTGACTTCTGCTACTGCGCAGGGGAGGAAAGGAGGGAGGGGACAGGGAGGGGGACAGAGGGTGCTGGCTCTATTAAAGCCATTATTTTGTACTCTGGATCATTTACTTCATCCACAAGAAGGGGCACTCACTGTTCCCGTTTTTCCCCCTCTTTGGAAAGAATTTCCGTCACCGTACATCGCATTATTCCCAGTTTGCATCACACTCTAGGGTACTTCCCCAAAATAAAACTATCCTGGGATGGTCATGCTTCCCATGCTGCCAAGGGGTCCCTGGTGGCAGTGAGGGCCAAAAATCCTTTTTTTTTGTTTGCTTGCTTGCTTATTTTTGAATATTGAATCAGGCAGTTTGAAGCAATCCACAGAAAGCTCTTTTCCATCTCCTGTGCCAAGGGACATGTGGAAGAAGATTCTCACATTTTTGAAGCCAAGTTGTACCAACAGGACACCACTCTCCATCTCAAACCAACAGCTCCTCAGCAGTCATCCAAGAATTGAATTCTTCCCAAATAATCATAGAATCGTAGAATATCCTGAGTTGAAAGAGACCCATGAGCATCACCAAGTCCAACAGTTATGATGGGAACTGCACCTTAACTAAGAAAGACCTTACCCTGGAGCCTTCCAAAACTGTCTTAAAAGAAAAAAATTGGCATCAATGTCTGAATTTACTCAACCTCTATCAGACAACAAAAATAATATGCAGCAAGGGTCCATAAACAGTACTGGGTTTAATTCGTATTTAAACATAAAGGACAATCTGAACTTAATTCCTGAGCTTGCAAAATTTGCAAACACAAAGTCTGATTTTTAAAAGCTGAAAGCATTTTAATTAGAGTTTTACAATGCACTACAGAGCTATACAAATAGCTGTTTCTCCTACTGTTTTTTCACTACTGAACAATAGGCTGGGATATGTCAGCTTCATCTTACACATGACTGTGTTGTGCCTTTTCTAATAATTCGTTAAATTGTATTTAAAAGCACCTTAAACATCCTTAATGCTACAGAGATAAATCTTCAGCAGCAATGAACACCCAAATACTTTTATGCTGTGCTACCTATATTATAATTAGCATGATCACCATTTACATGAAGGAGAAAAGAAAACCCACCCAGCCAAAGGAACCCTCTCCCTGCCTGCCTGCCCCCGATAGCTGTCGGGGCACATCTCCCCCTCCCAGTGCATTGTGCAGCAAACCCAACCCACCACACATTTTGGCACGGATGCCATATTTTACAAGTACTGTAAACACCAGCTCAATAATGGGAACAAAATTCTATTTCCTTCTAGTTTTTGCCTTTAAGTGCAGATGACATCATCCCTGTGGCCGTGCCGCCAATGAGCGCGCCGGGGGTCCCGGGGGGCTGCAGCGCAGCCCTGCCCGCCCAGCCCCGGGCGGGGGGAAAACCTGACCTACTTCCACACCCCGGCTTTTGGGGCATCCCCCCCCACCCCTTTCTGCTTTCATGCCTTTCTTTATTTATTTTAACACATGCCTCTCTGCAGCCCCAGCTCCCTGCAGCACAAGGCTGTGTTTTTATAAATCGTCTGTTTAATGACAAATCTCAAAACCGGAACAACTCTGAGACGAAAAAATAAAAATCTGATACAAAGGCTTTGTAGTGATCACAATCAAAATACTTGTGAAGGGCTGCAGCACTGAGCAGAATCACAGTCAGAAAATCTACAGCCACATTTTAAGGCAGAATCCAAGTTTTCAGAGAATCTCAAGGAAAAAGCAGTCTACCATCTCTGAATTAAAGGTGGTCTTTGTTCCTTAACACTGATTTATTTCCGTGCTGAAATACCACTCCATACATTTCTCTGCATCGTTCCCTTTATCCTCCCATAATGCTACCTGAATCCTCCTGACTGTTAACCAAATCTGCCCATTCTAATTGCCTAAGAAGAGTAAGTCACTGAAAAATGGGATGTTTTTAAAACGATAGTAAGGCCTTCCATAATTTAAAGGCTAATTTAAACGCGTGTTCAGTTCGGCAGGATAAGAGCCCTCTCTCATTTAAGGACACCACAAATGCAAGTCCTGCACAGGCAGGGAGAACCCGCAGCCCCCAGCAGAAGGTACCCCAGGAACAGCATGACTTGATCAATGAGAGGGAGAAAAGCCCTTTGTGCAGCAGCACGGGCGGGGAGGAGGGTGATGGTCTCAAAGGCATCGTGGCCCTGGCTGATGAGACAGGAGCCAGCGAGCCGAGGGGCCTGGGTCTGCAGGCTGGGCTTGAGGACTCCTGTCCTTTTGTCCTCAGAGCCAGGCGGCTGCTGACGCGCTGTCCCTGCCACGCTGTCCCTGCCACGCTGTCCCTGCCACGCTGTCCCTGCCACGCTGTCCCTGCCACGCTGTCCCTGCCGCACTCAGCCACGAGCAGACACCTTCCCTTGCCACCCCGATTTTAGTCCAACACCTCCAGTCACATCCTGACTCCAAGCCCATGGTGGGGGCTGGGGAAGGAGACCGGCTGCCCGGGAAGTGATCTGTCACTGCACACACTCGGGCAAAGATGTTTCAGGCTAAAATAATTCATTTTAATACAGTTTTGTGAGTGGGAATTGCCCAACGCAGCAGCATAATGCAGAAATATTTTAGCATTAAGGGCACCTTCATCGAGAGGTTATTTCCATAGATCTGACTACTTTAAATCTTTTTGGACAGGCAGGCAATGGAGAGTGAGGGGTTCAGGAGGCAGAGCCAGCTGCAGCCCCTGCCATGTTGGCACAGCTGGCTGGATTCGGTGTCACTGCCATGCTGCTCCCAGTTCTCCCCACCACTGAACTTGAACACCATAAATGATTCACAGTACTGTCGTGGCAGGGATAAAGAAAAGAGAATACAACCCTCCACAACCCTGTTCCTGACCCTTTTAGGAAGAGGAGGCAGGGAAAGCAGCACCCCGGGCTCCCCTTCCCCTCCAGGGTGACATTCCGTGGTGCCATCACATCCCTACGTACATCACTTTCCACAGCAGCTCTCGCTAACAGGCTGCAGAAAAATCCTACCCAAAGATCTGTAGGACTCATAAGTAGTATGAAAACACGATCCATCCTAAGGGAAGGAGCGAGGGAGAGGAGGGGGGGGAGCGGGAGAGGGAGGGCAGAGACTGTCATCATCCCTGAAGTGATGTAAGCTTCTAAATATAGCACCAGCAACACAGGAGGAACAATAAAAAGGCACCATGGATTGGATTTCTCCGTCGCTTTCGCACTACCCCGACCATCTTTTTTCAGCTGCCGCGTTAAGCAGGGAAAGGTCATCTCCTACTTGCAGCGATTCAGATTTATATGGTTTATAATACTTCCTTAAACATGTTTATAAATTGCAGCTCTCCCCTGCAGCTCTGTCTCAGCACACATACTCTGCAGAGCCAGGCAGAGCATGATCTGCATGGCAAACAGGGACAGCAGTGGGGGGGAAGGGGGAAGCCCCCTCTGCTACAGACTCAAAGTTCCTTGCTGAGGTTTGAGCCAAAATGATTCACACCACGCTCCTCCCTTCCTGCCTGCCATCTCATTTCAGCACAGAGTGGGGAAGTCTGGGAAGGTATGCAACCCAAAAATCCCTGGTGATGAAAAGGTAGGGATACCAACCATATAGGGTCAGTTTGTGTGATTGAATCCACCCAGAGACACTGAAAGGACGAAATCTCTAATATCCCACGGCAAAATTTTCCAAACACATTCAGAGTTTTGCTCACTAAACACACCCTCAATCTAGTCTCAAAACTGACATCACAGCCCAAACCTAACACGGACCTGGCCGTGATCTCCTCATCTGCCACCAGCCTGGGAAGTCAGGAAAATGCAAAGCCTACCAAGATACATATCTTCTCATCCCCCAAAAGTTGATATGATAGTCAATACAAAATATTGCTTTTTCTTCCCCCATTTATTAAAATGTTAAATCTCAAGTTAAACAGATTAAGACTATTTAGGACATAAAGTACCAACACACCTCTCACAAGAAAAAAGGTCTCTTATTAAATGACCTTGAGAATAACGCATTAAGTTCACAGAAGAGGTTAAAAAAAAATCATTAAAATGCCACTTCCAACATTTCTTCTGTCTTTTTTCTTGAGGATTAACACTAAACTGGACGCCTGCAAGCAGGAAGTGGGGAGGGATCTGACTCCTCCTACCAAATTTCAAAATTCCTCTCTAAGCAAGGGTGACTTTGAGCAGTCCACTCTCATTAGGGGTCAGTGCATCCAGCTTGAAGAGCATATGGGACACGAGTACCATCACAGGCACGGCATCTCATGGTCACTGCTGTCCCAGGAATAGTCCTGTGTCTGGAAGGAGTCCTACCCTGTGTCTGGAAGGAGTCCTGCCCCAACAGATTTGCCTGGGCTCGGGTACAACTTCATGCACAGACAGCTCTGCTGTCCCTGGACCCAGGCTGGGACCAGCCCAGCTCAGCACCAGAGTGAACAGGGATAATGAGGTGGGTGAGGCACTCAGGGTCTCCAGATCCCAAGATGCAGATGCCCAGGTCAGCCACGCTGGGGAAGCACAGTGCAGACCCTGGAGCAGTTCTGCGGGGCTCCCCTCATCAGGCGGAGCATCTCAGTGCCCTGATTCCCCAACTTTCTCATTTTCTGGTACAATCCAACCTTACAACCTTTAAAAATGGAAAGCTGAGTATGCTCTGAGAAATTTTTCCCCACCATCATCTGGGGTCCCTTCCTCCACCGAGGGCAAAAGAGCAGGAAAAGCCCAGCTATTCTCACCTAGTGAGAACTGATCTCAACAGATAAACCAAGGGGGTGAGCGTGATGCCTACCTGCACACCACGATGACAAACCACAGCTGCTAACCAGACTTGAAAGAAAACAAAACCAAAATCATACAGCCAGCACAGGCACTGTGGCTACATTACCTCAAACTAAAAACTTCCATCATGAGAACAAGACTCAATACTCAGCGATAGAATGCAACTCTGCCTTGCAAGAACACAGTAAGGATCAATGAGGAATTAAGACAGAGCAATGGTATTCAGTCAAGTATTTTATCTGTCAGACATATCCCTATTAAGAAGGATGCCATATATCAAATATAAAACTACAAATGCTGTTAAATGTCATTAGATAGCAATCGGTTCTATGCCAAAACCAAAGATACTCTTCTAGCTATTCTCTCGTACAGGCAGTTGTTTCCATGCCAGGTTTTTCCAAGGAAAACAGGGCATCCGAATGCTTGCATTATGTGCTGACATTTTCTGATGGTGATTTTTATTGGAAACTGCTCAGGATATTCCCAGTCTCTAAGTTGGTCCATGAGGCTTACAAAGAACATGTCTAAGTTGATGTGATTTTCCATATTCTAAATCAGAAATCCATTTTACCTTGAAAACAAAGTTGAAGACAACACCATCACAGTCCTTTGAAGAAGTCCTTCACATTCAGTCCAACAACTCCAACTTACAACCTTACAGTGCTAACATAAAAAAACAACCCTTCACACAACCACTTCTCTCAAAGGCAGGAGAAACCTAAACCCAAGTGAAAGGTTGAGTTGGCTACAAATGAGAATACAACCAGGCTGCTCCTCTTGAGTAGAGCATATTGGACAGAAACAGCCCAGATGGAAGACAGGAAATAAAAACCAGCTCCAAGCACGCCACCATCTCCCTGCACGCAGGCAACCAGCTTGCTGGCTGCTGCCCTGTCGGCTTCCTGCAAGAAGCCACCCAATATGTCATTTCAAGAGACTGAAACAATGTTAAAAACAAGGATCTGACAAAGAGCTGCAACTCGAATGCAAGGTTTTTAAGTCTCCAAAAAGACTGAAACACCTGTCCCCAGCCCAGAGCACTGTTCTACCACCAACCCCCCGAGCGACGCAGTTACAAGCACTGGGCAAAACCCCCACGCATTGTCTCAGCCTAGTTTGCCTAAGAGGCTGCTTATAAAGAATTAATGGCTTTGGAACTGCCACCCAGCCCCTCAGGGTCCATCAAAACAGAGATTAACTCCCTGATAATGCTATATAAAAGATTTTCTCAGACATCTTCCAAGGAACTGAGTTAATTTCTACCATAGTGTAAATTTGTCTATGTGGTAAAAGGAGGAGGAAGGAACAGATAACTGGTTGTTGTGTGGAGAGCACAGTAATAACGGCTTCAATTCTTGCTTGTTGGGGTGGTAATTTGCAAAATATTTAGAAGTTTCGAAAAGTTCTTCAGCCACAAGCTGGCACAAGAGTACATCCCTCCCACAGCACTGCCAGCACCAGCTCAGGTCAAGGGTTGAGCAGCTCTCCAGTTTGATGCCAGTTAATGGTGTCAGTCTGCGAAGGACAGACTGTGCTCAGGATCTGCTTCCAAACAGTTCCAGGCTTCCTGGTGAAAAGTGTTCAGTTGTACAAACACTGATGTGTTTGGACTGCAAGTAGGAAATAAATGTAAAAATATCCACAAGTTTTTCTTGAATTATCACAAACAAGTGCAGTTCTGCTGCTCTGCTGAGCAGGGGGAGGAAAACACACAAACCTGCTGCAGGACAATGCCGGGGTCAGGAGGCCCATCATCACCCCAGCACATGAGGGGAGAGCAGCTGTACAACTTAGTGCTCATCTTACTCAAGATGGAGGAAGGTTTAAAAATGCAGTCTGTGAGACAGGAATCATGGAAGAGGCTGGGAGGGACCTTAAAGCTCATCTTGTTCCAACCCTTCTGTCATGGGCAGGGACCTGGCCTTGAAGAGCAGGAAAGATGGGTAATCAGCTGTATTAGCAACCTCCCAGTGCAGCTCTCCCTAACAGCAACTCAGGACCTTGTTCCAGGGCCAAAGCCTCAGCCTGGCAGGGTAGGGACAGTGTGTGTCCATCTGTCCTGCAGCAGAATGATGTCACATCCCAACATGGTGGCATCATCCAGCACCACAGGCTCTCCCACAGGCCACGGGAAGGGCTGTACACTACAGCCAGCAGCCAGATACAGTAAATACAGGTGCCTGCTTAAAATAAATCCCCCCTAGTTTCAGTCTGATGTAGTTTCATTTGTGCATCACTCTGAAATGCTGTTACACAGCTGCACATGTCACCTCCAAACTGAGGCGATTCCTGTAATTCACAGTTTATAAATAACCTGCTTGTCAAGTTTGTAAAGGATTTAGGGAAACTCCCAAAAGTAAGTTTTGAAAACCGACTGTAAGTTTACAGATAAACTGGGGCTGAAGTTGCATTACGCTGTTAGTTTAAAA
This sequence comes from Chiroxiphia lanceolata, assembly GCF_009829145.1. NCBI lineage: Eukaryota > Metazoa > Chordata > Aves > Passeriformes > Pipridae > Chiroxiphia > Chiroxiphia lanceolata. Next base: position 17,787,362 of record NC_045651.1, read on the forward strand.
AAAATAAAATTTTCGTCTGAAAAACCCAGGTTTTCACCAAAGGGCAGTATTTTCATTAAGTATTTTCGTATTTTGTACGCAGCCTATTGAAGTCATTACTCATTGGAAACTGCAGACACTCATTAATTGGTTTGGGAAACACCAGTGGCCTATGGAAATTCCTTGGAAGATTTTTAATGCACAGCACACTTTGAGGATTGGTGTTTTGCTAATGACCACCATAACCAGTGGCAGACTTTCAAGGAGCCCTTGACAGTAAGACTGCTGACAAAACGAGCAGACAAAATCAATATGTAAAATAAAATATGAGCGAACATGCATTTGGCAATTCTCCCCTGGCTCCCAAAAGCAGAGGGAAGAGCCTGAGGGCAGCTCAGCAGAGCAGGGTGAGCTCAGGATGCCGAGCACAGGTTCCCATGACGGATGCCAGCACGACCCTGCCAGAGGTTGTTTCCAGCTCCACCAGTGAAGCAGTAGAATCACAGAATTGTTAAGGCTGGGGAAGACCTCTGAGATCATTGAGTTCAACTGCCAGTGCAGCACCACCACAACATTCACCATTAAGCCTTGTCCTCAAATGTCATATCCACATGTTTTTTGAACACTTCCAGGGATGGTGACTCCACCACTGCCCTGGGCAGTCTACTCCAGTGCTTTATAACTCTTTCCATGAAGAAATTTTCCCTAATATCCAATCTAAATTTTGCCTGGTGCAACCTGGTTTCCTCTCACCCCATCACTTGTTACCTGGAAGAAGAGACCAATCCTCACCTGGCTATGAGCTCCTCTTAGATAGCTGCAGAGAGTGAGAAGGTCCCCCCTGAGCCTCCTTTTGTCCAGGCTGAGCCCCCCCAGTTCCCTCAGCTGCTCCTCAGCCTCGTGCTCCAGACCCTTCTCCAGCTGTCTGGTCTGGGAAAGACACCTCTAGACCATTCATGCTTAAGCACTACCTAATTCACTGGCTCTTCCCCCACCCACAAAGCCCAGCCTAACAGTGATTTTCCCCCCAGAAAGGTGGGGGTTCCATCCCTGTGCCCCTCCTCTCCCCGCCAGACGGGGCGGATGCTGCATCCACACCCACGGCAAACCCACAGGCCCACGCAGGAAGTGAACACGCTGCAGACACGGCTCCTTCTGACCACAGGGGCAAGGAAAACACTGAAAAGGGCAGGAGTTCAGTGGAGCCGCAGCCAGTGTCAGCACCCACAGGGTCCTGTCCTGCAGGGTGCCTGGCTAACGGAGGCACAGAGCTGCTCCTGAGCCCCTGTGGGCTGGGATCGCACCCAGGCCACGCAAAACTGGAGAGAGAGACTATGAAAAACCTGCTGTTGGACAAACAAGCTCAGGAAGAAGGAACCTGCAGTATCTTGTTGCATCACACGCCACCTCCAGACAGATATGGATGACATCAATGTCTGTACCCTCTGAGGGCACTGCCAGACCCACGGATTCCAGCAAACCTAAATTCACCTTCGATTCATAGAATCCCACAATGGCTTGGGTTGGAAAGGACCTTAAAGACCATCCAGTCCCAAGGCTCCTGCCATGGGCAGGGACACCTTCCACTAGCCCAGGTTGCTCTAAGCCCCGTCCAGCCTGGCCTTGGACACTTCCAGGGATCCAGGGGCAGCCACAGCTTCTCTGGGCAACCTGTGCCAGGGCCTCCCCACCCTCCCAGGGAAGGATTCCTTCCAATATCCCAACTAACCCTGCCCTCTGTCAGTGGGAAGCCATTCCTCCTCGTCCTGTCCCTCCATCCCTTCTCCAAAGTCCCTCTCCAGCTCTCCTGGAGCCCCTTTAGGCACTGGAAGGTGCTCTAAGGTCTCCATGGAGCCTTCTCCTTTCCAAGCTGAACAATCCCAACTCTCTCAGCCTGTCATTAGTCAATGAAGTTAAAATTCTGTCGAGCATTTTTTAAAAGTATTGAAAAGAGGAAGTGTGGACATAAACTAAGTAAAAACCAATGAGCTGCAAAGAGAACCATCCTCCAGCTCAAGCAGCACTGATTTCAGCCACTCACAGATCAGCCACAGCCTCATTAAAATTAACTGATATTCCAAATAAACAGAAGCCAGAGATGCTGTGCCCAGGTTTGGCAAGAGGCAGCTGGAGACATGCTTTAAGTTGGTCTTAGTTGGTTTAGATCAATAAAAGGGACCATTTCAGCAAATTTACCTGCTAGTTAAAAATAGATTATAAGAGATCCACAGTGTTTCACAGCATTTAAAAAGGAAAGGATTAGTAATGGTAAAGCACCTAATGGGTTTGATCCAGTATATTGAAATGTGACTTAATTCCCTCCAATTGTGAGATCCCCCATGCTACCTCCAGCCTCTGACAGGATTACATTAAGTAATGATCAAAGAACAAGAAACCTGCCACTCAAGCAGTCTGCAGTGACAGACTTCTCTGAAGATAAATGCTTCTACAAGGCTCCAGGACAATTTTTACATGATGCAAATATTAAGATACTGCCCGTAAAATGCAATATTATAATAAATCTTTTAAACCTCATCATCCTCTTACAGGAGTTTAAAAAGAAGAACCCTGCATCTCTAAGAAAATGGATTACTAGTAAAGTTTGGTATCAATTTCTTTATTCTGCTCTACAATGAACTAACAAGTTAAAAAATTCAGTATGTTGTCACAGTTCTACAGAAATAGGCATTACATCATACATACACTATTTTTAGAGATACAAATAATCTCCATTTTAAAAAATATCACTGAGAGAACTGTCAAAAATATATGTGGGTAATAAATATGCAGAATAACAGAATGGTTTGGGTTGGAAGAGACTCCAACCCCACTGCCTTGGGCAGGGACACCTTCCACCATCCCAGGTTGCTCCTGGGAGCCCTGTCCAACCCGGCCTTGGACACTCCCAGGGATGGGGAGTCCACAATCTCAGATTAATGACCATAGCCATTAATTAGAAAAAAAGATTTGAGTTTACAGGTTTGAGAATCACACAGAAATTTGTATCAAATTCTTAAACCCCGTTCGGTTTCGAACACTGCATGAATTATAAATGCAAAACTTACTATCTCAGGTTTTATTTTGTACTTCTGAAGATAAATCCTTGAACCATTTACTTTTCTATTGCTTGATCCAAGATCAAAACAGCAATTTAATTTTTATAAAGCATCAGAGAACAACCATTAAACTATTTTCTTTAAAGCTCTGTCATAAAAAAGTCATCTGCTGTTAGTCTGGCTGCAGTTTTTTAAGCACCTGCTGCATGGGCACAGAAGTTTGGGACATAGTTTAACAGAGATGATCACAATTACTTTCTTCTTTTGTAATTAAAAACCACGGTTGCATTATTGATTGGGTTGAGAACTAGACTAAGAATAGAAATGACTCAATATTTATCTCCGTTGTGATGACCCCAGCTCCTGGATGCTTATCACCACAAAGAAATGCAATCAAGCTAATAGATCAGATCTGAAGCAAGAGCAGGCAGAATTAACACCAGTGGCACATTTCTTCCTAATCTGTTCATTTGGAGCAAGAGCTTTTGCCAAATGTGTCCAGCCCCACCTTCCTCCCCCACTCAGGACACCCTTGCAGGCTGATGTGTGAGATGCACAGTTATAAGTGACAAAAATGAAGAAGGTCAGAAATGCCCAGGGATAAAGAGATGGATGGAATTACAGGGGATGCTCAGACCTGCCCCAGCCCTAGAACTCTCTTAATTAAGAAGCATAAAAGGAAAGAGCTTCAAGGATGGTAACAATAATTTAAAATATTATTTAAAGTATCTGCATAGAAATTTTGGTTTCATGGCCAGTCAGGTCTTTCTACAGAACAAGTTCCAGCACTAACAAGCAGGGACCTCCATGTGAGGAGCAGGTGTAAGCTCATGTCACAACCCAACAGGGGATGTTTTATAAAACATAGATTAACCTTAATCATAAATATAATCACAGTATATTTAATGTGCAGAGATTTACATTCTAAGGAGTTAATACAGATTGCATGGATAATTCTCCTTAAAAGAAAACACAAGAAATCTTCTATTTAAGGAAATATTCTGAGCTGAGTCAAAGCAATACTGAATTTCAGTACCTATAGGATCTGAGTTTTCTTCAGAAAGCAGAAAACTACTTGTGTGTGAGAGATTAGGCATTTAAGTAAAAACTTAAATGGTGCCATGCTGAGTACTCCAACATCAACCATGGGAGCCCAGCTGGAGTCCCTGCAGAGGTTGGAAAGCTCTGAGCCCTCCCTGAGCACACAGGGCTCACAAAAGGTCCATCAGGACACATTCAGCATCTGTCACAGAGCACTCAGCAACAGGCTGGACAGGGAAATACAACTCTGTGCTCATTCATTAGCATTATGCCAGAGAGGAAATCTGCTGCAGAGTTTGTAAACAGTTTTCCCACTCTGGTAGAAACGTTTTTGCAAGTTCCTGTCAAATGGAAGTTTCACTCAAAAACCCTCTTCCTTATCCTGCTTCCCTGCCTGTGGGAGGGGGTTGGAACTACATGATCTTTAAGGTCCCTTCCAATTCAAGCCATTCTATGATTCTGCCATTCTCTCATGGGCTACATCAAGGGTTGCACTATAAAACCTGTTTGTCAAGGCCTCTGGGAACCAACAGCCACGTATGAGCAGGCTTATCCAGGTAGGAGTTAAACTCAGGCACAGAACTAACCATACCTCAGAAAAAGTCATTATCTTAACCAGTTACGGAAAAATATAGGCACCCAATTTTTATTTACTTGTCAAAGAGGCAGCTTGGTTATCACATTTTTATTCTGAATCATCTGTTGAGTTACAAACTACTTTTTGCTACCCTGAGTACTGTGAGTATGACACTTTCCAATTAGGAGCTCACAGTCTACAAAGCAAGGACTGGTATTTCAATTCAGGCTGCTAAAAACCCAACAGCTTGCAGATTTGCTAGCAGAGAGGTGGTTGTTTACTCCTTGCCACTTAGCACTCACTCATCCAGGAAAACACTTAGCAGCATCAACAGGACTCTTCTTATATATTCCTAATTAACTGACATTAAAGCAGATTTAGGAATGTGCTGTTTGATTTCCATCAAATGCTGATATATATATATACACACATATTCATAGATCTGAAGAAGCCACCAGGTTTGCAACAAGCAAGTGTAGGTGCAGGCCCACGGGTGCTCCACATCATTGATAACGAGGAAATAATGCAACATGAAGAAAAATAAATCCACAAGAAGAAAAATCCTAATGAGGACATCATTTGTTGACTCATCACAGTCCCTTGAATGCACCACACCAAGTCCTTGCAGCAATAAGTGATAACCTCTGAAATCATTCACAAAGCTGTGTGACTTGGTCTTTCTCAACCCAGAGATGCCAAGTCCCATTGTCACGCACCCCTCTGGGCAAACACCACAGGTGGCATCAGCTGTTCCTGGGGATTCTCCTCCTCTTAGCACTGAAATCTGAGAGTTATTATCTGTGTGCTTATTGACTGTCACAAAACCAAAGAGACAGAGACAGATTCTGTCATACGCAGACTGGGAATTTAATTCCTAATAAAGCCTTATGCCGCCTGCCCAGAGCGTGAGGGTCCAACACCTCATTTCTTCAATAACTAATTCAATGCTTACTAATGATAAAATCCAACACAAGTGACAGTTCTAGAAATGAGATGGGAGAGGGTGTTAAACTTCAAGCAGCATATTCTCTTCCTGTCACAGACATATTATTGCTGTGCAAGACCTAAAATCACCACCTGCAACCCAACCACTACCAACATACAGGAAAACCAGCAGTTTATATAAGTTATAAATTCATATCTGAAGCACATATCAGATATTTTGAAGTGTATCAACTGAGAGAAGCTTTGTATCGTTTGGGGAGATGAAAAGGAAGATGGGGAAAAAGGGGAGAAATTGAATTTGTTTTTCCTTTTCTGTGCACAAAGACCACTCAAGGTTGGTACTTCATCATTAGTACTGGTTTTAATCTTTGATTTTCAAAGCAAATCAAAGTATCCAGAACAATTATTTTCAATTAAATAAATTTGTCTAGATCAGATGTATATCCTGCCACCAAGCAGGAAGTTTGCATGTGAAGAATAATGGTAAAGAGAGAAACCTTCACATAAGCATTGTGGTCATGAAACCACAGCGGTACAAGCCTTCAACACAGTGCAGTTTATAGTCTGAGCTGTTATTTAAGACCAGCAAATTAGCTGCTGTTACTCTTTTTGATGCTTGAACTACCACTATTCTACTTTCAAGCAAGTAAACACGACCAAGTACGACAATGTTAATGCTGTATTGAACTGCATCTGTGATTAACTCAGTTTTAAATCACAGTTCAAATTTACTAAGGAAAAAAAAGAAACCTACATCCTACATCCAACAATTCCTACATCTTACCAAAAGAACTCCATGTAAAACCAAAAAAACCAAGGATGACCATTTCTCTGTCCAGTGAGCATGTCAAGCTTTATTTATAGCGCTCGACCAAAGATCCCTAAATCAAAAAATCCCAGTGTATTTTCTAACTAGTGCCTGAACTTCACCTCCACCTACAGTGTTGAAATCCAAACCGCTCCACTGCTCCCCAGCAAAGAGCGGTCTCGGAAAAGACAAGCATGGACTGCTCCACTTCACCAGTTGTGCCAGTAAAAGAAGATGCCAGGCAGCCAGGCAGAGCACACGATGCCAAGGAGCCAGGCAGGGCAGAGCAGACTCACCGACACGTAGCTGCTGCTGTCCACGTTGTCCGTGATGGTCTGGCGCTCGCCCCGCTGGTTGATCTTCCTGTACCTCCGGCGGGACTGCCGGAGAGGGACCTCTCTTTGCAAGATGTTTTCCTCATTGTCTTTGGAGTTCTCCACCTGAAAGACACGTTCGGGTTCCTGGTTAAACATCCAGTTCTTCCATAGCACCGAGAGCCGGTGGAGCCGTAGGAAGCTCATGGGGAAGGAGCAAACATAAGTTCAGGGGCAGTTAAAACCCTTCTTGGGGAAAACGGCCGCGGGCGTGTTCGGAGAACCTCGGCTGCAGGTCTCAGAACTGCTCATTACAATGAGCCCGGAGGCCACAGTTTCCTTCCAGGAAACAGTGCTTTTAAAAAAAAAAAAAAAAAAGAAAAAGTAAAAAAGGCCCACGTATCCTCTAAAAAATGTCACTCATCAGTAGAAACCCGCCTGCACCCACATGTATCACACAACACAATTACACACACTGCTCATGTCAAGCGTATCTTCACACAGAACATTTCTTTGTGTATTTACAACCTGGCAAAGAGACTGAATTACATCTCATTTTTATTAGCGCAATTTTTAAAAGCATAACTTATTTCTAGTAACAGTCACAGCTAAACAACTTCAATATTCCAGCTTTTTATAAACAGCTGCTCCATCTATGTCATACGGCTTCTAATCGCTTCCAGCAGATTACAAAGAAATAACTGAACTTGGTTCATATCTTAATGTTAAATATTATTTGTGACTAAACATTAAAAAATTAGGTAATTTATCTTGTTAGTAAAAGCCAACATGAAACCTTTTACTCACTAGTTACAATTTTTTTTTCTATAAAAAGCAGTCTCATCCTTTCCCATTTCCTTTGATGTTTGGAAAAATATCTCCCAGCAGGAAGCAGAGCAGACATGCATGCAAATAGCTGTAGTGGGCAAGAAGCCTCTCTACAGTGTATTTACTATACTGAGGTTTTACTGTCCTCAATAGCTTATTTTTATTTTTTTGTCTCCAATTTTCACTTGAAAATCCTAAACATTAAGACTTACTACTGGAACAGGAACCGCTTGTGTGATCTCACACAGCCCTCACTTCACATACCTCGGGTAAATTATCTCAAATTAAAATTCAAAGGTATAAAGGAATGTAACCCAGACAGACTTAAACAGACAGGAACAGGAAAGCAACCAAACTACCTAAACCATCACAAAAGCAAGATCACATCTACTTTCTACATAATTTTTCCAAACAGCTAAGTCTGTCTGAGGTCAGAGGAAGGTGCAAGCAGCTGGGTTTGTCTTGTACATTATTTTTGATTCCATAGAGAAAAGAGACATTAACAACACAGGTTAAAGATCTAACAGTTAGAAGAGTGAAGCTCACACCACAGTACTGTAGAAAAAAAGAAATTGGAAAAGCCAAGTTCCCCCCGCAAGAGACACCCACACTTTTCACTAGAAAAGGTGAAACACAGGCCAGTGACCAAAGCTGTCCAGCTGCAGCACTGCTGTAAGCAGATGGAACAAGGGAGTAAAAATACAAGGCAGGCAGGCAGCACACAAAAAGAAATAAAAAACCCTTTTGATCAGGTCATTTAGTATCATCAAAAAATGTAGTGAGATGCTCTATACAGAAGCCTTTCTTCACTTAGCATAAAATACAGATTTTAGTTAGCAGCAATGGTACTCTCAAGTTATACAGAAGGCTTTCTGAGGTCAGGAAGTTGGTTTGGTACTCATCAAATACCAAAATTGTGCTCGTTAATTTTTAATGCATTATCCTTTTTTATCTGTGTTCAGTCTTACAAGATCAGAGAAACTAAAATGAGTAGTGACTTCTGCAACAGAAGAGACTAACCTGGACCTGAGACTGCTGAGGAGGCTGGACAAACTCTTCCAAAACTGATGATTCTCATTATTCAGAAGCCCCAAACTAACAGGTATTTCTATGACTCAAGTAAAACAAACACTCAGTGAAAGGAGAAATTCTTTTTCTTCCCACAGTTCTAACTGAAAACTAAGAAGTGAGCATAAATATTTGTTAGCACCAAGGCAAAACAAACAAGTGCTGAAAATTGAGAAACTGAGACCACCTGCTTCCTTCAGTTAGTGCACTGCTGTTGACAAAAACAACATGAAAATCAGACACCAGGAAAGACCTCCACGCCACAGAGCTCCCAGGTGAGGACCACCAGCACCAACAGTATTTTGAGTTCAGCTGACCATCAGACTGGGTGCCCTCAATCAGCCCTGATTTCAACTGGTTAAAACTAAAAATTTCTCTTAGCAGAGAGGTGTCATCCTCCTCACTCACCCCCCAGCTGGATAACAGTCCTACAGAAGGAATTTGGGGAGAACTGGCCAGGCTGCAACCAGGCTTCCAGGTCAGATGGAAGCACTGCCCTGCAGACTGCTTCTCATTATTTCAGTTCCAATATAGAATCATGGAATTGTTAAGGCTGGAAAAGGTCTCTAAGATCATTAAGTTCAACCATTAACCCAACACTGCCAAGCCCACCACTAAACCGTGTCCCCAAGTGCCACGTCTACACGTCTGTTAAATCCCTCCAGGAATGGTGACTCCACCTGGGCAGCTGTGCCAGGGCTTGACAACCTTTCCCATGAAAAAAATTTTCCCAATATCCAACCTGACCCTCCCCTGGCACAGCTTGAGGCCGTTCCCTCTCTTCCTGTCCCTTGTTCCCTGGGAGCAGAGCCCGACCCCCCCCAGCTCCCCCTCCTGCCAGGGAGTTGCAGAGCCAGAAGGTCCCCCCTGAGCCTCCTTTTCAGGAGGATGCTCCCATATCCCCAGGTTCACCCATGGCACTGGTTGCCACACAGAAAAACTGAGGACTGTCCCCAGTTTCACTCTGCAGCCCAAGCCAGCAGTGAAACATTTTCCACCTCTAAACCCCACACTGCTCTTCTGGAATCTCACACTCAAATCTGAAGAAAGTGAAAGCACAAAGGAACAGAAAGGACACTTCAGTGCACCAAGATATGCTGCAATTCCAGGCCATTTTCTTAAGTGATAAATGGGCCTATTATTAATTCAATAGATTGCTCAGCCTCCAAAAATATGAGTTACAATGCCCATTCACACACTATCTGTTATCCTCATTAACTTAAGTTGACCACATTTTATGGCCTTTAAAATGGGTCAGTTCCCAGAGGATTCCCACTACAAAACTGATTTACATTCTAAAGTAAGAGCAGAGAGGAAAAAAAAATTTTAAAAAATCAGTCACCAGCAGGGAATGATGGTGTTCTTTAACTCCTTTAATGGAGTCAACTAATTATTTTGCTTGAAGATAAATATTCATTATGTATTAAACCTCATTATTATGTTGCAAATTATAAATGAGAGAAAATAAAAGAATTAAGATAAATTAATAAGAATTAATCAGGGAAATGAAACTCAAGTACACCCTGTGTCAGTGCAGATCATTAGCAAGGTGCACACCACCCCACTGGTGCTTTTTTCTCACCCTGTTTGAAGTACTACCCAGAAAATACAGTTAACAGCACCTTTGGCTACATTTACCTATAAAACATGAACATAAAAATAATGAAGAAACAACTCTGTACTTTTAATTCTCTGATCTTCCCACAGGAAAAATATACTGAAGTTCCAGAGAAGGATGTAAGATACTTTTAAGCATCTCTATACTCTCGTTGACATTTAACTACAATTACTGATAATTCAAGAGATTTAAAATACAGTGAACAACTGTCTGGGCTGCACATTTGTCTCCAGGAACACCCAGTAGCTTTTGAAGCTGCTGACATGGCCAGTGCTGGCTTCTCCAGCTACTGTGATCCTGTGTTCCTTTGAAAACACTCAGCATAGCTGTAGCTACTCAAGTTACACACACAACACTAGTTCCTCCATAAAATATTTTAATAAGGCCAGTTTCTGGTAGCACACACTTGCACAGAAGCATCTTCCTGTATTTATTTTTATTTTACAACAATGGTGATGTGACCAAAGAAGGATGTAGGTATTTCTTTAGAATTTCATATTATACTTTGCCTATGAAATATTTCATGTAATCTTGCAAATGCACTTGCAATGAGTCAGTCACCAGCCACCCTCCACTAGCCCAGGCTGCTCCAAGCCCTGTCCAACCTGGCCATGGGCACTTCCAGGGATGGGGCAGCCACAGCTTCTCTGGGAAATCATTCCAGGGCCTCCTCACCCTCACTGTAAAGAATATCTTCCTAATATCTAATAATAAATATGACTGGGTGAGTGTTTGTCATTCTGTGCTACAAGGTGCCAGGAGCGTTGAGGTGAAAGGCTCAGTTCACCCCAGACACAGCACTGAGCACCCCAAATCCCAGGCAACACTCAGCACCCCAAATCCTGGACAGCAGCAATTTAAACAGTAACAATGCACAGCAGCAAAGGCAAACCAGAGTGCCCGGGGCATTCCCATGACATGGCTGCACACACTGTCACCCTGTGCCATCACTGTGACACCCTGTGTCACACTGTCCTGTGCCATCCCTCAAGGTACAAATCTCCCCCCAGAACTCCAGCTTTGAGAAGAGACTGGGTAATTGGGGATAAAATAAACGAACTGTTTCACTCCAGAGGATGGAGACAGGCTTCTTGCACTCTTAACCTGCACTTCATGGCAGACTGCAGCTTAAAGTGTGTGCTGCAGCAAAGAGCATATTACTGATGGTATCAGAGCCATGAGCAGAGCCAGACTGACACTGCACAAAGGACAGCAAGTGTACTTGGTACAGGACACCACTGACATCCCCACTGGTCTGTACTGTGAGACACAAACTTCTTACAGGAGCTGAATACTCACACACTCAGTGAGTAAGAGACACTGTCAAATATTAGTTTTAATGTTACCATATCTAGATCTAAGGCAGCCAAATCAATAGCAGTCTGGAGATCTGAGACTGATTAACAGACACGTGGCTTCTCAGCACAACAAACAGTTTTGTTCCAGCTCCATTAACAACATCCAAGATGAAAGTTAAAGGAGATCTCCCCATGTCCCCAGGCACAGTACTGGGGCACAATGTCAGGCTGCACTACGGAAAAGCAATCCTAATATTCCAGCTGCTGACAGCATGTGCACATCAACCTGGAAAGGACTGAGCTACTCTCTACAAGCAACACTCTGCGTTATCATCTATATATGCACCTGGCAGTATCATAAGTTTTGTGAAGAAGCAGAAGGAACCCTGGGCATTAAGGCTGGTGACAACTAAACTGAAAACTTTTATCCTTCAAGCTTGGCTAAGCACACTCATGTTTCTTCTGCTTATGAGCCTTCACACTGTGTGGTACGGCAAAGGCTTGGAGGAAGGAGGCTTTTCCTCCCAGACATGGCCACTAAAAGCAATGAAATGGGAGATGGGGGTGTAAATAAAATATTCAGGATAGAAGGCTGTCATTGCCTGACTCAGGAATGCTCAACTCAGCCGTGACTGTTAGGCTTTTGAAACTCAAGTAAGCATAATTTTAGAAAGAATGACCTAATCATCATCATCATTTACCCATCTAGATTAAATTTACATAGCTACTGCTGTTACGAGAGCAGCCATAGGTATAATTGAAATCAAGGCAATTTTGCTGCAATTTTATAGAATACTTTACAATAAGCTTTCTGCTGTAAAAGAGAAAGAATTTGCTGAAACCAGCAATAGATTTAAATACATATGAGAAAAAAATCTGTCTTACCACAATCATTTCTGAAGGCTCCAATATGATACATTCGCATCCTCGCTTTCCTCCAGACTGCTTGCCAAAACTAGAGTGGGATGGGGAAAAAGCAAACAAAAAAGAATGAGATGAACAGTCTATCTTACCTTTTCAGTAACCAAAATAATTGGCAATGGTGCACGCTGTTAAAAAAAAAAAAGGACAAAAAAAATTGATGAAAACTATTGTGTGAAAAATTTCAACCAGATAGTATCATTATCATAATTTTTTAATTTATTCAGCACTGCTCATCATGGTCTGCTATGTAATGCCTAAATATAAATAATGTTCTTTTGTAAAATCCATTACTTGCAGATACTCAAAATCACTTATAATACATTTCAGTTCTGACAAGAAAACATTAGTAAATTTTAATTAAACATTAAATACGGTTTGTGAAAACAAATATACGTAAATTCCAAGGACTCCAAAATACTACTTCACACGCAGCATTTTTAACGAGAGTTCCCTCAACTCCACGTCACCTCCTCATCCTCCCAGGAAAGGGAAGGACAGAGAATCTGTTCTCTAACACTGGGCCTTAACTTGTGACCTCTGCCTTTGTGTTGCTTATTGTGCCATCACAAGGTGATGGTATCACCGTGATGGGCTCTCTTTAAGAAGTGTGAAAAACCACAAATGCCACAAAGTGTGATGGGCAATGTAACACAGCACCTAAGGAGAGCAGCTAAAGGCAACCTGATGTGCTTCAGCTCATCAGCTTTAATAGACAACTTCCTTCAGGACACCCACCAACAGAAGTGGCTTCAGGGAATCACCTCTGGAGAAGGCACCGTGCCAGCAGAGCTGAGCTGGACACTGCTGGGGACACAGGGTGTGTCACAGACCAGTGACCTCTGAACTCACTCCATCTGTGCCTGCAGTGGCACCTGCCATTGAGAATACCTGGCTGCACATATTGAGTTTGTCCTCACTCCAGGCCGCTGGCCTGAGGTGGGTTTGCTCGACCCACCCTCTCCCTGAGCCCACAGGAAAGCGATGCCAGGCCCGTGTCCCATGGAACAACCCCCGTGAGGAGCAGAGGGGTGGCTGGAGTGGTAGCCCTACAGTTCAGCAGTTGTAGCTGCTGTTACAAACTCAGGCTGTCAACATCAATCACGTTTTAACACCTACCAGCAGGTGAGACAACCGAAGAATCAGTTAACGCAAAGCAGGGATTAATGTGTGAATTACAAGGAAGTTCAGACAAGTGTGGAGACAAATCCTTAAAAAGTGGGTCGGCTCCATCTGCTTTCACTGAGGTTATGTTTGGAAAGTACATCTGAAACTCCAGCCACACAAGATTTGAGCCATGGTCACCTTGATGGCAAAGATCTGTGAAACACCACCTTGGACAAAACATTTAAAAGACTCGTGCTTATAAACCGCATGTCAGGGGAGCACTCCCAAACTTCTGCAGGATATGTGCTCTTACAGGGAAAGAACTAAACTAAACTAAAGCTGAAGGAGGGAATGTTTAGATATTAGGAAGATATTCTTTACAATGAGGGTGGGGAGGCCCTGGAATGATTTCCCAGAAAAGCTGTGGCTGCCCCATCCCTGGGAGTGTCCAAAGCCAGGTTGGACAGGGCTTGGAGCAACCTGGGCTAGTGGAAGGTGTCCCTGCCCATGGCAGGGGGTGGAACTGGATGGTCTTTAAGGTCCCTTCCAACCCAAACCATTCTGTGATTCTATGAAACTGTGAAGTTACCCAAGTTACATCAGAATATTACAACAAATAATATTCCAACAAATTCCATCAGTGTAATCCCATTAGGATAAAGAATTACAATTAACAAGTGAACAGCAGCTTCCACTGTCAAGGTTTGATTTTGCTAATGGTCTACTGAAGGAAAAAAAAAAATATTTAAATTACATGATTGCCATGGAGTGATAAACGACAACGAAAATTTTCTCACCCAGACCAGAGAAGCACAGGTTTCACACAGAAAACTGGCATTTTCACACATCTATACTAAGAAACTCAGAGCTAAAATTTTCATGCCTTCTTTCATGCTTTTTCCACACAGCATGTGATCCAGGCATGACAGTCCTGTGTATTTGCAATACATAAAAAGAATGACTGAACTACTCTCATTATTACAACAAAGTTAATTCAGTTCAGAAAATACAGAAATGTCATTTTTAATGTCAGCTCCAACTTCAAGGTGAACTGAAATTCCATGTTAGGATTTCTTCACAAACCAAAAAGCAAAGTGAGACCAACTTTGCTACGGGATCATTTTCAGTTAAAAAAAAAAAAGAGAAAAAAAAAAAAAAGAAGGAAAAAAAAGTTACAAACAGTTGCAATTCTATTCCTTACAACAGAAAGCTAAACATAAGTGATTTTTTCCCCCCAAAACTAAAATTCTAAAGGAATTGTGTGCAACTGGAAGTTTCAAATTTTGCAGTTTTTTAAAAACAGAAATAATCATCATCAGTTTTATCACAAAACAGATTATTGCTACTATTGCTATGTCTCCTGTAGTTGGGAAAAGGCTCCAATTTCCTGCTGCAAGTTGTTCAAGCACAGTGTTTTTGTTGTGTAACAACAATTTATCAAACTCCACGAGGCTGGGGAAGGGTTGTTTTCCTTTTTGTTTTGCTTTACATAAACACATTCCTGAAATTCAGCAACTGTCCAGCTCCCTTCTGCTCTCGTTGCAGCATTTGCTAATTAAGTAATGGCAGTGAACACTAAAGAGGAAGAGAAGAGTGCTTGGAACAAAGGTCACACTCTTGGCACCATCATTTCTGCTCCATCAGGCACTTTACAACAACCAAACACTCGGAAAAGGATTAAGTTCCAAAGACAAAACCCACCCTGCTAATCCTAAACTACTCACATTAACAAGTCAATAGGTCAAGTTTAATTATTTCCTGGAGCACATCATGGATGGTTTATCGATTATTCCTCAGCAGAGCTCCTTCCAGAGGAGGAGGCAGCATATGGTTTCTCCCCAGCCATAACCACCACTATGTCTAAAAATACCTATTTTTAACATTCTTAATTAACATATGCAACATGTTTTAGAAACATAGATTTTAACGTTCTTAATGACTTATTCCATATTTTTCTCTGGAATACAAATGTTTAGCTTCTCTATTAGTTAAGAGGTTTGCTGACATCAATAGACTTCACTAATCTGCCAGTTCTAATCCAGGCCTCAGAAAAACGTTCATTCCCAATTAATTGGAAATGGAAAAGATTCAGTTGAACAAAGCTTTGCAAGGGGAGGACAGAAAACCCATTTGGGAAACAAGAGCAAATGTTGACTTTCTGTGACAACAAATTACTTGGAGGTCTTCAGTCGGCCATTGAAGACCCATCCAAACCTAAAATATGCTGGTTTTCAAAGCTGAGGGCTCTGGAAAGTACATCTAATTCTGGAAGAGGTGGGGCAATCTTATCTTTTGGTACTAAAAGACCACGATGTTGTTTGCAGGAGCTGTCATTCCTCACTCTTTCTGCTCACCCAGCTCAGCACCAACAGCCCACCACGTTCCCAGGGGGCCATGGCCATGGATGGCACTTCCCAGGGCCAGCTTTGCACCCTGGGCAGGTTGGATCTGAGCAGCCCATTCCAGCTGGGCTTCAGCACCTCTGCTTACAAACCATCACAGCATCTTCCCCAACCACATCCCTAAACATCAAGTCCTCTCGATGTCACATGGCAAGACACACAAAAAAAAAAAAATCAGGAAAGCCTCATTAAGGTACAGATGTTACACTCACTTCAGTGCTTTCAAGCAGAGAGCAGGAAAAATAATCCAATTAAAAATTTAAATTAATACTGAAAGTGTGAGAAAACATGAAATTAATGTAAATTAAGCTCTACTTACAATAAAAACTATGTCAAAGGGCATACTACCACTGGTATAACTGTTAAAATTTTAAATGATCCAATTAATTTAATCGGTATTGTTAAAATACGTGTGATTTAAATAAGTCCTAAATTTAACATCATTATTCTATAGCCTCCCACTGCTGGAAGCCCAGAAAAAGTCAGTACTATAAAACTACATCACAATTTTTTTTATTTAT
This sequence comes from Chiroxiphia lanceolata, assembly GCF_009829145.1. Taxonomy (NCBI): domain Eukaryota; kingdom Metazoa; phylum Chordata; class Aves; order Passeriformes; family Pipridae; genus Chiroxiphia; species Chiroxiphia lanceolata. Next base: position 17,803,845 of record NC_045651.1, read on the forward strand.
AATTTTATTATACACTCCTGCAACTTAATATTCATCTATTACATCTGCACCATTAATTTTCATCCATTCACTCACTGCCCTGCAACACTGTCACGGGAAAAAAAATGTCTTCCACATACCAAAGGCAGCTTTGTTTATCCTTGATTTATGGATGCCTCATTTGCAAGAAACCTTGTTTTCCTCCTGATTCACCACCACTCATAATTAAAAATGCTTAAAGAGTTGCATCATGTGAGAAAGGAATGTAAGTTAAACTGGCATGATATCCTATAGCAACCACTAATGGGTGTGCAGGCCATGGGATCAGACTGGAGCTGTTATAACAACCCTTACTTTTACAAAGCAAACTATTTAGAGAAGCCTCCAATGTAACATTATTTTAAACATAATAAAGCAGCTCTTTAAACAGGATGTGCACAAGCACTTACAAGCTTTCCGAACACAAATGCTTAAAAATTCTTCATATCCAGCTGTTGGACAACCTGAGTATCTGGTGCTGAAATACACCTGGAATTTCAAGACTGACAAATTTAAGCAATAGTTGTCACAATTTGCTTAAACATTTCTTGATATCAGTATGCTCAAGTCATTCAATACTGATAGTTTCTCATTCTGCATTACTCAGAATACAGTACATACATTAAAGGTAAAAACACAGCCTGTCCTGAAGAGCTTTCAGCCTACAAACAGATGGAGACTGAGATTGAATGTCTTATTACTTGCCTCAACACTAATTAGCAGGCATCTTCAAATTTACAGTATTCTGCTACATCCTGAAACAATATTTTCAGATATTTTGGGCGTCACAGCCTTCAGTGGTAGGATGTCAGGTATTTTACATTCTGTTCTGTACTTTCCAGGAACTACAAAATCATAACATTATCCTGGCTGCGTAAGTTGGTGTCAATAAAAGAGTTATCTGTGATTACCTGCAGGAGCTTTACCTGCAGGAACACCCAGCACTGGGCCAGGACCCTGAAATACCAGTTTATCAACAGAATAAGCAAAGGGGTTGCAGATATTTTCTTCTTATGAATACGCAGGTCTCTCAAACCTGCTTGTCAGGCTGCTTTTAGAAACAGAAAGATGAAGACAAATTGTACTTTTTGCCACTGCAAAGCAAACCCCATGACCCCACTCATCCAGTAATCTGGATGGATTTCTTCAATGCAAGAACATTTTCCAGGCAAGTGCAAAACCTGGGCCTGGAAGAGACGAGTTGCATAAGGAATGGGAGGCAGGGTTTGCATTATGTGCTCTGGAAGTCCTGAGCTTTTCAAAGTAACTTCATTAGAAAAAATATTATAACACTTAACTCCATCAGAAAATGGTTTAAAGGAAACCTGACACCACAAGATACATGGCTGAATGCAAAATACCTTTTGCAATTAATGCTCAGTCATCAAAACCCATTTCTGCATTAGCTCTTAATAACAACATTTAGCAGGTTTATCTCTCAAGACTGCTGAAGTTTTAATTGGAAATTATTTTGGAGGCTGTGTAACATACTACTCAATTTGCAGGCTGCAAGCTCAAGATCTGTACTAATTACTTTATACTCTGCACACAGTGACACTTTGAGGAAGCCAGTGGCTCACCTACCACTTTCTCTGAAGCTTTCCAGCTATTCCAGGCCATGGGATTAGACAGCCTTAGTAAAACTGTATTTTAGTTATAAACAAATCATACACGACCCTTTGCTTCCAATTTCATTTCTCTTGGGACTTTTTTTAGTTTAGCCAGTAAAAAGTTTTCTGTGGCACAATCAGCATCCCCTGCAGTCCATAAAACCCCTAAAGGGCAGCTCTTGTAAGGAACTATGAACAGAGCAAAAGGAAGTTACTGGTCGGGTTGGAAATAACAGACAAGATTATTTGGTCATATAGTTGTGATAAGTCTGAACACAGTCTTTCTTCATTCTTTTGGCTTTCTTAGAAGACTGTTCCATGTCAAGAAAGATGCACTCCTAGTTTGCTACACCTTCCCAGCCCTTACTCCAGGTCAGCACCTCCAGCACAAGGAGCTGCACTTTGGGAGACCAGGACACGGGGCCTCTCACCCTTCCCTGCCTCTTCTCAGCCACATTCTCTTCTCCCTCAGAGTATTTTCATCCCAGCACTAGCACTGCCAGAAAAATTTCAATACTAACAACTCCCTCTGAATTAATTAGTTTTACAAATACATTTACTGGTAGCGTTCCCAAGTTGTTGGTTCACTTACTGGCTGTCAGGCAATGCTACAAGTTACAGCCACCACTTAACAGAAACACCCAGGGAAAACATCACCTCATCTAGAGCCACAAATGCACTGAATAACCACTGCTTTGATCCTGTGCTGAGTATAAAATCTATCAGTCTTGATAAGCACAGGGATGGAAGCCTCAAGCTGTCTCCATGAGAGCAGAAAAATAATCCACAACAGTTAGCTGAGAAGAGCTTTCCAGTGTGAAGCAGAGAATATCATCCTGAGACCTCTGCAATTTTTAAATTTCTTACTCTGTGACTGTAAATCACAATTCAGAACCTTATGGGCAACTGCCAGTTTGTCAGATATTAAGTTTACTGTTTGACAGCAGAGGACTGGCACACCTGGGTTTAGACCTTGGGAGCTGAGGGAGGAAAAGCACTATCCACACTACAGCCATCACAACTGGGATTGACATAGAACAGATTTAAACATTACTAACAGTCACAGCAAGTTTCAAAACACAGCAAAATATTGTTATTTGCAAATATTAGCAAAAAACAAACTAAAACAATTTCAACCCAAGCCGCTGTTCATGATGCAAAATTGGGAGTTCCTCTTTCAGTATGACAATTTTCTTCATCTAAGCATTTGTGTCTTCTCCTTTTATTAAAGAAAAGAAAGAGAACTGGCTTATTGAGTCACTGATGCATCTCCAGCACTTGTGAACAGATACCACAACACAGCCATGAGGTCACTTGGAATAAAGGAAGCGTTTAGGGAGTGTCCTACTCGCTACATGAGCAGGACAATGATTCCAATTTTCTCCACTTGTGAGACTTTGGAAAGGCTTGGCAAAGAGAGCATGTGTTTTTAGTAAGACTACATCTTGAATGTTTCAAGAGTTTGTGTTTTTCCCTTGGAGGTTCAATTCTCCCAGCTGTAGGAGGCTGTCAGCCACATAATTGGCTTCAGAAGTTCCTCCAGGCCCTTGATGTATCTCCTATGGCTAATCTTGCTGTGAGTAATCTCCTTCAAATATCCTGTTCACACGAATTATCTTCATTAACAAGCAAGGTTAACACAAAACCTCTTTGACTTGCTGACACGGTTTTCCTTCCACGAATCCATCAATCCTGTTCTTTTATTCCAGCCATCTCTTTCTTGTTAGAGGCAAATTCTTGTCCTCCCATGCCCAATCTATTGACAAATCCATTCTCCAGGCAACAGGGCAATCAAGGTTATGCCATCTTTGTACCTGGTATTACTGACTGATCTGCTCCTTACCTTAAAAACCTTACAGGGCTTTTCTCCTCATGAGCATCAGTGTCAGAACATTGAATAGATTTACTGTACCTGGGTGCAAGATTTACTCCTCCACTTTTTAAACCAACTTCTGAACTACAACTTGAATACAAATTCATCCAAGGCAATGAAAAAGCCCTTCTCAAGCACAGAGAGCCCAGAGTTCTTCAAACACAAAGTGTCTGTCAAGTGTTCCAGAGGACAAATAAGAAGTTGAAATCAGCAACAGGACAAAGAGGAAATTGAGGAGTGGGGGTGTTATGAAGTACACAAACTGAGTTTCAAGCCAGAATCCATTTGCTGCCTAGGATCTGTTTTACAACATGCCTCCTCCATCCATCCAGTTCTTCCAGAATGGCAATTATTCAAACCTGGCTCTTAACCTTTTCAGAGCTCTAGGAGGTCTCCAGATTAAAGCCTAAATTCTCACCATTGGTAGTTATCACCTTCCTCCCATTAAGGATTCTATTTTAGTCCTCATTCATTTACCCCCTGGCCATCTCAAAGCCATCACAGTCTCCTGCATCACTCCTGTGCAGAACACACCCATCTCCAACCTCTGCTCACAAGTAGACACATTTATACCATATTTAAAAAGTCAAACAGATGAGCTTTATCTGATGCCAGTGTCTGGGCAGCACCAATCCTACCAGAAACCCAAGAGGCTGGAGGGATGTCTCCATTCCCTTCAGCAGTCTCAGAACACTTCAGGTGTGGTTTTCTTTTCATTCCCTACACTTGTCTGCCACTTTCCTACTGTGAAAATTAAAAAGCACAGATAAAGCAGATAAATCCCCCCAAAATACTCTTCCTTAAAGTTTATTTCACTAGTATCTTACAAGATTATATGCTCATTAGGCAGAGAGAGCATGGCAGCAAGTTACCTTTGTTTCCTGTGACAAGGAATAGCTCTGGAATACCTGAGGCAATGAGAATTAAGGCAATGCTGTGTTTTCTTATAGATATGTATGCAAACCTCCTTTCAGAATGACTCACATGCTCAGGAACTTGGTTGGGGACAAAAAGCATGACATTAAGCATTATTTTAAATGTAATTAAAATGCTGATAATCACAATTATGAAAGCATACTGCTAACTTATCTAAGCCACTGTTTCATAGGAAGTTAGCCTGTAAGTGACTGGTGACTCCCTCAACTACAGATGTGATAGATGAGGTATTCAGACCAGGGAAAGTAGCTGAAGTTTATCCCACTGTACTGAAGAAAAAAAAAAAGCATTATATTTAATGCATGAACATCATTCAAACGAAATAGAAGTGATCTGAACACCCTGGATAGCCAGCAGGAGTGCATTCCCTTCCTTTCCACGTGATCTCACCACCTACAGGGACAGTACACCCCAGGAATCACATAAGCTGCAACCTGCCAGCAGCTCCATCTAACAGAACTCTGTGACCCTTTCACCATCTAGCAGCTCTTTTTCCTCATTATCCATAATAAAACTAGTTGTAATCTTGTGAATTAGCTATAACAGATCTATTTTGTCTTTTTTTTTAAGGCACAAGAAACCTTAATGATGGTTATAAGTGACTTATTCTAAGTTTGGCAAAGCAATGATTTTAGAGAGGTTTTATGCAAATATCAGCTTGCAATGTCCTCCCTTCTGGTACTCCTGAACTTATCACAGACTCATCATAGTATGGTTTGGGTTGGAAGAAACCTTAAAGCTCCTCTAGTTCCAATCACCAGCCATGGGCAGGGACACCTCCCACTATCCCAGGTTGCTCCAAGCCCTGTCCAGCCTGGCCTTGGACACTTCCAGGAATGGGGCAGCCACAGTTTCTCTGGGCAGCTTCACTCCAGGAACTTCAGTCACTCAAGGAGCATTAAGAGTTTAACATCCAGCCTACAGCTAACAGAGAACTCAGCTGAAAAATGGAGTCCTGAGTGTTCTTATCAGTACTTCCCATGGAATTCAAGCCTATGGGAATGTACTGGAGCTGGAGTTGGCATTAGGGCTGTCAACACGGGCAGCTCGTGCTGAGTCCAGCGAAATACAGTGAAATAAAATTTCTGAGTGATGCACAAGGTCAAGCAGAGTATTACTCTGGGTACTCAGGGTATTACTTGAGCAAGTCCAGCTCAAGTCAAATAATGTGCTCCAGTGAAAGCATTTCCCAACGTTCCCTGTGCCTCAGCCCCGAGGTGCACTCAGACTCCTGACATATGCTCTCCCTAACCAGTGCTGCTGGGCTCTTCTTGCTTCACAGAAAAATCATATATGCCATTAAACACAGCCTCCAGCCAAAGGGCAGAAGCCATGTGATCTGCAGTCGTTGTTTCTGACACAGGAACCTCTAAACAAAACAGTCACACAGCAGCAATTATTCTAAGAGCCACTATCAAACTTCAGAAAAACAAAATAATGAAAAAAATATTGTAAAATTGTTAAAGATTTACAGTAACACCAACATATAGAATGCATTTATTAAAAAAAAAAAAAAAAACCACACCTTGCCTTATCTTAAGTAATAACAACTTCACATACCTGCAAGGTGGTAAGAACATGGAATCCTTCATGAGCACAGACCCAGAAAGTAGGATATACCAGCATCTTGCAATAGTTTCTGAGCTGTAAGAAAAGAACTCATTGATATCTACTTTCTTCTCACAACACCTCAGAAATATATTATCCAAAATATCACTGTAGTAAAATACTGATTTACCACTGTAGCAGTTTGATATGTAAGAAACTGAGCACTTGAACTGGATGCTACCAAGATGTTTTTTTAGAACATCTACATCCAGAATGTTTCTTGTACTTTACAGTTTGACATTTAAGTCAGCTTAAAATTTTATTTTATTAAAATGGAGTTATTAATTTTCAGTGAAAACATTTTATTCCAGTGAAAGTATACATAAAGCTAGAAATACAGGACAGCCCACGATTCCTAAACACACATATTGACTTGGCACTGGAGCAGGTGTGTGTCACACAGACCCACCACCCCAACTAGCAGGTGGTGTCTCATTTAGACTCAGGTGAGCTGAAAGCTGTGCATTATACAGAAAGCTAGGATTAGCTGTGAGAGGGTAAATATACCACAAGCAATGCTAAAATACGAGGAAAACAAAAGTATATTTGCCTCCCAGCAGGAGCCCAAAGAGAACTCTGAGCTCAAATCCTAATTCTTGCAATTTAAAGGGGTGGTGGCTGAGCTCCATCCCTCTCCTGTGCAGGATGCAGGCAGTGCCAGCTCCAGGGACACAGTGCCACCTACTGAGTGTCACAACAGCTCCCACTAGCCTTGGGGGGGACCCTGCCTGTGCCTTCCTGGTGCCACAGTCACACAGACACCTCATGGGCAGCCCTCAGACGCCAAAACTGCTCCTACAAACACCTCCTGCCAAAGCTTTTCACCAAGCTGAAATGTTGTAAAGGCTTTTATTAGCAATGGCTGAAAAAGCAAATCACGTATTAAAACATGCAAAAACAATGCTTTTGCTCACACTTCTACTGAAGAACTCCAACAAGTGCTGTGTACTCACCAAAAGAGGACTTGGTTGCCCTTGTACCTCTCATAGCGGGCACTCGATGACATTATTCTGAGGGAGGAGGAAGAGAAGTTTAATTTCAATTTTAATCCCCAAAGATCATGAGCCATTAATCACCATATTTCAGTAGAACCACTTTAAAGCTCTAAGACCTCGAATTCAACAATTTTTTTTGTCCTAAAGAAAGGATGTGCTTAACCAGAAAATTCAAATTATTACGGTGTTCTTCATTATCCAAACAGATAATATACAGCATGTTCCCTAAGTGTTTAAATCACTCCCACACACTGGAATTACCCATAGCAACAGAGCTGAAGGAACTAAAATACTTCCAACGCACTTTTTATGCTTTGTTGGCCTTCCATTTTATGGATTCTGAGATCATCCGAATGTCTGAAGCATTAAAAAGCTTTTGTAATCAGGAGTTAAGAGAGGGCACTGTCTGCACAGTCCTTTGTAGGCAAATGGCAGTTAAGCTCTGCCTTCCTTCTTAGAAAGGCTAATTAGTTTGGATTCCATGCCCTGTTACTGCAGTGACTGCACTCAGCAATGGGCTTGGCCAATGCTCTGCCACCTCCCAGTGCAGGCAGACAAAAGCTCTGCTCATCTCCACAAAAATAAAGTCAGATACACAATGCTAAACAACTCTAGCTGTGGAGTACTCACCTCAGCTGATGCTCCCTGAAATGCGAGAGTATGTCCAGTCCATGAAGGAAAGAATAGATAGTATTTAAGTCCTAAAGAGAGAGAAAAAAAGAACAAACATGACCAACTTCATTCACAGCATCTAATCACTCAGCATTACTTTTCAGATTCTGCAATAAGTTACAGACCTATGAGACATAATTCTAGAGACAAAGTCCAGATTAGGAGACAGGTCAAGGAACACACAGACTTGAAGAACCCTGTCCACACTCAAGTTGTGAAAGTGAAAAGAGTGAAACCCAACTGATGCATAAACACAAACCTGAAAGAAAAATATTTATTAAAAATATCTCTGAAAATATTTACATGACTGGAAACAGCAGCAAACAACATGTGGAATAAGCCAAAAGGGGCAGTCCTGTTCACCCAAGGACAAAAACTGTTGGAACCTTCTAACACCTCTTTAAAGAGGGAATTTTGCAAAATTAATTTCCTAGTGGCAAAGAACCCCAGCAAAAACCTAAACCATGCAGTGTAGCCACCATGTACAGTGCAGAGAACCATAGTACCTTTTCATAGCAAAGGGGTTATGTTGAGAGAGGAAACAGTCTTTCATGTCCACCTTAGACCTAGCTACTACAAACCTCCTCCATCCTACTGCCTCTTACTCAGCCCAATCCCTGTCCGAAGGGCAACATTAGAAATTACTCCAAAATACTGTTTGGCAAAGATGAAGACAATGAAGTTTTAGAGGTCTCCCATCTTCTGCTACCACAACAGCATCACATCAGTGCCATCCACCACCAACCACAGAGACAAAAATATTAAAACACGAAGATTATTTCACTTTAAAAACAGGGCTTTACATAGAAGCTGCAATTAGGAGATACAGCTGTTTAAACTTCTCACTAGACAGAATCGTTCTCAGTCACAGAAATATCTGTGCTGATGGTGCAGACCACATGCTGGGGAACAGCTCACTGGGGCCATTCATCACCGAATTTACTGTCCTGAGCAGGTGGGCTGGGAGCGTCCAACACACGCACAACACAATCATTATGCACCACAGAGCAGCCTCTCCAGCCTGGCCTTGGAAAGTATGTTCTGAATTTTCAAGTGCTGCATTTATCCAGTGTTTACAAAAGATAAATCAATATGAACGCTGGCCTCAGAATTTACAATGGATTTACTTCAGAAAAGTTCTTTGGCTTAATAGTCCTTGTTTAGCAATATAACGGATATGGACTGTTATATCAAACGAAAGGTCAGACGTAATTGCAGGCCCTGTAAAACCAATAAAACTCTGATTTATTTTTTTAAATGTCATTACCAAACCCCATGAAAATTAAACAGAAGGCCTGAATGTGTAACACATTTATAAAGCACTCGTTTCTCCCACAGTCCAATCTCATTCTAATCCTCCAACCGTGAGTTGCCACAAACTTGATTTTATTAGTGAAATCTGGGAACACCAGCTATGAATCAGACTCCAAACACACCACAGCTTGTCAGAGGTGGGCACCTGGCAGCCAAAGGGTCATTTCAGGTGTCCCACCAGCTCCATTACTGAGCTTTCCCTGTTTCCGAGCAGGGAACTGCCTCACCTTCCCCACCTGAAAGCATCAGGCACAGGAATGCAGCAACTGTATCCTCAGACCATACAGTGCCTCAGTAGTTAATAAAACTTGGGAGTTATAGACTCTATGGAACAACTGAAATAAAATCTCTGTGTCCCACATTCTTCCTCCTCCACCCGGAGGTCCCCCTCTCCCAGGCCAGAAGAAGGATACTCACAGCTCCTGTTGAAGTTGGGCAGCCAGGAAGGAATCAGTATTTGGTATTAAAATTAAGGCTGAATTTTTCAGTCTTCGTAACTCATTATGCCTATATAAGTTTTCCAGTATTTTTTTTATGTAACAGAGACTAGGATGTAACAGAATGCCTTTAAAACATATTTTAGATAAGCAGTTCTGTAGTCATGAGTTACAGAAAACTGTAAGCAGAACAAATGCTTATGGTCATGTCTAATCACAAAGTTTTTAAATTGTACATATGAAAAATGACCACATCCTGACTTTAGAATTATTCTCTACAACTCCCTAAAACACAATGCCAGAACTGGGCATGGGCACTCCACCTGCAGACACAGGAGGGCTGTACTGACCCACTGAGGAGCTTGATGAATAAACAGTTGGTAAATTAAAGAGATAAACATTTGCTTAAAGGGATTCATGTCTGGAAAGCATCCCACGGCTCTGACTTGGCTGTCGAGACGAGCAGCAGCAGAGAGAGCAGCTGAGCCACAGCACAGCAAAGGGGAGGCAAAGGTTCCTATTCCCTCACCCAGCAGAAGGCATTTAACTCACACTGTCGGCTGTTACTGCTCTAACACTGATAAATGTAAGAAACCCCATCCTGGTCACTGCCCAGCCAGGGGACACGTCAACAAGCCAAACACGCTGGCTACTCATGCAGCAGCTTCTACACACGTTTTTAAACCAGGATCTGTAACGCTTTCCCTAAAAATAACTGACTCTTCAAGCAAGCCCCTCTCCCAGTTGTGCAGAGCAGGTGATTTTGAGTGCCCCTGAGCACAAGAGCTCCCAGTGATCCCCTGGGAAGGGCTGCAAAATGCCTCTTTACACCAGAGCATCAAACATACTCGTCCAAAGTATTTTACATGTCTCGGTGAAATAATTTGCTTGTTTAAATAGATACAGGCAGGTAGAATTCCTCCTCTCCCTCACAAGCCACTTCAAAGTCTGACAAGGGAGAGTACAGTACATATGGGGTATATATATCCCAGTTTTTCCCCAATAAAATGAAAATTTCCTATCAGTTATACTTTGTGAAGTTTTCTCCATTACTCCCTCAGACCAAGTGCTTATAGTAGCACTGAAATTATGTTTGACATGCTACATTTAGAGTCTCATTCTGTATTTTTGCCGGCGAGGAACATCAATTACTGGGAGGGTGGCTGGTGATGGGCAGGGGCTGTGGCCACCTCGTGGACAGAGGCTGCACCACGCTCCCAGAAACCCTCCTCCATCAGAGCTGCAAGCATTCATTTCTCTAACTCGAGGTTTGTAACAGCTTCTAATCCTATTTTCGCTCTCAGTTTTAAAAAGGGATTTATGTCTCTGCAGCAGTTATAAACAGCAGACAAGCACAAAACCACAGTACAAAGGGCAGAGATCATTTTCACAGATATGTTTGGATACCCACTATGAAAAATGCTATTAAAGGACGATGCCAAAGGGCAACAATCAGCGTCACAACAGCAGAACACAAAGCACTTGCTGGAATTTTATAGCCCCTTTCCATATCCTTCCTTATAATCTCTTTACTTCCATCAAAGCCCAACCGAAACGTGCTTATTGATGAAAAGCAATTTCTCCACATGCTCTAAACTAAAGACCAAGGTCAGTATGATTTTATTTTGTAATCTTTCTTTTCAGAGCTTTTCATCATCTGAAACAATAGCCGAAAGTGAAGCACAAGACCTACCTGCAAATGCTGTGCCCACACAGATTCTTCAGTCTGTGACAGAAAACTACCTTGACTCGGTTATTTACGGAAAAATTCATATTTTCTATCCAAATAGCTAAAACTGCAGCTACAGAGACTCAGGGGAAAGCAGGGAACTGTGCAAAGAGTAGAGGGAACGGGGCAGTTGTTAATCTTGCTAGAAGGGAGATTTTCTAACTACAGAGAGGAAACAAGAACACTGTGACCGCATCGAGCTGCCCGGGACAGCTGATTTCCTTTGCCTCCAGTTCTCACAGCACAGAGTTCATGAGCAGACACATTTAAAAAGCAGAGGACACCTGAGTCTTCAAACTCCTCCTATGACAGAACACACTGTATAAGCCAGCCTGTGTTTCAGCAGCAGTGCAGAAACCAAGGGATGGCTCTGGGACGGCACCGTTATCTCCAAACCCGGCACGAGGGAAGTGTGGCCACCAGCAGCCTCAGCACCAGCTTCTATCATCCCCAACACACACATCCTTCTGGCAAAAAGCTTAACCAGCTGCTAAACCAAAGGTGGTGTAAAAACACAGAGATTTTAGTAATAACATCACGTTATCGAAATATATATTCTTTTATGGTACCATACTCATCCCAATATAGTTCACAGTGAGCCACCTGAACATCCAGACCACTTCTCATTTTCCCTGCCAGATGCTGACTCATAGCAGTACCATAAGATGGGAAAATAAAAGCCCCAGTAGCACTAACTCATCACACAAAAGCAAACCAGCTAACTACACCATCACCCATTTATCCCAAAACACTTAATTTGCTACTGTTTTTTACAAGGATAGCAAAATATTAATTTCTTAGTTGTTAAGATGTAACTTTTTAAAATAAATAAGCACAGTCAGCTAAAAAAGTCATCATGAGAATATAATCCAACCTCAAAGCTGCTGGGGAAGTGGTGGTCATCCTTAGTTTCTTTATCAGCAGCTTTTTAAAGTATGACCAAGATCTGGACAGATCTGGACAGGACCAGGATGCTCCTGAACAAGCACCACAGTGCAGAAACACCAATGATGAGCAAAATTTGTGAGTTTGTATCATTTCCTTACGCTTCACCCTCTTCTCTCCCAATCTCTCACCTTTAATCCAAGAAGCAGCTCTACAAAGCTCGGAATTAAGACTGATGGAACAGTGGTGGTCTTGAACGTGGAGTTCTGACCACAAAGTTTTCCAACCAACAACAACTCCTGTCAGCACAACTGTAATTCACATCAGCTGCATCCATAAAGCTGTAAGTCCCCAATAAGGTCCAAGACAAATTCCCTTCCAGTGTTAAAAGTGGGCAAAAAGCAGTGTGATGCTCTGGAAAAAAGACAGAATGACTGCATCACAAACAGCTTTGCCCTCGATAAACACAAACCAAAAAACTAATGCTTTACTTGATATGACCCCAGCCAGGTGTTCCAGCAACACATTATTATTTTAAAACACTAAACAGGAAATCTGGTCTATTTCTAAGGAAAACAAATTGTTCTGAAATGACCTCATAGTAGCACATTCTGATAAATCTCACAGAAGCAACCTCAGCAACTGCACCGAGGTATCGGGGACGCTGAGGAAGCCATAAATCCCCACGGACTCCCTTCAGCACTGCCTGTCACTTGTGTCCTTCATGCTGTGGGGAGAGGCAGCCCAGTCCCCAGACAGCTGCATCCAGCCCTGGCCAGGACCGTGGGCCAGCTGCTCCCTGCAGCAGGGCCAGGACTCAGGGATGCTCCCAGATCCCACACTCCACCGAGCCATCCCGGATCCACCCTGAGCCCAAAACCAGGGGGCTCAAAGAGCACAGACTGGTAGGTATTATTCAGTCCAGAGTTTTGCTCAGGGAATGAGAAAAGAGCAGAAACCTGCACCACAGCACCACTTCAAAGCCACAGTTCAAACCAGCTGCGTCAGCAAGTTCCAGAGCGATTGCTCTCACATGCAAACCTGTCCCAGGGAGCTGCACAAAACCTGTCTCTCAATCCACCCCAAACACATTAAATTCCTGTTGCAAGAGCAGATGCTTGGCTCAGTGGAGGCTCCCCACGCCCAGCCCACGTGGGCTGCCAAGCCACCCAGGATTCCCTGGGTCACACACAGGAACTGCTCCTACAGAAGCATAAAGGACTTTGCATCTGTACCTTTCCCAAGGCAGGGCAGTTGCCAGGATGCATATTTTATAGGCTTCAGAGCAAAGAAAAAAATGTTAGAATCTTCTAAAGATCTGCTACAGATTCAGCCATATCACAGAGAAAATACTTTAAAAGAAGCAGACATACATTTCTGCCTTTGAAACAATAGTTGAGCCATATAGTAACAGCTTCCCAAATTCCACTGCCCTTCCAAAAGACCGTGAGGTAGGAAACCTTCCAGGGAAGGAAGCCACATTGAAAGGTGCCACAGCCTCCCTGTTTGTATGTTAGAGAGCTGCTTCTTCCTCTTCCGTGCTCTGAGCAGAAAGAGGGCTGGAAACAAACTCCATCAGAACCAAGAACTCACTTGGTATCAGGAGTTTTAACTCCTGCATTTTAACAGGCTCTTGGACAGTGTCTGAATTTGTCTGTATTAAAGTTGTTCTTTAAATGTGCCTAGATTTCAGCAAAGCAAACAGAGGTGATTCTTGGGGCACAGGTTGTGCAAGCTGTAAGTGGGAGGCTCTCCTCCAGCCCGCTGCCATTACTTGCTTCTCAGTGATTCAGCAGGTTCTTCATACAGATTGAATGCAGCTTTTATTGGGAATTCTGTCAGGCTCAATAAAGACTTTGTCACCCTTGGGGAGTGTAGCAGAAGAGAGGAAATGTTACTCAGCACAGTTTATGGTTTTCATTGCTTCCCTTCCTGTTGCTTCATTGAAGGCTGGAATCCACGCCTTGTTTCCTTTAGTCTCTGTTTAAGGCCAATTGTAAAAATAGTACTCCCAAATTCTTTCCTGATACTGTAATACCAGAAATAAAAATACAGAAAAACATGCTGAAGTTCTCTGACCCACGTTTTACACATTCAGATATTCAGATATCTGCAGAACAAATTCACCAACCACAGGGATGCTGGTTCATGAACCCCCCCTACACACCTGAAGCCAAGTGATACACACACCCCCTCAGCTACCCCAAAACTTGTGGGAGGAGCAGCAAAATACATCTAAACATGTGTAGCAGGATATACAGTCCCTAAACTAAAAGGAAGTTCATGAGATGAACTAGACAGCAACTCCTCTTTCTTATTTACTCTCCCTGTACAGTGGCATAAACATTTGACTTCAATAAAAATGCAAGTGATGCAAAAGAACATCAGCTCAGGGCTCGCCTACTTAGAGTAACAGTTCCCTTTAAAGTAGCCTCCTATTTAGCTGGAGGCCATTTAAAAAATAAAACTAAAAAATAAATATGGGCACTGAGGCACTATTAGGGAAGAGAAAGGATGGATTAATCAGTCAGATGAATGAAAATGCTCTCAAAAGATTTTAACAAAGTACCTTATAGACAATGACATAGTTTAAGCAGCACTCAGAAGGAATAAAGCCACACTATCCCATGTAGGGAATTCCACCAATTCAAAAAGCCTAATTAAAGAACCTTTCATAGAACATACCAGCAAACTCTTGCATGATCTTAAATCACTGCCTGATTAAGTGATTGTTACTGCACCCAGTAACATTTGTATAAAATAAACCAGTTCAGCTACTTGAGAGCCATATCCCATTATTCAGAAAAAAACAGCACATATTCCATAAAGAGGTTGAACAGCTCCAAATGACCAAGAACTTGAATTCTTAGATTTATAATCTTTCCTATGTCCACAACCTCCTGGTGCCTATGTCCATTAGCCAACTATGGATCATACCATGACCATGATACAGGACTCCTCCCTAAGCTCTAAACTTTACATTTACCCATAGAGATCACAGATACTGGTTTTTCCAAATGAGGAAATGTCAGTCTGGTTATTATAGTACCCTTATACAGGAGAAAAGAGAGAAAAAGCGACTTCATTTTACTCTTTTGTGCATCCAGGAAGTAATTCCAATTGACAGCAGCAGTTAATAACAGCACAGCCACAAACAGGAAACTAAAATCTGGGTTTTGTTTTTGCAGACAGTAAGAAGTAACATTTGCACACTTGGATTTTTATCTTATTTTCTAATATTTCCTCCTAACATGCACATAGGGCTACAGACACAGACTTATAACAATCAAAGTATGCATAATAAAATTTGGAAAAGCTAAATCTTTAAAAACAGAGACTCTAGAACTACTATGACAGTTTATTGATGGACTGAAAGTACCTCCATTCAGTGTCATTCTTCTAAAAGTAATATTAAAACCCAAAGTCTTTCTACATGAAAACAAAACAAAAAGTTTCTCTACTCACCAATCGCTCCCCACACCCAATACAGATAAACACCTTCCACCCCAGAACCCTGGACTATGTTGATATAAGACTTTGGCAGAAAGAAAAACATTTAAAGGAATGAGAGAAGGGAAATTTTGTATTTTTACTGCTGTTCCATCACACAGAGTCAGCATTTCTGGAACCCTGACTTTGCCAGAGAAAAAACTTCCTTTGGAAAAGCTGATTTTGCAGAGTGAAATTCCAAGGGCCCTGAACTGGAGAGACAGGAACATCAGATGTCACTGCTTCAAAGCAGGCAGCTTCTGAGGAGTTTTGAATATCTGAAGCACAATTCAGGCCTTATCATGATTCAGAACAAAAGCAGAGCTATGAAAAAGAGTCTTCAAGTAAAATATTACCCTGAAGTTCCCAGACACTCATTACTGAATTTTAAAATATCTTTCAGACTTATATGCTGATAATAGAAAACACCAAAACCAAGCTGACTTGAAACCCCTGAGCTCCTGGAGTTCAAGAGGATGAGAAGCTCACAATATCCAAAATTAATCTCTATCAAAGAGCAGGACCTCATACCAAACATTTCTCAGTAACACAGACTGTAAAAGCAGTCTCCTTACCCAGGCTCTTGAAAAATTGCCCAAAATCAGCAAGCAAAACAGGCAATTTCAGGCTTCCAGGGCAATCAACACTTTGCTAGTCACGCTGCTGAACACTTGTCAGAATGACCAACCTCCCACCCAGAGGATAAGCACCCATCAAATAACAGTATTTCAGCTTAAACTTTTTGGCCATAACTCCAAAAAAAATCATCTTGCCTGATTCACAAAGAAACTCCCTGCTCTTTTCAGAGGAAAGTACCGACATCTGAAATTGTGATAGGAAAGGTCAGAACACTGTAACATTCAGAAAAAAAGGTACATTCTTATTAAATTAGAAATTTGGTTCAGAAGCCTGGAGCTGAGGAGAGAGGAGGTGGGAGATGAAATCCAAAGGTCAGTTTTCTGCTTATCTGTAATGACAACTTGGGAGTGTGTCTGTGTGGAACTGAGAAATGTTAAACATCCCAGCTGTTACCCACACATGACTTTGCTCTTACTGTAGGAAATGCTCTAGTTCTTGTGCTCTTTCCTCCCTCTTGGACCAGGAACTGCTGTTTCATGTTTAACACACAAACACTCCGTTGTCAAGAGTTCCACATTCTCATCCTGCTTTGCCCTCAACACTACAACAGGTATCTCAAGCAAAGAAGGACTGACAGACACAACAATAACACTTTACTGCAGCTTTCTTCCATCATCTTGGTTGTCAAAATTTTATACGAATAGATAAGAATATTGTTATTTTTATAATGGCACATTTAGGATTTTGCAGTGTATCATTTCTTATTTCTTTGTGAATTCAAGCAAGCAAAGATCATGTATGTCTGGAAATAAAGTCCTGCTAATTAAATAAATAATACTGAAAGCAAAACAAATGAAATACTTATAAATATTGTAACTTAAGTCACCCACTCAGTATCTAGGTAATGGAGAGGAATACAGCTCTACCAAGTACCTAAAAATGTTTTGGTGCATCAGTAAAATATTAAGAGAATGATGAGATTATAATTGGAGAATAAAATATCACACGAATGTAAAGCTCTTCTACAATCTTTTTCAATAAAACCACTGCAGGAAAAAAAAAAAAAGAAAAAAAATCAAGCTCCAGCTATTTTATTCCCATAATAGTGTCATTATGAACTATGAAGGAATTCCTGCAGAGGACAGCAGCAATATATTCACCAGTAATTCCTCCTGCATCCTGGTATGGGAAAGCACTAGGAAATAGAGCAATCCAGGAGAGTTACTGTATACACGGGAGGCAACATCCCCTAGAGCACTCCAAGTTATCTCAACTCAGATTCCCACAACTAAACTCTACCAGTGCCACAAGGGTTAGAACACCCCCTCACGTGCTGAGGAAGGCTAACATGCCTGGGTACACGTGTATCCATGTTGGCAAACACTTCCATCCCTCACCAAACACAAGAGTGACATCAGTAGCTCCTCATATCTTTGCTGGCAGCAAAGAAACCAGCCAGACTGACCTCACTGCAACATCTGAACACAAATCACCACGGCAAAACTCTGACAATTCATGCTCTGCCACTGCCTGAACATCTTCTTCTGTGTTCCTCAACAATACCTGTGCCATAAACCACAAAGGAGCTTACAGATCCAAACTGAGGAGTTATATACACAGGTACATACTCATCTAGCTTGGTTAACAGGTTTCAAGTTTGAAATCCAACCAAATAAATGGCAGAGAGAGATACCTGTGCACTTCCCTATTCATTACATTGATCACTGACGTGTGATGTTACAAAAGGAATAATTCTAATTGAGAAAATTAACAGCTTCAGCATTCAGAGGAACAACAAACAAGTCAGCAAAAACTTTAGAGGCTACAATTACCTTTGAATACAAACCCAAAACAAGCCCATCTCACCTTTCTCATTCCTAGGAAACCATGATCAACACTAATTTGTAACACAGCTCACCAGAGATCCCTCCAGCCTCTAACTCTTCCAGCATTAGCCAACCACAGCCTCTATGGAGGTATAACTTACCCACTTTTAAGCAAATCAAGGGTTTTACCTAAAAAGAAGACTACTGTTTTAACAGAGCAAGACCACCATTATTCACTGAAGGTGAGAAAAAAACCCCTCAACCTGCTAATACTAAACCTAATCTGAGCGTCAAAGTCAGCTTTATAAGCAGCAATGCAATGCCTTAAATTAAAATGTAGACTTTTGACTCATCAGTTCACATTAAAGGAGAAGATCCACACAGGGTGATGAAAGGCAAAGTCTGGACCCAGCAGGAAAATGCTGCAATAAATATTAAACCGCCACAATCTCTGGACAGTCACGCCTGTGAGTACAGACACAGAGAGAACACACACTCTACATCCCAGCCCCCTCTCCAGGAGGAGCAGAAGGATCCAGTATTACAGTTCAGACATTCTGCACAATAACACTGAAAACTAGGAGATGTCTGCTGTGTGTTCTGTGGAAAAGCTGTGCATTTAGACTGTCTCAGCTTCTCACTCAGGCAGCTGGCCCACTGCAGGACTTGCCAGGTGCACTCTGTCCCAGTGTCAGAGGAGTGGAAAGCCTGTTATCTAAAGATTCTTGCTTTATTACATAAGCATTCACAACTGCAAGAGTTACATAATTATATCTCACATTAAAAAAAACCAGTTTTACAAAACACGTTCAACTATAGCATGGGAAAAATCAAAGCAATGCCACTCTAAACACTGAAGTCCACAACCTCCAAATTCTACCCAGCCAGATTTGCTGGATTTGAGACCTAATTTAAGTGCAAGAGAGAGTCTTGGCTTTTCTTAAAAACGTGGTTGTGCTCAGCTGTGTTACTGTTACCAACAGACCTGTTAACTGCAGGTCTGCTGTTCCCCATAATCCCTCCTTTCAGCTCATGTGTACAGCGGGGAAACGGAACTGAACAAATTTTCCCCTCCTGAGCTGTGCAATCCAGCCAAAAAAGGCTCAGGACTCAGGCTGGCATGGCAGGCTGGCACAGACACGAAGAGAAGAGGTCTTTCCTAATGATCACAGCAGCTGGATGATGCCCCTTTGGCCCTGTACAGGCTGGAGGTCAGTTCAGAAGAATCAGAACAAGAAGACTCTGCCAAGCATCTTTTAAGTCACCTCTAACGATGACTTCCATCCCTGGAGGAGTTTGCTGAAGGAAGCCTCACCACCCAACACAAATGGAAGCAATAAACGAATTTGACAGGAGGTCAGCAGCCTAACATAGGACTGCCAGTTTCCTTCCTACTTCAAACGGGAAACAGGAACAGAAACTCCTTCTGCAACAATCGGAAAGAACAATTTTACTTGGCCAAACCAATACAGCCAACTGGGGGCTGGACATGCTACAAAGAACCCTGAAAACATAGCATCAAGTAAATCAGATTTAAGTAGAATACCATCCATGGATAACCCACAATATCTAGTGGCCACTGGCAAGCACAACCCTCTGTGACAGACCATAATAAAGCTCCCAAAATTGATGAGTAACAGAAGCAACTCCATCACCTTTCAACGCTAAATCCACAATACAGTTTACAAAGGCAGACCTCACTCTCCAGCTCCTTCACATGCAGATTGCCAAGGTGAAAATCCTTAAAACAGCTCTGGAACTCTCTCTTTCTAGGAATTCATTATTTGGCCAAAAGGCCAAATTGTCTATGCCTGCAACACAACACACCACTCCAAGAACTCCCTCCCTCCCTCCAGACCAAGAGGGCCAACATTCGAGGCTCATTATTAGCCATTCTTTGAAGGACAGACTGCTTAAATGTCAATGCTTTAATCAGGCACAAAAAGATTACAAAGAGAGAATCCCTTAAGGCAGTTATTTTTGTTCTATTTGTCAAGAATTTGCTAGACTCTTGACATGCTAGAAGCTAACCAATAATTAGCAGAGCTAAGGAACCTCGAGAAACCAGATGCAGAATGCTAATTTGTGCATTCTTCCCTGAACTCAGGGTATTTCCAAAATACTGTACTGAAATCATCAAAAGAGGAAGAAGGGTGTATCACAGTTTCATCAAACAAAGGAAAACCCTCTATATTTTAAGCCCGAGGCCATTGAAACAAGAAGACCTCCTAGTTTTAGAAACAGCTTGGCAATACTAGCACGAGCAGAATTCTTCTATGGAAAGGTCAGGCCTCTGACAGGGAAGGGCATCAGAGCTCTGGACAGCCTTTATCAAGCTGTTCTCAATACTCTCCTCAATGAAAACTCAATTTGGCAGAGTGGGAAGAAACGCTGCAATCTGGAAGTTTATCCAGAATGGTCCTCAGAAGTGTGCAGCCAAGGCCACCTCAAGCCACCCTCCAGTGCCAAGGGCCTCAATTCCACCTGTAGATCACCAGTCTCCACCCTTCACAGTCCTGTGACGGGAGCAGGAGCTGGCTGTGTGCGAGGGTTCTCAGGCAGGGCTCTGTCATGGAGCAAACAGCACAGTGTGGGATGAGAGCTCCCAACAGCAGCGTGGCAGGGACAGCAAACCACTGCTGGCAGATGTTTGCCTGCCTTCCTCCCACCCCTCAGAACTGACACTGGCAACAAGTGGGCAAAACCTGGGCACTGCCACCGCAGTTTCCTCTTACACAGACACACACACAAGTTCGTTAAGACTATTACTCTCTTACTATTTATTTTCACTGTAGGCAGATGCCCAGCTCTCCTTACACAAAGTGACACAGGATATGGTTTTGTCACACTAAACATTACAGAAGAATTCCTCTCTGAAGCTTATATAAAAAAAGTTTGGGTATACTACCTGAAGAGATTTTCTTTCGAAAATTATTAATTTTTTTATTACTTTTTTTTTAAATTCACTACAGTGTTCTGCAGCTTTAATACTGTTTCTGTGAGGAATTTAACACCTACACATCTTGACTGCCTGCCCTCCACCCTTTGCAGTTTTAGAGAACAAAAGCAGAAAAGAAATGTATTTTTTTTTCATTTGGCAACTTTTCTGAATGCCAAGTGTACTTGCAGTTCTCTCCCACCTCCTTCCACACCCTTTTCTGGCCCTTCTTCACTATTCTAACATCCCCAAGGAGTTCCTATTGCAAGATCAGTAACAAGGCACTGGGCTCACCTTTTAGCTCAAATTAAGCACCTGGTTACTACTTAACCAGTCCATGAAATGAAATGCTTCAATTCAGATACTACAATAATAAATAGCTTTGTAGAAAAATATTACATTAAATATTTAAATTTTAATTCACCACTGAAAAACTCTTAGTTACATTATCACTCCACAGATGAAACTAAGTGCATGACCCCTCTGCATGGGGAAAAGTATGTACTAAAGGAAGTAAGTTCCAATAAAGAATTCCAGGCCAGGATTTCACCATAATTTCTGGTTTTACTCTCAGGGCTGTCACAGCTGTCATTAAAATGAAAAAAACAGTTTTTCAGGAACAGTTGAAGCAAGGAGAGGAAAAGTAATCTTGGAGCAACAACACTTCACACGCCCCTTGGAAGATCACTGGGAACAGTGATATGCTCTAAGTCCACTTGCTCCTCTAGCAAGGTCTGTATGCAGCACAAGTCTTATCACCTTCTGGAAAGAACCAAACTAAGCTTGATCTTGGGAAGTTACAGGTAGGAGGTGAGCTGGTCACCAGCCCCCCCCAGCAGGCTGGGGTGTGACAGGAGGCACTGCAGGCACCCCCTGCTCCCTGGACCTGCAGATCTCCACAAAACTGAGTGTTCTGTGACAGCAAAGGTCAGGAACTGGAGTCATTTTTCAACCTCCTATAAGCTACATTTACCTATCATCATAGCTGGGAGAACTAAGCCTCAAAACATCTGATCAATACCAATGTATGACCTAGTCTGCACAATCACATCTGTTGAGCCCTAAATCCTGCATTTAGTGTGAAGATTATCATGAAACAGGCTGCTGTGATCTCTGGTTTTTAGTGACAATTACTGTGGCCAACAGCTTGAAAAATATCTGTAAATACTATCTGTGTAAGCTTCCAGTATGCTCTGAATCACCCAGTGGAAACAGAGTTTGTTTTACAGTCACCTCTCAGACACAAAAGCCTCGTTGGTAACTGTATCGTCAAGCCAGAAACCCCCAGAACCACTGAGTGAATCTTCTGTAGAGCTTCTTGGAGCAAAATATGAGCAAAAAGAATAGGAAGGATGTGCAAGCCCTCCTAGGACATCCTGACATCCTCTGAAAGCTTGAGGTACAGAAACAGGGTTGCACACCGGGCACCCCAAGGCAGATACACACCAGCATCAGACACTGAACCTCCTGAACAAGATGAAGGGGAGGGGAGGGTGAGAGACTTGGAGAAGACTTTGTGCTCAAAGAATAATTTCACGGGAAGATTTGGAACACTTGATGTATTCTGGAGATGTCTGGTTAAATATTCTTACCCACACTCACACCAGATTCTCACATTCTTTTAACCAACAACTAGCACTGAAGCAAGAGGCACAGTGCTATTGAAATCCGAGCCTGAGCATCCCTCTGGATTGGGATTGTAACAGTGGGAGAAGCTTAAAAGGGAAAATGAAAAAGCAATAAAAGGAGATCAAACCACACCTGGTAACAGGGGTTTCAGACAAAGCTGTTCCTACACATACCAAACTCTGGACACATTAAAGCATGACACGAAATTCTTCTCCCAGGTAACAAGTGACAGAAAATGACCTCAAGCTGCTCCAGGGGAAGTTAAGGTTGGACATTAGGAAAGTCTTTTTCATGGAAAGGGTTGTTAAGCATTGGAACAGACTGCTCAGGGCAGTGGAGGAGTCACCATTCCTTGAAGTGTTCAAAAAAAGTGTGGATATGGCACCTGAGGACATGGTTTAATGGGGAACATGGTGGTGGTGCTGAGTTGACAGTTAAACCTGATGATCTGAGAGGTCTTTTCCTACCTAATCAATCTGTGATGGTATGAAATTACTCAAGAGCATTTCTTTTAGGCTGAGGACAGCTCTTCCAGAGGGAAGACATTGCTCCCTGCCATCACTGACCATAGAAAGTTCCTCCCCCAGATAGAGGAGCAGAATTCCTGCAAGCACCCTCTGATCTAGTGAGCTCTGCAGCAGAACCACCACCTTCTTCTTTCCTCCCACACAAGATTCAAACATGTAAGAGTGCCTTAGAATATAATTTCCTTTAAAATCCTTATTGTTAGCATATCTTTGAGAAAAGATCCCTAAAAACCATACACGAAAGGTGTGAAGCAGACACCAACACATACACAGGCACAAACCAGTCACAGAAAGCAAGCAACACTGACACACAAATCATTACAAAGCCAAAATGTTCTGTTACCACTTTTGCTGTGGCCCTACTTCCATCAGTGGACCCCAACCAGCAGAGGTAAGTTAGATGAGACAACAGCCTCTGACTTTTTTTGTGTAACTACACACTAGAGAGATACTGCACATTCATTGCACTTAATTAGGACGTTCAGATACAACAATTCCACCAAGATTTAGACAGAAGAAGTGCTAGAAGCCACCAGACCAGGCAGCACACAGCTGCTCATCAGTTCCATTAATTCCTGGGGTGATCTCATGCAGGGCCAGGAGTTGGACTCAATGTGGGTCCCTTCCAACTCAGGATATTTTCTGACTTCAATACAATCTCTCAAGCTCCCCAAGGCTCAGACTTGTAGCTCTGTCTCAGCTAGACCCAACTGCACTCTTCTCCTCAGGTAAGCTGGACTAGAACTGGCAGACAGGTGTGCCACACGTTTCAGAAGGCTGAGCCAGTGTCTGAAGGTACCCAGTCACTTGTACCCCGTAACAGAACGACATTCCTACTCACTGCTCCACTTTAATGAATCAGAATTGGAAATTACAGCCAGGAGACAAACCAGGATGGTGGAACAGCTTTTCACCTTCTCATGTGTAACTCAGTGACTCATTCCACACAAACCCTGAACTTTGTGCAAACAATGCCAGTACACAGGAGCCATTGTCCCCGTGGTTATTAGTGCACTGTAATTTCATCTTCTCTTTAATACATCCATGTGGTTTGGAGGAGCAGGTCCAAGAGGCCACTGAAAACAAAAAGGTCTGTCACAAAAACCCAGGTCTCTCCACACCACAGAAAGCAGCAGCAATGCAGTGCCGAGGACCTTCACAGACCCATATTTAAAGGAGACATTTCACACCTCAAACAGTTTTAACTGGTGACCCCAACCAGTTTTAACACCACCACGCCAAGGCAACCACCAGGACATTTCCAGGACTAATGTCCATGACTTTACACCATACTGACATTAGTGCCAGACACTCTTTTTTTTTTTCCTTTTTGAACAGCTTTGGTTCATAATATTCTTGCAAAAATAATTAATCAGGAGAATTCATACACCTTCTTCAGAGCAACAAACATCACAATGTTTCTCTGTTTCCATCAGAGTTGGTTTTACTCCTTTCATTCCTGCCCAGATTTTCCCTTCCAGGGCAGTCTTCAACATTCTTACCCACAGTATGGGTTAATAAGGACATAGACTCTAAAATCCAAAAAAAACCTCACCCATCCCAAAAATTCATGCTATTTTCTCTACTTTTTTTAATATTACCTTTTTTGAACAAGGAAACTTTCTTAGACAGACTCTAAATTTAAGAAAAATCTATTTGTCAATGTCACTTCAAAAAAAGCCAGGAAATGTACTTGAAGCTAAAACAGTGCCCTGAAACCTGATTTATTTCGTTGGAACCATGAATCTATATTTGACTGAAGTCAAGAGGCTCTAACTGTTAAGATGGAAAAAATATTTATTTCTGAGAACCACTAGCAAAGTTTCCTTGCAGGTATTCCAGCCAGACAACAGCTGCAGAACAGCCAAAACAGAGCCCTCCTCTGTGAACATGGTACCTTGTCCAAGGCTCAACATAATGTTATTTGTATCTCTGAGACATAAATAATCCAAAGACTAATATGAGCAACACCTTTAAGCGTGCTGCTGAAAGCACAACAAAAACAAACACAAAAAGATGTTCAAAACCAAACAAAAACCCCTTCCCAAAACAGACACTGAAGCCCTTAGAGCTGAATATTTACATATATTAACATTTGTTCAAAACTGACAAACGCTCCAATATTGTATTTTGGTTCATTTGAAACAACAGATGGATTTTATTTTTTTACATCCAACTAATTTAGGGTTGATTTCAGCTTCAGAAAAAGTGTGTTGTTCTTAAGGTTCTAAGCAGTGATAATCTGAGTTATTTGTATACTGACATGTGCCAGGTTGTTGAATACTTCTGGCCAAGAATTCGACTGCACGTCAGGAGCGCGGGGCTGTGTCCACACGGCAGTGAAAACACGGAATAACCAAACAGCCCCCACCTTAAGTAAGATTTTGTGAATTCAAAGCCAATCCTATGATCAGCCACAGATTAATTACGCAAATGGAGGTTAATTTCAATTATGCAAAAAGAGAGATTTGACCCTGCCCGATCTCAGGGAGGGGAACAGTCCCATTTTACCTGCACTGGGTTCCCAGGGATGTTTAGGAAGAGCGACTGACTGCTGCCAACATGAACCAATTGGTGCCTGTTTGAGCTCTGGCAACAAAAGATTGAGATGTGTCTGCCCAAGAACATCATCCTCCATCACCTCTGAAAACAAGGTGCAAACACAAAGTGAATGAACGTGGATTATCAAGCAGCATTTGCCGAGGTAATATGAGAGTTTGCACGCTTGGCTTTTTTTATTACAGGAAAACCACACATCTAATTGAGATGAAGACTCATGATACTACACTGTATTAAGAAATAGAATAATAAGACACAACTACCCACCCAAAGCAAAAGACAAAATAGAGGAAAATCCAGAGCACTGAAAACTTCCTAACTCATCAAGCTGGCAGCTTAAGAGACGCAGTTTTCCCAAAGCTCCGAGGCTTGTCGGACAATCCTCCAGGATTGTCAACACTGTATTCATCATGAGCTTAAATACATTAATTTAATGAGCAGCTGGGGAAAAAAAAATGTGGCTTTGTTTTACCTTCAGCTGAAAGCTATGTGGCAGGGAAGCACAGGAGGAAGAGAGAAGGTTTATTACTGTTTCATTAAAAGTAATAAGAATTTCAGGACCTTCTTCATTAACAAAGAAACTATATTCTGCTTGTGAATAAGACTCAATCTTAAGAGCTGTCAGCCACCAATACGATATTCAATGTGCCACTCCTCAGGTACCTCTGTTCTGAACTTTGATTTTACTAGATGGCTATAAAAAAAGCTTTACAACATATGTTATTTAACGAGAGTGAGATTTAAGAAAATCTCACAATTCTAGGTCTTTTCTAGTCTTAGCAAGATGTTCATGGAATCTGGTGTCAATGGAAGAGTGCACGCACTCTAAAGCTGCAGTTACTCAACATTTTTGCCAATGAAACAATTGATTTTTGTGCATTTCATTTTTCAGTCCTACTGAACAAAAATAAAACTGTCGCCTTCACAGAACTGCCTATGAATTATTCATAATTATATTATAAGGTTCTGTGTTTTCCTAACTGCAAATAATAACTGTTGACCTATGAGTACAGAAGGGCACACAAGGACCCAGGAAGGAATTTATCAGCAGTAAATTACAGGTATGTCAGTACTGTTTGTATCACTTTGGTTATCACTACTGTTAACCAGTATTTCCACTTTGAAGGTCTCTTCCAAGCACAGTCACGTGCCAGGACCAACCCCAGGCTCTGCCAGGTAAGGGATCAGAGTTATGTAGCACTGGTCAGTGCAGCTCTGACAGAGGTTTGGGGAGGTTCTCTGGCAAAGGCCCCAAAGCAGAGACACAGAACAGCCTCAAGGATTTTACACCAGGTGGCTGCTGCTCATCTTCACTTGGAGCTCCAGAACTGTTACTGGCAGGATGAAGTCTTACAATGTCTCACCTGTAAAGAACAGATCCCTGACCAAAAAACGGGAATGAAATCCTAAGACAGTGGTTAGGTAGGAGAAAACTATGGCAGGAGTCAGGTTTCCATCACTACTCTGTCCCTGTTTTGGAGGCCCACATATTAGGAGTAAGGTATTTTTATTAAACACAAACCAGCATCCGCAACTTCATTTAACACAAATTTCTTTTTGGCTTTCTGGTAACTGCAGGCATCTCCATTTCTGTAGTGATTCTACAATTCCAGTGTGTTCAGTGACTCTCCAAAACCAACACCCTTGTTACATCAACACTCCTAAAAGCTCACTGCAAACTGCAGAAACAATGGATTTTAGCAACGGCTAATCCCATTTCACCTACTGAGTTTTCAGAAAATTATTACAAGGATGAAAAAACCCACTTCAAAATACCAGTTATTTCTGGAAACAAGAAGCAGATGTTCTCCTCTGTTTGGCTCAGCTGTGCTACAGTACAAGACTGCCTTTGTTATGCTGTCAGCAATAATTTATTTTATTTATTACAGCCATTTTATAATGCCCATCAATGTACTGTTTGTGCATGATTTACATCCATGCAGATCCATTTCTCTGTATCTAAGCCATCAAGAAGCATCACATACACACTCCAAACAGCAGACCCCGTTATGACACAATTCTGCAAATTAGGTTTTTCCTCTTTCCACTGTATTAATAAAAAGGGAACAGGAAGAGAAGGAGGGTAGTTAGTATTGCCAAATAAAGTCGAATTATCATTAATCAAGAATTACTGCAACAAGACAAAGTTAGGAAAATACAAGAGCTCGGAGCATAAAAATAAACTCCAACTCTTTGAAGTCAAATAAAGGCAAAGCTTTCTGAACCACGGAAAGTAAACACTGCCTAGAACAAAGTCCTGAAGAACTAAAAGAGACTAAATTGGGGAAAGGATCCATTAAAAATGGAAGAGAGCATGCTCATGGGAGGGGAAGGGAGGAGAAGGGAAGGGAAAGAAAAGGGAGCACAATGATTTGCTGTTTGGCCCTGTCAGCCACTGAGCCCTTATCTGAGGCAGGCGTTAAACCACTCCCCAAAAGACCAACATCAGAGCCTTTGTATGGATCTGATAAGGAATTCTGGGCCTCAAAAAAATTAAACCTTTAATGAGAATGTACACATGGTGGCATGAGCATTCATCCTTCCCTCCTACTGCTTTGAACAAAAGATTTTCTTCTATTCTATTTTCTATTTCTATTCTCTTCTATTTCTTCTAATATTCCCAAGTTACTAATTTAACATCCCCACCTGTGACACAAGAAACAGCCAAAACACTGCACAGTAAAGCCCATATTCCCAACCTGCAAGAACTGGAGGATCTGCATGTATGAACACTCACAGATTTACCACCACGCACACATCTGCATAACCCTGGAAGACAAATGCGGGCATTAAAATATTCAACGAGTGTATGAAATCCTAGAGTTTAAATATAGGTATGATTTTTTTTAAAGTGATTAAGTATCCAATTACTGCCAAGATTTCCTCTCTCTGACAAGACAGAAAGGATGATTTGTTAGGATAATCTGTTATCCAAACTAAGATCTGAGAGAAGCCTCACAAATTCTGCACTTTCAGGCTGTACCTGAAAGACAGATTTACATCCAGAGTCAGCCCAGGGTCACAGTCCATCATGGAACCAACAAGTCAGACGTTTGACTAAGTGGGACTCACTCAAATCCTACAGCAGC
Organism: Chiroxiphia lanceolata; assembly: GCF_009829145.1. NCBI lineage: Eukaryota > Metazoa > Chordata > Aves > Passeriformes > Pipridae > Chiroxiphia > Chiroxiphia lanceolata. Next base: position 17,832,558 of record NC_045651.1, read on the forward strand.
ATCTGCCACATACATGGATATTAGTCCCCTAGGAAACATTCTGGAAGCCTTTCCAATAGAAAAGTCACTTGCACCACATATCTAAAATATGCCTCTACAACGATGCACCAGAGGAGAGGAAAGGCAGAGGAAGGGCATCAAAACCTTGGGTAGTTCTAAAGAAAGTTTCTAAACAGAGTAACACAACAATTACATAGAAATGTACACATCCTTAAATGTTTGCTACAATCTCTATAAGTTAATCAAAATACCCCCCCCAATAAATTAAAGATTATAACACAAGAAGTATCTGAGTAACCAAAAAAAAAAAAATCAAGTGTGTACATGCCTAATATGCATAACTTATACACTTTAACAATTAGCAAACATTGGAATGTTACCACAACACTGAAAACTTGCCCTAACAGAGATTTTTTCCAAACAAAAATATTCGCGGCATCAACAGATAAAACCTTTACTTGAGCAAGCCATTGAGGTAATTTTCAAAACAAGTAAATTACAAAAATATTTGAGTGCATCCCTGCTTAGTTTCGTAGTTCTTAGAAATTAAAACATTTTGCCAAGAAAGAGACTTAAATCAAAATCATACGGATAATTCTACTACTCGTAAGCAAATTTTGGCATGTGGGGTGTTTATCTGTATTTTTCCAGACTCTGTACAGATGACAGGAATGAAGCACCAGACCATGCTACTAATCAGCACAGCCCCAACCCTGTAATTTGTGATAAATACCCAGGTAAACTGCTCGTATAAACTGCAGGATCAGAAGCAGAGACGGGGGCAGAAGGGGGCTGAAAGTAACTGAAAGTCATGTGGACAAGCAGCTTTGGCTTATCACAAAATGCTGCTCGTGGCTCGGGGAATTTGGGGGTTCCTGCACAAAAATGCAGCCAAAGGGCACGAGCAGCTGATTCCATGTGGGAGGAGCTGATGATACCTTCCCCCGAGAGTAGGAGGGGGGAAATGAAGCCACACTTTGTGTCTGTGTACAAGTGGATACTTCAGGACAGGAGTCACCAGATTGTACACCCTGTCCAGGGACGCCCGAAATTTGGGTCTGACCCGATGGCTGCACTAAGGTTTCAACTCCCCTGCCCCGAGTCCTGCAGCCTACACAGGAGAGAGGGGACAAGTCAGGATGCCAAGCGTGATTTTAAACAAATAAATGAATGAATAACACTGCAGATGTTTGAGGAATGTGCCAGAGTGACTGTGACAGGGGGTTCCATGTTGTGCTTTGTACCTGAGCAGGTAGCACAGACCCAGACTGGGGACTCCCAGGGACACCCTGCTATCAAAACAGGGAAGAGCTTTTCCTCCTAAATATATACAAACAAAAGTACCCCGAGAAAAGAAAAGGGATTTGACTGTAATTATCCACTCAGCAACAGGCAGCAAGAACAGAGGACCCAATCCTGCCAAGTTTTAAGTACATGTTTAACTTTAATCACGAGTAGTCTCGCTGTGCGGTGTCTCTAAAAGCCTGCCAAAAAAGGGCCAGATTAACAAGGGAATTAAGATTTTTTTTTTAATCATTTTGGAAGTGCTATTAGTTAGACTAGCAAAGATTAGAATTTTTTTTTTTTCCGCAATTAAGATACCTTGGCAAATTCAAACCTGCACACAACCCTGATGTCAGTCTCAAGGGGAACCTACACAGATCCACACGAAACCCCAAGCAGCTGGACATGGTGATATCTGTCAGTTTAACATTACAAGGTTAAGCAAAATAATTATTTTGAAGCAGTTTTAGCCATTTCTCACCAAAATAAGCGGACAACCCTAAAGAATTCCATGACAGCTGCTGGGTGGAAAATTGGGGATGCCTAAAAATAAAGAACAAACAAGCCCTACACAGCAACAGATGTTGGTACAGTGAGTGGGGAGAGGTTTTGGGCCAGGCCAGATTACCTGTTCCCCAAAGTCCAAGCCATGACGAGCCAGCAGGGAATGCCAGCTCATGAATGACACTTCTGTGATGAACCCAGTTGCCCAACACTGCAAACCACACTGGCAAAGGAATTTTGCTAACTGGAGACTCCAGCTGAAGAGAGAAAGAAAGGTCTGAAGCAAGAGGGGAGTTCTAAAAATAAGGGGGAAAGAACGAACAGAGAGTCTGCCTCATCATTAATTTAGAGACACAGGGAGGAATGTGTGGGATATCCCAAGGTGAGTAAACACTGGGACTGAACTTCTGTATTTCACTCACGAGGCTGACTTGAAAGGGAATGGGGGACTCTGTCCTGTAGGACGTACTCCAGAGCAGCTCTCCCTGAGTCGCCCTTTCATATTTAACTTATAAGGAAGGCCAGGCAGGACATTCTGCTCTCCATGGAGTATCAAGGGAGAACAGATGTTTCCCAGTCTCCAAGGGACAAATTCAAGAGTGTATCACTTCATACCACTAATTCTTGAGCACTTAAAAAAAAAATCACAGCAAGGGAAACAAATAAAGGAAGGTAAAGGGTAAGTAAGCAAACAAACTCCAATCAGCCCTTCAGTAAATGCAAATGCTATCAAATGTATTTCATTATTAAGTTAATGCTCCATGGCATTACCATTCCCCAGAATACATGGCTGATTACAGACTAGCTTGTGGGGAAGGGACAGGGAAGGCAGTTAATTGGAAAGTGCATTTTATTGTAGCTTACCAGCCTCGCACATTTCTACACTCCCACTCACTGCAGAAACATCTTTATGAAGTCTGCGCAGCATAATTAGTTTGGTTTTGTTTAAATCTGCATCACCGTGCAGGTAAGCAAAGCCTTTCAGCTCCCTAAACTTTTTCCCAGAAGTTTTGCATCACTGAAATATGCATCATTTCACTTTCCGGGATCTGCTTCTCGTTCTTCCTCTTCTCCCCGCAGCTGGCCCGGCACAGCCCAGAGAGCGCCCCGTGCCCGTATCCGGGGCGTTCCGAACCGCGCCGCTCCCCGGAGCTCGGGCTCGGCAGAGCAGTGAACAAACACCGCGCTCCGGGGCCAGCCCGGGGTGACAATGCGAACACACCCGGGCACCGCGGACCCCGCGCCGGCGGAGCGCGGCTTCGACACGGGGAAAGTGACAAAATAAACCGGGAGAGCCGCGCTCCGGGAGGGAGCGGGGCCGCCTCACCTCGGGAGTGCGCTCCGCGGGCTTCTTCCGCAGCGCCTGTTTGATCCTGGGCTCCACCGGGGCGCTCATCCTCCCGCGCCGCGGGGCTCCCGCCGGGGCGCTCCGGCCGCGACACTCGCCCCGCGCGGGGAGCGGAGCGGGGCGGCTCGGCGAGGCCGGGCAGGGCCGGGCGCGGTGCCCGCCGCCGGGCTGGCGCTCGGGGCTCGGTCGGGGCTCAGCGGCGCTGGCGGCGCTCGGGGCGGGTGGCGGCGGCTCCCGGCGCGGTCCCGGGGCCGGCGCCGCTCCCCATCGCGCCCTGCGCCAACTTACCGGCCCGAGCGGGACTCCCCGCGCGCGGCCCCCGCGGCTCCGCCCTCCCGCGCCCGCACAAAGCCGCGCGGGCGGGCGGGGAGCTCCGCGGCGCGGGGCGGCGGAGGGTCCCGCAGAGAGGAGCCCCCGCGGGCGGGGGGCGAGCGCGCGCCTCCGTTCGAGCCGCCGGGGAGCCGCCGGTGCCGCCCGGACCCCCCGCCCCGCTCAGCCGGCGCGCATCCCCCAGACCCGGAAAAACGCGAGCGCGGGCGCTTTAACCCGAGAATCAGCGAGAGGGGCGAGGGGCGGGGCGGAGGGGCGGGCGGGGCCGGCGCGAGCTCCGCCCCCCTGGGCGGGCGGGGGCGGGGCCGGCGGGCGGTGCGGAGCGAAGGCTCGCGAGGCTCGGGAGGGGCCCGGCGCGTGCGCGCTGAGGCGGCTCCGCCGCCGCGCTCTGTGAGGGCTGGCGGGGCCTGGAGTTTCTGCTGAAAACAGCTTTTCTGCCGCCCCTCCGCCCCAAATACAGTATTTTCTGCATTCACCTACTCTCGAAATAAAGCATTTTCTGCATTAATTGCGTGTAGTGCACGTCAGTTGGGATGCGCTGCCCCAGTCAGTGTCCGTGGGCAGGGCTCGCTTCGCTGTCATGGCACCGCTGCCCCCGTGCTTTCCCTGCCTTCCCACCTTTCCCTCGCCCTGCTGTTCGCAGGACATTGGCCTCCGTGATTCCTGAGCCGCTCCAAGCCTTTAGCTTGGGGAGTGACCCCAGCTGAGGCCTGGGGGTGGAAGGACCGGCCTGCGAATTGGGAGCTCTTTATATTAAATATAAAAAAGCTGCTGGCACAGCTCGGGAGCCCTGTAGGGATTTACAAAGTTCTCCCAAGCCCCGCGTTCCCAGCACCGACACCCCCTCGGGGACACCGGGAAGCCGCCGTGTATCAAACACGCCTCGGAAGATTTCCTTCCTACCCCAAGTCCAATTCTGTAAATTTAGGAGATCAAAGCTATGCAGGCACACAACTTGTGTTTGTCCTTTTTTTTTTTTTCTCTTTCCTTCCTAATAAACAAGAGTGTTTTTGTTTCTCCCCTTTCTCCAGCCACCCCTTCCCATTCTCTTTACCACTTGCCCTTTATGGCACAATCGTCTTTGTTGTGCTCAAGGACTTTATTGTCCATTCCAAGTTGTTTTATAATATTTCTAGTGTTTTCTTCAAAGAAGAAGCTGAGGAAATATGACATTTCCTCCACTGTAGACTGTGCTGGGGCTGTGCCTGGTACCATTGCAGATACAACAGCGGGATGGACAGCCTGGATCTTAAAAGCAACTAACCTTAATATCACACAGTCATTACCCTGCAACCACGACAGAGAGAACATAAGATGCTCTCAAAAATGAGTTGGTTTCAGTCCCATAAAGTCTAGCAAAGCTCATTTTCTTTCTTTTTTTTTTCCCCTTCATTTTGAACTTCCGTAGTAAAAGTAGCGTTTCCAAATACCATGTCTATTATCGTTCCAAAGGTCAGAAGTTTGTACTAGTTATTTGGCAGAACACGTTATCCTTTTTCAACTTTAGTACATAAAATATTATTTCCACTAGTGTGGGAATCTTCAGAGATTCTCTGCCAGGAAACCAAATGGAAAAGATGGAGATAAAAAGTTCTCCTGGATGACTGAGGAAAAGCAAGAGTAAAAGAACTGAAGCATGAATCCTTCTTTATTACGATCCTTTTTTTTTCTTATTTTTCCTTCCTTTTTTTTTTTTTTCAACCAGAGATGTAACAGCAAATCAAATAATTTTTCTTTATCAGCTCAGTTTATATTTAAAGATAATGTAAAAGACTAGTCAATACTCCCCAGGTGGAGGTGGCTGGAAAAAAAATTTATTAAAGACTAGGAAAACACGTCAGATTTTGCTGAACTCTGTGCTGTCACAGTTCTCATGGATCTGTAAAAATTTAAGCCCTATTCTTGGTTTTTAGAAGGGAACTCATTCTACCACCTACTCCAGCTGCTTAGCATTCCTGCAATGAACATAATACTGAGGTGGACACACAATATGGGAATAAAGGTAACAGCCTAAAAAGTCCTTTTACTTTTGCACACAAATTCTCCTCTCCTACAGGCAAGGAGCAGTAAGGGAGCCAGAGCTATTCCATAGGAACCAAAGCTACCAGTCCAATTTAATTGCTTGGCAAAACTGACCCGTGAAACAAGACTTTCCTCTCTCCAAAAATACCCGAATTTGGGTAGGTAGTGCCTCTAATAGCTGCAATTATTCCAGGGGTTATTTTAGCTGTCGGGTTTATTTTCCCAAATATCTGGAGAACAATGGAAACGAGTGTCATGATCCCAAGTGCTGACTGACGTTACAGCCAAGGTCTCCCGGTGGTAAAGCCAATGTAGTTAAACACAATTAAGAGGCTTTCACAAGTGAGTAATTTTGGGGCTGGGATTGAAGGATGTGGCCAGGCAGGATGGTGATTGTCCATGCATAGGGGAAAATTTGTTTCCCTTTTGTCTGGATTGTATCGCTGTGCCTGAATAAAGCACTGTTACTTCTCACATAGGTTTTTTTTTATTGAAAACCAGCAGTATCTGTAGGCTTACATATAAGAATCAAAGGTGCTTTGCTATTAATACAGATGAGTTTCAGTCTCAGGAGATTGTTTCTGCTTCAAATATCCATGAATTTGGGAAGACCAGCTGAGTTATGGAGTACTTCTCCTCCTCCCAGTATGTTCCCTCAATTGTTCTGGTTCACTGACACTCCCGAAGATGCCTTTTCATCTCACGCCTTGTACCACCGTGTGCCCATCCCAGATTCCTCAGGGTAAAACTCAACTTCCTCACCTCTCCCACCGGGAAAGATTCATAATCAACACGCACTGAAATACTTTTAACTTGTATTTTTATGTTTCTATGTGTTTCTTGTCCTGTGAGTTTTATTACAGCCCGGCAATTTCCTTCCTCTTGTTCTCCAATCTGGCTGTTAGACTATTGGTCTCTTAGCTTTGGAAAAAAAAATTCCCTTTGGAGATTCATGCATTTCATTGGCAACAACTACCAGCTAAGTATGTGGTTAACACACCGCAAGGAAGATACACAAATTAATTCTCTGCCTGACTAGAGGAAAACAAAATATTCTGGGATTCCCAAGGGGAAGAACCTCTTCAGACAGTTTTACCATATATGCTTATTCTGATGATGAACTTCCTGAATAGAACATATTTATGATGGTTCAGTAAAAGTCTGTGAAATCGGGGAGGCAAAGGCATCATTGGGAATTTTGTGGAAGTTCACCTTCTGCAGGAAAGTTACGTTTTTACAAAAGGCACAACACTGCTCAGGCAGCCGCATAAGAACATTGATCTCCTGGCCAAAACAGCATTTTGCAGCTTAAAATTTCCATTTCTGAAGTTAAATGTGAAATACCAAATTATTTTTGCGAAATCAAACCCAAAAATGGTCATTTTGTATTGTACTGCTAATTCTGCCCCTTCTGAGGCGAAATTCCCCACCGTGCATATTCCCAGAGCTTCAGTGCAAAGGATAAGGGTAAAAGGTGGAAAAGAAGCATCAGAACTGAGATCTCTTATCTTTCTGCTGTATCATAATAACATTTTTAAAAACTAAACCCACATCTTTGTTCTCTCTAACTAAAGACTAGCTCAGCTTTCCTTCCACATACAGGTTTTTCCTGAAAGGTAAAAGCCATGTGCACATAAGCTCCTTGTGACAGTCAAACAATTTTTTTCCAGCCTCTATCCACAAGACTGAAACAAACGGGGAGCCTGACACCTTTTAAATTGGGGATGCAGCACTTTGTTACATAAGTAGAGATACTTAGGTTTTACCTCCAAGGGAGAATTTCTCTGCTTTTCATGTTCCCTGTCACACAGCTGATGGTCTCTAGCGTGCTGAGTGCTGGTGTGAATGGACTAGGAATACAGTCAGCCTTAAGACTGAAAGGTTTTAAGATTGTATTAACATGCAAAGAGAGGGAATGACAAGCCCCAGCTGCTCCCTGGAGCAGCCTGAGCCATTGCTCAGCAGGAGAGAGCAACCATTTCCTACATCTTAGCTCCCACCTGAAGGGCACATCTCTCAACTGAGGGCAGTTTATGGGATGTCCACGGGAAAGGCTTCATGGAGGGCAGGTGCAAATTCTGCAGTAACGAATATTTTGTGCTTGAGGATGCACAGTGTGTTGGGAACATCCCACCCTGCCCGTCGTGTCAGGTAACCCTCGGCCAGTCACACACCGGGGCGCTTCTGGAATCCCAGTTCCCAAGTCAGGAGCAATCTGCAGAAGGAAGCAGTGAATTGGGTTATTTGCTGTTCATTTACTAAGGTTTCTACCAACACAAAGACTGGCATTGATCTGGACCCTCTGAGAGCTGCCAGTGAGGACAGTGAAAGCTGCTTGTGTTGGAAGAGCACTGGCTGTCCCGTGACACTGACATGTGTGTTCCCATCTTCCTCATTTCTATTCCTGGTCCAGATGGGAAAAGACAGGTATGAAGAAGGACATTCCTACCCCTTGCCATTGCTGAGTGACTTGAAAGGGTCTGTCCAGGGCCTGCCACCACCCTGCTGCAGTCACCAAGCCCCGACGGATGTGAGAGGGATGAGGAGAGAAAGCACTGCTGCCAAGTCACTGGAGCATCCAACCTGCCCCAGGCACGGTGTACTGTACAACAGTATCAACAGTGCCTGGTGAAACAGAATAAGAACTGACAAAACCATTCAAAATTGTTATAAAATAACATCTGAAAACCAGCTGGTTTGCTCCGAGCCACGATTTCTTGCCCCAAAGAGGTACACACTCTGCAAAGGAGGAGCTCTGCCTGAAACAGGCTCTTTTATCAAATTTTTTTCTGTCTGCTGCTGTTTTATTTTTGCTACACACAACCTACAGATATTTGATTCCAGCCCCAGCACTTTGTTGGCAAAACCCAAAAGAGCATATGGACCTGTCTAGATATTGGAGGTATCCAGCAACAGTATACAGATGTCCACGCTCGAGACTGAAAAAAATTAAAGATGGGGGTGGCAGGGGAAAACCTGCCCTGACAGGAGGCAATCTGGAGTCTGGTGACTGCCCCATTTGCGTGTTCTTTGTTCCTATAATCAGGTTACAGCTTCAGCTGAAAGATTTTCTTCATTTGCCGTAGGAAACCTCATGCCAAAAACCATTAGAAAGGGGAGGGTGGGGAAAAGAATGGGCTGGGCACAGATAAAGATGAAGACTTAAAAAAGAAATAACAAAAAGAAAGAACACTCTTGCCATGGAAAACTCCCCACCAGTAATCTGGCATCACTTACCAATTTAACATATCTAATTCCAAACATTTAACATCTCTTTCATTAATTTTTTGGGGTCATTAAATGTTGTACAACTATAAGCCACAAGAAGATTTCACAAACAGCAGAGATTTTGTGTCTGTGACCTGTTATAACCCAGAGAGAACATGCAATGGGATTTGTATTTTTCTACTGAGCAGCTATTTTCAGAGGCAAAAAGCCAAACACTTGCATAACTCAATGTGACCATTCTGTGCATCTGTGGCATTTGTCAGGGGACAACACTTTGGCCAACAACATTGAGCTAGTAAAAGAAGGGGACATGCCTACAGAGAACAGCCAGTTTAAATATGATAAAGATTAGAGTAAATAGGATTTTAGTCCTTCCCCTTTCTAAGTAAATGGAGTAATTCTCCGAGCATGTGGAAAAATAATAAACAACTTCTCCTCTGCCAAAGAAGAGGCCAATGGTCTAGACTTTTTCTTAACTGGCAATCATCTAAGATTAAGAAATTGGGAATAAAAGCCTGACACACGATTTCACTGCTTTATGCAATCAAATACATGCTACTTGTTTGTGAAATCCTACGAGAACTATTACAGCATCTGAATCGAGACCAAGGCTGGGGAACACTCGCAGTTCTTGCCGTTCTCTTGCTGTTGGTGTCAGGGTGCTTTGCAACCACGAGCTTTGCTATCGTAGCTGAGGCCAGAGCGACAATTCAGCAGCATCACAGCAGCTTTCCACTGTCTGCAGACATTTTGTTCGTCTGTAGGAAGGTACAGGTCTGTGTGTTTGTGTTTTGTGTGTGTGTGTATAAACTATAATTTGATTACAAGGAAATGTTGCACAGTTTAGTAGCCTCAGTCCAGGCCTGGGAGCCAGGAATGCTCGGTGAACTCATTGCAAAGTTATGTAGGCCAAAATTCCCTGTATCATCCTCTGGTTTTAGTCACATTTCGATGCTGTCGGTCTGATTTTCCTGATGAAGGGAGGATAAACAGCTCCTGCTGACATGAGTTAGGGAGCACTCAGCTCCTCCACGCTGCTGAACTGGGTCCCCTCGCCTTGAAGCGCTCGGTGGCAGAGGAGGCTGCTTTTATCAGCTGTCTTCGCAGGATGTCATACATCCTTATTATTCCTTATGATCTCTTCTCTGGCTTTTAATGACCCTACGGAGCTAATGAGATGTTTAGTTCCCCCACCCAAGCACAACCATACGGAGGAGATGATATCAGGCAACTCACTGAAACCATTAAATCTCAGGCATGCGGAATATCCAGAAAGTTCCTGTTTTCAGCATGTCAGTTTGAGCCCTCAAATGCAGAAGCACACGGCCTGCTCACATGATGCCAGCAGCACAACAGAACAAACTGTCTTCTGCAGACAAAATCCTGACTATTTTTAACTTTAAAAAGATCTGCAGATGACTCTTCTTCCACTCAATGTGGTTTTCCTCCCTTCCTTCGAGAGACCCTGCCCTTGGTAACGTCACACAGTAATTCTGTGTCAGGGGATGTTGATTCCCAGCAGCATTCCAAAGCCTGTGCTGGCCTCTTCCCACCACCCAGAAGCTCTCCTGCAGTGGACAGCTGAGATGCTCCTGCTGAGAGATCACCAGACTCCCTTTTACCTTCATGTGTCAGAGAGCTGAGACATGATGGAGATGGCTGTCCCTCCTTAGCTGCAGGGGAGGCACACGAGGGTGGGTCCAGGCAGGAGCTGAAGGTACAGCCCCAGCCAGAGCCAGCAGAGTTAGACTCCTCCTGGAAGACCTGCTCACTTTTCCACACACAAAACAGGGAGGGACCCTCCCTGCAAGCCCTGTCATCCCACCCCGAGGGGCTGGGGGTTCACCCAGGAGGGGAGGCTGTGTCCAGCCAACAGCAACCCCTGGAGTGCCTGTGGTCTGTGGGGGGAGAGGGAAGAGGTGCTCCATCCTGTGCTTTTCCAGTAGATGCTTCTGCTGGTTGTTTTTTTAAATGCTAAAAGCACAACCATTCCCTGCATGAAAGGAAGCATTGTGTGTGGAGCACAAGTTCCTTTACTGTAACTTGTAGGGAGCAAAGGAAATAAAAGCAGAGCAGCAGTTAGATGAAGGTCAGATGATTGTATGAATCAGAGGGTGATGCAAGTTATCGAGTGTGTGGCCCAGTGCTCCGCCCAATAAACCAGATGCCACCTAAGTACACAAATAGCACTTACCTACAATTGCTTACCCACATGGATGTAATTCTCTCACTCAGAGAGAAGGGACTGGTGGTTTTTTTGTTTCTTACTGTGATACTGTGAATTTAACAATCAGGAAAATATTTATTAGGTAGGACAGCAGTGATGACATCGAGGCAGACACAATTTCTTTAGATTTTTAGGCATTTCATTCCACCTAGGTGAAAGCTGAGACACAAGCATTCCCCAGTCCAAAACACTGAAGAGGTGACAGAGGCTGCTGTCGGGGTATTGGCAGAGCCGTGTCTGGAAACATATTTGCAATTTCCATTAAAAAGGGGGAACACCATAAAATTTCTGCAGTGACCTGCCTGGCCCGTAGGAAGCACAGTGACTCCCACAAACACCCTGTCTCTAGGAGGTGTTACAGAAGTGATGCACTTCTAGAGAAGGTACCAAGAGAAATGGAAACAGGTTGTGGGTTTGCAGTTAAGGAGACCTTGAGGTAGCAGGAACCACCCGAGTTTTTTCAGTTGTGGTCTAAAGAAGGATGTGCACACACATGGTGAAGAATCTGCAATCAAAAATGGCAAGCAGAGTATTGCAATGAGAAACTAAGAGAGCAGAGCTCAGCAGAAGCCTGGGTGGGATTCACCAGTAAAGGATGGGAATCACCAAAAAAGGCATCTCCTGGGGTCTGGTGAGACTGTGAGAGGAGACAGGTGTCAGGGACACCCCAAGCCTGAAGGTGCAGTGTCTGCTGCACAGCCCACCAGCAGTGGTCCAGCAGATGAAGCTGTAATAGAATCACAGGATGGGTTGGGTTGGAAGGGACCTTAAAGATCATCCAGTCCCAGCCCCACAGGGACACCTTCCACTGTCCCAGGTTGCTCCAAGCCCCATCCAACCTGGCCTTGGACACTTCCAGGGATGGGGCAGCCACAGCTTCTCTGGGCAACCTGTGCCAGGGCCTCCCCACCCTCATTGTAGAAAACTTCTTCCTTATATCTCACCTGAATTGACCCTCTTTTAGTTAAAAGCATTTAGTTTAAACACTGTGGGCAAGGAGGGGGTGAGGGTTTTGTTGGGGAAAGTGTTTCCTTTGCTGGGATACTGAGACCACCCCATGCTCCAGCAGTGCTGCTCAGCTGCCTCCTGGGCTGACAGCCTGAGCAGGAAATAGCCACATCCCAAATTAATTAGAAACGCCTAATGAGCTCTCATGCTTTGCCTGGAAGTGATGAGGGCAGAGGACAGACACAGCTGATGAAGACATTTCCTCCAAACCCACCTCTGCTGTAACCATCCTGAAAAAGCAGGAATTCACCCCGTATTCCTGAGGCTGGTGACGTGCACTGGACAAACCCCGCGTGGGCTCCAGCCGAGCCAGGGATTCCTTCAGTGGAAGGATGAGCCTGAGATCCAGCAGGGTCAGCAGCTTCCCAGCCAGCCAGCCTGGGAAAAAGCAGGCGAGGACACGACAGTCAGCTACAACATCTCTGGAAAGCTGTATTTAGGATTATTTTCCCCCTGAAAATGGGTGTCTGAATTTACAGCTGTGAAGAGCTGTGGTTGCCAGGAGCCACAGAGAGTCTCATCAGCCCAGGACAGAGCCCTTGATTTTAATTCTAAATCAGTTCAAGTCTTACAGTTCTTAAAAAACTGTATCTGTTTCCATGGGAAGAGCCTGCTTTTCTTAAAAAACTGTATCTCTTTCCATGGGAAGAGCCTGCTTTTCGCTAACCTATAATTTAAGAAATAGTTTGGAGATTTTAAGCTGTATTTTGAAAAATAAATTCTCCTCCAGGCTGATGGCTTTTACAGCCTGACCAGCCTCAGAACAATGTCGTGTGAAATGACAGAGATCAAGACCTTTAGTTAAACTGTACAAGAAAAACAGCTTTGGAGAATAAAGTGCATGATCATTAATTATTGCAGCACAAGCAACACAGCTGTAATTTTCTTGTTCGCCCAGAATATCTCCCTCAAATTTTATCAGTCATATTGTTAATACATGCAAACAGGAGCCCTTGTTTTTTCATCTCTTCTGGTAGTGATCAAAATTAGGCAAGATTTTTAGTTACAGCTGCTATTAATAAATTTACTCCTTGAAAATGTGGTAGTTAATTTCTTAGGATTCAGTGCACTCACGAAGCTATTGAAAACTATAATTGCTCGTGGCTGTAATTTTGAAGCAATTACAGAAGAATTGCTGAATGTAGTTTTGCAAGCACATCGAAGTCCTCCGAAGTGAAAAGCATCCCTGGCAGGAAAATCAAACACACAAACCCTTTGTACCCTCTGCCCTAAAGTCACTGTTTACTGACACCTTTGTAGCATAGGGACCTTTTGCAATCTCCACCCCAGAGCCCCCAGATGAGGATGTTTGCTCAGGAGAGGTCCCACCCCCAGCCCAGTGTCAGCACCAGGAGTCAACCAAGGCACTTGCTGGGATCCCCCTGCCCAGACTTGGGCTGTGCCTCCAGGTTCTCTCCCCACTGTGCTCTGTGCTGGCTCTGGGCTGTTCATAAACCACTTTTCTTCTGGTGACTTTAGTGGAAACATTCTAGAAATTGTTTCTATTAGCTGAGGAAACTAAAATAATGAGCCCTTGGGAAGTAAGGAGCTCATTTCCCAAGGAAATGCTCTCACCCATCTTTCCTCAGCCCGGCTACATGCACTTCCATAAGAAACATCACTTTCATTTTCAATGCCACTTGAGGAAAACGTTTTTTTTCTCTTAACAGGCCTGGACAAACTGCACCTTCAGCTCTCCCAGCTGGCCCCAGCCATGTGACACATTCGTGTGTCCCAGAGCTGCAGCTTCAGCCCATCCTGCTCGAGAAGGAAACGATGATGAGAGCAGGGCTGGGCACAATTGCTCCAGCACAGCAGAGCTGCACGTGACCTGCACAGCTCCCTGTTCCTCCTTAGTGCTCTTCCTGAAGAAAAAAGCTGTGTCTGTCCCACCAGCAACACCAGAACTCAGGCTGAGGAGTTAACAAGGAAGGCAAAGCAAGTTCCAGATTAAACAGACACTCTGGTTACAGGGGGAGAAACTCAACAACAGGAGCAGCCAAAGGCACGGTGGCCACAGAGAGTCCCTCTCTCTCAGTGGTTTAGAAAGCACGGGATAGATGAAATCTTCAAACCAAAAAATAGCAGCATTAAACAGTGTCTTTATGGCCTCAAACCCGGTGGCCCAGGGATGGCCCTGAGCACTGGCACTGCAGCCCCACGGGGCTCCCCAGTGACCTACATCGGAGGAAGTGGCTTCCTCTCATTCACACAAGGTTGTGATTTTGTAATGGGAAAAGGATGAGCCAGAGCAGGATGTTTCCCTCCTGCCACCTCCAGGATATAAAAGTCGAAGATAATAAAGTCGAAGATTTTTCTTGGTCTATCACTTCATCTCTGGGAAGCTCTGTCTACAGAAAAACTGTTACCAAAGGAAACAGGTGGCAGTTTTTTAAGGAAGAGAACAGCAAACAGGAAGCACAAAGGTGTTCATGCAGTGAGAGGTGGATTGTCCCAGGACCCACCAGCAGCACTCACACTGGGGGCTCTTCTCCCCGCCTGGGGCCTGGCCAGGGATGGGGCACAGGCAGGGCAGCTGTGTCACAAGAAAAAGGCATCTGCTTATCTCCTGTGCTGCTTTGGAAATCCGGGACCAGCCTACGGCCCAAATACTTCCTTTGGGATGTTGCAATAAGGAGCTGCTGGCTGGGCCGGAGCCCGGTCGGTGCCGCCCGGCAGCACAGCCCTGCCCGAGGTCACGGCCCTCACCCTCGGTGCTGGCTGGGCACCCACGGCTGCTGGGCTGTCCTGCAAGGCCCAGGAGCTGTGGGCAAACCTGGCCTGGAGACAACAGCAGCTGTTTGCAGCAGGGCAGGAGCACCCGACCCCAGTGGGAAGCAGCCCCGTGGCCGGGCTCACCCCGCAAACCACCGGGCTGGTTATTCAGCTCCAGCCCGGACTGTGGTGATCCCCTGGGTGCTGATGGGCCGGATCTGGGTGCAGGAGCTGCCCTGCCCACAGAGCCACCCAGGGCATTGCTCAACCCACAGAACTTTGAGCAACAGGTACTGGGCAGGGGAAGTCCCAGCGCTGGCCTTCAGCTGATGGGCACCAACATCATGGCCAGGAAGGGGCCGTGTCACCCTCCTGTCCTCCGAGCCAGGGGCCTCACCAAACCACTCCTCACGTGCTCCAGGTAGCCTTTCCTCAGCAGTGACATCCCAAACCACAGGACCGGCTCCTTGCTGTCACCTGCCTGCCTTCTGCATCTTCTTCTTCTGTGCCACAAGCACCAGGACCGGCACTGGGAGCCCTCTGTGCCTGGGTGCAGCCGGTTCTCAGGAGCACAGCTGAGGGCAGGAGCTCAGGCAGTGATCCCCACCCTGGGAGCAGATGTCTTCAGCTCCAGCTGGGAACAAACAGCTGGAACACACAGAGGTTTAGAAATCAAATTCTGCCGCTGTACAAATATTTTTGGTAATGAAAATAAACAGAGACATGGGAGTAACATGCTGCCTCCTGCTACTATGCTTCCAGGAGGAGATGAGCTGCCAGAGAGCAGAGGGCCTGAGCAAGAGCAAGCGGGTGACAGGGGGTGATGGATCACAGGAGGCTGTTCATTTCCAGAGGCCACACAACAGGTCCAGCCCTGCAGGATGGCCAGTAGGCATTGCTGAGGCAGGAAACGCTGCCCAGCAGTGGTCCCTTGGGGGAAGGAGAGGCCCAGCACCCCTCCAACACACAACCCCTTGTCCAGCTCCTCAGCTGGGTTCCCAGGGGGATCCACAGCTCCATGGGCTGCTCCATGTTGGCACTTTCTGTGCCGGCTGGGGAAGGATCTCTCACCTCTGTACCTCAGTGAGGAGCTGTCCTGCAGTGCCTGTTCCTTCCCACTCACCCCCAGGCAGGGGAGAATGAACACCCCTTGAGGGAGCCACCAGGCACACTGGGCACACCGATTTACCTTCCAGCTCCTCTGCCAGCAGGCTCCCAAAGCAAAGCCTCCACTGCTGGGGAATCAGATCCTGCTCCAAAAGCCTGGACAGATCCCTCAGGATTTGAACTTGTGGTTCTTCGACTGTCAGAGCGGAAAAGCTCTGATTCCAGTAAAGCAGCATCCCCAGCCAGCACGGGAAGCCCTTCCAAAACCCCAAGCACTGGTGTATTTAGATTTGCCTGTAGCAACAGCGAGGATGATGTTTTTGTGCAGAGGGAAGGCAGGAAGGCTGCAGGGGCGGTGTGAGGAGCCTGTAACTGCTCCTGTACCATGAAATAAATGAGGGCATGGCTGGAACAGAATGTGAACGCTGCAGCACATAAACAGAGACGTTCCTTGCAGCACAGACACTCAGAAAACACGTGTATCTCCAGGCCCTCTGCTCATTTTTACCTCCCGCTACAAGGCCAATATTTTTTAACGATAGATGTTTAAGAAAGCAACAGCAGCTCAGCAGAGAGCTGTTAGGAGCTCTTTGCTTTTGTGCAGCCAACACAGCAAGCTGCTTCCCACCCCTGGATCCAGAAATCATCCTCAGGTTACTCTGCACTGAGCCACACAGAAAAGAATCATCCCCTTTCCTGCAGACCCCAGGAATCACGCAAGGGATGAGAGACACAGTGGTACTTAGGTGCCTGTGGCTTCCCTCCTGCCTTTGCCTCAGCAAAGTAAATTAGCTTTCCCCTTTGTTTCAGGAAAATTGAGGGAATTGCAGAAAAGAAGTAACAATACATTAAAAATACTGGCTAGCAAGTGGTACGTCCCAGTCTAGCTGCAGAGTTAGAAAGGAAATCAATTCTGGGCATTAACATCAGCGTTTTCTGGATGCTGCAGTGATTATACTGCTGAATGTACTGCTCCCATCATCTCTGCCAAACACCCACACAGACACATGACTCCAGCTACCCTCACCATCCCTGTCAGGAGGACACCTCATGACCATCTACTCCAGTAACACCAAATTCTCTGCCCTGTCAGGTGCACTCGGCCCGAGGAGCCCTGCAGGAGGTCTGGCAGTGCACAGGGCACGTCCCCAGCGTCCCCTGGCAGAGCCTCCCCTGCTCCCAGTTAAAGCTGAGCATCTCCTGCTGCAGGTTCTGCTGGAGCTGCCCTCACCTCACCTCCAGCGCTGCTGTGGGACCACAGGCTCTGCCCTGTGAGTCCATCGTGGCACAGGAGCACCAGGCCAGCAATGAACCCCTGTGTTATCAGGATTAAAAGGCAATGTGTTAATTGCCTTTATGTTGACTCACCTACACTGAGCACTGAGCCAGCTGCTTGGGCTGGGAATGGAGAACAGGCTGGGCAATCCACCCCTGCCCACGGGGGGAGCTCACGGTGGTGTCACAGGACAGCACTTGGGAGTTGGCTGCTGGGGCTTTAATTCCTGCAAGAGATGAAACCAAACACTGGGGTCATAGGCACCCTTCTACAGGACAGGGCTTGGCAGGTGCAGGTGGAAATCCCAGAAGGCTCCTCCTGTGCCACACATGGTGCCCGCACTGTCCCCTGCCCATGGCTGGGCACTGCGGGACGGGGCTCGGGGACACTGACCTGCACCTGGGGGAGGTACCTGCCAGGGAAGGAAACCACGAGAATGTTTTATCACAAATACAAGATGCAGCTGCTTCAGGCCAAGCTTTTCATCTCCTGCTTGTTCTTTTTCCCCTTTTTGGGAGCACCTGACTTAACTGGGATGCTCTAAAGCCTCATTTCTGTGCTCTGCTACGTCTTCCTAAGTTAATTCTTTTTCCGGTTGTATGATTATCACTTCACTTTTCTTGGCAGGACTGCTATCACAATTTGAACGTACGTTTAATAAAACCTTAGAGAGACTCCTCAATAACCTCCCTTCCTGTGCAGCGACCCAGAGAGACAGAAAAGGGATTGTACCCGGGCAGATGGGCACCAATACAGTGCCTTGTAGGAGAGGAATTGCAAGCACTCCTGTGACAAAGTGCTTTGCAGGTCACTTCAGCAATGAATGCACAAACTGGTGCACAGACCAGCCCCTTCTGCTTGTGTCTCTTCTCAAGCAAAGTCAAGCACTGGTACAGAGGGTCAGGGCCTCCCTCCTGTCTCACTGTCACTTTTTGGGGGCCAACAACATTCACCACTGAAGGGACTGCAAGTTCAAACACAAATTCCTATTTGAAACTATTAATTCCTTAAGAAACTCCAAATTAAATGGCTGCAGCAGCACTAAGCACAGGAAGCATGGCCCAAAATGGACAGGGGAGAGGAGACAGTGTCAAGCAGGAGATGGTTCTATTCACACACTCACCCACGCTCTCATACATGCATAAAAAAGGGACACAAAAGGTACCAGAAGTAAACTGACATACTGTATTTATTGCACAAATTTCCCCTAAAATTGGGAATGGTTATTATAATACAAGTGCACATCTTGGGAAATATATACAAAAACAGAAGAGATAACAAGTATGTACATTTTACCCAGCATTTTACAAGTACCACCATCTAAATAATTTAGAGAAAGCAAAAAATTGTCATAAAACATCTCTAAGAACTAATAGGGAAAACATATGCAAGGTGTAAAATCTGTTCTTTTAAACAGTTTTTGTTCTTAGCAGCCCAGTGTTTGCCAATTGCAACAAAACCAAATTTGCTAATTTGTGTTTCTAGTACACTTAGTTTTCAGCCATAAAATTAAGACATGTTAATAATGGAGATTGGGAATAGTGGAAAAAAGAAATCAAACATTAGTTTTCTATTCACATAAAACAATCGCGATATATTTTAAAAAGTCGACGCTATAGCCTGTAAAAATCCCTTTTTGTGTTATTTAACAAACAGACATACGTACCACATTGTTCATGTACCCCAAAGAAATTAACTCACAGGAAAACTTCCCATGCCACGGTTTTGGTTGTGTTTTGCCCACAACACTGCTGAGAGGGGCCGAGGGACCGGCACGGGGAGGACACGGAGGAAGCTGCATCAGCCTGGGACTGACCGAACACATCATTAACAGCACTAACGAGCAGCAGTGGGCACAGGACAGCACAGAAGGTGCCCCCCCACAGCCACCTCCTTCTCCTCTCACGTTAATATTATTTCAAGCCGTGCAAGGGCCTCTCTGGAGAGTCAAACCCGTTTCAAAGCAACCCCAAGGATTTGCCAGCAATGGCTCGGAGGAGGACGCGGTTCTCCCGTCGGGGTCACTGCAAGCTCAGTCCTGGGGGGTGCCAGGGTTAGGGGGCAGCTGCCCAGCTCTCTGGGCACTGCTACAGACAAACCCACCCAAGGAAGGAGTGCACCCTCAGCCCCCCTCACCGCCAGCCCCGGCAGTGCTGCCATGGCCAGGCCACCCCTACCAGTCTGGGCACAACTCAGGACTCAACTACTGCCCACAGCACATCCCCAGCCAAGAGTTCAACAGCCACACGTGGAGCTCAACCCCAGAGTTCATTACAAATGTGTTCACACAACCAGGCCCTGTTTCGTGCTCCTTCCAAAAACCAGATGTAACACAACTGTGTGGTGAGGAAAGGACATTGGAAAAACAGGGGAGAAACAAACCCTTGGATCACACATCGAGCTCCTCCCCTGCAGCAGTCAGCGTCGGGTTCTGTGCACAGGGTTCCAGTGACACTGCTGGGTGAACACTGGGGTCACTCCTGGGGTCACTCCTGGGGTCACTCCTGGGGTGGCCTCGGTCCTGCCTGAAAGGGGAGTGGCTTTGCCCTGTGGGTTTTCCCTGGAACAGCTTTAAGGGACAGATTTTAAACAGCGCTGAAAAACCACCCTGGGTGAATCCTGGCCCCAGAGAAGGAAGGGAGGAGAGTTCTGTGGCTGACAGTGGTGGGGCAGGGATCTCCCCTGTTGTTTTCAGGTTTATCAAATGGTTCAAATAGATTTGTATTTGAAGTAACCCTGCAAACACCAATAGCTGGCGTGTTGTACTGTGGAGGGGATGATCACAGAATGATGCATTTATAGAATTTCTTACAGAGTTTAGCCACCAAGTGAATACGTGTCTCCTACTTGTGAGGATAATCCATGAAACTCAATATACTGAACGTAATCAATGAAAACAGAAGCTAAAAATCAGCAACATGAATTGGCTGCCAGGACAAATACGTAAAGCAAAGCCTAGAATGAAGTGTCCAGTTAAACTGAGGTAGTAGAGCCTTTGAAAACATAATCCACCTCCCACTGCCTATTTACATGACTTACACCAGGTTGGGTCCATCAGCTACTTGTACAACTATTGTATATACAGTGACAAACCAGTGATGGCTGAGTAAAAGAGAAATGCTGAGAATAAAATAAACAACATTTCCTGCTGGTAATTACACGAGTGAGTAGAAAAGGGATTAGAGTCATCTGCAGGGTATATCTGTCAAAAAATAATTTGGATATTACTACACTATGGTGTAATCAATGTTCATTTCTTTTGTAGAATGGTTTTAAAAAATGTATCAATTAGTTACCTGAGCAATTAAGGGTAATAGTCTACTCATTTTGTCCCCAGTGCTTTGGTACAATTATTTCTAGTTCATTATTTCAATAGCTGGCTGACTGACTGCTGTAAAAAGAATATGGTGTTGCAAGAACATTAAAGATCATAAAAAAGTTAGAGGTAATTGTCATGTCATTCTGGGGACCCCCTGGGGAAATTTCAGCCAACATTCTCTTTAGATTATTTTTGTTTTTAACATTTTGATTACGTTGTGGAAGAAAAGCATCACTTAGTATAAAGCAACATTTAAACATTATAAACATTTAATACTGGTTACAGCATCCAGCCAAGAAAGAATCTCCATCGCTAGTTTGTCTGTTGGCCTCTTCCTTCCTCCTCCCTGTCCCCCTCTGTCCCCTGCTTTTCCCTCTTCCCAAGAGAAAGATCATAAATAAATTCTGGAGCTGACTGTCATTAATAAGCCTTTTACAAAACAAAGCAGGCCCCGTTCTTCCTCTGGGAAGCATCCAGAACTGGACTATGACATGAAAAAGTAGAAGTTGTTTACAAATCATCGCAGCTTGAGAATTACAGATCCCAAGGAGATCCTGCTTGGCTGAGGCCGGGCTGGAGGCAGCAGCTGCTCTCTCCTGTTCAGTTCCTAAGGGCTGATGGCATCATGTGTTTCTCAGAGCAGTTCTTCCTCCGTTCCCCAGTGTAAGTCACAGTCAGCCATTGTGGCAGAAACTGCTAAAAAACTCAGATCTTCAGCTTTGCTAAAATCTTCACTTTTCCATGGCTGAAAGCTTGGGCTTACTCAGTTTTCTTTACTCCTTTCTTTATCCTTTTTGATAAATGGTCGAGTGGGAGAGGAGAAGTCTCCAACTGTTTGCACACTGTGCAGTCATATATGGAGGTGCTGCAGCTCAGCGAGCAGTTTGTTTGAATTGCTGCAAAGAGAAAGGAGCCAGAACAGGTTGTCTTCCACTTTGTTTCCAGAGAGGCAAAAAGTTTAAGTCTGTGGGCTCTGGCATGTTAAAGTAGGATCTGGGCAACGTACGGGGAGTGAGTGCTCGCTACAGCTGCCAGCAAAGGGAGGTCGCTGGATTCAATCCTGGAAGGAAGCAGAAGAGTCACATTTAATCCAGCCTGGAACGTGGCGGGGCTGAGCACGTGTCAGTGCCCACAGAGCCTGCTCAGCCCCTGCACTTGGGCCCTGGGTTACTCTCTGCAGCTGCCACACTGCTCCCAGCACCCTCCAGCTGCGCCTGCTCACGCACTGCCAGCGCTGCCTCAGCTCCCACCTGTCTGGGGGGGTTTCACAGCACCAACAAACTGGTGAGGAAGCAAATGGAGGGAGGAAGAACACCCAATTCCTTCCTAACCTCACAGCAAAGGGAGTCACAGCTGGGGGACACAGTGCAGGAGCAGAGGACCGGGCTGAAGCAGTGGCAGCTGCTCCCCCAGCTCCAGCACCACACGTGCTCCGTGTGCCTTCCTGCTCACCCTGAACTCCTCTGCCTTCCTGTGAACACCCCTTAAACAGCTCCTCTGCCTGTGCCCCACACCCACAGAGAGGTACTGTGTGCCTTACATGACACAGAGGGTGTTTTGTGCCACATTAAGGAAAGCCAGCCTGGAGGAATCAGGTCAGTGGTGACTGACCACCTAAGCAGGGAGTCTGATAAGCTCCAGAGTGCTGAGCCCATCTTCCTGCCCGGGGGGAAGACACAGGCTGGGGATCCTTGGGATCCAGCAATGGCTAAGCAGGAGCCTGTGGCCATGGGTAACTTATGAGTTCCGGTCCCATTTGAAAATCCATTTTGCTGTGCTTAGAACAAGCCCAGGCAGGGGATGTGGCACCAGGACACCCAGGGTGTTTGTGACCATACCCCAGCACCACGCCCAGCTCCTTCACGTGGACTCTCATCTGGCCCTTGAGATACTCAGATAGCATCTTGCTTTTGAAGTAGAGCTCCTGCAGCCGATCCTCCAGGTGCATCACACACTAGAAAGCAAAGGAAGATGTGTCAGGGAAGGCAGTGCTCTATCTGAACCAAAGCAGCCTCAGAGCAGAACAGCACAGACCACACATGCCTGTTGCCTGTTCTGTGCTTGTGTCTAGGAGAGATATTCACTGGCAGGACTCTTGCTTTGCAGCAGAAGCCTTTGATTACACGTTAAATCAGAATTAATGAGGCAGCTGTTTTGATTACAGACTGGCATTTCAATAGGCAGCTCAAACAGCTACACCAGAGGATGCACTGGCTACTGAAATTGTGCTACAGATACAAACACTAGGCAGAATCTTACACCATCACCCTCTCGACTGCCATTCAGACTTACAAAGTTTGGAGATAAATTATGCTTGTAAAGCTGAAGAGTGGAATGAAGCAGGTTGGAGACGAGACTGGAGACTAACACTTCTTTTCCCAGTTTATTGTCAATCATTCTTCTCTGGCTACTGGCCACTTGCACCGTCCACTTGTCTGTGTCTGCAATAATGCAAACGGCCTCTGCGATGGGCTCGTCCAGAACAGGGTGCTGGGAACAGAAAATGAAGAGCAGAGCCCTGAGAATGACAAATGACAACGATCTTTTCACAAAACATCACCATCCTGGGGAGCAGGATAGCACCCCTGGGCAGCAGGACAGCACCCCTGGACAGCAGGATAGCATCCAGGACACTGCTTCCCCTAAAATCCAGTTCCATGTGCCCACGCTGCACTCCATCCATTAAACTGAGGGGTTTTGTGAGCAAGGCACAGTCTCAGAAGGATGGTGGTTATCCTACCTTCTCTCCCAGGCTCGAAAGTGTGTCACTGGCTGACAGTTACATATTTTGATATTTGACATAAAGAGTTCTGACATATCTAAAGTATGTATATTTTAAACTCCTAAAACCAAAACTCCAATTCGCTGTTCAGCACGGCTGTGTTAACAAGCTCGGGTTACTCCCAGTTGTCACTGGTTTCCCTTCATGGGAGGCCAGCAGAGGGAGTCAGGAACCAAGCCTGTGCCTTGCCATTCCTTCCAGCTGGTGCTGCACCTCTCCCAAGCCCTGAAAAGGGGGTTGAAAAAGGGAGTATTTAGAAACCCACTGTCCTTCCCTAATACCTTTTTTGGCCTGGACTGTTAGGAAGCACCTCCTTCCAAAGAGTCCCACAGGGACCTCACACAGTGCTGGGATGCAGTCACTGTTGTACTTGAAGAGAAGCATAAAAATGTGGCTCAGTCAGGCTGTGTTTCAGCCACATCTGTCCCACAGCAGCAGGTACCTCACGCTGCTGCCTCTCTTGCCTGAAATTCAATTACACTTCCCAAATGGCTTAAACATGTGGCTTAAACCAGCCCCTGGAACAACCACCCAGGGAGCAAAACTCATTCCCTGTGGAGCTGGGCACAAGGAAAGGAGATGAAATGTGGGGAAGAGCCACAGGTCTGATGCACGTTGTTAATGTGAGAAGATGGAAAAAGGGGATGTTTTGGAGGCTCAGGAAAGCGGCTGCTCCCCAGCCTGTGCACATCTGGGGTTTTTCCCCATTCCCTTGGGAATAAACTAGAGGGGAGCAGAATCACACTTTTCAAGTGACAGTCTGCTTTCCACTCCTTTCCTGGGGACTAAAAGAGGTAGGGAATACCACGCTTCCCAGTCATGCCCCAGTTCATCCAGGGAAAAGCTTCTGTGGAGAAGAGATGATCGATCACCAGCACACGTGAGTAGCACAGGTCCCTTTTGGACAGTTATCTTTACATTGGTTTCTCCTTTTCCAGTGAAGCCATCACCACTGGACACATGGACTACAATCCTAAAGAAGGAGAAATGTCCCAAAATATTAAACATTCCTGGCTTCACTGTGGAGGACACGTTCTGCTGCACAAGCACATTGGTCAGATGTGCAGGGACAGAGGAGGGAGCAAAGGGAGTTTCTGCCCCTCTGCAGCAAGACCCTGCCCAGGAAGAGATGCACAACCTCAGCTTTTGGGCTGGTTTAACATCATCCCATCCTGTGGGCACACAACCATCCCCTGCCATGCCCACAGGAGATGACAGTTCCTCTATGGCTTAGCACCAAGATCCACCTTCCCAAGGCAAGGGCCTCCCAACTGGCTTCAGTGGGAGTCTAATCTTTTGTGATCCAGATTTGCAGTGAAACACCCACGTGTTTCAGATACATGAACTGAGAGAAGAGAAAAAAATTGGTGACCTGGGACTGGGGAAACGTGACAGGAGCTGTGACAGTAAATATTTCCACTACCAGCAGGTTTGTATGTTC
This sequence comes from Chiroxiphia lanceolata, assembly GCF_009829145.1. Lineage (NCBI taxonomy): Eukaryota > Metazoa > Chordata > Aves > Passeriformes > Pipridae > Chiroxiphia > Chiroxiphia lanceolata. The sequence continues at coordinate 17,857,149 of NC_045651.1, forward strand.
AAAAACATTTACCTTCCCCTACTGTGAGAAATACATTTACCAAATATAGCTTAATTACCTGCACAGCATGAGACAAATCTGACACCAAACAGTGCCTCAGCTTTTCATCACTTCCTATTCCTTGCAAAACAAAGTCAGGGACATAAGATGAACAGTAGCCTCCTAGTAAGGATCTTCCAAAATTGGCAATACTGGGCTGGACAGAGTTCACTTCAACTAATTTTGACCTGCAAGAAAGGCATATCAAAGAGATGTACAACAATAAACAGCAAATTCAGCTTGCAGAGAGGTTGCATTTCCACTTTTATCATAGCTCTTCTAACTTCCATTCAAGCACTTTTTAAGGAGTTTAAAGTCAGCTTTTGCAGTCATGGAAGCAGAGAACACAAGCCAAGATCACGATGCACAATTAATACTTTTTTCCAGACCACTGATCTCGTCATATTCCTTAACAACCAGCAAGCTCAGGAGACACTTTTCCAACCCTGATGCCAAGTTAGGCTACAGTCCTCCAAACATGTGACATGAGAAGAGGCTCCATCTTTTTTAGGCTGTGTTACTGCTGAACAGTACTTACCCGGGGAAGGGAATCTCATATTCCTCTGCCCAATCTTCTTGCTCTCCTCCATAATAGTTACTGCCCAGTCTAGTTAGATCATGGCCTGTATCCTCACTTTCACTGTCACCCAGGGCACTGTCTGAACTCTCATTTCTTGGAATGTCCCAATCAATCCCCGGGGCGACTTTTTTCTCTACGTTTTCTCTGTCCCCATGGGGGACACGAATAGAGATTTTCTCTCTTTGGTCCTGCTCATTAAAGCAGTTTTTGTAGGTCTCTTGTCGAACAGAGTCCATGAATTTACAAAATTCACTAGGTGGTTTGCAAGCCTTTGTACACGGCTTTTTAGAAAACTCTAAACTACTGTTGTGAGCAAGAAGGTCCGTAGCTGCTTGCCCTGGAATATCATCAATAGTCCGGGTTTCAACTGAACTGTCATCAGTGAAATACTCGTCAAACAGGCTCATGCTCTCAGCACTGCACGGGTTTGGGTTCCAGCTCTGATGCTCACTAGCAACTTGAGGAAAGGGTTCAGCTGTCCCACAGTCTCTATTTTGGTCCTCAACAGTTTGTTTAGCTTCACAGTTCTGATCAGCAGACACTGCTGCCTCCGCTGCTGGCGGGCTGTGATGCCTGGCAATTTGTTCCACTACTGCCTGACTCCTCAGCTCGATGTCTGAGTCAGGTGACATGGAATCTCCGATGAGGAAAGTCACCTTTGTCTGGGCCTCGGCGGCGCAGGGGAAGGCGTCGCAGAAGAGCTTGTCAGGGGGCTTCTTCTCCACGGCGATGCCGGGTGTCCGCGTGCCCCCGCCCGCGGGGCTGCCCGGCTCCAGCCCCTCCTCGCCCCTCCACGCGCTCCCCGGGGCCTCCACTCCAGAGTCTGGCCCTGCAGCTGCCCCTGTGCACACCACAGTCTCCAGCTTGGTGTCCATGCAGGGCCTCGGCTGCTTCACATCCACAGCATCTTCCTGCCCGTCGTCGGGGACGATGGTTCTGCTCTCGTCAGAAGAAGTTTCCAGCTCTCCCTTGGGAGTGCTCTGCGTGTCTTCTCGCTCGTGCTGTGGAACCCCTTCTATGTTCTGTGCCAGGGAAGGGGGACATTTGCAGTATTTACAGCTGCAGTTGGCAGTTCTCGTCTCTTCAGACTCCGTGGGCAGCAGGTTGCCCCTGTTCTTGTGCATTGTGACAAGCACATACTCAGACTCTTCCACTTCTCCTTTCTCCAGCGTGGTGGTGATCACAGTGCCGGGCATGACGATGGCCTCGTCCTCCCCGTTCTCTAGAAGATGTGTCTCTTGAAGTTCAGAGCATCTGATGAAGTATGTGAGGAAGTAAAGCAACCTCTGGACCAGGTCATGCCTTTTGCCAACCACAACTGTTTTTGCCAATCTCACAGGTGATCCAATAGCCCCATACAGGTCACCTAGGACAGGAAATAAACACACAGTTATTTGGCATCTTTGTAATAAATTATTCTTCTAACAGCAATTGCTGGGGCTACTTTTCAAAGGCCAGGTCTACAGCAGAGAAATACTAAAGCAGTAGAGTGATGACAGCTATCCTCTATTTTGTTTTCAACAGATAGAATCCCAAAGATGCTGTTGGTATCAGTCTGTAAGGTGAGCCACTGGTCAGGGGGACATCTGATCTCACACATCAGGGACCACCTCACTCCAGCTTTGGAGGCTCGTCTCCTGGGATCCTTATATAGCCATGGGAGAGAGGAGGCATCTGCATCCACCTACCCTGGAGAGTTTGGAAACTGGGCTGAACTTTTACCCACAAGATAGAGCTGTGAAAGAAGCAAACCTATGCCAGGAATGAGGGCAAAAAGTGATGGTGGCAGGTGCATGGCTAGAGCCAACCTCCTTCTGTTCCCCTCCCTGAGCTCTGCTATGGGTTGGATGGGGTGTTCTGACTGTACTCCAGGGTCACCTGGGCAGGTGCCCGTGTGTTCTGGAGGTATTAGAGCACTGCAGGGATGAGGGGACAAGGGGCCCAAGAGGCCTCAAATGCCACTCTAACCACAGTGGGTCCCTCAAGTCCCACGAGCTCTGAAATCAAGTCTTCCTGCCAACTCTCTGGCCATTCTTGCCTGTACCAGAACAGGACAACCTCACAAAACTCTCCCTTCCCTTCCCTAACCAAATTCCAGGAGAGTGTGTGTGCAGAGCAGGGCATTCTGACCTTATCTCCCCTCCTCTACTTGCAATTAGCAGACAGTATGACCAGCTACACTGACTGGGCTTTGAGACCTTCCCAGGAGGTTGCTGAGCCATGATTTCCTGTTCTGCATCAATCCATTATATTAAGAGTGTGTTCATTTCTGATCAAAAGATGGATTTCCTCAATTTTCTCTTTCTACAATGAGGCTTATTGATAGCAGCATCCCAAAAAGTAAAAATGGATTTTCCTTCCAAATAGAGGGCCAGGGGAGAGCTGGAATCCTCTACAGGTGACCTTAAGGGACCCCACAGAGGTGACTAAAGAGGGCCTTACTTTTTGGCTAACATTTTACAATGCATAATGCCTTAAGAAACTAGAGCACACATAAAAAAAATACAGTGACCACCCCTAAGCTGGAAACACACACTTTTGTCTCATTTTGAATTAAGAAATCAATAACTTGGGAGGGAAGTAACAAGCATCATAAACCCATTCCTATAAAGCTGCTGGGTGGTTTAGAGGTGATTGCCACGTACCAAGCTGTGCCCACAGAGGGTTGTAGGGATGGGTTTTGGCCAGCATGTCCACGCTCTGGGAAGAATGCTTCTCCAGGAAGATCCTTATGGGTGGCTGGCCATTGGGCATGACGGTGGGGACCCAGGCCAGGTGGTTAGTCAGCACTGCAGTCAGCAAAGCTGGCAAAAACCTGAAAGCAAAACGTCCAGCATGGGGTTTTTTTTCCAGGTACACACTCAGGATTTAAACTGACAGCAGCTCCACAGTCTAGATGGATCAAGGATTGCAGAAACAGCCTGACAAAGTCAGCACAGATCATCCCTTCAGTCTTGGTTTTCAGGGAGAGAAGGGCTGGCTGGACCCTCCCTCCCACCCCTGCAAAGCTCTTTCTTAGAACACGCATTTAAAGTAAAATGAAATTTTTACCTCTGTGGCATCTCAGTTCCTCTGTTTGGCAATAACTACGAGACTTCCTATTTTGCAAGTTTTATGCTGTGAAACATCTCAAAACCAACTTATTTTGTTCACTATAAGAAAGCAGTGGCACTGTGTGGCCTCTGTACTCCAAGGAGATCCCAAACCCATAAGATCTGTGACGATGGATGAGAAGGAAGGCTATCACTACCAAACCTGTAAAATAGCTGGGTGCTGTGTTCTTTCACATAACTGTTGTGCAATTCCAGCACACAAGGCTGCTCCTTTCAAAAATAAACCCCCCCAAAGTTCTGTAGCTCAGCCAGAGAAGCTGTGCCCTTATGCTGGCAAAACAGTTTTCACTAGCTAGGAAATTAAGGCTAAAAACCTTTCTGAAAAACGTTAACTATCTAATTTATTGCAGTGATAGAGCATGGTTTCTGCTCCATGGAGGCAACTTCCCTTCCCAGTCAGTTTTCCTGGCAGGAGCAGGGCCCAGGAGCCTCCACACGCCAACAGATGGTGCTGGTGGCCTCAGCAGCTCAGGTGTGGGGAGGAAAACAGTTAAATGCCTCAAAATAACATTATTTGAATAGTTTACAAGCATCAGGAACCCTACAGCTTCCATGCAGCCAATTCCTCACTGGAGACAGCTGAAGGAGGAGAAGAGATTTAAAACTGGATTGGAAAGGATACAGAGCTTAATTTCCTCTTGCTTCCATCACTGTAAATCTTACTGTATTTAAAATAAAGCAAACAAACCCAAATAAAGGGCCATTTAAATGTAACCAAGATGTATAGGGCTCAGAATGGCAAGGATCAGGTTGGCCCAGGAAAAAAGCTTCCACTGAAGCAGAAACTGATTTTAAGAAAACACATTTGAACCCCTCACAGTTCCCTGTGGTTTCTCCCCTTGCACTGGGGCAGGAGCAGGTGGACCACACTGACCCCTGTCACCCTCCCATCTGGGGACAGAAGAGGTGACAAAGGTGGTGGCAGAGCTGGAGGATGGGAGCAGCAGCCCCTTCCCTGAGCCACCCCTTCCCCCCCTGCAAAGAGAGAAAGCAGCTGCTCTGCCAGTGCCATTCCCACCCAGCACACGTCCGTGCTCGTTTTAGGACCTCACTGGAGCCAAATGCTTTAAAAACTTCCCCTGCTCGTGCCCTGGGGAAAGGGGATGAAGTGTTGACATAAGAGTAAATTTATCAGATTCACCCCAGTTTATCAGGAACTTACTTTCTCAGTTTTCAACACCCGCTCAGGGCTGGGGCCTGAGGCCAGAGAGGTGAGCACTGATCAGCACACCAGTGGCATTTATAATGATTTAAGGTTTAAGAGCAATTTGTGGTCAGGCAGTATTACAGAAACAGCTCTTCCTGAATGTCTAACCCTGCTCATCATATGACAACTGATTCTGAAAGGTAGATTAGTGCATTTCGTAAGGTATGTTCACCCACCTACAGACATCCACACCCATCACATGCTTCCCATGGATGTGTTTTAGATGTTCAGCCTCTACCAAGATTTAGAGGATTGTGGGGAAGCAGAAATGTAATGAGATAATTTCTTATTTCTTTTTTGTTTTAAAAAGCAGGTATTTATGGACGGCCTTTTGATTCTTTGATTGCCAGGATTTTAACAACCGATTATTTGAAATTTGCTTTGAAACCAAAAGGCACAATCACATATGGAATTGAAAAACTCAGATCCACCGTACTGGTTCTTGGAAGCGTTTTCCATCAGGAAAGTGAACTCCTTCATGAAGCGATGGCAGAGCTGGTTCTTCTCGGGTGTCCCTGACATCATGGTGAGCCAGACGGGCTCCCCGATCCGCGGCATCGTGTACAGGTTGCAAATTGTCGTTCTAGAAAACAAAACCAAAACATCCAGCAGGTTAAACAAACAAAAAAAAATGAAAGGCAGAGATCCCAGCTTAAAGAATTTACTGCAACGTTTAGTTCCAGCTGTCATTTCTATGAGAAACAAAATTTCTCTCGTCCACCATCATCCAAACCATGTTGTTTGTTCAACAGCAGGAATTCACCCTTCACCAGGGAGAGCTGAACCTCACAGGTTCCTCCTGCATCCACCTGAACGGATCCCAAACACAGCAACACTCCCTGCCACAAGCCAAGAGCTGCCCTGCTCTGACTGCAGAAGGAATGATTTCTTGTTGCTGTTATCTCCTTGCTTTCTCCATTCAAAACATACTTCTGCTTTATTTATGACTAGGACAAGTTTATCTATATGACTTATACCTGAACTTCCTCCTTGTTTTAAAAACTTGGTGCATCTCAAGGCCAAACCCACCCAAGTGTGATATGTAGAGCAGGGGAACAGCTCACCTCTTTAGCTTTAAATAGAGAGTATGGAAGTCAAAGTCACCCCATGGCTGTTCAGGTTACACACTCACCCACATCCTTTTTGACTCTACAGAGGACAGTCAATCTATGATTAAAAATTTGGCTCTGCCATAAAATACCAGATTAAAACCCCTCAGATTACTGTTAAACTCTTGAAAATCTAAACTAAATCATAGTTTAGTTTTAAGTACAAAGCCTCCATTATGACACTATGGGAACCTTTATTTTTATCACAATAAAAATGTAAGCCCGAAAAAACCCAAAAGAACAAGGGAAATGACTGATCAATTCAAGTTTCTCCCCACTTAATGCACTACTTTTTCTAGATGAGGTATTTTTGTTTTACAAGACAACGATTTACATTATCCCATTATCCCCAGTACCACCCCCTGATTTATAAAGATCTCCTCTGCATATCTTGGTCTCCAAATTTATGGACACTTCCAGAAGTAAAGCCATGGCTGTGCATGCCAGGCAGGCAAACACACTCGAGCAGCAGCTGCCAAATCTTCTGTGGTTTAGTGTTTAAAGTGCAACTCCCAGGAAGTGAGAGCAGCACGTCAGCAGCAGCACAGCACATCCCAGCCCTGGCATGGGGGCTCCCAGGAGAGGAAGGAGTTACCCCCCAGCTATTTGGCAGAGAAGCAGCTGGGTGGGGACAAGACCCTCAGAACAGCTCCCCAGAGGGCACTGAAGGTGACCAGAGTCACTGGGGCTGCTCCAGAGGGAGGGAGATGAGGGGGCAGTGCCATTCTCTGCCTTATTTTTTCCACCTGTGCTCACCAAATACAAAATCCATTCTGTGTGCACACAACAGTCCAAATCAACCCTGTCTTCCTCAAAGGTTACAACTTCAGACCCTCCACTGCCACAGGCATGATGAGAACACCAGAAAGCAGCCAGTGGGCTGGAGAGAGGGACAGCTGAGTTACCTTTGCACTGCCCAGCCCTCAGAGGCTTTGCTGGCTGCTGGGTCACTGCTCCATGTTACCCTCTGCTCCTGGTCCTCTCCTGGCAGGAAAGCCCAGCCTGGTGACAGACTGAGCACAAAGTCCTGCCAGACTGGACACAAGTGGGGCAGCAGCACTGCCACATACAGGGGACAGGGGGTCTCTGGCAGCACAGGGGCTTGGGGCACTTGGGATTTCATTCCTCTGCAGGAGCAAGCTGGGACTAGGGATGGGATTATTAAGGGAAAGCTTTCTGTTCACAGCTCATTAACTGGAGTGGATGTTAAAGAGGCCCCAAGAAAAGGAGAAACCTCAAGTCCAGGGACTTCAAAGCTCAAAACAAGTCTCAAGACCTACACCCCCCAGACACAGCTGACCTGAGAAGCTGGAGATAAACAGCACAACTTAACATAAAATACAGCTTATTTCTCCTTCCTATGCAAACTAACCCAAGCCAAGCCCCTTGCAGCTCGGCTGTTTTGAAAAAAGAAACTACTTCTATACTAAAACCAACACATTAAAATATTTGTTTTCGTTGAAAAGATAGCCCGAGTCTTGTGATTCGTTATTTACTATTCTGGTAACCCTGGCTGCATCTGCAGCTGATAGTGTTTCCTCCGAGCCAGATCAGATTGCCCTGGCCCCTGGCCAGCAGGCATGTGACTGCAGTGCAGGGAACCCTCCATGCCAGCGCAGGCAGCAATGGCACAGAGACCAAGGGCAAGGATTAACTGCTTCCCAGCTCTGCAGACACCCAGGGAAACGCTCCTCTGCCAGTAAGGAAAGGGCAAAAACGAAAACAAAACAAAACATAAAAACCCGAGAAACCCTCCCCGAATACTACAGGGAAGTTAAGTGGATTTAAAAAACAACAACCATTACAAACCCAGTTGGCCCCTCTCCTCTCAGCCATCTGCAGCAGGAGACCCCCCCTCCCCTCCCTCACCGCCCCCACACACCAGCGAGGGAAAGTTCAGTTAATGAGAGACTCTGCTCTTTTGAGGGTTCCAGTGCATTTAAATTGGTTTATATTTGGAAACGCCTCCGGGAGGCTGAACTCCAGCCCAGAGCTTACAGGCACCTCAGCCCCAGCACTGCAGCACCGGGCACAGGGGCCAGGGAGCCCCTCAGGAAACACCTTCACACCCCACAGGGCAGGAGAGCAACTGCCAAGCGGAAAGGGAGCCCTGAGCAAACCCCTCCTCAGCCCCTCTGGGGTCTGCCCCAGCGGGCACAGATGGCACCGAGGCGAGCAGCCCTGCTCCTGCAGACAGGATGGCACAGCACGGCTGCTCCTGCCTCACCCACACACACCCCAAACCACCCTGGCCTTGGGCCTGGATTTCAGTACCAGTCTGAGACATCTTTCCCTGGTGCTGTGCAAACCAAACGAGGCAGACAGCTCCTCACGGATGAGAGCATCCTGCTGCAACCCCTTCCTCCCCGAGGAAAACACACGGAGCCCCAACACTGTGCCCCCAGAGCTGCTCTACTATTTAGGAGCCGCAACACAATGGCAAAGAAAAAACACCAGTGGCTTATAAAGCTTAATGCACATGCATTTGCTCCCTATCCTCATTTCTTCCTTCCAAAGATGGCTTTTCCTTAAAAAGGAGCAAGAAAACAAAGGCAATCCCCACTGCAGGGAGTGCAGGAGCAGGGGAGCCCCCGCGACTCCGTGCTGGCACCACCGAGCAGAACGCACCAGTCAGTTCACAGCAGCATAAGCTGCTTAAAAATTACTGGCAGAAAATAGGATCAAATCTGTCTGCCAGAAAGCGGAGAGAGGTGTTTCCCCAGGCCCCGAGATCAGGGTTTCCTTGCCAGCCTGCCTCTGTGCCACACAGGTATTAGTCAGATGCATAATCTGTGTTATCAATGTGCTGCGCTGGCCTCGGGGACTGGGGGAGCCAAAATGTTTATGCAAGTACAGTAGCTTATTTCATAAGTCATGTGTCTGCACAGCTGACATCCACAGAGAGTTCTAAGCCTCTAAGTCAGGTGTTAATAGCTAAACCCATCAGTGCTTTAGAAAATTAAAAATTGCTGTAAAGTGACTAATGATGCAAGGGTAGGCCTGGAGCTGGGCACCAAATCGATGGCAAATTTATCAACAGCATCCATTTGCAGAAGCAGCCTGGGCCTTCCAGAGAAGGCAGCTTTGTTTTTCCCTACGTGAGACGACAAGAGCAAAGCAAGGGTCTATTCTGCTGTCTTTTATTCTCCCCCTCTATCCTCCAGTAGCAGCAGATAAATGCCTACTGACCCTGCAGGCAGCTCCTTACAATTTCTGTTGCAGGTAGCGGGGTGACCTCCAACCACAGCCCCTTTCCTGCACGCTCCCTCCTCCCTTCTCTGATCAGCACAGCAGCACATCCCCCACGCCCCACTCATCTGAGGTTATTCTGATCACCAGACAGCACATCAGCTACTCCTGGGCACCTCTGAAAATGTGGGGGGTTTAAAGAAAAACAAACAAACAAACAGATTCTCCTTTAAAGCCACCCCAAAACCAACCACACTGCAATGAGTTAAACCAGCGCGGGATTACATTTTAGAATCACCAACCCACTGAAGTCAGCACCCTTCTTCCCTCCAGCACAGTTTGCTAAGAGGGCAGGAATCAACACAAGTCTCAGGTTCACCAAAGGACTCGGCTCCTGACTTCCCCGTGACTTCAGTGGGAAAGCAGACGCCTAAAGAGATAATAGTGTCCTAAATGGGTTTGCTGAACCTGTGCCAAAGCATCTTTGCATCCAGCCTGCAGTATTTAAATATGCTTCTTGCTTCTTACCAGACACATCCTGCATGGCTTTGAAAAGCAAGGGGCTCTTGCCTGTCACACAAATGGGGATGTCACAGGGGCACAAGGACCCTGCCTGGGCTGGGGGCACAGGCTGCTGCCCACCTCTGAATGCAATCCCTTAAAAAAGCTAACAAACCCCAGAATTGCCAAAGGCTGCTGCCCCAGGAAATTAATTTCCATGAAATTAAACTGGATTTAATTTACCTCGTTACACTATTAAGGAGTAATATTTATATCACCATGGAATCCTCTGCATAAAACTGGTGGTTGGACACATGCTCCCAGTGCTGGTTATGCAAGGGCTGTGTCATAGGAATGATCCCAGCTCCTGGTGTGCAGGAGAGTGCAGATCTGCACCTTCCTCCTCAGCCTGTCCACAGCACCCTCCCTCATCCTATCCCAGCTCCACACTGCTGAGCTCCCCTCCAGGAGGAAAAGCCAGCGTGGGGGATTTGGCTGGTGTTTTCAGGGTTATTATTCCTACTTTTGACTCAGGATAAGTGCCCCTCCCCAGCCCTCTGGAACTGTTTAACTTGGAAGGACAAAGGAGAACGGGCAAAGTCCGCCAAAGGTATCTTGAGGAGGAATGTTTTGGGGGAAGATTTGGGCAAACAGCTGGGGAGGCGGCGTAACAGAGGGTGGGAAGGCAGAGAAATGGCTCAGGGAGAGAGCAGGGGGGAGAGGCAGAGCAGAGCTGGGGGAGCAGAGGAACCACAGAGGCTGCTCCCAGTTGCTGAACTCGTCTCAGGCCCCTGGGCAGGATCAGCGGCTCCCAGTCACGAGCTCCCTCTGCTCCCTCTCTTGGCACAGCTGATCCCATCCACCTCTCACCGCAGGCCCACGTGCTCCCTCTTCCCTGCCTCCTGTCCCTACAGAACATATCCTCTGCCCTTCCTTGTGACTGCCTGGAGCTTCTAAAAAAAATAAAAAAATATACTGTGCCTTCATCCTGCAGCACCACCTAATCCATGGCACTCAGGTAGTACGTGGAATTGTGGAAAAGTAAGTGAGCCCTCAGGATCCTTCACTGTTAGTAAAATACATCCTGATATCAGGATTTTCTTTTTATAACATCAGAGCACTGTCTTCAATAATGTCTTTAAAAAGTAGCTCTACAGTGGTTGTAAAAGGAAGCACCCTGCCACTCCCATCTGAGAGGAGATGAATCACTCAAAACAGATGGATTTCATCTTAATTCCCTCCCCCCCCCATGACTTCAACTATGGAAAGAAAATACAGCTAAATGCCAGGGATGTGCTTATCTGTGTTACTTTGTATATTAACTGTTGAACAGAGAGGCTCTGCAGGTACTGATAGCCAGAGATTACAGCACTGCATTTTACTGTGGGAAAAGACAGCTCTCCTTTTGCCTACCTGGTTATCTGAAATACCTTTAGAGCACAATTTAGAGTGCAGTGAGCTTTGCTCACACATCAGGAAAATGCACACTAAGGTGGATTTCCCAAACAGGGCTTTGCAATGCTTTTCCCCCTCTCAACGGGTCATAAAAGATAATTTAAGAGGTCACTGTGAGCTCCATTACCACCTAAAGCACAGAAAACGTTGATCATCTGTGTCCTGTTCACACCAGGCCCTGATGGATACACACACTTGGCAAAATCTGAAAACACAGACAGACCAGAATGGCTTGGTATCACCAATCCTTCGCCGTACTTACACTTGCAGAAGACTTTACACATTGTAAGTTACTTATCCTGCACTAAGAAGGTCCTCCTAAAACAGACTCTGCTTTTGAAGGAACAGCCACAAAAGGCAGAAGTCACACTGCTCACCTGAATTCATTAAGGGCATCCACAATCCTGTTATAGGCCAAACTCCGCTGGCTGGCATCAGCTGATCTCCGGCTCATTTTCATAGCCTTGAAAGCAATCATTAAACAGATGAGTAACACAGAGCTTCAGAAGCACAGAAAATGGAAAATAAAGTCATGTGTTTGCCTCTATCTTTCATGCAACTGGTCATGCAAAAACATTATTTAAGTGATAAAATGATGGTACAGGTGCCAGCTTTCCTATCTGAGGGAAGACAGGTGAGGCACATTTGCAGCTTCTGCTTCTTCTGTGCATTTCATCATTTAAGGCACAGAAGGGCTCAAAGTTTTGACTGCAGTGATGCAATTCCTACACCCAAGAGCAAGTTGATCCCACCTTTTGTAACTAGCAACAGGAGTTAGGAATTAAATCTGACAGGGCTGGGGGAACACAGAGCAGTACAAGGGCAAGAATCCAAAGTGAGCGTGTTTACCTGTTCTATTGCACTCTTCAGTTTGTTCATGTGACTCTCAAAAAGAGGGAAGTGTGAGAAGAAGAACTCGTTGAATTTGTTGTTTTCATCTTCATCTCTTGAGAGTGAAAAAATAACCCCAATTGCTATCTTTTTCTTCCTAACAATTCCCGGGCTTGGACCAGAGCTGTCATCTGACAAGTTGAAACTTTCATCCATGGACCTTGGAGCATGAAAAAAAGAGAAAGTTAATGTAATCCACTGATAAAGTTGTACCTTGGTTTGCTGTGTAATTCAGTTCTTGAACACTTAACTTCAACAAGCACCTTTTGTTTGCATGTGTTGTCAAATCATCACCTTTGACAACATCCACTTTGTGAATTTTTACAAGCAACCATTAACTGATCCTGCAATCACAGAAGCTGGAACCGGATCGAGTGTGTTTGTGGGATCAGAATATGGTATTCTAGTTCTCTCCCATCTCTGCCAAGAATTTGTGTTGTGAGTAGGATTTTAGGGCTTCTTATCCTCAAAAATACAGCCTACAGATTTACATGCTGCTGAAGGCTTTCCAGTTAGTGCAAAACAATGAACTGCATGAGGAAAACAGAGACCAAAAAAGATCAGCCTGACTTACACCTCTGTCAATACCCCACGGAGAGCAGCAGCGAGCGCAGATGTACATAGGCAAGAGCAGAATCAAGCTGACAACGGGGGAAAATGTATGGGCAGCAACCAGCATTTGAATTCCCAGCTCACCATCGAGGGAAGACCCCGTTCTCCAAGCTGGTAGTCTGGCTGCGACGCCAACGCCGCTGGTAGCTGCTAGCACAGCTTTTGTTAAACGAGGAGCCCGGGGATGGGAACGGAGTGATGAGCAGACTGCTAAGAGATGCTGCAAGAACAAGAGGAATAAATAAAAATCTCTCCTCAGAAGAAAGAGCATTTGGAAAATAACACCAGCAGCTAAATGAAGCCCCTCAAGATATACCGGTGTTGCTTCTCGGGTGCTTTCTCTTTTGCTTATCTGTGTTTCTTATCTAAAAATAACCCGTTTATAATGACATTAACGAGCCATACAAGCGTTACGAGGGTGGCACAGTCCTGCAGCTTTACATAAGAAGCAACACACAGGCTGTACCTTGCTCAGCAACCTGAGTATTGGGAAATCAATTCTTTGTGGAAAGGAGTAATGTCGATGACATCCTTCCAATCCTAACCCCAGTGCCCAACATCCCGAATTTTAAGGGAGGAGAGGGGTGTTTTGGAGGCGAATTCATGTTTTAATGTCACTGTCAGGGAATCACAAAGTCCCAAACTGGTTTGAGTTGGAAGGGACCTTGTTCCAACCCCTTCCACTAGACCAGGCTGCTTAGGGCCCATCCAACGTGGCCTCCCTGATTTGGAAAGGGGATGACAGCAAGTATTGTTTAGAAATGCTGCAAGCTCATTTCAATATTTAATCTGCTTTGCTTTAATAATTGGCCCTGCTGTCAGGTTACCTGTGAGGTGCCTGAAGCACCATTTGTTCCTGTACACAGAGGCATCATTAATGTTACACAGAACAAGCCAGAACAATCCCATTTCAGCACTGTTTGCTGATGTGCAGAGATCCCAGTGACCAACATTACTGAGTCTTTTTGGAGTGTAGGGGGTTAACCCACGGAGCTGCCATTACCAGATCTTGCTATACCGCTGTCTCTGTCCTCATTCTGCTCCCTCCCAGGCATATCCATAGGGTTGCTATGAACTGTAAAACAAGGAATACCAATTAGCAGGGGAATATACAGTTCCTTTCTTGTTTGCAGATCTCCATGTAATTAATGAAACAAAAACATGCTCATTAATTCAGATCAACAGCACTGCACAAGGCCATCACCAAGAAAGGCTGCTTAGCTGAACAAGCCAAAACACTTATCTGAGAAGCCTGTATGTGTTTTTCTCCAGTCCATACACCTATTTTATGCAAACTGAAAGTGGTACACTTTGTTTCTTTACACAGATAATTTTCAATGAAATTTTAATGTACCAAGAGGATGTTGGTCCCACTGGTAGTACTCAGTGTATGGACAAAAAACCACCAAAACCCAAAATGAACACAACTTCATTCATATACCAGCTTTCTCAGGTATTATAAATGTAATTTCATAAGGATTTTCAATGCTGTCTTGAAGAAAATAATACTTTTGAGTTGTGAGCAGTGCATTGGTTGTTCAACTAAGCCAAAAGCTGTCCAGATTCAGAGTCTGTGTACACACAAGATCAAAAGTGTCTCAGGCTCAATGGTCTTTAAATGCGATATATTTTACAAATGTGTGTGTGAAATAAAACTACTCAGCCATGGAAATAAGACCCAGCCACTAAAAGCAAGAAATGTCCATTTTGAGTGAATCTAGGTTAGCTTTAGTATTTGCAGTTGAAACCAGTCCAGATTAAAATAGCTTGACACCACTGTGAAATATTATTTCCAGAAATACAAAATCCATATTAAAATATATAAGTTTTCAAAACAAAGCCACACAAACAACCCCAAAGAGGACTATTAAATGCCTGTTGTCCTCTGGGGCTTTAAGGAATGCATCCAAAAAGGTAAGAGAGCAAACATCACCGTCTGTTTTGTATTTTTAAAAAAAAAAAAAAAAAAAAAGAAATCTTATTTCCAGGGCTGAACTACAAATGCCCCCCCAGTTTGTCACCCAGCTAGACTAGCCCACAGCACACAGCACACTGCAAACCTGCAAAGAAAGAGGCGCTCCGGATGAGGCGGAGCGGACCTTGCTCTGAGAATGCCCGCCTGGGGCTGCAAAGCTGGGAAAGACCTACACGGCAAAACGTAAAATACACATGAGAGAATGAGGTTAGTAAAGCAGAACAGTCCCTAGGGAGGGGGCCAGGGCAGGGAGAAGATATGAGCCAACATAAATGCAGAGTAACGTAGGCAGAGAACAGCTCTGAGGCCTGACAAGAAGGCTGGTGTGAGGGTAAGTCCTGCGGTTGGACGGCACAGTACTTATAGAATTAACATAATAGACCCAGCTTGCCAGTGTCTCCCATACAAGGATGAGGTTTCTCAAAAGGGCTTTTTTTTTAAGGTTGAAAAATGATTAATTTATGCAGGCTCAAAGCCTAACTTGATCACAAACAGGAGATTCATCATGGAGTATAATGTTTGTTTTAACATCCACAGTGGTGGGGTGGCTGGGAACACTGGTGCTGAAGAGGAGAGGGGAAGGGGGAGAAGGCAGGCAGGAATTCAACTTAGTAGAACCAACAGAAAATTATGGGCTGAAGTAGTTGTTCTGAGAACAGTCAGTACATCAGTTGAGTGAAATGATCACACAGAAAATAAATGTTAGCAGTCTCAGTAGTTCATTTTAAAAGTAATACTGGGTTGTAGATATACCAAGAAAACAGTGTATTTACTGTACACAAAGTCAGGAAGAGCACTTTAATGAGTTTATTGCCAGTCCCTCTCCTACATGTGAAGCAAATGCCCACTCAAAGTTTTCGGATTATACAAAACACGAAGGCTGCACCTCAAAGCTCCCTTCCATTCTCTCAGGCCTTCACTCATTAAAGGGAACACATGACCAGAGCTGCTGGTTTGTTTTTTCAACCAGTGTATCTAAAAAAAGCACGTTGTAAATAGTTCCCAACCAAAACACACAGACCCTTCTCCTGCCACAGGTGAGTCAGGAGCTGCTGAGCACAGTTAGAAACGCTGCAGTTACAGATTAACTCCTTTCCCCACTTTGCCCAGGGTTCCCTCTGTGCTTAAATGGGAACTGTAAACAAACACTGCTGAAAATTTGTGCAGCTCAATCACAAAGAAAGCTTCAGCATCCTCTCCTTGCAGGCAACCCCGTGCCTCTTGCCACACACCCTTGCTCCGAGGTGCCCACACCTCCTGGGCAGCTCTCAGGGCAGCCACTGGGCTGCCTGGAGGGGAAGAGTCACCCTCACCTCAGAGCTGGACATGGGTGGCACTGCCTACACCTGAATCACACCGAGTCCTCTCCTAAAAGCTGCCTTATCTGAACTGGAACTTGCAGTTTAGATCTCTCTGGTGATACAGCAAACTTTTGCCAAGCACAAACCACAGCAAACCCTAAAAGCAGGTGAAGGGATCTCCTCTCTCTTAGATCGGGCACCTCATGCACTGTGAAAGATCACAACTGAAGTCTGAAAGAAATACTGAATATTAAGAAAAATGTCACCTTTTAAACTATCCTCACTTAGTGAATTCAGGAAGCATTTAATAGATAAAAGGTTCTTGCAACTTTAATTGGCTTCCCTTATAGAGGGACTATTGGGAATGACTTTAATGAGGTATACAGCTCATGAGCCTGAAAAGCGTTTAAGCCCATGCCTAGGAGCAGTCTTATCAAAGTCAGTGTGAAGGAGAGAAGTAAACACTCCCAAGAATTAGGACCACATCAAAGTCAGAAACCCAGTTAAGAGTAACAGTCATCAATTCCACTCCTTACTTCCAACCCTATAAAAGCATATTTCACATACAGCAGTATTCTGGAAAGCAATTCTAAAAAGAAGCCCCTTATTCCACCTACAACAGACATTTGCTTGGAGAGTCAACAATCAAAATGAAGGGAAAGGGAGGACGTGCTATAGAGCCATGAATCAGGTGGCTACTACTGGAACGAAGCACTGAAGCCCAGTATCTCTACTATCATCTCAACTGTTCCCAAAGGGAAGAGCCAAGACCTTCCCCTCTTTGTTATCTAATGTTCACGGGGCCTCCACCCACAGCCCTTCCACGAGGCTGAGAACCAAGGATGCCAGATGGCTTCTCAACACTGCTTAACTCCCATGGCCAGGCAGAGGAGAGAACACAAAGATACTCTGTCTAATCTGATCCAAAGCTGCAGCACAGCTGTGCAAGGTTAACTGGGACTCGGAGGAAACACGTGGCCACACGTGCTCAGGTGGGCAGAGTACAGAGCAGAATGAGAATTATTAACGAAAATAAAACCGGGGAGCTGAGCCAGGCACAATCAATCCTGCCTGACCCGACACGTGCTGCTCAGGACCTTCTACAGAATGTTATTTTCCAACATTTTCTGTATTTGCACTGAAGTATATCTAAATATTTCTATTATGTATTTTATATACACATATACAGCTGTGTATACTGAACTACTGCTAATTCCCAGAACAGTCTGATTCATTCTCCTCCAAACTCCACCAATATTAATTTTCTGTTACATCTTTAGCTTTTTTTTATGTGATTCTCTTTAAAAGACTTGCATATTCTAGAATCTATGATTACTCAATTAAAGATATCAGCAAATAAAATTTGTTTGTAATTACCTATATTCCCAAGAAGTCCATTCATAATGGTACTGTGGTCAGGCTTTAATGTATTGCTGTCTTGATTAATGAACTCAAGACTGTCCTGCAACCTATAATAAATATAAAACATACAACAAAACCAGTGATTTGCATTTCAGTAGAACAAAATGTTAGTTCATTATAGCCTGAATGGAACAGACAAGGTAAGAACACAGGCTTCCACTAGGAAATGCTTTCAGAGCCTAAGCCATGTTCTCAGGTGGGTCAGTTAACACACAGAAAACTAAACTCTGAAGCCAGGTATTTTTGTAACACCTTTTTCTTCATCTTGGACTGCATTTCCCCCATTGCAGGCACTTCTGTACCTTCCAATATCAAGCTTCCCCATAGCAGCACGGAAGGAATGGTTCATTCATTCACTGAGAGCAAACTGAGGTGAAGACAACCGTGAGGGGAAGGTGAGGATGCTACTGACAGGATGTAACAAGAAGTTACTTTTTTAGAGAAAGAATCTGGAGGGTCCAAAAAAAAGTCTTGTGTGTTTGTACTGTCCACCTGCCCATGTGCAATAGCTACAGGCTGGGGGGACTCACGTGTTGAGGCTGCCGTAGATGCTGCTCCCGGTGCGGGCTGTGAACACCTTGCTGAGCATGAGCTGGGGAGGTGAGCTGAGGAGGGCAGGAGGGGAGAAATCAGTCAGAAACACAGTGCCAAGACAGGCCTGGCTTTCCATTTCACAACCCCCCAGATTTTACAGACCTTCACACGACACAACGGCCTTTTGTTTCAAAAGTGACATCAGAATAACGTTAAGGCAAACACAGAAATCCCTTTTACTCTGCACTGTGCCATTCAGTTCAGTAGGCAGCAGCACTAAGGAGTGAGTCTTCTGAAAACACCAGCAGCAAAACATTAATCTTACCGGATCTGGTGAATTTTCAACGTGGAGCCCTTGTAGCTCATGGCCACAGAGCCAAACATCATCTCTCCAAGCATGTTGGCATCTGAAGAGCACCGAGAACCCTGCAAAAAACAAACCCAACAACATTTGGGTTTAAGCATTTTAGAAGCACACTTCTATTAGGGAGTGTAAAAGACAGGAAAATATTCTTTATCTAAAAGATAAACATGCAAAATATCTTCCTAGAACACTGTTGAACATGCTAAAGTTGAACAGTTTAAAGAAGATAATGCTAGCACAGAAAGTGATCTTCATATTGGCTGTGAGCTCAACCACTAAAACCATTCAAGAGACCTAACCCATCTGGGTGAGGGGAAGCAGATTCCAACTGCATTGACCCAGGGGACTAAAGTTTTAAGAATGAGATACACTTTGCTGAATAAAAACCATTAAGCTTAAACCTTGCCTCTCCTTGACAAGAAGAATCACCAGTTCACTGGAGATCTTAGACAGACTGTGCACTGGAGCCAAGTTGGACCAGTGTTTTCTTGACAAACACTGATTCACAACTTATCCTTGGATGGTATTTTTATGGGATGACTCTTTCCCTCGTGCTCCCGTGATGGTACCAGCAAAGAGCTGCAGCATCGTGATGCCAGGCTAAAGTTGTGCAGTTCCTGCTTCTCCGTTGGCAAGAGCTTGCTGTAAGGCACCCAGGCTAAATACCAAGGGGGGATGTCACTATGCTGCCTCACAGGCTAGGCCAAATTCTGCAAACAAAACCTTAAAATTAAAAAATCACTCAGGGCAATTAACTGGAGATGACTGCTCTGCTGACAGTCATCTCATTTGTGTACTTTCAAAGGCTGAGATTACTGTCCCTTAGTCCAGGGCTGTCTCATCTCTAGGCTGGCAGATATTAGTGCTGGGTCTCCACTTGTGCCTTGCCCTGACTAATTTAAAATATGGTGATCACTGACTCACAGAGCTCAGCCAGTTCACAGGTGAGTACTTTGGTACTATGCAAGAGCAACGCATTTCCTTCAAGATGTGTGATAACCCTCCACTTCCTTGGAGTAATCCTTCCCAAAGATCCCTAAAACTAGTCACAGAAACAACCCTGTGCTTGGAAAATGCTAAGTGCCAGGTCTTCATACTCTTATCCAAGCTCTGAACAACCAGGATCCTCACCCAGATTGCTACACAGGATTGGAATATAGAATGATAGAATGGTTTAGGTGGGAAGGGACCTTACAGCTCACCCAGTTCCACCCCTGCCTTGGGCAGGGACACCTCCACTAGACCAGGTTACTCAGAGCCCCATCCAACCTTTCCTTGAACACTTCCAGGGATGGGGCAGCCACAGCTTCTCTGGGAAGCCTGTGCCAGTGTCAGACAGTGAGCCCAGAGCACACCCAAGGACAGGGTGTCCCCACCATGGGCTCCTACCAGCAGCAGGGAGGGCTGTGAACATCCCACTCGAGGTTTCTGCTCACACTCACCCACAGAACAAGGGCAGGAACAAGGAAGTGCTCATCAGCCAAAAGGCAACACACAACACATCTCAATTTTTAGCTCTCCTCAAGCACTCTCAATTAAGATGATGATACTTTAACAGCCATACTATTAACCTCTGAAATCTGCTATCCCTGCAAGAATGACTAAAAGCAGCAACCACATTTATAAAAATGAGGATACAATTGCAAGGTTTGTTAGTGTTCAATGACAGGGCAAAACCTGATCATTAGCTGGGCCTCGGTGAAATTTCCATCTTTACCTCCCAGGATATCCCACTGCCCAGGTGCACTGCAGGCAGTACTGGAAAAACCAGAATTTAAAACCAGTCAGTATGACCCAGCAGCTCCGAGGAAATCCCAGCACAGATGTTAATGGCTCTGGGAAATAACAGGTTTGCCAGCATCATGAAATCTTGACTTGAGAACACTGCAAATTACTACAGCCACACACTATGATTGTTGGTTTTAAATCTGTTGCTGATCTCCAAATGAAGGACACAATTCTGATTAAATGTCAAGCCCTTGATGGTCGGTTTTGATTTCAACTTTCTGCTGTTGTGAAAATCTAATTCTAAAGCTGAGGAAAAATACTTTATCCTAAAGTATTGATTTTCTTTGTCAGGCAACCAAATTAAAGTGAAAATCAGCTGCTTTCAAATTTAATTGTAGGGGTTTCCCTCTCCTTTGAAAGATAGACAAGCACTGCTGAAGGCAAAGAGCGTGATAAGATATGCCCATGGCCTGTTCAGTCTGGCATTTCATCTACACTTAATAACAATAATTTTACCTTGCATAACAGAAGACACATATTTAATGCATTTAATATGGAAACACTGTTACAGCCCAACTCTTCGGGCCTCTAATGCTGCAAAATAAAGGTCACTCAAGACCAAAGTAAAGTGCAATCAACTGAGGAAAGGGGTTAAATATTAAAAACTCAAACAAAAAGTAGCCAAGGAGCATCTGGCAAAAAGGGCACAACCTGCAGCACTGCCAGCCTGGCCACAAACCAACTCCCCAGGCCATGGTTAGCAGCTCACATAAAAACTGATCATAAAATACCCACAAGTGTTGGTGAGTGCACATTAGCATATTAGAGGCAGTAACATGTGAGTGATTTGAAAATTACACTTCTGAATATATTTACAGCATTTAATATTCCCCCTGCTGTACATACTGTCCTGTCAACAACCAAGTGCATCTGAAAATTAAAAATGAAGAAATAAACACCAAATGTTGTGATCAACAAACCTGAAAGACCTTCAGTCCTGCCTGCACTGACAAGCAAAAGGGGCAACATCAGTTCCATAACGTGCAAATAATTGTGGGCAAGCTTGGAATCATGTCTAGCTTTATCTTAATGGATTCTAATCATATTTTGAGGGATCTGGATGGGACATAATTACAAATATGGAAGCCTGGAACAAAACCCCTGAATTTCACATTGCAATTAAAGTTGCTCATATACAGTCAAAGTGTATTTAAACAAGAAAACATAAAGAACTATTTTAAAAGTCCCACAGCATTGTATTATTTGAGCTTCCATTTACAGCTTTACAAAAAAACCCTAACAAAGCAACTTATAAATACTGCAAATACATTAAGTAACCTCTGAGGTTACAGACACAGCAGTGAGAACATAGGAAATGCCAGGCTGAGTGATGTCTGGACAAACTTACTCTGGCCCTTCTGCAGACCTGATACCAACTTTTATTGGGCATTAAAAATTCTTGTGTTTATAGCTCTGTGCTCACTTGCTGGGGAAGCCTGGAAGGAGTCTGATGAATGCAGCAGATAGTTTACAACAAATATGTTGTGGAAGACCAACTTCAGCTGGAAGTCTGTGGCACAGTCACGTAGCCACACATCAGTTCACCTCAGCAAGACTGAGTGATACACATGAGGAAGTGGGCACTTAAAAGGGGAAACTTTCCTCAGTTTTATACTACACTGTCACGCCAACCACTAAAATTAATTTCCTTAAATAACACTGGCCACTGTTTGGACAGAGCCTGCCCAGGTGGAGAGACAGTTTCTGGATAGTGGGGGCCACCGTTTTTCTTGGGCACACAGTGCACAAAGGAGGTTACTCTGTGCTGGAAGGGAGCTGCTGACAGAAATGTCTCTTCCTTTCAGAACCGCAGTTAAATGCACTTCCAGGAAGGGAGGAACAGAAAACAGATCTTCAGCCACCTTACCAAAGCTGTGGAAAAGAGTGTGATGAGAAAGAGAAAACAGGAATACACAGCTCTCCAAATATAGCAGGAGCTAACGTGACAGTGGGAGAGTCAGCACTGGAAGGTTCTTCATTTCTATCTACGGGAGATTAAGACATCAGTAGTACTGTACTTCAGAGCAGGTTGTGGAGATAGCAGCTTCCCTCAAACACACAATTACTTCATTACAAAGAGTGGAAGGGCTTAGTTCTATTTTAGGGTGGCTTAATATAAAACACTTGTGATCCATGGAAGGAGAGATGACAGAAATATATCTGTGTCAGATGACTCTAGCTACTCTCATGGCCAAAATCTCTTATGTAAAATGGAACTCAATTGCACTGAATCCCTTGTTACAAAGCTGTTACACAGACAGTCCCTGTAGAAAGTGTCTCTCTGTTATTTCCCCGGCATTTAGCAATAAAGTAAAATAAACTACTTCATCTACACCAAGATATTTGGGCTGAGTCTGATTGTACTGAACGAGTGGTATCAGCTGGGTCATGAGACACAACAAGTGCCCTGGAGAAATCACTGCCACTCAAGACACATCCCGAGAGAACCAGCTGGCTGGTTTCAGACTTGTTCAAACCCAAAGCTACAGCATCAACCACTCCTGAGTCAGAACCAAAGCCTGGTTCTGACTGAGAACTGCGCTCCAGCCTCTCACTTCAAGCATTTTAAAACAGGCAGAACCTCACCTGCTCGTGGTACTTGACATGGGTTATGCAAACAAAAAAGAAATCAAAAGTGACTCACCTGGTATTTTGGGCATTGTTCTTTTGGATCAGAGAACGAGGAGGATGAATTGATTGAGCTATCCAAGGAAGAAGAGCTGTCTCCTCCAGGCTTCAGCTGGCAGCATTTCCCAAACACTCTCACCTGAGCATCACTGCAGAGTTTCTGAAATAAAGACAATACATGTGACACACTAAGATCCACGACCTGAAATCACTGCTAGCAGCACTGTACTTACCTGTTTAGATAAGATATTTGACAGCTGAAAGGCTTATGCCCCAGAAAAACAGGTAAGAGAATATACATCTGTGCCTATTGCAGCCTGGCTGTACAAAGGAAAGCTGAGCTCCTTTAATTCCAATTAGCCCGGAGAAAACAGGTCGTTCCAACTCCATTTTCCTGAGTAGCCATCCATCTCTGAAGCTTTACAAATCACATTTTTAGACCCAGGATTAGGAGAGAGGATGGTAGCAAAGCATTTCCAGCTGTCTTCACCCTGCTCCCCGTGCCTGTCAGGGCAGAGGTGACACAGCAGTGATGGGCACACAGAGAAGGAGCAGTTCACCACAAATAATCAAGTAGGACTAACACTGAATTCAGGAGATTCATAGTACAGGGATAAGTGGAGAGAAAAGATCCTGGTTTCTACAGATCTCTCCCAAGCTGTGTATAAGCCCCTTAGCCTTTTTAAAGAGTGGCACAGAGGTGGCACATTCCTCATGTTTTCAGTACAAGGGAATTGTGAGGTTGAAAATGAACAAAGCTGAAAAAGTTAGTGTTACAGTGATACCTAAAGATTTTTAGGGTATTTGTAGATTGTAATATAGCTGTATAGTTTTCTTTCACTTTAGACAGTTACTGAAGTGTTTTCTCCTGGTTTGTGCTACTTTCCAATGAATTTCTGTTTAACAATTTTTACAAGAGATTTTAGCAAGGACATCCTGTTTGGGATGTGCACCTGGACCACAATAATAAGATATACTGTAGTCAAAACAAGATAGAGGGCCCAGAACCCTTGGAGGGGCTGAGGGTGGTACCAGGGGCAAAATGGTTTTTGGATGTACCCACTAGATACGGAAATTAGTTATAGAAGTGTGAGAATTCTCTGTGTGTGTGTGTGCCTTCCCTGTACTTATACTGTTTGGAGAATTTTTTCTTCCATTTTAGGCATCAATAGAGAAGTCAGAAAAGTTTCACAAAATCATGAAGAATCAATCCACAGGGTGAATTCTGATGGAGATTCAGACAAAGCACAGCAGAAAAGGGAGTTTGGAGGGCCCAGATGGAGCTGATGTACAGGATGGGCAGGATCTGCATCCACTCCCCACACACAGTATTATCAATCACTGGCACAGGAGGTGCTCCACTACTGTTTCATTCACAATTTAAACACATTTGTGATTTCCCTTGTGAATCCCAGCAGCCCAAGCAGAATCAGCATCCACATAAGTTAATGGTGTTTATACCAGCACTGGCATTGCCAACCCTCTTCACCTAAAGATCTCAATGTATTTTTCACACACTCGTTACACTTCAGCACACCCACATAAGGTTGGCATTATTTACATCTGCTGGTGGGCAGCACTAGGAGACAGAAATAGCCTACACTGCTCAGAATTCCATACCAACTCTGCCCTGAGACTTCCTCAATTAACATTTCCTACACAAATCAGCAAACCAGTAAGAGCAAGCTGCAAGTAAATCCTGCCGGAAGCAAGGTTCAAGGGACAGATGGAAACCCAGAGCTGCTGTTTTATGTCACAGCTTCACCTCTGGACTCACCTTTCATCACCTCTCCTTTCATCCAAAAACATTAATATGCCTCAATCCTTAATAGCTATGTAAAAAAGGAAAA
Source organism: Chiroxiphia lanceolata (assembly GCF_009829145.1). Classification (NCBI taxonomy): domain Eukaryota; kingdom Metazoa; phylum Chordata; class Aves; order Passeriformes; family Pipridae; genus Chiroxiphia; species Chiroxiphia lanceolata. The sequence continues at coordinate 17,881,707 of NC_045651.1, forward strand.
TGCATAAAGAAAAGCGTGAAATAACCAAGGCACAGGGTGGTAATTCCATGACTCTGCTCAATAATCAGGAACAACTGTACAAAAAGATGACTGGCTTTACTGCTGTGGATGGATTTTGAGGAGGGACATGGTGGGAATTCCATGCCTCTGTCCTAGGTTGTCCAGGTTACTTTTTTAGGGAGAGGTGACTGCCATTTGTCCCTAATTGTGGGTGAGATTTAGCAAAGCAGCAGAAAATGTCCAGGATTACGGAGCCCCACGTGGCAGCCTGCACTGCTGCTCCCCCAGAGAGCTGCTGCCACAGAAAGCCTCAAGGAAAAATGTGCAGAGAAATCAGTAATTCCGTGGCAGAGGGAGGGGAGTGTTCCCTGCCCACCCTGTGCTCTCCTGACACATTGTAATATCCTCTCCTTACAACATCCCGGGGAGCAGCTGAATTCCTGCAGTACGTGGATTTGCTAATGGCTGCTGAGGATCTGTGGCTTGAGCACAGTGCACAATGGCTGGAACATGTGAATGATCATCATATGACTTCAGTAGGAACTCGTGAACTAGAATTGCATTTTATCTCTGACACAAACAACAATGTCCTAGGCTAGGCAAGCATCATGTGATAAAACCACATACAATCCACAGGGTTACAGCAGCTTTTGCAGGCAAACCACATTTCAGCTTGCATTTTCCATCAGATGTTGAAAGTTCCTTCTAAAAAGTTACAATTAGAACTAAGCTTCCTTGAGAATGAAGAAATGCATTTACTGGCTTTACAAGAGAATAAAGATTCTCTGCATTAAAAAGAATAGGCTAGCTTTGCAAATTAATTACTTTAAAATCATCTATTCTCATTGTCACTGCATTTTTCTGCGCAGCAGCTTTCCCCAGATCCACTGGGGAGTCTGGTAACTTGAAGTAACAGTGTCCTAATTTAAATAGCAAACCAGGAAAATGGCTGTTTGGTCTTTGCAGTAGAGTTTAATTAACCAAAACTACTGCAAGGAGTCTTTAAAGCAGGTCAGGGTCTTTCAGCCACCACTTTTCAGAACCTTGTAAACAGTAAATCCCTCCTAAAATGCAAATCATGGATGAATTTTGGTGTTTGCTCTCTTACAAACTTAGCATATGCTTAAGAAGAACTTGTTGGACAATGAGATCAAGTACCTGCAGTGACTCTCTCCTCTGCAATTTCTGACTCCAAATGCCACTGAAATTTTAGATGCTACAAATCTCAAGATATTATGCATCAAAGAAGTGGGATTACTTGCATTCCAATATAATAGTCCAAAGATATTCAAGCCAGGTTTCCAAAAATACAAAGGTAACCTAATTATTTAAGAACTGTACGAGGGAAAGTTTCAAAGTTGTGAATTTTCTTTCCAATTAGACACGGTTGTATCAAATCAGCTCCCCAGGCAAGGTGCTGCCAGAGTGCTCTAGAATGCCCTGTTTTGCTGGAGAGCAGAACATCTGCTGGAAGGATGCTGTGGATCCTGGCTGCCACACTGCTCTCCCTGCTGGGGCCACACTCTTTGTTCTCTCTCTGCCAGCTCACTGCAGATACCACCCAGCTCCAAAGAGCTCTGGCAGTCCCAGTTCTTATATTAGAGGTCATGGGTTGCTGAAAGTCTTGGAGACCTATCAGGTAGTTCTGAAGATAACTTAGAGTAAAATGTCTCTATAGTATGATGGGGTACAAAGGAGTTTTCTTCCTCAGTTCTTCTTCTGGAGTCTCTTTTCTCCACATCTGTCAGCAAAGACCTTTGACTCTTTGCTACAAGGTCAATAATCTCCTCAATAAGTGGAAAAAACATGCCTAGTGCTGAATTTCTGCTGGGCAGGTTCTGGTTTGGGGACAATAAGAAAGTTGAAAGGAGCCTGGTGTGTTGAACTAAATCAGACTGTGTGTAGGTGTGTTAGGGCTGTGAGTGACAGCAGGAAAGAGAAATGTCATCCTATGCTTTATTCTTTTCTACCTCTCTGAACAGCAGGTGCTCAAATACCACTGTGGTGGCAGTGATAGAGAAATCTGTGTTTCCAAGCAAAGTTGCTACTCTTCAAGAGCTCTGTACCTCGTTTCCAGAACAGGTTTTCCAGCAAAGCTGAAAAATTATTCTGAAACAGATAAATTAAGTCTTCTGCTTTATTAATATCTGTTAGTCTGAATGTGCAATTAAATGTATGCATCCACCTAGGACATGGGAGTAACCTGAACAGGTATTTATCTCTCCCCTTCAGTGCTGCTGTAAAAATCCAGGTATCTTTCTTAAAATGCAGCTGTCAGTGCTGCATTCTCCCTTTACTTCCAGAGTTGTCAAGTTCCTCTATTACTCAGAGGTCACTGAAAAAAGTCAAGACAACCCCGTGCTCCCCCACTCCACTAGTATTTTTCCATTTCTGTTTAGGGAGAATAAGCAGAGCTAAGAAGGTGGGACTTGATCTCTGTGCTTAGCTTTATCCATCTGCTCAGCCTGGCTCAGTGGAAACCTGTCCTGAGAGCCAGACAGAGTCCAGAGTCTCCATTTCACACAACTCACCTAAAAGCAAAAGGCTCACTATCCAATTACTAATCCTTCAAAGCAATTTGCTGTTCAACATTTATCCAGTGCTGAAGTATATTGGAACACGTGGCTAATCCTGGCTTGTTTCAACCAGCATGCCACTTCTCTACTTTGGGATAAATATGACATTTGGAGTAAAAGAAATTGCCGCTGTAGGAGATCAAATATCATGTGACCTTTCACTGAAATTATCCTGAATATAAAGACAACTAGGTTACATGGAAAAAGTGAACTTTCCACTCCCCAAACCCAGGTTCATTACTGCATCTCTAGATCTCAAATTCTGCATCCCAGGTCACTCTTTCTCTTTCATTTCTTCAAAAAAACAAAACAAACGCTGCTCCTGAAAATCCCCTTCTGCCTCTGGGTCCTGGCAACAAGTCACTGCCCTTCTCTGATTCCTTGTCTTTCCCTCTTTCCTGCCACACACCCAAAGCCTAGAGCCCTGCTCAGCACTGTGCAGTTTGGCTCTTCCTTTCCTTCCTCCCTCCTCTTCCTCATGGTCCCTTGACACCCCTCCTTCCCCCCTGGACTTCACACCTTCCTCTAGGCTGATCTTTAAGCTCAGGAAATCTTTTAGCTCCCACATGTCCATCAGCACCTCTCTTCAGCCAGACCCCAAATGGTAACCACGGGGTCATAAATCCCCAGTGGACAACACGCGAAGGAAAACAGTAAAACGAGACAATTAATCCTTGACCCTGAACTCTCCCTCTCTGCTCCAAGGGACACTGTGACACCAGGTTCCTCTTCCCAGCTTCTACTTTACTTTACTCCCCGCTGCTCCCTCGTGGTGCCATTTCCATGGCATCCTTATCCCAGTCAACTGGCGGCCCTTGGAGGCAAACCCTTGTCCTTCAGCTGGCCTGTGCACAGGAGCATTTACGGGGACACAACTTAGCACCACACAGCACAGCAGTGCCAGCCCCAGCGCCAGGGGAGCGTGGGTGCAGTGTCAGGGTTGGGAAGCCAAGCACAGGGCTCAGGGAAGGCTGAGGGCCCAGCCAAGCACAGGGCTCAGGGAAGGCTGCTGCACCTGAACCAGGAAAAGGAGCTGCTTGCTGTGCTTGGTTTGAAATCCAAAGCAGGCCCAGTCCCACAGCTCCAGGAGGAGCACACACAGCTCCTGCCTTGGGAACTCAGGACAGCCCAGGGGCTGCCATGGGGCACAGGAGAGCAGGAGAGGAGGTGTGGGAGGAAAGGAGCAGACAAGCACAGAAATGACTCTTCTAGTAGATACCAGTCACAGGTTGTAACACTATCACCTGCAAATCAAGTAATACAGTGTCACCAGAAATGAGACACTTACTGGTATGAGGAACAAAAGAAATAACTCTCTAGAGGAGACAGTGTCTCAAACCCATGAACTTGCCGGTAGAAGTATTTGATACCCCAAAATCCAAGGGATGTGGATGTTTGGATGGGGCCTGAGGCTGTGTACAAAGGCATCAGTAATGTCTGCTCCTTGTACCCCACACTGCCCTGGTACATTCCATGTGCAGATGCCTGTTCTGATCCCTTTGCTCATGACCTGGTGCCACAGGGCTGGAAAGGGCAGCCACTCTCTTCTAGGATATCCTGGAAGAACTCAGATATGGGAGGTACCCAATTTTCTGATGCTTGGGAGGCAGCAGCCTTTCCCCTCTGCTTCCAGAGCCCGGCTGATCAATAGCCCATCCCCTGGAAAGGCGGGGAAGGACCTCTCCTGCTCAGCACCAAAAAAGGTATAGGACTCACAAAGGGGATCTCTCTGCCTCCCCCACGCCAAGTGCCCACAGCTGCCCGGGGTGGATCTCCGCCTGGCCTGGTGCAAACGCCTGGCACAGCCCCGGGCCAACATTCCGGGTGTTGGGAAGAGCTGCCAGCCCTCCGAGTCACCAGACTGCTGCTCAGCTTCCCTGGCCAAGTTTAACTCTAGCAAAACCTGGGGAAAACACGACTTCTCCCGAGCAATTCAAATATTGTAATGGCCATGCTGCAAACTCCGAGCTGCCTTCAGTGTCCTGCTGTGCAACACCCTCCCCAAATTCTTGCTTACCTAATATTTAGCTTTACTGAAGACATGAAGAGGCTGATTTAATACCCAACGAAAACATAAAGTCCTTATTTGTGTTTAGTCACATTTCCCTCATGGATAAGATGAACCTAGTAATGCTTAACTAATTAGAGCCCCGCTTTGTGTGAGCACAAACTCAGCAGTTTTCACTCATCAAAAATTCAGAGCTCACTGGTTTATTTCTTGAAACATCTGAGTCTGGAAAGGTTTGCTCTGATGCTCCTTAAATTTTACAACCATACCTTCCCTTATAGAATGCAAATGCCTGAGTCATGTTCAGCCTCGGTCCACTGTACATATCTCTTGACATATGTAGAGATTAGATGCATAAAACAGACCAAAACACATCTCACCTTGCTGTAGAGGCATACAACTCTTTCATGTCTCATGACAACAGAAAATGGGAACTGAAGAGCACATTAGACTGATTAGCCTTCAACCAGAACAGTCTGGGCACTGACAGGCACTTTAGCAGATCTCCCCCCACCCCTCAGTGTTATTTGTAAATCCAGAGCTATAAATCCTGTTGGGAAATGTCGGGGGGAAGAGATGCAGAAAGCATTGGCTTTTGTGGGGTGCTGAACAGACACCCTTTGAGAAGGGAGAGTGCCCAGCCCACACACAGCTTGCTGCAAAAGGGCAAGGGTGCCTTGGAATGTGCTTAGAGCCAAGATCTGGCTTTGTATAGGCAGGGTGTGTCTTTGGTAGGAAAATCATGATAAAGAGCTAGAAAAATAAACAATGCAATTCCTTGAAAATGTCCAGTATGTCCTGCTGGCTGCACAGGCCTGTGCTGAGCTCACAGCAAGCCCAGCCCAGGACTCTCCTGCACGTTTTTACCTGCAAAGTTTTGTTTTACAAGAAAAGTTTTGCCTGACACGACATTATCTGAGTGCTGCAGGAGGCAGGTATCGGAGACAGCAAAGGTTTCAATATATCCCCTTTCAAAGTCTCCTAATACTATGAAAAAAAAGAAATATATCAAGTTTCTAGAGATGAATTCTGGATATTTCAAGTGCCCTGGGAACAGTTTTCTCTACCAGTATCATGTACTCATTTCACAGTGATGGTGACTACAGCTGTTTCCCTCCCCCTTAGCAAAGAAAAAGAAAGGAGAGATTTATATGGAACCATATCAGCTCCATTATCAGCCATTTATCCTCTTGTTGAGCTGCCAGTGAACTTTCTGAAACAACCCAAACCAGTGAAGTTTGCAAGTTCAGTGTGCAAATACCCAACTTAAGGAGGCTTTCAAGAAATTAATATAAATACAGCAAGAGGATTTACATTGTACATCTTTTTTATTAATGAAGCAATACTTTATAACTAATGAGGTAATAGTGATAAGCACAGACAGCAATTCATACCAATAAACCATTTGTAAAGATCTCTTGTCTTTAAAAACCTGTTTTCCTGGCAAGAACACCCGAAAGAACAAGAACTAATAAAACCATTCTAACAAGTTCAAATTAAAAAGAAAGATGCATTTTTTTCAACATTTGTGAAACTTGCTTTGCTTCAAAAATTCTCTGTAAGAATTAGGAAATTGGGATCTTGATTCATGGCTATAAAAGCACTGGAGTAAGCAATGGAGAAGCCTCCAAGTTTGTGCCTGATAAGACACCAAGTGACTTTAGGGGTTTGGGTATTGGACACAGGCAGCACCCAGGACCAGGGTGAGGAGCATCAGGCTGGCAGCTCTCAGCAAGATACTGGAACAGTCTGCATAGCTGGATGAACAAACTTCTGGCTGTACTCCAATAGCCAAAGGAAAACCAGAGCTTGGGGGTAATGTGTTATTTTGTGTACTCCTGCTTAAAGGATCTCAGTACGTCCTACAGGTAAAAGCAACTGGAATCATAAATTTCAGTTCACACCACGCTTTCTGCTTGCAGAGCTTAAAATGGTTTGTGGATGCTTTTAGAGATGGTAAAAAGGAAGTTCAAAGCAGCGAAATAAGTTGTCCAACCTCACACCACCACCACTCACAATAGCACTGTGGCTAGAAATTAATCTTCTGGCCAGAGCCCTTAGAAGGAAGTATCCTCATCTGACCGCATCCATTACAGTTTCAATTAATAGATTACCGTGCAAACCATGCCAAAACGAAAAACAGAGGAAAAGTTTTCAAATAACTTTGTGGGGGAAAAAACTGTCAGCAAAGCATACAAACAACAATTGGCAAAAGCTAAACAAACAGGACACAAGAGGACACAGGACTGGGAGGACCTTCTGATTATGAATGCAGAGCCCAGCACAGTACAAAAGCAGGTCCATAAATACCAGTTCCTGCCCTGCCTCAACCCCCAGCATTGCCTGCTGCAGCCCCAGGAAGGAATCCTTCTCACTGAAAGAGCAGAAAGTAGATGAGCCCCAAAATACAGGGACCACTAGAGTATTTAAATCTGGTAAGAGTGAAATTACTGAAGCCTGAATAATTTGCAACTTAACAGGCATTTAAATATAGCCCTGCATATAACAGACGTTTAAATGTCAATGTGAATAAAGCAAACACATGTGCTTTGTCAATCTGGCCATCTGAAAAACCCCTGACTATAAACATGCAAATGGGCAAAATACTCACCGACACTGAAACATCCTCGATTTTTCTTTTAGCACTGGAGTCAAACAAGACATTCCGTCCCCTCCTCTCGCAGTCCTGATACACGATCAGTCGGATCTGGCTCGGGTCAAACTCCGGCAAAGGCCAGCTTTAATTAAAGAAGAAAAGAGCAGAAGGATCAATTACCACAACTCTTTATTACACTGTTATTTCTACATTATCTGTATATACAACTTGATTAAAACATAAAGTCAAGCAAACGCAATGCCATTTCATCAAACCCTTTGATGCTGCAGCCAGAACTATGCCTTTTGGTTTTTTTCTTTCCCCTACACGTGCCAAATTACACCGTCATAAACTCCACCAATCCACTACAACCACATAAAATGTTCTCTGCAGCATTAATAGATCTTGTGCTCTGTCTTGTGATATGTTTTCCTCAAGTTCCAGCTACTTAAAATCAAAATCATAGAAGAACTCAGCTTTTGTATTTGAAGACAAAAAACCCCACCAAGAATAATAATCACAGGATGGTTTGGTTTGAAGGGACCGTAACCACCTAGTTCTCTCCACTTAAGCCACAGTGACTGCAGGCCATGGTCAGCAAACCACACACAGCAGTCCTGACACACCTATTCCCAAACTGGTTTTGCATTCAAGGACAAGGGAAGGAGCTTTCCTGAGCCTCTGCCTTCCCTAGTGCCACTACTCCAGAGCAGCTCTGCAAAGGGAGAACTTGCAGGGCTCAGCCTTGAGAATCACTGCATCACCTTGCCTTTAAGGGTGTTTTGTAGCCATCATCTCAAGTTTCCATTTTAAAAAGCCAGCCATCACTTTAAAGCCCACCAAGCATTGTTGTCCATTGGCTTGGGAATCCATTTTCACTGATACCTTCTCTGTTCTTGGAAGATAGGAAACCAGACACCTGCTCTATCCATGAAACCACCAGGAATCATCTTTCAGCTAGTTTACGAGCCACTTCCTAGATCAAGTGAAATTCTAGCTTCCTTATCCTTGGCTTTTAGGTAAGCAGCATTAGCATGAAACCCCAAGAAGCCAGAAACAAGGTGCTGGAACTTTCCAGCCATTAATGAAGCACACAGGCTCCCAATTTACAAGAAGCAGCTGTACATTTATTTCAGCAAAAAGACACCCATAATATGTATTAAGGCAAACCTGGCATGCTAGACTCCAAGACAACAGGGAATTTTCCCCTCTAACTCACCACCCAAAGGGTTTCCTCCTCTGCACCCATGTTTTATGTGACCAATACACCAATGATGAATTATGACTCAACAACTCCTATGACAGCAGAAAGTCAATCTGATCACCAAAGTCATCATTGCCTATCAGAAGCTTTTAAGACTGCCCAGTACAGGTACACAGGCTTTACAACCTCCAGTGAAGTAAAACTAAGCATCAAGACATACAGTTATTCAGCCTCCTGAGAGGAAATCCATTTCCTAATCAGCTCAGCCCCACCATTTAGCAACAGGAGAGAAAAACAGAAGCTGCTGAAAAGCTGGTGTGCAACAAACGCCAAAATCAACTTCTTACAAGAAAAAACCTTGAGCAACTTGAAGCTGAAGTAACTTGATGTCTAGATTTGGGGTCAAAGAGCCATGCACCTTCCCATTTGGGCACCTAAAGCCAAGTGTCCTCAGCAGAGGGACATGCCCACAACGAAGAGCAGACACCCAACTGAGCAAATTCTGTACTAAAACCCAAGCACGGTGAAAAACTTAGAGCTCGGCTTACATTTACTGGGGTGTCTGCTAAATGAGCCCCATCTTGCATTTCATAAAATGAAAGAAAACAAAATCCCTGGTTTTATACACGTCTGGGGTGTTACCAACCAAGAGGCTTGAAGGCACTAATGCTGGGGGATGCTAACTGGTAAGAGCATGACTTTGGCTACAGGTGGGGAGAACCACTGGATAAACTGGCTTCCTGGAATAACAGACTCCATATATGAAAAATGAATGAGATTTTAAATGAAATCAGGGGAAGTCCAGAAACTAATATTTTTTTCCAGATAGGCCACTGTGGTTCCTATAAAGAAGCAGTGTGTGACAATAACAAGGAATTGCTGGCCAAAAAGGTGCTATCACTTGCTCCACCCTTGCAACGCATTTGAATTTCCTTCACACTCAGACAAAAGCATGTCTTCCATTACCTAGTACTTTTGATATTTGACTTTGAAATTACTGGCAAAGAAGGGCAGTAGCTGTTCCAGATCTTAGGAAAGTCTACTTATAAAAAGCTCCAAGAGCAGATTACACACTAAGAGGAGAGAAAGCTAAATATAAAACTCTTGGTGTATTCAGAAACATATCTGATCAAGGTAACAGGAGCTTGTTTACTTCTCAGCTTCTTCACATGACATTTTAACTTTCTCTAGACAAGCATTTAGTAGCTATTATCCATCATAATTTGTGATAATTCCAAAGAAGCGTTATCTCTGTTACATAATAGCATCCTTAAGCACATTTCAGCCTTGCAAAAACATTCCCTGGCAAGAGCGGGCCACTTCCCAAAGCAGAGGAGCCTTTCCGAGAGCTGGGGGAAAGTTCATTTAGGCAGACAGTAAACAGAGGCAGCCTGGCACCTCCGACTCACCCCCGCCGGCCAGGGAGAAGCAGGACACAGAGTAGCTTTGCTTTTGTTGTTAGCAGGTTTAAAATACCGTTAAGCTTGATATCTGCATAGATTATCCCCAGAAACAGAGAAATTCCTGCATGCAATAGGCAGGGCGCGTTTTCAAAACAAATATACCAGGGCAGCACTCCAGCCCTCCTCTTCAGGCAGATGAAAACTGACCTAGATCTTCTGAATATAATTAGTTCTGTTTATAAATGGAAACTAACTTTGACATTTAACTGATGTTTTCTTGAGATTCTTACAGGAAAACCAGGAGACGTAGAATCAGATGTTCTTGGCAATGTTAATGAAAGGTGAGTCTCCATCTCTCACCCTGCTCTGGAAATGACAGTTTCTTAATGAGGACTTTTCCCTGCCTGACCTGTCTGCCGTTCTTTGATCTTTCCTTGAATCCGATTAGATTTAAAGGAAAACACAAAAACAAATCCAGAACAAAACCACACAAAAACCACCGCCAAGAAAACCCCAAATATCAAAGACATTTTCCACACAATGCTGTGAGTTCATGGAGGGAGAGAAAAACTAAAAATTAATTCCTCCTGAGCAGGACACTGCTACTGAGAGATCTCCACTACACGTGGGGATTCTTCTAGAATGACATGTCCAAAAATACCTTTATGGGGTAGGAATCTCTTGATGCATAAATGCTGTATCAGATGTCTCAGAAACAAATCACATAAACCCAGATCTCACACTGTGACAGACTGGTCAAGGTTGGAAGGGATTTCTGGAGTCCAACCCCCCTGCACTGATGCTAATGCAAGTACAAAGTGCAAAAGGAAGGAATTGTTTGGGACAGAATGGAAAACTTCCACATGATTAACAATGAAATTATTAGAAACTAATAATAACAAAATCAGGGCCTGAAAAATGATATTTTAATGCATGTTCACACTTAAGCCCTACTGTTGTTCAGCTCTTCGCCTCTTTCACCCTTTTTGTTTTCCTGCCCTTTTTACCTTCAATCACTAGGAATATTACCTGTAGTTTACATTTATAGATCCATGATGTGCTTCCTGACACCTGTACTGTGAGATTCATGGCAATCCAGAACTCCAAATGCTCTCCAAGGATGGATTTTCTTGTGTATCCAATTCCTGGAGTTTACTACTGCCATCGACACTTCTCAGCAAGAACTGAGTGACTGTAAATTGGTATTATTTCACTCTGGGCAAGTTTTAATAGATGAAACAACAGATACAGAAATCCTTCATTACCCCTCCATCAATTAAAATACAGGACTTTCCCCTGTAACTGAATGCAAGCACCTCCCTTCCTCCTCATTCCCACTTTCAATACAAACAGCACTTCTTCATTACATGAAAGGTTTAGCTTAGTATTATTTTTTCTTCTGCCTGAGACTTTAGTTTTAAAACTATTTCATATTAACACAGCTTAGATAGTATCATTACTTTTTAATAAACACAGATATTTTAGAAGTCATAAAGAAAAGCAATTGAGGCAAACTGATCGAGGTATTAAGGCGGCAGGAATTGTAAAAGAGTTTTCTAAAAAGTAAAGTTGCTCAAAACCAGAACGTGACTAACCATTGAAAAAGTAAGTTGAAACTATCAAACTATTGTTTTCCTACATCATGTTACCCATAGTTATAAAAATTGCCTGGTGATGAATCACTTGGAACTATTTTTAAATGCATCTACGCAAATGATATTTATAGTTTATGCCAGCTTATCTGTTCTGCGTGGTTTTCATGTTAGCACCTTTTTAGAGGGTGACAGAACAGCCAGGCAGAGCAGCCGTGGGTCCACCTCGCCCCGCGCTCCCCTCGCAGGCTCCTGCTGGAGGAGCATCGGGACACAGGCACAGGGATCCCAGGGCTGACCTGCAGCTCCTGCAGACGACTCTCCAGGGATTGTCACTGCTGCAGGTGCTCAGACCCAGCCAGCTTCCACACAAGCACCTGACAGAGCCCGTGCCTGCCTTGAAGAGCTGATGTAAATACAGGACTGTTCCACTGGGTGCACTGGGATTTCAGATGCAGGTTGTCTCCACGTTCCACATCAAAGCATGCTCACCTGGACCTACACAGCCCAGTATAATTTAGGATCCTGCAGTTGCTTTGTTGTAGGGAAGGGTGATCAGATGCAGAAGGAAAATGGTCCTTGCCTAGTCCAGCCACCGTATCATACTGCTCTCACCCTGACTGAGATGCCTTTTCCAACAAGGAATTCCCTTCTCCTGCCCAAACTCCTCTGCGGATTTCTATTCTGTTACTGGATTTTCTCTCTTTTGGCTTTGAGAAGACACAAAAAAAGTCAAGTATATAGGATACCTGGAGAGGGTATTGTACATATTTTAATACCTTCTTACTGCATTTAAATAATTCACTTATTATTTGACCATTATTGTACAAAAACAGCTGCATAGACCGTTCTGAAAGAGCACAACTAATTTGGAAGCAATGAAAACAGAACTGTACTGTGTGTTCATAAAGCTTCCACCTTTGAAGACCATCTCTTTTTAGAGGTATGGGCAGGTTATTTATTTTTTTTAGCAAAAGAACTTTCTCAGGATTCACATGACAAGGATGATCCAGGCAGCACTGCCGATTTGCAAAGTTGGCATTTTAAGAGAGAGATTCCATTGAAGTGCTGGTGACATAACACAACCATAAGGCTGCGAGGAGGAAGAAGATCCCTAAAGCAGAGAAACCACGGGGCCCACACTTAGCAAAAATTTCGCAAGATAATTGTCTTTAGGAGAGCTGAGGTCACGTCAGGGCTGAGTGACTGGTGGTGAACGCTTGCTGATTCTGCACAGAAAACCAGCGACTGTGCCTGGCCAGGGCCAGGGAGGAGCCCTGGAGGGTGGATTGCGAAGGAGCTCGCCCAGCGCTCGGGTGACACTGCCCTCTGCCACCATGACCTCAGCCAGGCTTTCGCAGAAGTCACAGGACCCGTGTTCTGGACAGCCTGGAAGAGCTGACACATTCTGGATCGCCCCAGGGACAGCCACCCTTGACTGCTCCCAGCGGGGACACGGTTCAGGTTTATCACACGGGAACTGTGTTTCTTTGCCATAAATTAAATCCAAGCTCTCCCCTTTTCCTCTCCTGAAGGAGGGTGACCTGTCCACAGGCACGGCAGTGCTGTGGAGGTCAGCTCCCTGCTCCATCCCTAAGTCTGGCTCAGTCATTTACCAGCTTAGCAATCCTCACCTGGAATAGCTGCACTTCTTGAGCTCCAGGAAACTTGTGCTGCTTATCCTAAGCACATATTGCACACCAGGCACAGAGTGCATCAGCCAGGTATGTCACAGGCAGTAAATAAACCTGGACCTGGACTTCAACTGGCTTCCAAGTTCCTTGGCTATGTCCAGTTCTTTAACTGTGTACAAAGCTGACTTTAGTTTGTTTTCATTTTTTCCTCCCTTCCACCAAGTCACTTGACTCTCATTAAGATACCTAATTTATACTCTAAAGTCTAACAGATGAGCCAGATGCCTTTCCACAAGCAAAAAGACATAATATTTACAGGTTAAGTGCAGCCTAGTCAATACATTAATCATAATCTGGAGTGTAATATTGAAAATAAATTGGTGGGAAGGTTTTGTTTAAGATGTGCAGCATGTTGAGTAACTTTGCAATTCACACAGCTTCAGAATTTACAATCAGTATTAGTAATTTCATAAAATATTTTTCGGACTACCTCACGTCATTTTAAGGATCACCTGCTCAGCTTTCAGCTGATTTAGGCAAACATATGCATGCAAATATTTGCACATACACACACAAGCCCCATGCTCTTTTGAAATACCTGTTTTAATTAAAACTACACACAAGCGAGACACGGCTCATTTCAGTTAAATTCACCAGCACTGAACACAATGTTTTACATTATTCAAGCAGACTGCACTTCCCTTTGCAAAATTACAACAGATAGAATCAATTCAGGAAAAAAAATTATTCGTGCCGTTCAGCATGAAATTATAATAAAAATCATTTAAAAAATTAAATCTGTAAAAGCTTCACGTATCCGGAAAAGAAATATTTTCATCACAGGGAAAACAATAAGCTTTCGAAAAATCAAAATAATCTCAAGAAGTGTGCAGTGACCGTACCTGGGAAGCATCTTTGTCCCCCGAGCAGTTCCACTTTTCGAAATCCCTATAAACTCCTGTTGTGCCCGGCTGCCAACTCAGGTTAATAATAGCAATGAGCCATATTCATCCAAAACCACAAGACTGTCAGGTGACATATCAAGAGGTCTGAATTTAACTCAAACAAAAGACTCTCCGTGCTGCAATGCAAAAGGCTTAATCCTAGCAACAGGATCACAAAAACCACCTTAAGGGCAGCGGCGCCGGGGGTTGCCCCAGGCAGCGTTCGCGCTGCCCCGCAGTGTCAGAACCCCAACGCTGCCCCTCCATCCGCGGGTCCCGCCCGGGGAGCGGTGCCCGGCCCCGCCGCCGCTTTGTGCCTTCCCGGCGGAGCTCAGCGCGACCCGCGGGGCCGCCGAGCGCTGCCCGGGCTCGTCCCCGCCCGTCCCTCCGTCCGCGTCCCCGCGCTCGGTCTCATGACACGGTCCCCTGGCAGCCGCGCTGCCCCTCAGAGCCGCGGCCGAGGCGCTCGGCCCGCCCGGGGGTCACAGCGGGGCGGAACCCCCGCTCCCCTCACAGCCCGCACAGCGCCGGGGCCGCGGGCCGGGCCGGCGCTCACCGCCATCATGTGACCGCCCGTCAGCGCGGGCCACCTGCGCCCGCCATGCCCGCCATCATCCCCGCGCCCTCAGGGACGGGCCCTCGGCCCCGCCGCCCTGCTCGCCCCCTGCCCCGGCCGCTCCGCCAGCCCCATCCCCGCCCGCGTCCCCTCCCCGGCGCCCGAACAAAGGGAGCACTGTGCGCCCGGCGGGGGCTCATTAATATTGCACAGGAGGCACCGCGACCATGCGAGACAATGGGATGGCAACGGAGGGGGGGGGGGGGGGGGGATTAAATATGTGAAATAATGCCCCCGAAGAAAACCCGACCGGCCCCACTGGTGTAAACAAGGCTCCCTGACTGCTCCTGCCATGCGAGGAAGGCTGCCCAGGCATCACAACAGCGACTGATGTTGAACAAACTTTTTATCTTTAAATGGTAGGGGAGGAATGAGAGAGCTGGACAGGGAAGTGACAAAGGAACTGGGCAATCCAAAAACGCAATGCACATCAAAAGCCATAAAAAGTCTTGTCACGGGCATATGTGGGGCTAATCACTCATTCTGCATTCCTTGAATAAAACTCAATTAATATATTAAGGCAGAAGGCTGCAACATCATAAATCCTACTTCGATTTTTTTTTTGCAGTGTCTGAAAACCTACAGGTTTTGCCAATATTTTAAACAGAAAAGCAGCAAAAACGAATTTATCATCAAGATCTCCTTTCCACTGCATCCCACAACCCAAAGCGCGGGACTGTTGATGGTGCCCTGTATCACAGAGTGGGTGAGCTGAGGCACTTGTTCGTGGGCTCTGCCCCCAACACCCAACAATCCCCAGAGTCCAGTTGTTGTTTGCCCTGTGGAATGGCTTCCACAGGGGAACACCAAACTCCTGCTACACATCTGGATTAAGTTCAGGCAGAAATCCTTCATCTATTCACACCACAGCAGTTTTGCTGCTGTTTTATAGGAAGGTGATGTTTTTATGTTTGGTGCTGGGCAAGTGTTTTGACGCAAAAGCGGCAAACCTAAAGAGAGATAAAACCATTATCTTTTGTTACCATGAATGCTTTACAGGAAGTTTCTCATTTAGAAATGAAGAGTTGAGGCCCTGACCTCACAAATACATACATTACAGACTTGGCTTTTCATACCCCTCTAGTGCCAGGGAATTCAATGGAATTACTCACATGAGCAAAATTGGGCATGTGCTGTTTACGGAGACCCATGCCTTAAACCCAAGTCTTGCCTTCAAAGCTTAATATGCCAAGCTTTGGGAGATGTAAGCAGTAACAGCTGACTTCTCCTACCTTCTTGATCTAGCGAGGAATGTGCTGTGCACAGTAACTTTCTTTACCTGTGTGGCAAAGGCACCACTCTCTAAAGGTTACTGATGTCAAAAGTGACCTTTTTTCTTAGACATGCAATGCTGAGAAGTTCGGTGCCATGTATTATGTAAACATTTATTTACAGGAGTAACATCTAAGGTTTCCATTTTACCTCAGGGTAACCTGATGCGCTTTAAAGACAAGTGCTTTGAAAGCAGACCCAGCCTCCATCCAACAACTGACCAGGAAAAATATTGGAAGGAATTTCTCTGCAAATAGAGACAGACTCAGATTGTTCGGAGAGTAAACAGTGCTTTAGCCAGATCAGTGAATATTTATTGCTTGAGGAAGGACTTCAGATACTCAGTGTTTGTTCATACACCATACCCATATCCAAGAAAACACTCAGGCCTTTGTAAGATGAGATATGCACCATCCTCTTCTCTAGGTGTATATCCAGGCATCTCTTTGAAAGGGTGAAGGCTTTCTTTTGTGTGTGTGTATAAATATGAGCTTGAAAAGCAAAGCTGGTAATATGATTCTAGTTCAGAAAAACACTTAAATTAAAAAAATAGAACTGTCAAAATCTCCTGCTGCAGCCCATCCCCTTCCAGGGAGACATTTCAGTACCCATGCACATCCACCTGACTGCAGATGGGAAAGATGTGGGTGATGATGTTCAACCACATCCAACAGCCCTGAGCCCTGGACTTTCTGTAGATCCCCATGCCTGACCAGGGCAGTGGCACATCCTTAAACATACGTAAGCCAAAAAAATCCTCAAAACCAAACAGCACCAAAAAGATTTTCCCCCTTCATTTTATCCAAAGGCATTTCTGAAAACGTTTAAAACCACTGCAGAGGTTCATCTGCACCTTTTGGGTATAAATCATCTGATTTTAAACCGAGCAGACAACAGTTTGCTCCAACCGCAGGCTAAAAAGTAATGAAATGATTCATTTTTGGTCTTCTCTGCCTTAACGAGTTTTTTTCAGTCTTTCTCCTGAAGGAAGGCTTCCCTCACACATGTTGGAAGCACACACAACAAAGAGCCAGTAAGTGAGCCAAGAAATGTTTATTGCTTAGTAATGCACGAAGGTAGGAGCTGGAAGCCACAGCAGACCAAAAGAGAGAAAACCAATTAGGATTTTATTTGAAATCTAACTAGAAATACTTGGACACCATTTCTCTACAAAAGACTCGCCTTAGTAGGATTGCCACTTCTAAAAAAATGTGCTTTTTGTGCATTTTTGTATCCCTGCAAAAAAGAAAATTCCACTGAATCCCTCACTGCTGGAGAGGAAGAGTGGAGGTATTAAAGCATGAACGTTCTGTATACACCTGGAGCACATACACATACCTGCACACACAAACATAAGCCCAGCCAAAGGTCAGCAAGAGCCAAAACAATGAGAAAGATCACTGCAAGCAGCCCTCAGGAGTTTCAAAACCTGGGCCCCCTTTTCTTTAAAGGAAACCAGATTTTTAAACAAACACTAAAAAAAGTGCTTTTGATATGCAATAAGAAAAAAACCACATAAATCAACAGAGAAGCAAAGGTTATAAACTCTCCATTCACAGGATTCTCACTACTAGCACGAGGTCTCACGACTGGAATGAACTCTCTCTACCAGCACTGTAAAGGAGCATCAGCACAACTACAAATCTGCCCGGGAGCATTCCTGGAGGGTAGGACATGGAACATTATCTCTCTTTTAAGAGCATGGATGCTGAGACCTCAGCAGATGGACTGTCCCCTGCGCTGTTGTAATTTCTCAAGTCATGATAAAAGATGATGAAAATAAAAATAACTATCAGAGTAAAAACCTGATGCACGGTTAAGGCACTGGAACATTGGTGTTTGTTTTGTATCACATTTCCAATCACAATCTACTATAAATAAGACACCGAACAAACCTCCATAATACCAACTGGTACTGCAAGACAAGAGGGCATTTTCCCCCTGCCAAACAGTTATTTTATTGTGTGCACTGGGGTGTGCAGAGCAGAATCTTCTGCTGTAGCTATTAAAAATAAAGTGTAAATAGCTCAGTATTGTGTGTGTCTAATGAAAAGTTGGGGAGAAAGAAGTTCCAATACAAACTGCTTTTGATGAGCACATATAGTTGTTGGAAATAAAGAACCTTCTAAAACCACCTAGAATTGTGTAGTGTAGCAGAGGAGGGTTGTGAAGGGAAGTCTGTGTTCCCTCCTTTATGCTGTGCAGTTCTGGAGATGTGACAGGTTCAACAATCCTTAAATCCACACACAAAACTAATTCAACAGAATGAAACCAAGCTCACAGGCTTGGATTTATCAACTGCAAAGTTTGCTAAAGGAACTTAGTGGTGAATTGATGCTTTTTATTTTGGAGATCATGAATATTAATAGATGAGACAAGGAAGAGAAAAGAAGATGTATTACAGTCAAGGTTGACTGCAAGACCTCTCTTGCCATGAAATTGGAGACATCTTAGAGG
Organism: Chiroxiphia lanceolata; assembly: GCF_009829145.1. NCBI lineage: Eukaryota > Metazoa > Chordata > Aves > Passeriformes > Pipridae > Chiroxiphia > Chiroxiphia lanceolata. Next base: position 17,900,009 of record NC_045651.1, read on the forward strand.
GATCACTGTAGCTCCACTATTGCTATCAACCAATATTAATAATAATAACAAATCCTTGAATGATTCTTGATGGAACTAGAGTACTTTGGTTGAGGCCTCCTAACATTTTCCTGTTTTTAACAGACAAACACTGGGTTTGTCTATTAAAACCCTATATTTAAACTCTATATTAAAACCCTGTTGTCTGTATTTATCTTCAGCTTAGAGTGTCTTTAAGGCTTTTATTTTCATTCACTTCTCAGCAACTGTAATGACTATGGCAGTTTTCTTCTTTTTGCACCACTGAAAATTGAGATTCTCAATACATTACTTCAGGAGATGCTAAAAAAAATAAAAAGCTGCAAGATGCATAACCAAATTGCTGGTGTACTTTATTTATGCCTGACATGCCAGGCAATTTCTGCACCAAGTAAATACATCTAAAAAAGCTTTTTTTTTTTTTAAATCAGATAGATATATCTAAAATTTTTCAAAGGCTAAAAGAATGTAAACAGCTGCATTTCTTCATGTCATGCTTTTTAACTGTGAGCTGGGCTGGGGTGGGCGATGCTGTGCCCAGGAGGTCTCTGCCAGGGCACCTAACCAAACACTTTCTCCACTCCCAAACCCCCTGGCCCGGCAGCAGGCAGCTGGGATAACCCCTGGTGGAGACCTTCAGCCTGGAAGTGCCACTCCATGGAGTGCCCAAAGCACTGGTACACCCAGTGCCAGCACACGGGGGCAAGGACACGGCCCGGTGCAGACCCTGGCACCTGCTGCACAGCCCTCTGCCGGGTCGGGGTGCAGGGAGCCATCTGCTTGTGCTGATTAAAACATCCTGTAATACTTGTTTTGTGAGTTTTATAAAGGGAAAAAATATTGCCTTGGTGGTGAAAGTCATCCGGTGCAGGCAGCGTGGGGCTCGGAGCATTCCTTGGCTGCAGGCCACGGCCCTGTCATTGATTAAGGTGGCTGCACTTGTGACCGAGTGATAATTGAGAGCCCAATAAATCCCCACATGAGTATTTGCCACTCAGAGATGGAAAGGAACTGTTATGGACCTTCATAACGAGCTGCAAGCAAAAATACTACAACTGATATTTAAAATGTCCAGAATCCCCCCCCCCGCCCCGATCACTCCCAACTTCCTTGCCCATCGTTCACATTTTCAGTTAAATTTCCAGGAGTGTCAAATGCACAAGGACTACACCTTCAGGCTTTCAGCTAAGTCATCCCCAGCACAAACTCAAATCAGTCCAATTTCTCAAAATTTTGTTGAGTACTTCCAAGTGTTCCTTCCCCCTACCCCAGGTCTCATTTATCTGCACAGGCAGCATTGCTTTAGCCGAGGTTTACATGATATTCTTTCCTTGGAAAAAAAAATTATTGAAAAAGCAAAGCTGCAGCTGTTCAGGGTTCCTTGGAAGAGGAGGAAGACAGATGTAAGTAGTTATTCTCTAAAGATTCACAGGGATCAGTGCCTGAGCAGCATTTTACTCTGTCCCTCATGTGACTGTTTAATTAGGTGTTGATTCACTCAGTCATGAGACACAAGGAAACAGGGCTGCAAGCCCCAACGTCAAAGAAAAAGTAATGCCTGTTCTGCCAGTTTCTGTATTAGCAAAGCACAAAAGGGACATCCAGTTCTGAGAAGCAAAACTCGTGTTTCCTTGCTCATAAACCAAATCATCAAATCACTTCAGCCTTTCCATATAAAAAAAAAAAAAAAAGAAAAAAAAAGACCCATGAATTACTTCAGAGGAAGATGCTTGTGAACTCCCTGATTGTTCTCCACTGTCAGAGCTGGGACCAGTGTGAGTGTCCAAGGGTGAGCTCCCTGGCCAGGCTAAGCAGGGTGTGCCCTTCCCTCTGGTAATCCAGGTCCAAGCTGCTTCGGGATACCGGGCTTTCTTCTGGGGTTTGTTTGTTTGTTTGCTTTTGGAAAAAGAATACAAGCTATTTTGCTATGCCTTTATTCCTGTTGTTAACTGAATTTCTTAGTACCAAAAAGCTTTTATGTTATGGGGTCTGGTTGCCATAGGAACAGGCTTTAAAAATATCAAAGAAATTTTCAGCACATGGTAAACCAATTTCACAAACTGTGTATGTTTGTCATAGGAAAAGCTGGTGGACAGTCATTCGTATGTACTCAGTTCAACCGAGGTCTGACGTAGGGATAATCCCAAAATGCTGCTCTCAGTCCAAAGCCTGGGGTTGTAGAGGACTACAGTGAACTTTAGCTTGCTATGTTACCAGGTCATTTATCGAGACAGTCACATAAAATTAACAGATGACGATCATTTTTTCCAATGAAGGTGACATTTAAACTCAGTGTGTCACTAAAATGGATTAAATGCCAAAAGCTCTCTTCCTGAAGAATACTACAGTAAACCTTTGATTTTAAACATTGTGTGTTTACAGTCTCACCCTCCTCATTTGTGTAGGTTTTACAACTTATTTAAAACACATGCCTAATGCTAAGCACATGAGCGGCTTCTTTTGGAGCAATCAAACCACTTACAGACTTAAAGTACATGCTTAAGCAGAGTGCTGACTCAGCCTTATTGCCCCCTCAGACTGCACCAAAACCCCTTCTCAGTTACACAGGAACAACTGCAAACTAAAGACAGAGGATGATTGTACAAGTATAACAAATTAATATCCATGGAATGAAATCCCAGGCTGCGCTCTCCGTACGTGATGCTCATTTATACCGACATCCCACGAGTCCTAATGATAGATCCTCCCTGTGAATCAACAACTGTCTGGCACCATCACATGCCATCTAAGCATCTCTAACACCTCCAAATGTTCAATGCAATGCTTGGCCCAATTCTGCAGCCTTTCAGCACAGAGTGGGACCTGCAGCCGTGACAGCTGTAAGCCCAGAGCCCTTAACTCGTCCCCTCAGCTAACCCTCACAACTACTAACCACCAAGTTCCCTGCATTTCAAGACTACTGCCAGGCTCTGAACCAGAAACAATTAAGAATGATTTCATAGCTCTGCCAAATAACACTAATGATTATCTAGGTGGACTGGATCTATCCTACAGCTGCTTTTCAGGAGGGAAGAGTTTTCTTGGCTCCAGCCCATGGACTGAACATCCCTCCCTTACTGGCTCTACAAGTCAAACAGGCCTCTACTTAATTTGCAGAAGGGATGAGATTTGATTTATGCAGATATTGAAGAGCCCCAAGACTACTGTGAGGAGCCCAGACTGCTCAATTCTCCAAGGCAAGAGTCATGCTGCTCAACTGTTTTCCAAATTAAGCATGCAAAGGTGACCTGAAACTATTTCAGGTAGATCTATATAGAGCAGACACTAAAGACATTGCTTGACTTCACTTTTATGTAACTCATAAGGACATGAGGACAAATAAAAATCAGATGCTTGAACAAGCCACATGGCCATCCAGCTTCATTTAATATTGGCAAAAAAACACAGACTGACAGAATAATGGAGCAGCCTGGCACCTACAAACAAATGCACTAAAGCTGTGATACCTGAACAATTTGGTTCCCAGAAGCAGAAGTGCACATAAGCATGTTTTTAGCTATCAGCTAAAACTTGCTCAGCCTTTAAACCAAGCTTACTGAAGTGCTCTACTAGGTTTGCTCTACTGTGCTTTGCTTACTGCCACAGGGCACTCTGCACCCTCAGGCTTTCTGCTATCCCCTTCAGTTTTCTAAGTCTCACTACATGCTCACAGTTTTGGGTTTCCAAGAATGGTAGGAATGGAAAATACAAGGAAGGACTGGCTATTGCCCAAGCTTTTCAACACAACCATCCATCCAGAGGGATTTTCCACTGCAGAACAACTGAACTGGTCAAGTATTACTGAGAATCCCACAGCACAGATACATGGAAGCTCTAAGCACCAGCTGAGCACAGCTCCTACATGTCCACAGAGCTTTTCTTACAGCTAAAATCTTTGTCTGTGATCACGAAACTGCAGGTTCAGCTTGGCATGCCCTCCCTGGGTATCAGCACAGGAACTCACTCCAAACACACACCTTGCTTATCACGGGATTGAGCTGGAACACACAGTCCAAACCAGCTCTGCCTCACAGAATCAACAGAATCACTTGATAAAACCTACATTGTTCCACTGGGAGAGGCTGTACTTAATCAAGATTATATATATATATATATATATTTAGTATATGTTCAATAAACCCCTTTTTGCCAGTGCTAACGGATTTGATGAGAAGGCAATTCCAGACACTCCCAGCCACCACAGCTTGCCAGAAGATTTTAGACAGTCCACAGGAGCATCCCTAAGATGTGGGAACTCGAAGCAGCCTAGTGCTGCAGGTATCCTGCTGTGAACCAGCCACAGCACCACATGAAGCTGTTTATTCCACTGCATCAACAGGAAAGAAAGGCTCACGTGCTGGACAGCGAGAGCTGTCAATGCCACCAGGACATTTTGGACTGGGCTGTTCTGTTGGATTTTTTTTTTTCCCCTGAAAGGAGCAGTTGGCAAAGTCATCACTCCCTTGTCTCTTCATTTCCCTTTCCCCTTCTCCTGCTCGTGCACGTCACTTGATGTGACACAGCAGTAACCCCAAACAGGGTGCACCCCACTGCTCGTGGCAGGAGGAGTAGGGGACAGTACAGCATCCAGGGGAACCCTTCAGAAAGGAGAGGCAGCACTGCAGGGCTCAGACAGGACAAAACTAAGAGGAGAACAGAAAAATGGAAGGGAAAGCAAACTGGGCTTTAATTCTCTTCTTCCTCTGTCTCCGTGTGCATGTGTGTAAATACTGGTTCCCAAAGCAGAGCACAAACAGGGACAGTGACAATGAGGGAGAACATTAGGAGGAACAAGGAATCCCAAGCAAAATGAATCACAGAATCATTAAGGTTGGACAAGTCCTCCAAGATCATCAAGTCCAAGCTTCGAGTGAATACCACCATGCCCACTAAACCATTAAAGCCTGTAAAACGTGTGTATTTCATCACAGCAGCACCATCCAGCTGCTTCCAGCTACACTTGCACGTGGACCTTTGTAACCTTCCCAACACAGGGCAACTCCAAAATGCCACCACTTCATACTCATTGCACTCACTTCACACCCAGCATTTCCAGCCTGACTTTCATTTTTTGTACTTAGCAGCTGTCAGCATTCATGTTATTCTTTCCAAATAAAAACCCACTGGACCCCTCTCCCCCCTGCTTTACTGTCACCATGCAAGAGGTGTTCCCTGTAAGTTTTCTTTTCCTCTGTTTTCTCTATCCATACAATAAGAACAAGTGGCATTAGTGAATTTTACATTATCCTGCATGTTTTTTTCTTCCAGTGAGGGCACAGACTAACGTCACCCCCTGAATGTAATTTAGCTGATTTGTCCTGCTAGCTACTGACAAAACAGATCAGTCTTTAAATGAATATATACTAAATCCAGGTGGGGAAAAAACAACAAACCCCCAAACAAACAAACAAGAAACATACCACCCGCTGTCTTACCTTCTGACCCCAGTGTGAGAAAAAGTCTTACAAGACACAGAACACAAACAATCCACCAGCCCCGTGAGTCTTCTTCAATTCAAAAAGAAAATCTAATAGCACGTTTTAAAATAGCTACATTTTCAGGCTAATCAAAATTATTCATTTACTGATAACTGCACATAAAATACTATGAAAAAACCTACTAAAATTTAAAGCAAGTAAATTGATCTTATACCAAAGTGATATTTTTGTTTATCTGAAAGAAGTTTGATAAACATTTCTTTATAAAGATATAATTCTGTTTTAGTCTCAAAAGATGTTAAAGTTGCTTTGATTTTTTTTTTTTAATTCTATAGTTTTTAATTATGTCTGTTTTGGGGGAGGAAAAAAAAAAGAGGTCAGGAGTTCATGATTAGCATCTCCTGGATGACTAGAAAATACACTCAGTTAAGAAACCACCATGCTCATTTTCACAGCTTCTTAGCCCTCCATGCTGTCAGTAGAACAATTTCCTTTTCTACTAAGCAAGTAATTTCCAGTAACTCACAGCAGCTGAAATATGTTTAAGTATTGAAAAAACCAACCACCTTTTTCTGTCTGACTACTTAAGTTTTATGTCCGACTTTGGGCTGCCTTTAAATAGAAACACAGTTAGCACTGTAAGCCAATTCACCGTCCTGACATTTGAGGCATTTCTTTAGCTCTGTCTTAAGGGGTAGTACTCTTATTTTTCCTGGAGGAACAAGAAAATTCTGGCAGACTTCTTCTTTTACAGCTTCTCAGAAGCTCAGATAATGTCATTCACCAGAACAAGGTTCTGAGAAGAGGCTCACGCTCCCCCCGTGATGTGCAGCCTGTTCCCTGCACACCCAACCCCACAGCTTATCATCTGCACTCACTTTTCATTAACACCTGAACTAACAGAGCTTTTTCTATCAATTTCTGGTGTCAAGTTCCATGAAAGTGAGTAAACAAACCATTCAGTCAAATCTCCAAATGGCAAGAACATTTTCTAGTAGGGCTTCACAGGGCCTGAGGGAGGGGGGAGTGCAAAAATACCCACCAAGAATCTCATTCATTCCCATCTAACAGCTCACACATGATGTGCTTCCTTCTGCCTGACTGTCCTCTTCCATAAGCACCCCCAAACATGGCAAACTAAGTGCTGAGGCTTTGGAGGCCTGACTTTCCTTGGCACGTGGGTATGGAGCAGACTGTGTGTGTGACAACACTCGCTATAAAGCACAATAATTCAGCAGACAAAGGTTTTGATATTCTGGTATTCACAGTAAGCCAGGACTGGCCTTTCTTGTGGTCACACTGCAGCTGTTCTCTGGGCACACTATGGAGCCACATGTCTACTGCCTTCCTCCAACATGCCCCGACTCTGGCTGTGCCCAAGTCCCTTCTGACACACCCCTGGAAACAGGAATATGATGAGGTGCAGCCAGCTCAGAGCTTCACTGGTACTACTGGGCAGGAGGCACCCAACAGCACCCACAGGATTTTCACTGAAGTAAAGGAAACTCAGCTCGCTCAGACTTCTCACAGTCTCCACCAGACACGACTGAGTTGATCGAAAGGTTCAGAAATCACCGAGGGGAACACGAGGCCAAGCCCTGCACTGTGTGAGCCACCATTTCCATGGCTACTGAGGCTCAAATAAAACAAAATAAGGAGGCATACAGCAAAGCAACTCCTCCTCTGGGCAACGCTCACACAAGCTACCTTCTCTCTCTTTGAGTGGAAAAAGACACAGGAGCTGGGGTGAAGACACTGCTCTGGCTCAAACAGGCACAACGCCAGGACCTAAAGTCAGGGCTGAACTGCGCTCAAAGTTTCTTCATTTATCAGCTAAAACAGATGGCAGAGAACTGTAATTTGGCTCCTGTTTCTTCCCAGCTCTATATCACACAAACTGAAAGAGCAGAGAGGTTTTGGTACTATTACAAGTTTTATGTTTTGTTGACATTTTGGCTGGAGCAAAGGAAAAAACATTTGAAGACTCTGCGAGTGAGGCACATGCAGATCTGGAGGAGCATCAAACACCATGAACGCACAGGGCACGATCAGTACTCAGAGTAAAGGAAATAGGATGTATTTTACTCATTTGAGGCCAAAATCAGTACTGAGGATGTTGTGGAAAGATCCTGGAGAACCAGAGCAGCATCAGTGGTGTGGGACAGATCATTCCCTCAGTGACACTGGCATCACTGCAGAGTCCTTCACCTGTACCAAGTCAGGGTTTCTTTCAGGGCCAGAGTTTCAAGGACAGACAACACATAAAAGCTGGCAGATACCCAGATTATCACCTCAAAATCATCAGACAAGACTGTTACAAAGAATTTTTACATACAGCCAAACTGCTTAAGTCCAAGGGTTGAATTGTCTTGATAAGGACTATGAAATTAGTTTTTCAGAAAAGACGGAAAACTTTATACAAGCATGTTTTACTTGCAGATGCCTGTTACATGCATGCACTGTTAATACTCTGTGTGTAGATTGTTGAGTATTTTGTGCTGCAATTCACGTGTTTGAACAAGTTTCTCTGCAGTGCATTGTGTTCTGAATAATAGTATCTCCAGAAGCTATCAGAGAAGAAAAAGGTCATTTAGGCAAATGTGTGGAATTACCACAATTAAAAGCTTCGGTTGAGCACTGAGCAACAGCACAACACAGTTGCAAAAATAAATAAATCCTTTTCGATACAAAGACTACATAATAACCATTCACACTTCTATGAAGCAGAACACATTTGGGCAGGTATTGTTAGAATTAGTGATCAGTCCTGCAGGGTTTGCCCCTTTTGAATGCAGTGGTTATGGTCACATTCCACAGGCACAACAGAATCACGTGTGTATTTTGTGCAAATATATTTCCCACATATGAATATTTCCCATATATGAATTCTGCTACTACTCAGTGTAAGGTGGAGCAGCCAGTGCATTAGCAAGTCATTTAGAGATAAATAAAATTACTTCCTGTTTTTAATGGCCATAACTTTTTTTTTCCTCCAGCAGATATTTTATTTTATAGATTAAGGTTCTCTGTCTAATACCAAAACCAGAAAATTTTTCAAGTCCTCAGAGACAAATTCTGCTCTTGGCCAATTCTGGAATCCATGCTGTGGATTCGCTGCTGCAACTGAGCTCTGCATTTTTCCTAACGTTACTCACGGACATGTGATCCTGCAGACATTCAGCTCCAGATGTAGCAATGGGAGGGAACACAACCTCTGAGCATGAAACCACCGCCTGTGTTACTTTCCACTTGTAAAACATGCTTCTAAAGTGGTCACCTCCAGCATTCAGCCAAAATTACAGCACAAGTTTCAGGCTCCAAGTCACACTGGACCAGTTTATTCCAGAACAGAAGCCTGGATGCATCCAAGCTGTCACCATGAGCACACTCTAACTCAAAGCATACACACAGCAAGGGATAAAGCCCTTTGAAAACACAAGGACAATCCATCAGTCAACAGAGGAGCTGATCATCCCAAGGCAGCAGGGTTTGTAACATGACACATGTAAACACACCTTCAGTCACCTGAAGGGTGGAACTGTTTGGGAAAAGGAGACCCCGCAGTGCACAAACTGCACCCCATGCCCTTGGTATGTCCTCGTGCCCTATGACCTCACCTGGAGTAGGAAGGGGAAAAAGCAGAACCCTCAGGTTCACAGGAACACCCTCTCACAACAGTTGCCAGAGCAGCCCAAGTGTGAGGAAGCATTTCCTCTTGAGCATATCTACATGTACACGATTCACTTACTCCAACCTCTCCTCAGAAAGTATTCGAATTTAGAGGAAGGAGTTGAGACGCTGGAAGGGGAACCAAGAAGGTGCCTGTTCCAGGGGCTGCTGGGTGAGGCAGGAGACCACAGCTCTCCCCAGACTCACCGGCTGTGCCACGGGGAGGAAGCCAAGCTGGCAGAACTGACCTCGTGATGTCCAGGGCGGGCAGGGCCACCTCGTGATGCCAAATTCTCCAGATCCCAGCCAGCCCAGGACATGCCAGGAGGAAAGGCAGTAAGGGTGACCCTTCACCCGTTAGCTCATTTTGTAAGGAGCTTCAACTCCTTCTAAAAAAGCAGCAGAAAAATTTGTGCAAATATATTTCCCACATATGAATATTTCTCATATATCAATTCTGCTACTACTCAGTGTAAGGTGGAGGAGCCAGTGCATTAGCAAGTAATTTAGAAATGAATAAAATTTATCATCTCTAAATAAAATTTATCTCTAAATAAAATTTAGCAGAGGGTTTTCCACTCCCCGTTGCCCGTTCCAAGGGCGCTGAGAAGAAGCTGAAGTGAAGCGAGGGGTAGGCAGGCTGAGTTCCCACCAGGGCAGGGGAAAACTTTCCAGGGCACAGAGTCAGGTAGGCACAAGCACCCTAACAGTTTAGAAATTATTTGGTCATTCTCTGCATTCATGTGCACCTACAATGCTGGGGATACCAATCCAAGTGAATTCCTTTGGATCTGATGATAATATGAGTAAACAATCACTGGGGGAACTGCCAACCCCCTGATTTACAGCTCCTTTAGCCACTGTACAGACCCAGCTTGCAGCACTGCCTTAGTCAGAGCTAGCACCTAATTTTCAAGGACATGCTGGATGTTTTAGCATGTTCCTACCTGGAAAAGTACTTGGGAGACCTACAGAATGGTGGCAAGGAGGGCTCGGAGAGTGGCCCCTCCAGCCAACTATCTCCGAGCTCCAGGGGTGCTTACTGTGGTTTGTATGTCTCTGCTTCCAAGATGAAAGTTGACTTAAAGCACTGGAAGGTACATAAAAGCTCAGATGACAGGAAATGCAAAACAGAATTTGGCAAAATGAAGTGCTTTAGAAAACAGCAATATATTTCAAAATACAAGCCAAAGTCATCAGAGCGATAGAGAAAACTGGACATAAATCAAAGTGAAGTATTTATTAAAACTTGCTACACTCAAGCTAATGAATGCAACCAAAAAGCCAAAACCAAACTCTTCCAGAGATATTGCAGAAGAGCTGGATTTTTTTTATAAAATCCAAAACTTAAAAGGACATTAAAGGGCAGAAATGAGCTTAATAAAAACACAATAACATTTTAGAAGTTTAAGATTTTGAATAGTCTTAAAAAATTATGGGACAAAAGCTTTTTAAATTCATCAGATAACTGGAAAAGATGAAAAGCTGGAGCTATTACAAAATGAAGTCCAGCTAAAGCTCTTTTTGAAGATAGATTTCGAGGTGGTGAAATTCCAGGAGTTTTACAAAAATTGGCAAAAAACTTGCACAATGCCAGAAATGAACAAAAATCAAAACACACTATTTCTTTAATAGCAGGTTTTGGTCAGACTGGCTGGATGCATTGACAGCACTGCTGAGGAACAGCTTTGGAAAGCCTTGTGCAGAGCTGTTAGGATCAGGAATTTGCTGGCTGCATTGCTCCCAAGGACTGACACAGCTTGGCAGGAGATCTGCTTCCCTGGGCTCAGCTGGGCTGTACACAAAGCTACCTGCTGCTGAGGGAAAAGACATTTTGTGGGGAAAACTTCTGACTGGAAAAATCAATGTCAAGACAACTTTTTATGTTCCTCCTTCACCTTACTCCAGCCTCCACTTTAAAAAGTCCCTGGTTACACGTTATTAAATGTTTCTGAGTGTCTCTGCACTTTGTTCCAAGAAATCAGCCTCTGGTTCACAAAGCAATTATGCCTGTGTAAGAAAGCATGTACCATTTTCACTGTGCAAGAACAATAGCTCTGCAGAGGAACTGGCTCCTGAAGCATCTTTGTATCAAGCTACCCATTCCAACTCTGGGTTTATTGCAATTCCCTGGATGAATCCTGCTGCCAAAAATGATGTGAAAGGAAACAAATCTCAGGATACCATTTAAAGTCACTGCCACAGGGAATAGAAAGAGTCTGGGCTGATGGGGGATGCTTGCCTAGACAGATTTTGCAAAATACTACTTTGCAGTCAGCCTGAGGCCTTTCCTACCTCAGGAACCTCCAAACTATTCTCCCTATAAAGGAGCAGCACATATTACATTAAGACCCCAAGAAAGCACACTTCCAGGATGACCAAAAATGGCTTTCTCCATAAGTAAAGAACATTTAGAGTCATTTATTCCTGTACCTCCCCACTTGAAAAACTGCACTGGTTCTCAGAAATACCCAGATAACCAAAGCAAAGCCCTAAAGGAAGAATGTGCCCAAAGATACCCCACACTGTTGGTAAGACTCGAAACTGGAAGGGGTTCTGTCAAGCTTGAACAATCACCACACAGCTGTACCTCTACAACAGGTGCTTTAACAAGAGCAAAGCCTTTGCAAACAGCACTGGAATGCCCCTGGGGGTGAGAGGGCTCTTCAGAGCTTCCTAGATTAAAATAAAAAAGAGACACTGAAGCTTTTATTGAGCTGCAGTGTAAAAAGAACTCCTGATTAATAATCCCTCTATCCTCCAGCGAGGCAGGAAGGATGTCTGGAGAGAGAAGGGAACAAGTATTTGAACTTTATATAGAAGATGGAAAAAAACCCCCCACTGAGTTTCCCTCCTACAAAATGTACAAGTCCTTAATTCAGTACTACAAGACCATCCCTCTCCCTTAGGTTCAGAGTGCTCTGAGCCCAGCCAGGACCCCAACAGGCACAGTGTCCTGCAGAACCTCTGCTGCAGTCCCTGCAGCTGTATTTACCCTTGGAAATGCTGCCCACACACCTCGACAACAAAGCCTGAAACCTCCCAGGAATTCACTGAGCTTTGGGCTCAACCTACCGAGCCCATTCTGAACAGCTTTATGGATTCTTACAACAGCAATACTCTCAGCCTAAAATTCTAGAAAACTGCTTACCTGAAATTTTATACTCCTAATAACTGTAGGAGCCCAAGCCTGGGCTGAGCTCTCCTGTCACCAGCAGCCTCCAGTGCCAGATGCTACAATATGGCCAAGAGCTCCTATTTATAGTAAAAGTTACCCTCAGGGAAAATCCACTCACGTGATTATTATTTGCAGTAGACAGCAGGTACTCTACACTTTGGAATCTAAGGGCTTGTCTCTTCCCTAGAATACTTGCAGGTGTTTCTGTGTTTCTTGTAAACAGATTGTACCACTAAAATTTTGAATATTCTTGCTCACCATGTGAATGTCAAGCTGGGCTGAGAGATTTCAGCCTAAGGGCCAGGCCTGCCAATTGCCCTGGATTAAACTGAAGAGCTAAAAGGCTAATAAGTAGTGGATCTATTGTGATTTCCTAAGGTTTCTTCTGTAAAATAAAGTGCATATATAGAGAGATATTAAAATATATATATAAATGGCAAACTGGCACCTCAGCAAATATTTTACAGTTGCTAACTTAGTGGTCACGTTACTAAACCTGTCAACTTCTCTAGCACCCAGTTCTGAAGGGTTTTACACTGTCTGGCTAGACCCAGGCTCACAAAATTTCACACACCCACAGTAGAAAGAGATTCTGGGCAGGAAACAAGAAAAAAAAAAAAGGAAGAAGAAAAAAACCTCCACCACAAACAAAACAACAACTAAACAAAATACATTTCCACTGAAAAGTATGGTTTCATTTTTGTAACAGTGTAAGGTGAGATAAGTAGAATTAGTAAATTTTCACAGTGAGCCTGATGGAAATGCAAAATATATTCATAGTAAAAAAAACCCCAAGCATCTAAATCCTCCTTAAATGTTCAGCTATACTGGTGTCACTGCCACAGTAGCTGGGCTTCTCTCTCCAAGTACATATTCTTCACAAAATACAGTAACAGAATGTATGCATTTTTATGGTTGCTCTACACAGTCTCCTCAATAGGAGGCCAAAGCTTTCCAAGTGAAGACAGTCAAAACTAAGAGTGCTCAGAATATTTGGAAAACATTCGGTTATTTAGAATATAAACAGATAATAATGTATCAATCCATAAATATCACCTGGTCCCAATGGAACTGATGAGGCTGTTGCATTCAGTTCACTGGAACCAGGAACAGTCTGAACTCCAGAGTGCTTGTTCCCAGTGTCTAAAGACTAAGCTGTCATAAATAACAGTCTTTATTTTGTGTATTATCCAAAAGTTTCACCAGGAACTGATAATCCTCACTATGTATGATCTTAACTACAGACTTATCCCCATTTGAAAAACAAAAGCAGCTGTTAGGCAACGTGCCTAGAGGGCATCTGCATTAGTCTTTAAAAACTACTACTTGGCTCTCCTGAGTCAGAGCTGGGTCTCCCACTCTCCCCAGAGCCTCTCCCTGCAGTTTATACCTGGGGGTCCACCAAAAAAACCCAGCTGCAAATCCACCAGTTACCAGGGACAGTTGACATCACAAAGTGAAACAGCCCTGTGTACAGGGAGGAAGGAGGAGCAGGTGGAGGGACATCCTTTTTAAATTTCAGGCTCGGTTTTGCCACAGACAGATGCAGGTAACGAGGGGAGCACAGACCTTGCCAAGCCCTCCTTTCAACACAGGTGTGATGCCCACATTTCTGCCCCAGCTCTGCACTGCAGCTGTTGCTTTAACCACCAGTCTCTAAACAAACCCATCACTAAGGTGAGGGAAAAGGGAAGACAATTACACAGAGCAGTCCTAGTGCTCCTTCCCTACCAAGGGCCCTGGTCCAGTATTAAGCTGATTTGGAAAATAAGATGACACCAACACCATTAAAACGCCTTGTTTCTTATAAAAGATCATTTAAAAAAGGATCCACTTTCACAGTGAGTAGCAGAGGGGTGTGCAAGCAGCTGTGATCTGTGTCCTTAAAAGCTGTAATGTCCAGGAGCACGTCCTGACTCCATGGGGGACTCAAAGTCCATCAACATTCTTTGAAAATCCTGATGCTTCAATAACTGCAGATACACTATTATCCACCTAAACTACCTAAATACTGCAGCTAAAAGGGGTGTCTCACCAGAGAAAATGAAAGCCATGGGGCAGAGCTCTCCCTTCACAGGGCAACCCAAGGGCCGATCATTTGTAGGTACAAATTTCAAGGCGGCGGGTGGGAGGGGAGCTTCACCGCCCTGCCAGCAGTGCTCCAAGACGCGCATAACTCTTACTAATGAAGCAGATGGCATTTGCATCCAGGTGGCAAACTGCACTTTAAAGGGACTTTGCCGGCTCTCTCTTCTCCACGCCGGCCGGGACGCGGACACGGCATCGCTTTCGAGCGTGGTCGTTATCCACCCGTGGAACGGCACTTATGTCAGAGCCACAAAAACTACCTGTTTCCCAGCAAACCAGCCCAGGGAGGCCCCGGGCGAGCTCAGGCCCCGCACAGAGCCCGAGCTCGGCTTCCCTCCGCCCCGAGCCCCGAGCCCCCACCCCGGCCCGGGCCGTGTGAGCCCGCGGGGGTCCCGGCCCCGCTCCCCGCCGGCACCGCCCGGCCCGGCGCTGCTGCCAGAGCGACACGAATCCCAACAGAACCCTCGCTCTTCTCTCGACCAAAACTTCACGTTTTCTCCCCGTTCCTGCGGCTGCTCCCCCCGGGACCTGCCCGCCCGTCCCCCCTCCCCGGAGGGCACGGCGGGGTCGGGGCCCCGCACACGGCCCGGGGAAGGGGGGGCACCGCGGGCCGGGGGCCCGGCGGGCGCTGGGGCGGCCCCGGCAGGGAGGGAGGGAGCGAGGGGAGGCGGCCGGGAGGCTCCGCGGCGGCCCCGACGTGGCGGTCCCGGGGGGTCCGGAGGGGCCGGGGGAGCGGGGGCACCGCGTCCGAGCGGCCCCGGGCAGGGCCGGGCAGGGTCGGGCACGGCGCCCGGCCCCGCGCCCCCCCGGCGGAGCAGCGAGCGGGGAACTCGGCGCACAAGTTCGGGGCAGGGCAGGAGCGCGGCCCCGTCCCGCTCACCTGAACACACAGTCGTCGCGGGCGTCCCTGGCCGGGGAGATGAGCCCGTGCTTCTTGTTGAAGAGCTTCTGGAAGAGGGTGGGCGGCATCTTGGGGCGCCGCCGCTGCCCCCGCCGCCGAGCGCCGGGCTCCGCGCAGCGCCGTCCCCTCGCCGCGGCTCTAGTTCCGCCCGCCCCGCTCCATTCGGTGTCACAGTCATATGACAGAAATTAGTCACCCGCCGCTGCCAGGAGGGGCGGGGGCAGCGAGGGGCGGGCCTGGCGGCGGGGCCGGGCCCGGCGGGACGGCCCCACGTGCGGAGGGAGCCCCGCGGGAACCGGGGCTGGGCCGGGGTCAGTCCGGGGGTCCCTCGTCCCGCTGCCCTCGGAGGGTCCCGCGGGCGGGGCCGGGGGGTCCCCGCGGGGCGATAACGCGCCTGCCGTGTTTTCCTTCTCCGGACGGAAGTTCGGGACGGGAGCCCCGGGAAGGCGGGGGAGGTCACGGGCGAGGCATCGCACCCTGCAGGGCTGCGCCGGGAGGGGCGATGTCCCTTCCCCCGGACCTAGAAAACCCCTCTCCCGCCCCTCCCAGGCACACGGCGGTTCTCCCACAATGGCACAGCTCAGATGCGCTCGATTCACAGCCTGCAGGGGAGGTGGAACGTGTGTGTTTGGTGGCAGGGGAAGCCATCGTCGCAGGTAAAATACCCAGCCACAAAGCGGCGTTTAGGACATAAAGCCCAGCAAGCCAATCCCAAACAAATTATAAGGGGGGAGAAAAAAAGTGTGATAGGTTTTATAAAATCAAAAGGATCTGAGGATTTTTGCAAAACTCTTTATTAGTAAATGCTGAAGAGAAATAGAAATCCTGATAACAGTTAACAGTCTCCTTCAATGTATCACTGTTCAGATACAACGCTGCTGGGGAGTTTAATTAAGGACTGACAAAACTGACTGACTCATCTGCTTTCCCTACAAAATGGAATTAAACTAAAACAACCTATGATGTAAGATTAAATTAAGCAGATTCTTTTTAAGGCAAAATTTAGTGGATGTGTAACATATCTACACAACAATTCTTCACAATCACCCATCTGTAGGAATTTTGTTTTTCGTCTACCAGAAGCTGAAGATAATTCTAACAGAAAACAGGAACTGATGTTTAGATGCATCCCTTTCCCCTTGTTCTGTATGGAAGACACACCTGCCTGCCATCGATTTGTACATGACCAACCTTTGCATCCCTTCACCAGGTAAAACCCTCCTGGCTTCAAGGTGGGCATGTAAATACAGTCTCAAACACAAGAAGGCCTCAGGGAGCACTACAAACTGATAAAATTTTGGCCAGGACACATAACTCAGCTTTCAGTAATTTCACAACTGAGAGCAATGAAGATTTAGCTCATCTCAAGTGCATTACAATTCCAGCTGGTAAGAGTCCCTTTAAAAGTAAATATTAACCTGTTCCAAAATGCCTAAGTTAACAGCAGGTGATTTTGATAGGCTTGACTGTCAGACATTAATTGAGGGAAGGGAGGAAGGACAGTGAGAGAAAAAGGATGGGTACAAATTTAATCATCCACTTCCCCATAAAAACCTCTCTCTAGGCAAATTTTCACACCTACACAAAGAACATGAACTTCTGTGCCCATTCAGTACGTGCTGATTTGGGCCCCAAACCTCTTCTTTCTGTATTTGAAGATTATGAACCACAGCAGAACCGTTTGCATGCAAGGTCTTTACCCCCCACCAGCCTGCACATGCACTCCAGTGCAAGAACCAAACATCTTCCATCGTCTCTGAACACTTTAAGTCAAAGTCTCCTAGAAGTGCACTTCAGATAACAAAAATAACTGAACAGTGTTAATGAAAAACCTCTTACAGATTTATGTACAATACATTTAGTCAACATGCATCTGCCATGCACAATTCCTGGTGATAAAGGATTATCAGAGTTCCTGCATGGACTGACTCGCTGGGAGCAATTCCACTCAAGCCATTAAGGCTTCATCATGTCTGGGACGTGACAGAGCAGCCCTGGTGACACTGAACAGATTCCTCTCCTGAATCACTGCACAAATAACCTCCTCTGTCCTACCCATTAACAGGCCACGACCCATAACCTTTATCCACCAGTATGGAAGAGCCAGTTCCCACTCTGAATGAAATTTTATGTAGTAGTTCTGCAGCTAAAAACCAAACGATGGGAAAATGCCTTTCCTTTGAGAAAAGCAGAACAAGGGTAGAGATTGTTCCAGCCTCCAAATGAATTTCCTTCCCTGGGGCACAGAGCTAGCCTGGTAATTAATTACACTTTCTCTGAGAGTCAGACAAAATATGAAAATAAGAAGCAGCACTTTCATAACTGAAGGGAAGGACAAGAGATTGTGGTTCCTGATATTTCTGCCCTCCTGTACAGCCTCATCACATCAAGAAAAACAAAAGCAAAATGCAGCAATATTCAGGCTGCTACAGTTACACACCATGTTTCTTTCTCTTGTACTTTCCAATTAGTTTGCCAGTATTAGTCTGTCTCTTGTATAAAACTACCAAATGGTCTGGGGCAAAATAAGTGTTTTCTCCTAGGACTTCTAGAATACCCTTACAATGAACTCATCTTTATTCAGGACGACCCTTTACTTGAGCAATCGTCATAATCACAACTTACTAGATAAGTAGCTTTCAATTTTGCTTAAAACTACCTCAGGAAGTTCACCTCTATCTCTTAGGGGCTCTAGATTCTTGCATAAATACTAGTGACTGAGTATTTGCAAGAACAAGGATATTGATAATTAGAAGCACATCTGGGAGGACTCCAAGGAGTTATTGGTAGAACTCATTCTAACTAATGCTTAAAAAAAGAAAAATAGTTTAATGGCAAAATTTTTAACCTTGAGCTATATAGTGTGTTCATACAATACTTCTTAATAGACTAATCCAGCATCATTTATTTGCACAGTGACTGAGAGATGTGATGCTACAGAACATCTGAGATGGAACAGGAAGGACTCAGAGGTGCCAGTGGCTGGGCAGTGGGTGTGCCCAGAATGGTGACAATGCTGATCACTAAGAGCCAGCTCACACTGATGGCAGGGTGATGATGACCTATATTCATGGTTAAAAAATCAATTTACAGCAGAACACACAGTCCTGCACCTCCAAAGTTCTGCAGACCTAAACATTCAGGGAGTTTAATGGCAGCACACTATTGACTTCTGGGTCCCTGAGAGTACATGAATGCTTTCACACCCACCCCCATAACCAGTGTTAACACTTCAGCAGAGGTCACATCTTTAAATGCTAATGCTACTAGAGAAAACTAGAAATCCTGGCAGAGCAAGAGCCAAATATAACTCCATAATTAATTTGGTCTGCTGTTCTTGAGTTGTGCTTTCTAAAAATCTAAGCAAAGTGAAGAATCATCTTTATGGAGTCCTTGCAGAATGATGCCCAGAATAGGATCTAGTTGCTGTACAAAATAATTTAATGTTAAGTACTTGAGTAAAGTACTTACAAGCTTACTGAACACATAACACCAAATTTCAAACAATGTATGTGCAAACAAGAAAAAAAAAAACCCAGCCATTTGTTAGTTCTGTTCCATCACCCTGACACAGCAACAAGATGGTCATTTCTTCTGTTGACTCCTGCTGAGACCCAGAAATCTCATCTCTGTTCACAGCAGATCCAATTTTTGGTACTTGTAATAGTATCTGGGGGAAAAAAAAAAAGTGATAAATAACTATCAGTGAAGTGGCACATTCTCAAGTGTAAGAGAAAGCTCATTGATCTGATGAGCTGTTGAGATGTTCACTAGATATCCAGGCTGTCATTTGTTTGGAGGAGTCTGGATCTTGCAGGTCATTTGCCACTGAGGAGAGAACAAAAGTTTTGAGTACATGTACATTCCTAATGAAAACCAGCATCATCTGAAAGACTCCTTGTGCAGAGAATAAAACATTCAGCATAAAACCCCCACCCCAGGCAGTCTGATTCCTGATCCCAGGATCCTTTAGAAAAGCAGGAACAACCCCAAACTTTTGTTCTGACACCACCACTTGCCTATTTGTGATTACCAAGTACAACCTGTGTTCTGTATTACAACTTTCCTAGGACACCTGACCTAGCATCCTAGTTGTTTGATCTGTACAGAAGCATCAGTGTCATTAATTAATACATACACACACTTAAAAGCACTTCCCTGCATTCTAGATGCTGCATGTAACTCAGCTGGTAATAAAGTTGGAGAGTATTTGGAGCTAAGAGACTGCAAATGAAAATTTGTGTGTGCTCAGTATTTTTGAGAGCTGTCACACTAAGGCAGTATCTCTGTATTGGATTAAATGACACACACCTCGCAGAAAACCTGCAGACGTTGTGAAGAACTACTTTAAACTTCGGAAGACATGTGCCATCCAGTGGCACACCGAGAAACTTCACCAGAGACGGCAAAGGGAGGGGGGTTTTACCTCTGTGGCAGTGATGAGACAGTTTTGTTCACAGTTCTCATTTCTGTTTAACAAAAATCTAGGAAGTGAAGAAAGGAGCTTCCCCTGTGTTAAAGGTTTCAGGAGAAAAGAACAGAAACCTTAAGGGAAAGTGGTGATTTTCAAAGAAAAATGTAACTGAGAACTTGAACTGCTTTGAGGATGGGGGGCAATACTGAGCATGACATAAACCACACCAACGGCTGAAAGCTCAAGTCAGACTTACCCTAGAAATAAAGACAGGATAATAATTCATTAAAGAAGAAGGTAACTTTTCTAGGGAATCTCCACACCAGCAGGGAAACCTCAAAGTTGTGTTTAGAATCATAGAACCACAGAATGGTTTGGGTTGAAAGGGACCTTAAAGCTCATCTCATTGCACCCCCTGCCATGGGCAGGGACACCTCCCACCAGCCCAGGTTGCTCCAAGCCTCATCCACCCTGGCCTTGGACACTTCCAGGGATGGGGCAGCCACAGCTTCTCTGGGCAACAAGTTACTTCAGGAGTAACTTCAAGAGGCACAGATATTCCCAGAGTTACCTAGAGCACCTTCTGACCTTAATTATGATATAGCCTATGACTGTATCAATTCCTGTGCTAAAGATCCTCGGAGGAGAAAGTGTTAGTGCAGTTTCAGTGAAGTACTGTTGCACAAGAACACTGTTAAGTCAGAAATTTTAAGTTTTCTGCATCTTTTACTCTTTTTAGCCTTGTGATTTTTTCAAAATATTCAGACTTTAAAAAAAAAAAAAACCAACCACCCTTAAACACTTAACTAACCAGTTACCACCTGCACAGCGAACCAAGTGTTTATTCTCTCACCTTCAGGCACTCCTTTGGGGAGGGAGAACCCTTTCCTGACAACTGGAACTTGCTGGAGCCTGGAAGGCCTCTGGTGTGGTGACAGTCTAACAATGGAGCAGATTTCTTGTCTGTCACACAGGGGCTGAAAAGACTAATAACATTTCTTCACACAACTATTCCCCTTGAAGAAATAGTCTTTTAGCTTTCTTCTAGGGAAATTACAGGTGAAATGCAGATTTCAAGGGATGCCACTAGAAAATATTTAAGACTACTTGTGTACATTTAATATGCTATTGTAAAGGGAGAGAGAAAGCTTCAGAGCTTGAACATTCTCTTCAGCTGTTTTAATACTGTAAGGTTTAAATATAAAGTACACTACATACCAGAATGCCAAAACTGGATTAAAAAAGTGCAATAAAATTAGAACCTTAAAAATATTCTTTTCTTCTGGACTTTGAGGAATAATTTCCTTTTCTGAGCTCAGAGATGCAGGAACAATTTCTTCTGAATTTACACATGGACCTGTGGTATTCAGGAACAGGCTTTCCCCAGGTGAGGCTTTGCACACTGGTGACAAGCTGAGTTACAGCTCCATCAAAATACAAAATATGCAGGAATAACCACCCAGTTAAATAACAGACAACAATTCAGATTGGATAATGCTTGTTGGCTCATACAAAAGATGTTCTATTGCTTCAAAAAATTATTTAGGAATGCAACAAGACCCTGATGTTCTCTGTTTGTTAATCTACTATGCATTAACTCAAGTGTGCAGAGACAAGTGGCAGTACTGTACTACCTGTACTGCCAAAGAATTCAAACTGCCATTTAAATATCAAATTTGTACTAAAGGGGTTGTGCAAGTAAGGCTACTAGTGCTGGGTTTACATCAGAACATGTTGTAAAGATACAAACCAGATTCCTGGGTTGGGTTGCTTGGGGGTTTTCTAATTGTCCAGCTAATAGAATTTATCACAGTTTGTGGTGCAATTTGCACAGTAACATGTTTAGCCACAACTGGACTGTGCCACAAGGAATGATTTCTTTGGTTTGGATCATTAAAACAAAAAAGCACTGGACAGACACTCACCTTTAGCTGTGCACGCTGAGCATTACCAGGATTTTTTAGAGCTTTATTTTCCTCAATCATCAGCATGGTGGAAGTCATTTGCTAAATAGAAACAGAGAAGAACTCAGTATCAGATTCAAATTCTTTGTTGTTTATTATTACTCATACAATATTCCCTTAGTACACAATACTGTAAGAACTTCATTTAGAATTACTAATACTTCTTCAGATTTAAGAACTGAATTCCTGTCATTCACTTTTTTTTTTTTTTGGTCTTGTCCTTTCCAAAATTTAGACAAAGAACCAGTTTACAGCAGCACAGATATTTCAGATGTGGCATTTCCTGCCACTTCTCCTATTTAATTGTAACTTTTGCCACAATTCAAAACTCTCACTTCTCATTTCATGCCACTGCTAATCAGCAGGACACAACGGGAATACTCACCACCACCACATGTGTTCGTTTGGTTGGCACAACTTCTGCTGTCAACCCCCCTGGTTTGGTTGAAGTGTTTCCTGGGGCACCAAGCTGCCTGAATGATGATGAACCTTCTTCTGCTGGATTAGAATTGTTTCCCGTTTCCTTACGCTTCACCCTTTTGGGTTTAGCAGTTTGCTTGTCAGGCTAAAGAGGGAAACAATTACATTTCTTATTACAAAGTGAATCTCTGCAGCCTGGTAAGCACTAAAAAAAGAGAGTCCCTCTGTCACAGTCAAGCTCTACACACTGACTCAGTACCACTGGCAAAGCCAGTCCGAAAAACACTGAGCTTGGGGGCATCCCTGACTGTTACTCTATGGAGAGGGAGAGGCAACTGCATCCTCACTCTCTACCCTGGCTGCAGGCACCCCTTCCACAAGTGTAGCAGGAACTACTCCTCCTCTAGGTGGAGTTTTCCACCCATAGCAAGTCATTTGTGTCACAACCTTGCTGATTTATTAAGGATCTTTCACCTTGCTGTCCGGTCCTAAGGGTGAAGCACAGCGCATAACACTTTTTAGGTCTGGAGTTCTCTCTCTTGCAGCTGTAATTTTACAGAGCTTTTTTCCTGTGACAAATTTCCAACAAATTAATTAACTTTGAGACAGAGACCACAGCTACTCTTCCACCCCATGTCTTACAGGATGGTTTTCAAAGAGGAATAATTCCAAAGCCACCCATGTAAACACAGTTCCTCCCTTCAATACAGCCCTCATCTCCCTCTCCCCACCATCAGGACTGCTTTACTCCTCTCCCATTCCTTAAGGAAACAAGGTTCCTTATTAATCTTATGTTCCCTTGGCTATTTACTGCTGGACACACACACTGTGGGAGCAGAGACCTGCATAATCACAGCAGTCTTTGCCAGTGGCAACTTCTGCTGCTGTTACCCTCCAAATTAAGCAGGGGAAAACTATGTGGTACCTGGGCCACAGAACTGCATCAGTCACAGATCAGAACTGAGTTCCATCAGGGACTCACTAGCATTTGTGAAGCTGGTATGACATAAGTTCAAAGAGCATGACACAAACAGTTCTGTTCCCAGGTAAGTTAAAGAAGAAATGTCAATTTTCATTGAGCATCATGGGTGATTAAATGCAATAATGCAGGGTTTGAGACTTTGGTTGGTTGGTTGTTTTTGTTTTCTTCTCCTAACACATAAATTAGAACCAAGTCTTATTTACAGGGAAGACTTTTTCAATATACACTTTTCCTTCTAGACAGAGTCTGTGCTGGAGGACAAATGATCCAGTAGAAACCTGGTTTAGAAACTGTGCCATCACTTAAGTTGGGGTAGCATATTCTGTTCTCACAGCTAGTACAACTGCTGCTGGTCATATTTTACCTGACAGAGTAGCTGAAATGCCTAATGCTGAAGAACTGTAATTGCAATTTGATGGTCTCTTTCTAGGAGAGGAAAAAAAAGTGAACAACTATTCTGAATGAATGTTAACATTAAAAAAACCTACGAATACAGAAATCCTAGGAAAATATAGGCTGAGTGAAAAGGGATAAAGCTTATTTTAGAAAATATTGCTACAGATTTGCTTCATCACACCTTACAGTTCTTTGATAGTTTATCATCAAGTCACAGCTTATCCTGAGGATACTTGCAATTGCTTAAGAACATAAAAGATCTGCCCCCAAACCTGATTTTTTCCTGGGTGAGCACAGAATGCCAGAGACTTCAGAAGGACTTAACAACAGGTACCCTTCATACTCTGCACTGCACAGCAAGCCTGGCCAGGCACCTGGGCACACCCCTTTTGCTGCCTGGGACTGAAGGAAATCTGGCAGAATTAGTGCAACTGGATAAAAGCAACTTATTTAGGGATTTTGTAAATAAATGTCACCTTCCTCTTCCATAAAATCCTTCACTGAGTTCTCTTATATCAACTTCCCTAGAGCTGCAAGGCCGAGCCAGAAGTCTGTAAGGCAAACTCTTCCCTGACTTAATGCACCAATGTCAAAGTTAGTGAGGACACAGGTAGCTGAAACTCCACAGAAGGGTTTGCAGGAGCAGAGGCTTATTCATACTGGCCTTTCTTTAAAGGATCACTCAAAAGAGAAAAACCTGAACACTCAGGTGCATCAAAGAGTCTGCTGTGCACATTACCTTCTAATGCACTGGTCTTGAAAATCCTTTGGTACAGGTTCTAGAAAAAAAAAAAAACCAACATAAAAGCTAAACTTTAAATGAAAAAGCTAAGAGAGCATAGACCAGACAACGTTCTAGTGCAAACTAATTTCTAAAACACAATATTAGAAGCAAACACAGACCACCAGCAGGGAGCTGCTCCCCATTATGCAGACAGGCCTTACATAAAGTGATCATTATATATTTTATACCGGTTTCTTGCACCAGAATTAAATTTGTTTATGTATGTATCCTGAAGAATTGTAGAAAAGAATTACCTAATATTGCTGAAAGATTTGAGATCTGTGCTATCTTATCAATGGTCACTGCTTTGCTGGAGTCCAGCAGAGTAGAGTTCTTGTACTTGCCAAGGTCCATAGAATAAAAATGACTTCTTTCTGCACATAAAAGATATAATTGCAGGCTTCTTAAATTTGTGACAAACTGAAAGCAATCACATTCGCAGGATGGGAACTAAATGAAAGCACTGTCTTGGCTAAAACAGCTGCAGAAAAGTTTGGAAGGAGTTTGACTCAAAGCACTTCAGTGGGTCATCCCCAATAAACAGCTTGTGTCAACTGTGAATACTTCAAGTTTAAAGTGGGATGAAAATTACATCAGGACCTGATTCACTCCAGACTGGAGGACAGGTTGGCTTGCAGCAAAGATGTGACCTGGTGAGTCACACCCAGAGAGGCCACCAACAGTCAACAGTCTCCCCACATTTTCTACATTAAATAAAGCTCAAAAAACCCCAAAGTCTCACCTGAAGCATCATCTCTGAATGTTTCAGGGGATGAGTAACTCTGCAGGCTGTCACTAGTATTGTTAAAATCTGCAGTTGAATGGGCATCTAAACACTGAATGAGAAAGGTTGAAACACCTGTGGGAAGAGTCATTCCTGTACCTAAAGAAAGAGACAAAACAGGTGGCTAAAGAAAAGTATCATCTTGCAGAAACCATCAGGATTTCCTTATTTAAGTTTCATTCCTGTGATGAGCTAAATATTGTCAAGTCAGTACTTTATACTGAGTCATAATGCAATTGAAGAAGCAAAGAAAGGGCATCCTGAAGCCACATCTACACTACCATAAGCTAAGAAAAGACACCTTCCTTGCCCAAGGCTCACAAGGCACACCTGAAGAATTTAGCCTCTGACAGGGTAATTCTTCAACAGGTTTGTTTTCAGGACAAACTATTTAGTCACAAGCTTTTAAAAATGCAGGTTTGAGTAAACTGAAGAACTCATGTCCACAACTAGTTCTGTCAATGATAAAACCAAGATCATGTGGTTTCCAGCAGGCTGGGCTCAAAAGACTGCCTTAGGTGGTGTAAGTCTGTTTGTGCTGCCTCCAAGCAGTTCATGTGAACCAAAGCCTCCTACTGCAATAAGGACCACGAGTCCAGTGGCCTCAAAACCTTCACTTTCCAATTATCACACAGTCAGAACCAGCACAAAACCAGCACAGTACAAGACCAGTACTTTTATAGAAAGATAACTCTAAGTACATAATTAATTTTACATTTAGTTGTATATAGATATAAAAGTATATTTAATAATAGAAGGTATTGCCATTATACTCACTTGAAGTCATTTCTGCATTTTGCAAACTTTCTTTACTTTCAAAGCTGATCATTGAGGATTTCTAAAATTAAAATACCAATACAAACAACTTGAAAAAACTGGATGTAGACAAAGAAATGCAATTAAATATCATGTACACCAGCAGATGCTTAGAAACTCATTGTCTGGTACTTCACCCCTTAAACTTGCTATTCACAGTAACTTGTGCCACATTTTTTCTTGCACCATTAACAAATCTGTAATCTGACTTATAGTTCTAAAATTCATGATGAACACCCCATCATTTGATCCTACAATCTTTCCTGGATGAGATGCCAGTGAAGGAATACTGACATAAACAGCAGTGGAGTAATGAACTTCACTGTCTTTTGAATTTTTTTTAGAGGCCCAATTCTTACTTTCAGAATCCTAAACCATTTCTCTAAATACAAACTATGACATGCAGGCAGTAGATTCTAAGCTCAGCCTGAAAAACACGTGTGCACACACACATAACTCACAGGAAATTTTACCCGCTTCTAAAAACAATTTAGCAATTTGGTTTATCCTCCAGACAATTACGAGTAGATAAAAAGCAAGACACCATTCTCACCTTCAGTGATACACTGCTTTCTCCTGACTCCTCTTCTTCTTTTTCCAAGTCTCTTGTTTCTCTGACATTCACTTGATTGCTGCAGTTGAAGAACAGAACTAAGTTCAACCTTTCTGTTTTAGAGAAAGGCAACAACTATAAAATGTCTTTATAGAACACCAATAAATAGTCTGACAAACATCAGTGTACTGATAATTCAGACTGCATAGCTCCAAGAGCCACCTCACAAGGCAAAACAATAAAAATGCTTAGCTAATGTTAATAATGGTGTGTTTGAATGAGTTCCAACAGACCTTTGGTTGCATGAAGGGCTCTCCTCAGTGAGTTCAACATTTTCTTTAATTTTTGGTAAGGTTTTCCCACTGACCTTTTTCTTTGGGCCTAGAGAAAAATAAGTATTTAGTTCAGTAATGATAATTTCAATATTAGAATTTAGATTATTATTTCTAGTAGGGCATCTTTAGCTATTTCCCCCTTCCATCCCCATAATACCTTTTGGACCCTATTATCACAAACAAATGTTAGAACAGGAAAGCCTCACCTTTAAATTACCAAGCCCAGCATGGGATCAAGACATCCCATGCTGGTCTTCCCCATTTACTTTAGCTGGTTACTCTGTCAGCCTTAAATCCCATCCCTTCCCCTCAGACTGCATTTTGTTTCTCAAAGGTCTGCAGTTCTTAACTTGGTAGCTGCTACACTGCATTCAAGGAGGCAGCTCCTGAGCAATAACTCTGAGCAGTTTTTGAACTCCCAAAGGGGAGCAAGGCTTTCGTCTGGACCTTTCTACAGGGCCCTTTTCAACTCGAGACGTTCTACGATCAGACGGCGGGAAGCCACTTTACAGAAGTGGCTTTATGACTAACTAGCGGCCAAACCAGAGGAAACACCCCTCCTGCTCCCAGAACAGCTGCCTGCTTTCCCCAAGCCGCCAGGGACACGGACAAGAAGAAACCACTTCCCAGCCTCACGCAGCACCCGCTGGGCGAGGACCCGCCCGATACACACCCGGCCCGCACCGCCCCGAGCGGGAACGCGGCACCGGGCACAGCGCAGGGGCCCTGCCCGCCCCCCCCGGCCCCCGCCCCGGCCCCGGCCCCGGCCCCGCGGGGCAGCGCTCACAACAGGGCTCGGGCCCGCGCGGCCCCGCTCCGCCGAACAGGCTCCGGCGGCACGGCTGGGGCGGCCCGGCCCGCCGGCCCGGCAGCGCGGCCGCCCCCGGCAGCGGGGACTCGCGGCGCCTCTTCCGCGGCGCCTTCCCGGCGCGGGGGATGCGGGGGATGCGCTGCCGCTCCATGGCCGGCCGGCAGAAGCGGCGCTGGCCCCGGCAACACCGGCGCTGGCCCCGAGCGAACCCGCCCCGCCCCGCGGCCCCTCAGCCGACACCGCCCCGCGCCCCCCGCCCGCATGCGCGGGGCGGCCGCCCCGGCCCGCCCTGAGGGCCCGGACCCGGCAGGTTCCGGCGGGGACCCATCTGGCCGTGCCACATGATCCGAGCCCGTCCGGCCTGGCCCGGGACCCTTCTGACCCTGTCAGGATGATCCGAGCCCGTCCGGCCTGGCCCGGGACCCTTCTGACCCTGTCAGGATGATCCGAGCCCGTCCGGCCTGGCCCGGGACCCTTCTGACCCTGCCAGGATGATCCGAGCCCGTCCAGCCTGGCCCGGGACACTGCCAGGGATGGGGCAGCCACAGCTGCTCTGGGCAACCTGTGCCGGGGCCTCCCCACCCTCTACAAGAAAACCCTGTATGAAAACGGAGTAAATAAATCATGTGTGTGATCCCCCCTTCACTGCCATGTTCCAGCTGTGAGGGATCTCGTAGCTCAAATGTTTCATGTAATGAAGCAAACTCACAGAACCACAGAACGGTTTGGCTTGGAAGGGACCGTAAAGCCCATCCAGTTCCACCACCTTCCAAACCTTCCACTGTCCCAGGTGCCTCCAAGCCCCGTCCAACCCGGCCTTGGACACTTCCAGGCATCCCTGGATTTCCAAGCGAAAGGAGATGCAAGTGCACGCAAAAACCAGAATAGAGCCCAAATGTTTTGAAACTTTATTGGTTTAGACACATAGTCTGAAAAAATACTATGCATTCCCAATTGTCAATTCATATTAAACAAGCATATACATTTGGCTATGTTATTACTGATTTAAAATTAAAAAAAAAAAAAGAATTACAGAAAGACTTCTGCACCTTCAGAGAGCTTTGCAACAATTTTTTTTTTGTAGGAGATTGCTACAATCAATCTCATGTTCCAATAGTCCTTTGGTCATTATTTTATTTTACATAATTTCTCATTTTTACAACATGTTTAGTCTAGGCACGCGTTCTGAACAACTCCATAACCATGGTGAGGACAGAGTGTCGCTGGAGGAGCAACAGCTTTTAAAAAAGAGCTTTTATTGTATGTCAGTCCACAAGAAAATCTCATGAGCACTTTTGAGAAAGGTGAAAAGTTAGTTCTTTACAAAAGTTTCCATAGATGATTCTTTGATATACATGCTAATATACCAAAACTGAAAAATCTTTAATTACAGTTAAGATTTATTTTACACAAATGTATACGTTATATTTTAACCCCCTTCACTTTCAGTTGAAAATAGAATAAGCAACACTCACCAAAATACCTCATTTGTTCACTGCTTTTACTTTGCTAAAATACATAACAAAAAGCTGAAATGAAGGGCTTAAAGGGGTTCCAGATGCCTCAGAAAACATTTCATTTTGGAGCAATTCCAGGGATCTAAACCTTTTTCCCTCCCAGACTACAAGCATCTAGATCTCTTCTTTGAAAAGCTTCCCCATTTCACAGGAGAAAAGGTGATGTAGAAACCACCACGTGCAAAGTACTGAAGAATGTTAATTCCAAGAAGAAACAAAGATCCAATTCTGATTTTTTTCCCCCCAGAGAAAACCAAAGTGAGCTAAAATAAAAAGTATGCCAATAGAATTGCCTCTAAATAAAATGCTTTTCCAAATTCTCTGTAAGGCATCAAGAGGTCTTTAAGTAACCTACTACCATGCAAAAATAGTATATTCTTTCCCAGTTTACATTCATCTTGTAGCATTTATTTACATATAGATCAGCAGTTTGTGCTTTTAACACACATAAAATTAAAAAAAAAATTCCAAGTTAATTTTTTAATTCCAGAAGATCAAGTCAGATTATTTTGTTATACGTGAGAAATTTCATATTCATGGCAAAAACGAGACTGGACTTTACTGATGCTGACAGATGCTGACTAACAGTGAGGACAGATTGCAAAATAGTACTTTATCAACAAAAACTCACCCTCTCTCTCACCTGATGTGCGTCAAGCATTTTAAACTGCAAATGTGCCTTTCAGGACAGATTATTCCATGTGTTTCCTGCCCACATGGGGTTAAGACTCTGGTCTGGTTTCTGCTCACACTTGGTGCATCTTGGCAGAATGGTATTTTCTCTGTGCAATACATTGAGCAAAGAACATACAAAATACATAACTAAGCAAGATTCTCTTCCTGGAAAATGTATTTTATTCTGGTTTTTAAATATGAGAGTCTTCCAGTGATTCCAGAGGCATAGCACCAGGCTCAGGAAGAACCTCCCTTGTTTAACATGTCTGAGAACACAGTACTCTGCAAAAAGAGTCTCTGCTCTTTAAATAAGATGAATAATAGAAACTAATTTTGTAATTAGTTATCTTGAGGGAAAAAAAACCAAAAAACAAAAAACAAAAAACCAAACAACTGGTTATTGGACAGCCCCAGGGATTATTTTTCCTTGGTGGTCACAAGAAGTGTTTCAGTTTAAGAAAGCTCAATGCAAAATAAATATTCCTGGAATTTGAGGAGAAGCAAGATTGTGCTGAGCTCATGCCTTACACTGTCTGCTTTTCAAGTGTTAATCTCTTACAGCACTGTTATGATTATGGCAAGAGAGAGCGACCTGCAGAGGAAAATCTGATTACACAAGAGAGTATAAAAGAGAGCTTTTAGTTTATTTATATAACTTTTCACAAGTTCTGAAAGTATTCACACTTCTGGTGTGACAACACAATTTCTCCCAGATTTTTCATCATTCTAGTGTGGCCAAGTCTGTGTTTTTATTTCTTATTCTTTCAGTGTTCATCTCTTTGGCTCTTGTGCATCTGCCATTTTGCATCAAATGCCAAAAGAAGAAGACAGATAGATTATTCAGCATTATATATGTAAAAATAACAGCCACCTAAGCTGTAAATAAACTTATAGTGGGATCTTTTATACTTACACAGAGTTTAGTTGTCCTGAAAAGCCTGCAATCACCTTAGGAAAAAAGTAAATTAAATTCAAATGGTAGAAAAAGGTCAGTGAAAAAGTAGCTTTTCTCTACTTATAGGGATGACTAGGCTTTGGGTTTTTTTATTTTAAAACCCTGTCACATTAAAACAGACAGGAAATTGTACTGAATCTAATTCTCCATTGCTTTGGAGCTTTGTGTATGTAATGACTGTCTTTTGGCTGATACAAAAAGGAGATGAACTAGACTCCGCCGAGATAAGAATCCTTTCTGACTTGACCTAAAGAGCCAAATTTGACACAGTAATTCCTGTGCTCTGCTGACGTGGTGCACCCAAACTCCCCAGGGATGCTCTTGCTGCGTACATTGGTGAAAAATGAATGTGTGATCCCAGCAGATCTCAGATATTTCGTAGCTGCTTTGGACTGATATGAGTCATTGCACTGGAATCAAATGAGGAATCGGGCGCAAAAAGGGATTCAGACAAACACTTGCACATCTGATAAATCAAATCGCCACATTCTTTATGAGTCATTATGTTACTGCTGCGGTTTCCTTTGTATCATTTTATTCTGAAATCACTTCAATAAATCAGTCTTCGTGTAACACGAACCCATTAATTCGATTTATTTCATTTGGAAGCATGCATCGGAATTTCAGGGGGAAAATAAGAGACCGTTTAGATTAGAAATTTTAACCTTTAGCTTCAAAAGTCTACAGCGAATTCCAGTTTAAGAGAAAAAAATAAGTGTGCTTTCACTGTCCTAGCAAAGACCTAGCAGGCACAGCTCCATGCTAGTATGCACTGGTGCAGCAAACAGCAGCTAGTACAAGACACACAGATATTTAGGATCCTGTTTAGCAGAAAGAAGCCATCGACAGTCCACGTATTCAAGCGACTTGACATGACAGTTTTCTCATTGTTTTGTACCGTGCTTTGTATCAGGAGAGAGCTCTAGAGTCTGGTCCTGTTCCTTGTGAGACCTTTCTGCTTTCTGATGACCACAGAAATCTAAGGTTTCATCCAGACAACTTGCTGCTTATCCCAGAGAGGCCACTGGAAGTGATGCCAGGGGGACTTGATGCTCCCAGACGTCCGGACATGGAGATGTTTTCTCAGCAGGCCTTTCTGCCACCACATCCAGCATTCTGCCATCCCGTGACACCTGGCACAGGGATGGCTAACACAGCCTTTCACCATCCCCATGGCCCTTTGGGAGCAGTATTCCTTCCCCTTCCGTGGCCAGACAAAGGATGCCCTCCACTGCTGTGCCTTAGGCTGGCCTCTTCCCAAACCCAATCATTGTGCTAAGCCCCATCCAGAATCACAGCTTATTCCCTGGGCTCCGTTTCTTCAGCGCTGTTTCCGAGAGGGAGTTAGTCCAGCTGGACTACGCAGGATTAGCAGCATGTAAAGTAACAAATTGGGGACTGGGAGCGTGTGGATTATCGGGAACTCCCACCAAAAGCCTCCTCAGAGCCAGCAATGCTTTTGCAACCTTCTCAGTTTGAGCAGTGCAGATGTCCATGAGTGCACTGGGCTGGAGGAGCCCGAGTGCAGAATCAGCATGCCATGGATAAACTGCCTTGGGATGAAAAGGAAACAGAGGGAACTCTATCCTATCGCTGCCTACCCTGTTCTTACAAGTTCAAGGTAACATTTAGATGTAATATACTAATAGGTCTATTAAGTACAAATAGCAGGAGATTCCTTCCTATTTCTATTCTGGTTAGGTCATTAATGATTAAATCAAATCAATGTCATTTATGTTCTGGAAAATATAAAAACTATCACTTCATATATAAACCAATATCCATCTTGAAGTTCCAAATCAGAGAAAATAGACTTTCACCATCAATCACTGATTGTTTGAGGTAGACCACATTATTGAATTATCTATAATTTTAGTTTTTAATGTATTAGGTTATATACAATCAAATATTAACAGACATACCTGAAACTTTCTCTATTTTAATTAGAAATGTTTGTAATTATTAATAAGTTTCCATAATTTGTCATAGATTGAAATGTCTTTGTATTTTGTGGCAATTTAGCATAATTCTTAGTAGTACCCTGTGCATAGAGTAAAAAAGAAATCGTATCACACCTGATGGAAAAAAGAAGGAAAAATGTGGTTAATGGCGAAATCCTAGAACAATGAAAGGCTCAAATATAAGATTCAGGTGCTTATCCATTTCAGCAGTGTCATTCTGGCTCTGTACTTTTTCAGTATTATTCTAATATTGCTATGAAGTCCATTACTCAGGAGATTCTCCTTCCTGTGATTTCAGATGGAGATGCTTGAATATAGCTCTTCTATTTGCTTTTTGAAGTAATCTCTTAGTTCTGGTCTCTTGGCCTTTAACGTTGGTGTCAACAAACCGTTCTGTACCGAGAACATATCAGAGTGAATGTAAATGGCTTTGACCTAAAATAAAAAAGGGACACATTTATAGTGAAGGCTCAGGCACCACACTGGATAAGTGTAACTTTTTATGCTGTGCTTCCCTCCGGCGGCGCCTGGAGTCCAGGGCACTCTTCCCCAGGATTTCCCTCCCCTGCCCACAGAAGGGAGCTCTCCAAGAAAATGAGCACATAAACCTCTTTTCTGTACGAAACCAAGGCCAGAGGACAGCGAGGCAGCACAGGAGGGACAGTGGCACCATATGGGATGTCGTCCCTGCAGGTTCACACAGCCCAAGGGCAATGGGGGAGCGGGCAAGGACAGGGAGCTGTGCCAGGGAACACCACCTTAACCCCGCTGCAGGAGTAAGCAGCACTGATTCAGTCTTGCAAAATTATCGTGAAGCTTTGCAGGCAGGCAGTGTGTGCATGATGATGATGATGATGTTTGAAGAGGATTTTAGCTAATTACAACGATATAAAATCCCCCAGCCTGTGCAAACAGCATTCACAAGGCTGCCCTTGTTGGAGGCGGTGGCTCCGAGCACAGCGGGGAGCCTGGCAGCACAGATGGGAGCGAGCTTTTCCTTCCCCTGCTGGTGTGGGAGAAAGCAGACAACTGCTGCCTGACTGGTCATAGTCCAGTGATTTAAGACAAAATTCCCCAGCCATCTGCTGCTTTTGTGATTCCCCAAGTCAGACTGCTTTGCAGTTTGCTCGGCTGGGAGTTGCAGGAATATATAGGCTGCAAATCCATTTTCTGTTCCCATTCCTCCCCCCGTGACATCCTTCATGAAATCAGAATCCATGCTATTAATGCTCCCCCCACTTGCTGCACCAGCTTTCAGAGCCTGGAAGCTGATGGTTTTAGAAGCCAGAGTTGTCATTTCCAAGACAGAGATCCAAGTGCAGATGAGGACAGGGATGATAAAGAGTATCCCACATAAGGAGGGGATCCCATCCCACAGGAACATCAGCCACAATATCTGACTCAAAGTTTGATTTTAAGATTACATACTGCAAGAGAGATGAAGTTTTGAAGCTGTTTAGTTTTGACAATTAAAACATGTATTTTTTATTCTAATCTATTATTATTTTATTCTAGCTCTTAGAAAGATGGCAAGGCTTTCCTACTACTTCATACTTTATTAATCACAAACTCCTGGTAGAATTGATTACTTGAGAATATTTCATACTGTGAAAACCATGGCAAAGGCAAACCAGACTTACTAGCACAGACAATTATGAGCATTATAAACTGTGCTTTATATCGAATTTTTAAAAATTAATTTCTTTTGGCTATCCTTTCATTTGCATAGGTAACTGAGAAATGAAGAATAACAGGGTTATTCTTTAAGGGTTATGTTTAACGATGCTTCTGCTCCACTCCAATGTGGTGAATTACTCATTAGAATTATCACCCAGAAACAGTGTAAAAAAAAGAAAAAGGGCCCTTGCTAATTATGTGTAACAATTAAGACGTTCATTATTTTAACAGAAATAAGCCTTTGACGTTTTAAAATGGGGTGGATAATTTTGCTGTGGTTTTAATGCTGTGTAATCCACAGCTGATTTCAGATCTCTCCTGAGGTGTTTGTAGCTCTGTTGCAGAAGTACTTATAGAAGCACCCGGAAAGAATTAGTGCCCAGACTGAAAATAAAGAAACCAGAAGCATTCTGAGGTCAGGTATAAGACTGGTAATTAGTGACCCAGTTTCTAACAGAGCTTTCAGTGGCAGAAGAGTCAGACCCCTGCAGATGTTTATCTTGACCTCTGGTTGTCAGTCTGGAGATTATCCATGTCCCTGACTTAGATTTTGACCTCTGCACCCAAAATTTTCATGCAAAACTTTAATTCAAACTTCAAGCACGACTGGGAGGCAGAATCACGGCATATACATTTTTCCAAAGGAACAAGTGTAACTTGCCAGCAATAAAGCTCTTTCTAAAAACATCGCGTGCAGCTGCAACAAGTAATAAATGCTGACAAATTCCCCTTCCATACAAACAAATTACCTGTCTGACCCCACTGACTGATGTGTTAATTGTTTCATTTTACCTGCTCAAAGGAGTGGAGCCCACTCTCCTTCCCCAGCCGTACCATGTCTTCCATTATTGCTTGCTTCAGTTCCTGGGTTAAAACACAGAAATTCCTCATGAATTATCAGAGTCAACCTTGCATGCAATTATTGCTCATTGTTCATCCTATTGTTCACTGTTTATTCATTGTTGATTCTATGATTCATCAAAAAACATGTTTCTGAGTAAAGTTCAAGTGCTTTATTGAGAGTTAATACATAACTAACAAATATTCTATTAATGAAGAGTACAAACATTAAATAACTTGTGTGGTGATATTATCTGTCTCCTTGGTATGAAAGGTAAAGTTCTATTGCCAAACCAGCTATGTGACATAGCTGTTTAATTTACAGTGCTTCAGCCATCTGCCAAACTGTGCTGCAGAATCACTGCCCACAGACACCAGTGGGATGGTTCAGTGGTATCAGGGTTCATTGATGTGACCCAATGCAGTTACTCAGCATTACAGAACACGTGTAAATAAGGCTGGGATCCTTATCATGGAATCACACAATGCCCTGGGGTGGAAGGGACTCACAGGGACCATTGAGTCCAACTCCCAGCCCTGCACAGGACAGCCCCAAGAATCCCACCATGTGCCTGAGAGCACCGTCCAAGCAACACTTCTTGAGCTCTGTCAGCCTTGGTGCTGTAACCACGTCCTGGGGAGCCTGTTCAGTGCCCAACCACCCCCTGGGTGAAGACCCTTTACCCAACATCCAACCTAAACCTCCCCTGACACAGCTTCATGCTGCTCCCTCAGGTCCTGTCACCGGTCACAGAGAAGACCCATGACAGGTCTTATTCAGACACAGTATTGTGCACACATAATGCTGCAGTGAAAAAAGGGTCTGCCCTGCAGATACAAACCTTATTTTTACAGAGTTCTGCATATGTTCCATCAAACCCTCTTTTCTTTGCCCAGCCTGGCATAACTTCAGAATCGGGCACCACAATTCCCACCAGGAAGGCCTGCAGGGGAAGGAGAAGGAGAGTTGCAGGCAAAAGCTGAACCACATTCAAGTGAATACACGAGTCCAGTGAATTTCTGTGTGTTTATCACTCTGTGTTTAATTATGTCAGTAATTTGCTAACGTGCCACAGTGGAGCATATTTTGATGTCTGTGCCTTTTTCTCAGTGTTCTCTGTCACTGTTCCTGCATTTGGCAACAATTTTAACACCCTCAGTTGGGTTTGTGTTGTGCTTGAACATTAATACCAGAGCAGAACATAGCCCCTGTCATTTATATACCTGCAGTTCACAGCCCTGCAAGTCCCAGGCAAACTCTGATGCCAAAGGAAAGCTCATGTTTGTGGGCAGTGAATGCAGAGATGAATTGCATGGTTTCAGAAGCTGTCCATGTGTGTATAAATGTGCAAATAAACGGGACAGGGTTGGTCAGAATGAGCAGGCAGTGGTGGGAAGGCAGCAGTGGCTTTGTCTTGGCCTGCCTTACTGCAGGCACAGTGGCAAAGGACAGCATTAGAGACCCGAAGGGTGACACCAAAGCCAATTTAAAGGCTTGATCTTTGGCCACAGCCTGCTCCAAGCTGCTCAGGGTCACACCAGCAGCGCAGCTCCTGCCTGGCTGGCAGCCAGCTCCAGAGCAGGATGGAGACCACACTGTGGTGTGATCCACTCACACTTTCCCCTCGTTCATGCCCAGCTCCCCGTCTTCTGTCTACAAAGAGAAAAGTAAGGTCTTCTGAAGACTTGTTTCTTACCTGCAGGCTGTCTCCATGGACATAGATCTGGGCAACAGGGTCACTGCGGATGTAGATATTCTCTATCTTCTCCGGTGCAATATATTCTCCCTGAGCAAGTTTAAATATGTGCTTCTTCCGGTCAATAATTTTAAGAGTCCCATTCTGTCAGGAGAAAGAAATGAGAATTCCCAGAGAAGTTATTTAACCATCAAGACCCAGCAAGCAGCCTGGCTTTAACAGAGCTTTCCACTGCCTGTTGCGCTTTCAAACACTTCACTGACATATCGAGCTTACCCTGCCAAATATAAACTTAACCCTTTGCAAAGATAAATCTGCTTGGAAATTATAGTTCAGTCCTTGAAAATTTACAGGGGATAATAGAATGGCCATGAGAACTCAGTGTGTGACCAGTACGCACAGGTAACCATTTCCCAATGTCTCCCGTGTGCAGCCAGCCCTCCTGGTCCAGCGCCTCC
Organism: Chiroxiphia lanceolata; assembly: GCF_009829145.1. Classification (NCBI taxonomy): domain Eukaryota; kingdom Metazoa; phylum Chordata; class Aves; order Passeriformes; family Pipridae; genus Chiroxiphia; species Chiroxiphia lanceolata. Next base: position 17,937,340 of record NC_045651.1, read on the forward strand.
GTTGTCTTCTCTTCATCTTTCAAGTAACCCTTGAACACATTGGGTCCTTTCACACAGATCTGAAAAAGAGCCAGGGGTGATGATAAATTAATTTCTTACTCTGCTATAAGCAGTAACTCTCAAGAATTGAAATATTTTAATCGCTGTGCTCCATGAAATTAAAATAGGTTGGGTTATAAAAATACCTATGGATTTTTTTCCAAGCTAATGGTAATATGAACTAGGGTTTACAAAACTGATTTGCTTGAAGTTGATTTGCATTCAATTTGCAGTTAAAAATAACAAGGTTATTTCAATAAGTTGAATTTTTGTGCAGTATAGAAATAACAGCAATGTAGAAATCATAGCAATTCAGCTCTATTTAGCTGAACTAATTAATTCAGTCTTAACTGTTCAAGGAATCAGGCTGGAAGTACTGCCACAGCTCCTTTTTAATTAATGCTTTGCTACTCTGTTGCTAAATTGCCTTTTTCCTTTCCTGATTGTAATATGTAACACATCAGCAACCATGCACCTTAAAAAGGTCAAATGCTTCTATAACTACATAACTACTTCATACAGTGTTAACTAATGAGAATTTGATATAAAAATGTGATTTGCTACCTCTCCTTCTCCTTTGGAAGCAAAATAATTCAGTTCTTCCACATCCTTCAATCTGATTAAGTTACAGGGCAAAGGGGCTCCTACATGACCTGGAAATCAAAGTTATCAAGTCACTTGTCATCTCTCCTATAAACAATAATTAGCATTTTATTATTAGTTACTAGCATAGTTGTAGATATACTGGGTGTTCTTGCAGGAGCTGTGTCTGTGTGCAGAAATAATTTCCTCAATTAAGGTTTTGCACTATTAAGACTAAATACCCAAACCTCCTCTTTAGATGTAGAACCTATTTTCAAATATCACAGAATGGTTTGGGTTGGAAAGGATTTTAAAACTCATCTTGTTCCAGCCCCCCTGTAATGGGCAGGAACACCTTCCCCTAGCCCAGGTCTCTCCAAGCCCCGTCCAACCTGGCCTTGATGTCCAGAGGTTTCTAAAGAAATGTGCATTTCTTTTATTTCTGTGAATGGTGCAAGAAAATCATTACCTGATGTCCAGTCACCTGGAGTTGTAAAGGTGCATCCAGCTGTGCATTCTGTTTGGCCATAACCTTCATAAACCTGACAAAGAGATGGGTATCTTTAAAAGGGCACAGAAAATTTCTCAATTACGGGCTGAACTCCCAAGCACTGCCTTGTGGCACAGCCCTGGGAGCTGATCCTGCAGCTGCAATGCACGGGTGCACATCTCCCACAGGGACACTGGCCCTGGCTCCTACTGGGTACAACATTTCATTTCCAGGACTGGAAATGACCATGGCTCTGTAGAGCTGAAAATAGTGAGAAGACAAGGTAAACACTCAGCCTTTGAGTCAAGAAATATGCTGCTCTATGAGAGGAATTTATTAGCGGGGAAAAAAGGTATTTTTGTGGGACATTTTGAAAATACGCCTTCTTATTTTTTTTCCTGCCTAACTTTAGGCTCTTGAATGAGACCTTTTAGTTGCCCTGGGCTTCCTAATCACAGAGAAATAATGCAGTGGACATCTTAAGTGGGTTAGACTGATGTCTGAAGATTATCTCTCTCCATGTATAACAGAGAATAAAACTCATGTACTGATGTTCCCAGCACAGACACATTTAATTGCACACACTCAGTTCAGCACTGAGAGGCAGGTGAGATGAGCCTCTGGGGTTTCTCTGGGAGGTGCCCACAGTGAAGGCAGCTCTTCCCTGCTGCTCCCACCACAGCCCCCCCGAGGGCTCTGTGGCCACCCCAGCCCTGCTGCAGCTGTTGGATCCATCCTGGCACAGCTGCCCTAAATGCAGTTCTGGGGGTCTGACCCCTCTCCTCTCTCAAATCCCATGTTTTCTCACTAGCAGTGGATGAACAGCCCCGAGGAGCCCCCCGAGCCCACCTGGCATCCGAGGGCGGCGCGGAGGAAGCCCAGGACAGTGGGAGAGGCAGGGGCAGCTCCTGTCACTATCATGCGGACACAGCCCCCCAGACTGGCCTGTTTGGGAGCAAAAGAAAAGCATCAGAAGCTCCTACAGATGGCAAAACCAGCAGCAAGGTGAGCGTTGCTTACACAGAGCTTGCACAAAGTGCCCTCTCTAGGACAGACGTGGAAGGTTCCCTGCCCATGGCAGGGGTTGGAATGAGATGATCTTCCAGATCTCTTCCAACCAAACCATTCTGTGATTCTGTGATTCTGTGATGTGGAAATACAGACTGGCTCTGAAGCTTTCCTCAGGGATAAACCCCCATTCAGTGTGCAGAGGAAGGAGTCCCCAGATCCCTGGCAGGACAAGCTGCACAGCCTCAGCTCCTGTGGCTGCTGTGCCTGGGCAGGCTGCAGACCTGGCTCTGGGAACTGCTGGGAAAAAGCAGACTCTTCCCCCATCCAGTTTTCTTTCCTTATTTACACCTCACTGGTTTTAATGAATTGCCTCTCAAATAATGCTGTCCCTTTTTTAAGGCAGATGACCTTCAAATATTTCTGGAGGGTATTACATCAATTCCTGTGTCCCATTTTACTTCTTTCTCCTCCCCCTTCATTTCCTTTTCCTTATTCTAAAAGTGAAAAAGAAAACCCAGCACAAAAGCAAACAACTGCTGACTGAGCCTGCCTGTCTCGCCAGCCCCTGCATCAATATGCAGCCTGGCTTGCTCCTGGCTGGGTGAACTCTGCTATCTTTGCACACTGAGGACAACTAATCCACAGACCACAAGTACAGGCAGTTTCTTTAGTTAAAAATAAAGTGGAGTGTCTCCATATTAGTTATCCAATTAAAAAATGAAGTAATCAGAGCCTCCTGGAGTAGTACAGAGCCCAAAAGACCTGGTTTAAAGGCAATTTAATATTTTTTTTTTAACTGAGACGTGTGGCACACAGCAGGGCATTCTGATTTCTTTCCTCTCTTGCTAAACTATGACTCTTGTGTGCATTTTGCTTTACACCCTTATTCTTGTTTTCCTAGGAAAAAAAACCAGATTTGAACATGCCCAATTGAAACCCAACCCTAAATCTAATCCTATCTGTAGAGAAACTTTGGAGCAACATCTCTTTGATCTTCATGACCTTCCTGAATTTCATTCCTGGAATAGATTTGACACAATCCTCTCCCTGCCTGTCACTGGGCATGAGTGAGGAGCAACCATTCACCACAGGCATGGGCAGAGCCTGGGGTGGGTGTCCTGTGCCCCCAAGGCAGAGCACCCGAGCAACAAAGGGGGTGACAGCTGCCCTGGTGTCAGAGGCCGTGATCCTTCTTCTGGGCAACTTCACCTGGCAGAGGGAAGTGCCTCCACACAGCTTCACATCCCTCCATGGAGCCTGAGCAGGGGCACAGATCTGAGAGCTGCAAAAGACTTTTGGCACTATTCCATAAATAAGTGGTTTCCTGGTGCTGCTGAAGAGGGATGTGGCAAAAGCCATCCTGGTCTGCCTTGTGTTTCTCCATTCCCCTCTGGAAAGCTATCCCTAAGAGAACTGAAATATTGACGTTGTGCCTGGTGTTTAAAAATGAAAACATAAATAAAAACACGTGGGGAAACTTCATGGAACAACAAACTGTGTTATGTTTCCTTCTTCTGTTCAATTTTCCAGTCTGCTCTTTGCTGGTGAGTAGCAATTGCCCAAAGTTCATCACCAGGCACATGGACCACGCTGACTTCAGGGAATCACAGAATCATAGAATTGCTAAGGTTGGAAAAGATCTCTGAGATCAACTGTCCAACTGTCAACCCAGCACCATCACTACTAAACCATGTCCTCAAGTGCCACATCCACACATTTTCTGAACACTTTCAGGGATGTTGACTCCACCACTGCCCTGGGCAGTGTTCAATGCTTGAAAACCCTTCCTGTGAGGAAACTTTTCCTAATATCTAAATGTCCCTTGGCAGAAAACCAGTCACTGCTAGAAGAAACAACAGTTCTTTGACTTCAGACTCACTTCTTAAATCACTCACCTGTATTTTATTAAAGAAAAGTTTATCCCACAAACTGTCATTCCTGATGATGCCATTTCGAACTTCCGCCTTTTTCCGCCTGGCAGCAAATTCCAGGATCCAGCGCTTGAGGGATGTGTCAGCCTGGCTGAAGATCTGCAGGAGCATGGGGTGAGAGAGCACATCAGCACCTGTTCTGCCCACTGCAGCCACCCAGCCAGGGGTACAGCTGCATTTGCAGCACAGCTGAACAAGGCTACCCCGGGCTTTGTTAGTGGGGGAGAAGGAGCGGCGTGTTCCGCTCCATTCCCTGCTGTACGTGCTGTTCCTTTGGGGAAAAAAGGCAGGATGGTGGTGCAGGTTTTGACTAGACTGAGAGGGCTGCTATTTCTATAGGATTTCCATGATAGGATTCACTGAAGTCATGCAATTTAAACAATAGGGAATGAGCAATGTGAACACTGGAGCAGGTCTCAGTGCTGCCTGGTGCTGTGATGGGGCTGCACTTACCCAAGCTTAATCAGGCACCTGCACAAACTACACCTCAACAAACAAGAAATCCTCAGTGCCCATCCCTCTAATGAGGCACCAGACCCCCTGACCCAACAGTCCTGACCTTGGGGAAAAATTAAATCGGTAGCTTGTGCTTAAGCTTGTCTTTAGAGGATAAGTCTTCTGAGGAATAAATATTCCCAGCTCGTCAAACAGATTTAGCCTGATGACCAGACGTGCCTGTCTTAAATACCTTGCAATAACTTTACCTCAGTTTTAAGGATTTCTAAATCCAAAAGCCACCCTCATATTTGCACTGCCTAAATCCTCATAGGCTTTTTGAAGTTACTGATTTTCTGCTGCCACCAGAAAGAGAAATTCAAGTTGCAAAAGTGGTTGAAAGGCACAAGAAGTCCTTGTGCAGCCAGGTTTGACTGATGTTTCTGTGATGAACAAATCCGTTGTGTCCAGAAATGTCACTGGTAATCTCAGTGAGAACAGGGAAAGAGGCAAAAAGAGAGGGATTTCATATTCACACAGCTGTGTCTGGAGCCTGTGTAAATCATCATAATACAGACTTACAGAATGGAGGAGCTGTGTCGTTTACACAGCATGAGAATGTCTTTGCAGGAAGGCAGAAATAGTGTAATCTGCTTGGGAAAACTCCATGACTAAGGGAATTCTTCCACATAAGTACTGTACTGAAGGGACATTAAACTTCATTCCTCCAAGAAGAGCCCACCCCATAGACTCACCTTGTCGTACATCCTGTTGAGCAGGCGCGGCACGACGGGGAAGATGGTGGGACGCAGGGCCTTCATGTCGTCGGACAGGAGACGGATGTCCCCCTGGAAGAACCCGATCCGCCCTCCGTGGCAGTACACTACAGACTGAGGGGGAGGAAAAGGGACACATGGAACCCCTCTGCTTTCACTTCCCACAGCACGGCATCCCTCCCAGGCACATCCCTCCCTTCTGGAAATTCTGCTCTCCAGTACAGCAAAAACGGGGCTTTAGAAATACACGGAGAAGTAAGAATGACTTTTGCACCGAACAGAAATATTTGGATGGTTCTGGGCACTTTTCAGTACTGGCAATTCGGCATCCACCAAATTGGCCACTTGTTCTGGAAGAGCAAGGAATCAAAGCTTTCCCTTCATCCCGTGCATACAGGGATGGAGAAGTCCCAGTTGTGGTCAGATTCTAGATCAGAAGTCCCCCAGCCCTCCCACAGCAGCTCACAGCACGAGGACCAATTGTCAATACAGAAATGTACACTAAGAAACATCGCCAAACACTGAGCAGCAGCCGATTTTTAGAGGTTAATACTTTAGTTTTGTTTAAATACAACAGTACAGACTACGTTAGCAATACAGTGCCTGATCCTGTACCCAGAAAGAGAAGCCCACTTCACAAAAGGTGCTTGACTTGTACAGCAGCTACAAATCCAGAAGCTTTGTACTTGGAAAGGAAGCAGGATGTTTTAATCGGATCAGAATGGAGCTGGATGTGTGGGATGGGGCAGGGGGTAACTGGTAACCAGTAATCCTGCAGAGGACCAGTCATGGACTCATAAAAACTGGCATTTTATCACCAAAGAACATTTGGAGACTGGCACCACTACCCTGCTTTTAGAGTGCAAGGAGGAGAAGGCATCCTTAGCAAGCACCCACAATGCCAGAGCCGAGCTCAGCCTTCCTGAGCAGACTGAGAACTTCAGCTCCCTTTGGGGGGCTTGTCTCCCCCAAACAACTAAAACAGTTGAAAATTCCTTAAGAGACACCCAAGTATTTTTGTGCTGCTCCTAAAACCCTGTGATATTAACCTGAGCACTCTCACTACTCTGTCAGGCAGTTAGACTGTCTCCATCAGCTGAAACCACAGGAATTTTATACATGTGATGTGGGTTTAATAAACATCACACTGCTGAATCTGTGCTTTACACTACACATGGATTTAAAAAAAAAAAAGAAAATAGTGTGCTCAGTGGGAATTAAAAATAACAACTAGAAATTTTTATCTTTAAAGAATGTATCTGTATAATTTTAACTGTAAATTCCAGGAACTAATAATGGTGGCTAAAACTAGGGATGCTGACACAGTGCTTGCTGTTCAAAATGTTTTTGAGAATTCCTTTTTAGCCCTTTTGAAAAAAATCTTTGCATTAATGAGCATTTTCAGTAGGGAGGATAAACCTCAACATCCTTTGGAGGCTGTCCCTTTCAGTACAGCAACATCCTGTGAAATGAGGGCATTTCAAATGTTTTTAATTTCTTCCCACCCCCCATCAGATGACTTTTGAATAATTACATTCTTGTTTGCTGGCAAAGCCATTTGCCCAAACAGTGCTGGCACACTGACCAACTTGCCTTGCAAGTGGAGAAAGGCTGTGCTGTAATTCTCCAAATCTTTCATGGGCTTTCACTTCCAATTTGTGAGGTTTTTAACAGTGCAGAAATATATTATTTCTGGCACAGATGTTACCAAGAAGCGGGAGGTTTATATTCAGACGCTTGTCTGACTCAAAAAATATGCTTTCAGCCTGAAACAGTCCTCCCTGAGAAAGTACAGAGCTGCAACTGGATCCAGATCCACTCTTCACATACTGGATCAGTTCTGAGCTTGCAGCTTCTCAGGCCAGCAGACCTGATGTGGTTGCCTAACCTGACTTGCCTAACACACCAATTGCAGCACAAATTACCATCTTTTTTTTTTTCAGAAAGAGACTGGAGTCAGTTCTGCTGGCAAGAGCCTGTGCTTGGATCTGCCACCCTTCCCAGGGGACACTGGCTCCAGTGGTGCCCACAGCACCCTGCCCTGCCAGGAGCATCACGTGTCTCACACCATGACCTCAGTTTCCTCCTTTGCAGTGTAGCCAAACTGGGGTGGGTTTTTTTGCAGATCTGGTTATTTCTGCAATAAAACAATTTTAGCTGATGCAGAAAATGGCATGAAATTATCTTGACCCCCATGAAACATCATCCTGGAGTGCTTAGAAAAGCTGCCCCCAAATTGCACAGGCGGCAGTGGCTCTGAGCTGAACAAGCAGGTAGCTGGTTGCTGAAGGGCTGTTTTCCAATCTCTGAGCCAGGTGTAAGCTGGAAAACTTGGGAAACTCTCCTGGAATAGCTCTGGACTCACAGCCATGGCACTGAGACTGCAGCTGGGCCCTGGTGTTATGCATGTGGCACTTCTGGAGTACAAGCTTTTTTAGTTCTACAAGATATGACTGGTTATTTAGTATTTAATTTTTTTCTTTTTTGGTGTGGAAAAAAGACGATTTCCACTGACACCAGGACCTTACCTGTACCATTCTCTCAAACATGTGTGCTAAAGGCAAATAGGAAATGTGTACATCCTCACAAGTAGGAGACCACTGACTCTGGAAGAAAACACAAGGAGCCCCACGAGGCCTCGTCAGTTCAGGCAGGTTTCTTACCTGTATAACTCTTTCAAACATGTGAGCCAGAGGCAGGAAGGAGATGAGCACATCGTCCTGTCTCGGAAAGATCACTTTCTGCAGGTGGAGGGCATGGGAGACAGAAAGGAAAGAAACACTGACAGGAAGACAACAAGAAAGTCATAAAACAATAAAAAAGAAAAATGGCACCAGAGGAGCAAAAGGGTGAAGATTGTCAAGAGAGGAGGGAGCGGCGGACACAGGGAAGCGTTAAAGCCACAGCGTCATGGAGCTGGGTTAGCAGGAGGAGCAGAGAGATGCACACACAGGGCATGGAGAGGCCTCCACGGCAAAGGCAGATGGGAATCTGGGAATGGAGGCTCACCCTGGCAGAGAACCCAGGCTGTGTTCACTGCTCTCTCCCAGCAGGTGCTGAGCCCCCCATCTGTGCTCTCAGCTGGGTGCACAACAGCAGGATCCTGGAGCAAACCTGCAGGAGCCCCCAGGATCCCTGTGCCAACCTGCAGGAGCCTCCAGGATCCCTGTGCCAACCTGCAGGAGCCCCTAGGATCCCTGTGCCAACCTGCAGGAGCCCCCAGGATCCCTGTGCCAACCTGCAGGAGCCCCCAGGATCCCTGTGCCAACCTGCAGGAGCCTCCAGGATCCCTGTGCCAACCTGCAGGAGCCTCCAGGATCCCTGTGCCAACCTGCAGGAGCCTCCAGGATCCCTGTGCCAACCTGCAGGAGCCCCTAGGATCCCTGTGCCAACCTGCAGGAGCCCCAGGATCCCTGTGCCAACCTGCAGGAGCCCCCAGGATCCCTGTGCCAACCTGCAGGAGCCTCCCGGACGCCATCAGGGCTTTCCCACATTGCACAGAGCCCATCTGAGAGTCACAGTGGTACTGGAGTCAAAGTTATAGATTGGGGGTTTTTTTTTGCTTTTCCTTTGGTTAATCATTGATTTGAATCAGAGTATGTTGGGGAAATGAATGATTTCATTTTTAGCTGCAAAAATTATTTACTTCTGTTAGTGTTTCTCATCATTTTAAGTGATTGAAATGTGATTTTAAGGGCATTGTCACTGTCCCACAGACAGGCACAGTGGGGAAAGAGAAAGTTGGGCAAGTTATTAAGAAAATAACTGACCAGTCTTCAGTTTGCCAAGTTTTTAACTCTCTCCCGCAAGCTGGAATAAACAAAGGCCCCAAGAGCCTTACCTAGCCCATGCCCCAAAAGAAAATAGCTTTTCTACCTGCATTTCCTAGGGTAAGGCCTGCTGTACTATTATGGATTACAAAACCTGAAAGGTTGACTACCCAATAATTTGCACCAAGGCCAGTGGTTAGTAGAAAATGGGTATAAAAATCTATCAGGTCACAGTAGTAACAGTTTATACCCACTTTGCATCTCCACTGCTAGGGTGGAACCAATAACCCATGAGCTGGGATATGGTGGATGCAGGCACAGGAGTTCCTCCCTCAGGGGATATTTTATTGAAGTTAAATCTGGGCTGGTCAGATTTGGGTATGGCCTCCCAACCATCACCTTCTGAAGTCAAACAACACTGACCACGTGGGTGTTTTCAGCATCCCACTGCATATTATTTTGTCTGTCATCTGAATGAAGCCATTAGGGCCTGCAGACCTATTTATATGTTATTACAGTTTGGCCTCATTTTTTGCAAGCACAGTAATGCAAAAACCTTTAACATCACCAGGGTTTTTATGTACTGCTGTAAAAGCCCAGACAAAATAATTTGGTTTTAAATCAGACCAAAATGATGACGTTGAATAGTATTTCACAGTTGGCACAGTTGTCCAGTTAACTGTAAAAATTAAAATAGCCTCTTGGCATTTGACACCAACCTTATAATGAAGCTCTGGGCTCACTTCAAAATATGCTCAATTTGTAAAAATCACTGAACTAAGCAAAACTGGCACAAGAGTATGTAAACAGCAAATCTACAGGACTTCTTATTTTATTTCATTAATTTATACTCTTTTCAAGTGTTTTGCACTTCGCTGAATTTCATTACTGTGGTCAGACATTGCCCAAATCCTGGGGATCAGCTACAGACCTTTCCCCCTGCCTGCAGTACTCTGGTGACTGGAGCTCTCAAATTCACAGCCACTTACACCAGACTCTGCTCTCAACCTGATACCTCTGAGACGAATCAAGGAGTCCCACTGCAGTCAGCAAACACTAAATCCATTTTTATGGGCCAGTCCTGAAAGATGCCAAGTTCCCTCAGCTCTAAATGAGGTCTCTTCCAAAATAAACGTTGCTGCCCTTTGGAGCTCAGACCTCCCCACACCTCAGCTTTCATTTGTGCCTCTGAGGCCACCGAGAGCCCGAGGGCTCCTGCAGCAAAACACTGCCCTGGCCCTTCCCACTGCCCATGGCTGGAGCCACAGCCCTGCAAGGACTGGGACACGGGAGCTCAGGGGGATTTCTCACGTCACATGTCCGAGTTTCTTTACACCAGGAAACCTCAGAAAGTTCAAGGATTAAGGTAATAAGACTGCAGTAATTTCAACCTCAACAACAAGACCAGCGAGGTAACCAACTGTCCATCCAATGTGCATATCACTACTTTATAGAACTGCTTGTTTGCTACCAAAAATTAGATTATTTATATTTGTTCTATTTAAGCTGTTAATCCTTACTATGTTGTGCTAAAGTGATTCTGCTCCCTACAGTGTTTCTAAAGACAAGCTTACACACTGTATGAAACATATTATAAAGGCACTTGGCCAGTACTATGCTTTTTTAGAAATATGTATGACAGAAACTGAGATACACTGGAATATCAATTAAATTAACCATTCTTGTTAAAAAGTATGCATGTTCTTCTATATATTAATATATACACACACCCACTTGGTATGCAGAGAGCTTTCAAATCAATGAGGACTTTGTGGGGCACAATGGGACACAAAGAGCACAACTGCACCCTGAACTCCTCTTCAAGCACCAGTTGCAACTGTACAGGACTTGTCTGCTCTCCTAATTCTTAAAAATGAGATAATTAATTGATTTACAGGAGTCAGCATTGCTTCTCAGCAATTTGTGCCCTACAGAGCCTGGGAGCCAGGGCTGGAAAGGGGATTTAATGCCCTCTGGTGCTGCAGGCTCAGCCTCGCTCCCATTCCCATGGATTTGGCCCTCTGAGCAGGAGAAATTTCACCTCTAATCTGCAAGAGTGGATTTGCAGCCCGTGCAGGGCCCCAGCTTAACCCCCACACCGTGCACATGGCAATGTTCTCTAGCTCAGGGTATTCACCTCCGTCACTTTCAAAAAGCCTGAAAAATCCGCCACCACGTTCCCATGGGTCAGCATAGCACCTTTGGGGTTCCCTGCAAGGAAACAGAGAGGGAGTTTAAACCATGAGCCAGAAGGGAACTTTTGAAAACTTAACACCAAAAAAAAAAAAAAAAAATTAAAAAAAAAAAGAAACAAGAAATAGTTAAAACATTAAGTTCTCTTCTTGAATTTTAAAACTTACCGTCATTTCTGTGCAGTAACATGCACCTAAAGCACTTACTGCAATACTCAAAATTTAATGAAATGATACTGTAAACACAAATATTTCTGCTGGAGACTCTGGACAACAGTTTCCAGCAGAAACAGCCCCACTGCCATTTCTGAGAGTGCTCAGATGGAGCCGCTTGATAAGCACGGGCATCAGACCAGGCTGGCTGCTCCAGCCTCTCCAGGGAGGATTTATTTCATCCAGATTTTGACTAAGAATGATATTGAACACCAAGAAACACCATTTAAAAGGCTCTTACACTCTTACTTAGCCAGTACTCTAGATAACCTGAACAATGCAGAAAACAAAAAGACCCTATGAGGCTGCAATTAAAGGAAGTCATTAATAGTGTCAGCAGCAGAGGAGAAATGTCTTGGAGACAGCCCTAAATCCATCAGGGAGCCAGCAAAGCCCCAGAGCTGGGCACTGCCCCTGCAGTGTTTCACCCACCACTGGTGGGCAACTCTGCACCACCAATATTTGCTTTCTCCCCCTCTTTTCTCAGCTGGCCACCCCTTGCATCTCAGACCCGTTCAGACGCCAAAATACAGGGTTTGTTAAGCAGCAAACACACAGGCTGGAACCTCCAGGCACACAGACCAGTGGCACGGAGAGCTCTGCACATCCTCCTGTCACAGCACTGTCCCTTTTCATCACCCTCCGAGGGTTTACTTCTGAAAAGAAGGTGTAGCTCAGCTCGAATAAAGATTACAGGGCCAGCCTCTCTCTCTCTCCAGCAAGTTTTTAAGCAGATTGTTTTAATTCAATCACACCAGTGCCACGTAGCAGCACATGGGAGGAGCTGTGCCCGCGGGTGCCCTGCGGGGCCCAGCACGGGGGGCACGGGCAGCCTGGCAAAGCTCCTACAGGTAACAGAGCTAAATGGCAAATCAGACAGAATTTCATCCTGCCTTCCTCAGATTAGAAGGGGCAGAGGTGCTTTGTGAATATGTTTCAGCACAGGAAAAGGTGTTTAATCCTCTCACTTCAGAGCATTTTGCAGGCTGGGAGCCCTCTGGGGTGGGCACGGGCACACACAGCACTGAGCCCTGTGCCCTGCCAGTGTCACCAACATCGCTCCTACTCAACCTCACAACTAATTAAAGGCAGGCCCAAACAGCAGGAGCAATTGTTGCACACATTTATTGCACCAGAGTAGGATATTTTTAACACATTTTACTGAAAATCTGTATCTGCTGCTCCAAGTGCCTCAAGTAATTCGGTCCCAAACACTTGCAGATGAACACGGTGCACAGGAGGCTGGTTTGGTGTCGCTGACATTCATCCTCATCCAAAGCTCAGGAATGAAGCTGGGGCTGACAGCTTTGCCAGTCACAACTGCTCCTGCCCTGACGTGTTGGACCAACGGGCTGGTGGGTGCCAGCTCAGCCTGGCAGGTTATTGTCACAGCTGGGTGCACACGTGGATCCAGACCTCAAGAAAACTCCACAAACCAGTGTCAGTTGTAAATACACATCACAGCCCAGAAATTGTTTGTGTTATTCCAGCTGAGTCCAGCCAGACCCGCGTGCACAGCCCTTGCAGCTCCCACAGCATCACACAGCTCAGAGAGGATGGGCTGAGTACTGGTTTGGAAACTCAAAACTGTGCCCTCCAGCTATACCAACAGCAGAGCTGGTCCCTGCACCTCGACAAAGCTCTTCAGCTTTTTTTTCTTTGGAAGATTTCAAGTGTTCAAGGCCAGGTTGGACAGGGCTTGGAGCAACACTATCCAGTGGAAGGTGTCCCTGCCCATGGTTGGAATGAGATGTGCTTTAAGGTCTCTTCCAAACCAAACCAGTCTGTGATTCTATGAGAAGATTTCTCAGATCTCAGACTCATTTACTTACTCCATCTCTGACTTGAATGCAGTTCAGTACCTCTGTTTAAGTCACCCTGCCTGGAAGCAGAGTGAACATCCTGGCTCCTCCCCTGGGTCCCTCCTGCTCAGGCTGTGGGATAATGGTGTCGGAGCAGAGCAGCAGTGTTGGGAGCCAGGAGAGCCTTCATCAAGAGAAATCCAGAACAAACCACGCTGCCACAGGGCAGCTGCAGCTTTTTGGGCTGGGGGACTCCTGTAAATTCTGACCTTCCTCAGTAGTTCTGTTTTAAGAGTTAACCCAGCAAATCAGGTGCCCCTTTCTGCGAGCCCTTTCCCAGAACTGCCACTTTGAGATAAGAAGGTTGGCAGTCGTGCTGCTGTTCTATTTAAATAAAAAGTCAATGCCAGGTCTGTAATGCTGCTCTTGTTTGAATTTCCTCAGAAAGACAGACCCAGTGAGTCTCCTGTTACGGAACAGATGCCTCGTGATCCCAACCGCTGATAGCCCGGGAACGTCAGGTCCTCCTTATCTTGGGGCCAGGGTTTGACAGTTCTCATAAGCAACAGAAGAACCTTTCCCACATTGCTAAATGGGTCTTTTAAGTAGCAGCTCCAGCACTAACTCAGTGGTGTGATCCATCAGTGTTTTGGGATGCAAGCACTTTCCTTGCCCCGGGAGCTCTGGCAGACCAGGCACTGCCAGGCTGGGAGAAACTGCTGGGAAGTGATTTTTATCCAACTGGTTACGGGTGGATCCTTGAGGGAATGACAGTTGACTCCTCTGGAGTAGCCAGCATGAAAAATTTTATCCTGATGGTTTGGGGACATCTGTGTGCCTTTGGCCCATTTCCAAGTGCTGATGGTTTCTTGGCACAACCATGAAAGTTGGTCTTGTCATCGGAGCTCAACAGCCTCAGACTCTCCCTTCTCCCTGGGGAGGCGTTGGGGCATCTGGTCCTATCAGAGAAAAGCAAACATTAAAGTCTACTTCTGGGGAATTGTTTCCAATTTTACCATTTCCAGGTTACAAATTCTACAGAAGAGATTTTTTTTTTCACACTATACTAAAAATACTTAGAGCCCTTCAGAACTGAAAAAGCCCCAGAGAACATATTCTTTGGAAGAAAATTCTAAATCTGGTCATTAAAAATGATGGGCTGTACAGAACTCCAAGCCTTTTACATCAAAAAAACCCCACAACGTGGAAAACAGACCAGAGTGTTGATGTAAACTCTGGAAAAGCCAGAGAGTGGTGTGCAAAGTCCTGCACTAGCAGGGTGGGTCACAAAGCATTGCTCTGGGAGAGTTCAGTTTGAGAGATTTGCAAAATTTGAAATCTCTGGTTTGGATGGGAGAAAGGAAATGAGCTCCCTGGTTGTCCTAATTCTGTAACCTTGGGCATTTTTCTAAGAAAAGCACAAAATCAGAAGCTGGCCCATGACTGCATTTGCAAATAGGAAAAGAAAATTTTAAAAAAAAGCCTTCTCTATGCAGAATTGCTTATTTAGAAATAAAAATATCAACAAAATCGTGGCTTCAAAAATTAATCACTTTGCACTTGAGAATGCACACAAACACACTGTGCCCTGCTGTATCCATGGCATGGCTCCTTCAGCTTCCTGCAGGTCCCAACTGTGCCCAACCCCATTGCACTGACCCTGTACATGGCTGTGATATCCATGTCCTGCACTGACTCGAGTCTTTCCCATTTAGGAATTCCCAGTGCTGGGACACAGCAGAGTCACAGGCTCCTTTTCCTCCGTGCTGTGCCCTGGGCACCCTGAAGTGCAGATCCCAAAACTAACAGTGATGTACAGAAGTAAAATACCCAAACCCTTTTAATACACCTTGAGTTTGTACTTGGGGTTGATAAAGCAGTTGCCTACCTGGTCTGCAGCACAGGTCTTCTCTGGGGGGTGGAAGATGAAGGTGTCCCCTCGTGCCCAGCCTGACCCACAGGCTGGGCAGCACCAGCAGCTCCAGCATCTTCTCTGGCCTAAAGGGGCTGAGGCCAAACCGAGGATGCTTTGGGGTAGGACCAAGCATGAGACAATCCTGAGAGCACAGGTGAATGTGGAAGAGCTGCTCCAGCAGTCCCTGGAGCATGGGAAGTGCAAAGGCAGCTTCCCAAGCAGTGATGTCTCGTGCATCACCCTGTGCAGCTTTTAGGGAGATGTTACAGAGGTCGAGTTCTCAAGAGTAGGAAATTCCTGCAAGCTGATGAAAACCAGGGTCTGGAGAGAGGAGAAAGCACTGCCTCTGCTGAAAACAGGCAGGAAAATGATGCTGCTCATCCCCAAGCAAAGGAGGCCAGTGGCACAGGGGTACCAGCACCCAGGGCTGCCCAGGCTCAGCCCCGACCTCCCCAGCAAGTGGTGGCCCAGGGCCAGCCCAGGGACATGGGCAACACACCAGCAGAGGAGACAGAGGTGACAAGGACCTTGGTGAGGCGGGGGACATCAGTGTGCTTAGGATACAGAAAATGGGAAGCTGTGGAACCACATTTCAGTGTTTTAGGTGCTTTTTTTTTTTAAAACATCTGCAGAAGATAAATACAAATCAACCAAGTGCTTGACAACTACACTGTAAAATGGGAAGCAGAAACATGGGCAGGTTCCCAGAAAACTGGAAAATTGCACTGGCAAAGTGTATGTCAGAGAATTCAAGTGAAAAAGAAAAATGTTACTTTTAATTTGCAACCTACAGAAATGTATATAAATATATATATTCTTAAATATTTAAAGTGCATAGAAATTTCATTGCCATGTCAGTATAACAGCAAGTTTGCATGTACCGAGGTGGGATTAACAAATAATTTCATAATATATTCTAACATTTCCAGATTTAAATGCCTCTTTTACCTGTAGTGCCACTAGTAAAACAGACAATTGATAGATCTTCTGGTCGAGGAGGCTGGAAATTCACAAGGAGAATAAGAAAATCACATTAATCAAATGCAGAAGGGTTAATGGGAGAGACTGTTGTCATTGTGTAAACCTAAAGACTAAACCAATTATGTTTTAGCTTTGCCATAAAAAGCTTTCCTTCCCCTCAGACCATCATAAAACTCTTTTTATCATGTTTCTTTAGTTGATGCAGACTCTATTCCTTGTGCTTTGCTCCAGCTGCACTAAGGACATACTTTAGGGTAAGAAGACTGAGGGAATACTTGCCTTGCCATTAGTATTTGCAAAGACATCATCTGTACCTGTAGGTGTGGGGGAAAACTTGAGATAACTTACTGATTTCCAGATAATTCTGGAAACAACTCCACAACAGAGGACAAGATTCCAAAGCTACTGATTGCTCCCATTTCCAGCAGCATCTCTGTATTCTCAGCACCACCTCATGTGTGTGCTATTTTGGGTCATGAATGACTAAATAAAAAGCTTGAACATCAGAAGCTGCTTTTGAGAGTTTTGCACGAGTATGAGCAGCCAGTGAAAAATATCAAAGGAATTTTCCAAAAATATCCCAGCTAAATACTGCCAAGGAGTGTTTCTGAGCTACAGAAACCCCAGCAGAAAGTGAAGGGTGCAGAGACATTCCCCCAGTGCCACCTGGGTAACTACTGGAATTCGGGTGACTTAACCACAGCATTTCACTGCTGTCCCATTAAATGTTCAGCAGGAATGAAGCAAATACTGTCCATCCTTCCCTGTGAGGGTGGGGAGGCCCTGGCACAGGTTGCCCAGAGAAGCTGTGGCTGCCCCTGGATCCCTGGAAGTGTCCAAGGCCAGGTTGGATGGGGCTTGGAGCAACCTGGGACATGGAAGGTGTCCCTGCCCATGGCAGGGGGTGGAATGAGATGAGCTTTAAGGTCCCTTCCAACCAAACCATTCAATGGTTCTGTGATCTCCATTGGATGGTATCAGCAGTCCCTGGGCTCCTCCACTGCTTCCCTCATGGAGAGGCTTCCTTCTGCCAGAGAAAACCTTCCCCCCTTTTGTCAGTGCAATAAATGTCACACTGTCAGCTGCAGCTGGAAGTGGGAAAAGCAACATGCCAAGACTCACCACAGGTACATGTCGACTCTCACGGCCACGGTCCTGGAAGAGATTAAAGTAACAAAAGTGACTTTCACTTTAATTCCTGCAGTGTAACCCACCTGCTAATCATCTGCAAACCATTAAGGGAGAGCGTGAGCTAGAGCAGAAAAATTCATGGCTGGCACTTAGGTCATCCCTTCTCTCCAGACTTTGTTGCCTTAACTGCAATGCCATCCTCGCATTTCAAGCAGTGCTTGGGTTGGTTGAGCTGGATCCAGGGTGTTTCATACAAGTGTGAGGCTGTAGGCTTACATGTAGGAGGACAGCATTTTAAATAACAACCCGCTTCCCAGGCCTAAATAGCAGCTGATAGTGTATTTGAGGAGAAAGGACTGGAATGTTGGCTCTGCCATCAACAAGGAACAACACCAAGAGGCGACTGCACCAAGCTCAGTATTATCAACCATGAGCTGCTCTTTTGTGCTCTCCAGACACTGAACCTGCCACGTGGTTCACAAGTCCCCGTATATTTTACTGTCTTTTTATAGAAATTACAAAAAATTGTTAAAGGAGAGGGAGAGCAAACTCACCTCCACCTCCTGCATGGTCTGGATGCGAACCCCGCAGCGCCTCCCTCTCTCCACCAGCTCCTTCTCAAAGGGGTCCATCAGGATGATGGAGCTCAGGCCTGGTGTTTCCTTCCTCTCCACGTGGTCCAGGAGGATCCTGGCTTTTTCAGGCTTGTCACAAATGACCGTAGAAATGTCAGCTGGAAGAAGAGCAGCCAAACAAGCTGTTTGCAGTAAATCCTTTTTAATGCAAGACTGGTTCACAGCTAACGCTGTATCAGTTCTGATAGTCACTCCAGGCTACATCAGAAATCCCAGCACTCTCTTGAAAAATTACTGCAATCTTAGCTAACCTAAATCAATGCCAGAGCTGCAGCTGACATCCACGATTATTCTGGGATTCAGCTCAAAATACTAAAATTGCTCCCAACACGGGTTATAAAATCCAGGAGGCAAAACACGAAGCAGCACAGGAGTGGGGGGCTGTGGAGTAATTCCCACACCCAGAGCAGCCCTGTCCATGGCTATGCACAACTGGGAATGTGGGAAACACGGCGGAGGCAGCCCTGACCCAGCGCGGGGACACACAGCTCCCCAGGAACCTCTCTGAGTGACTCCAAGGCACTCAGGGAGTCACAATGCCCCATCCCTGGGAGTGTTGAAAGTGTCCAAAGCCAGGTTGGATGAAGTTTGGAGCAACCTGGGATAATGGAAGGCGTCCCTGCCCATGGCAGGGGGATTGCAACCAGGTGAGCTTTAAGGTCCCTTCCAACTCAAACCGTTCTAGGATTCTACATTCCCCTGTCTTTTAGAAGCAGAAAATGACCCATTCTGAGCAACAAAACTGATTTCTGAGAAGCTGACATTAATTTTGGTGTTACCTGTGTTGACGATGTACCGAATGGCTCCAGGACCCAAAGTGTCATAGAGGGGAACCACCACCATGGAGTAGGTGTAGCAAGCCAGCTCAGAGATGATCCACTGCAGGAGGGCATGGAAGCACAGGGGTGAGAAGGGGCCGTGGCAGCACATTTAACACACTGAGAACAAGCCGACAAGTCAGGAACATTATTAATACAACATCAAGTTGAACTTAAAATCTCACCTCTGGACGGTTTTGAGCAAAGACCCCAATGAACTGCTTTGTGGATGGCTTGCAGCCCTGCTGCAGAAGGCCTGAACCCAGAGCTTCTGCTCTTTCAGCCACCTGGAATTTGGAGAGGGAAAATACATAAAAAAAGAGGAATATAAGCAATACCAAACTAAGTGAAGACTTATACAGGGAGATTCTCAAATTATCGTATTTGCTACTGAAAAGTGCAATTTTTATCTTGTCAGGAGCCATCATTAGTTGACTAGCAGCTGATGTCTGGCTGGCAATGCCCCGTGGCTCCAGAGTGTGTCAGTGCTGCAGCCAGGAGTGGGTTCATGGCATAGAGCCAGCCCCTGGAAGCTGACACACCAATATAACACCTGGATGTGCCCTGGTGGGGACACGGGAACCCTCACACAGCTCAGGAGCTACACCCTGGTGAGGCCCGTGTGCCACCAACGGGCACCCAACACCCCTTCTTCTGCCAGGCAGGGGGAGAGGATGGACAAGGGTGTCATCTCCAGCTCACCTCCTTGTAGGACAGCCACTGGTAGGGCTGCTTGGGTTTCCTGAACCCCAGGCAGGGGCCGTTCTCTGGAAGACACAAGCAGAGATGACAAATTACCGGGGTTAATGCCCAGTGCCACGCCAAGGGGGTGTGGCAGAGCCCTCCCACAGTAAATCCAGTTACTAGGGGGCTGCCTCTCACTCCAGCAAATTACACACACAAGAGCACCTGATGGAAATCGAGCTACTGGGATCCCAAAGAGCTTTAGTCCTCCCCCCTGGGCTACAGGAGGGACAGCAGCAGTTTGCCCCAAACAGCTTCATCAGAAGACACTTCTCAGAAGGTCATGTGAGCATTAGTGTCTGATGAGAGCTCTCATCCCAAACGCCAGCTCCCACTGCTTGCACTGCCTTTTGATTAAAACAGTTCAAAGTGAAAACTGCTATTTTTAGCCCAGCCTACTCTGGAGGAGGGTAAAACAACATGCAGCACTGCGTGACAGGATGAAGATTTGAAAAGTTTAAATAATTTGCTGACTGTACCTACCTGCACAAGACCCTTTTCTCCATACACCTACTGAGTCATTTATTCACCCCTGTCCTGTGGGGTGGAACAGGTGCAATTCCACTGAGGTTTTTGGTGGTACCAAAAATAATAATGTGACCATGAAATTGTTGTGTCCAATGAGGCATGACATCATAAACAGCAGACACAAAAATGGTTATGATAGAGCAGGGAAGAGTCATCATGGCTTTTTGGAGTGGGACACGATGTCTCAGGAGTGCTTGAGAGCTCTCTGATGGTGCCATCAACTGATGGGTAAGGACATCTGCATCACCTGGTCCCCACCTCTGCCCCCTCTGCTCCCAGGCCTCCTCACCACCGTGCTCTCACCAGAGATGCTGAATCCCCTCCTGAAGACCTCGTACATGGTCCTGGCGTCATCGTAGTAGTGTGTCAGCAGCTGAGGGCTGTCCCCGATCACCGACCGGCGCGCCCCGGCCAGGCCCTGCGGGACACCAGGGGACAAAGGTGACACAGCTGCCAGCACTGCCCGAGGGGTGGGACACGGGACTTCCCCCCCAGAGCACCACCCTCCCCAAAGGGCAGTGAGACCTCTGCAGCCACCACCGTACCCCTGCCCCAAAAAGGGATGGGAGAAGTGGGACATCCCCCTCAGCACCCCGGTGACACCTGCCCAGAGAGGAGCTCAGTGTCATGGGAGAGGGTTGATACTTCCCAAGGGGATTTAAGCAGGAATTACGGATCTGCAGGTAAGGGAGTGGGCTGTGCTGGGGGGAGTGACTGCTCTGGGCTCCACAGATCCCCAGGACTGGCACCACAGGCACCTTCTCAAGGACATCCAGACCAACATGAAGGACAGACTGAGGCAGAAGCTCAGCAGGGGTGTTTCAGGAGTGGGTAGGGGAGATAGCCAGCGTGGGAGTGACCAAACTGGGACTGCACTGGGAGCCAGAAGAAAGTCTAACTAAAGCCCTAACCACAAGGGAAAAACTGCCTTGAAAAATGTAAATTCCTCCCACCCTTTTAAGAAGCTGTTGGAATTAAAGACAATAACTTCTTAGAGGGAACATCACAAAAGGCTTTAAAAATTCTCATCCCACTTTCAGATATTAAATTAAGTGGAGATAAGTTTCAGAAATATTTCTGCTCTTTAAAACAGAGCAGCTTCATTAAACTTTAAAACCTTTGCAAGCATGAAAATTAATAACTCTTCAGCCTCTATGCATGGATTCAGGTCTACTTTTTTCTTACTATTACCAAGTTTGCAGCAGCAAACTCAGCAATGGGCACACATGAGGAGTGCCAGTTGATCTGGTCTTACCAACTGTTACCTCTCAGTGGTTTCCCCCATGCAATAGCAGTGCCTCTAATTTTTGGCCATGGACAGTTAAGTAAAGCTAAGACCAAAATGTTGCTGAGAATGTAAGAGAAAAAATTCATGTGCTGCATTCTAGTTTTCCAGTTTTCAGAAAGAGGTGAACTAGTGAATGAAGGGGTGAAGTGATCCCTGGCACAGTGCATTACATGGCTGATTTCAGGATGGGGTTGGGGAACTACAGAAACAAAAAAAATGCCTTCCTGGCCTCCCTTGTGGACACAGACCTGTTGGGGTGAGTCCAGAGCAGGTCACAAAGGTGATTAGAGGGATGGGACACCTCCCTTAAGAGGAAAGGCTGAGAGAGCTGGGGTTGTTCACCCTAGAGAAGAGAAGGCTCTGGGGAGACCTTATTGTAGGGGGCCTGTAAAGGAAAGCTGGAGGGGGACTTTTTCAAGGGCACGTAGTGACAGATGCAATGGCTTCAAACTGAGAGAAAGTAGGTTTGGATTAGATATTTGGAAAAAGTTCTTCCCTGTGAGGGTGGTGAGGCCCTGGCACAGGTTGCCCAGAGAAGCTGTGGCTGCCCCATCCCTGGAAGTGTCCAAGGCCAGGTTGGAAGGGGCTTGGAGCAACCTGGGCTAGTGGAAGGAGGTTCTCTTTAAGGTCCCAAACCATTGTATGACTTCCAGGCATGCCAACCTCGGGGACAGGCAGCCAGGGTGCCCCCGGGCTCACCTCCACCTCCTCGGACTGCATGCGCAGGTCGCAGGGCGGTTTCACGGCGCGGGGCCGGCTGGCGAACCAGTACGCGACGACGGCGGCGAAGGCGCCGATGCCAACCAGGGCCGTGGCCGGCAGGTTGCGGAAGAACTGGCTGAGGTCATCGAACTCGGGGAGCCGCAGGCTCCGCAGGATCTCCTGAGCCTGCATCTTCTCTGCCAGAGAAACGGCAAACTCTGCAAGAGCCACAGCGGGGGTCAGGTCAGGGAGGCCGGGGATGGACACGGGCAGCACGGGGCTCTGAGCAGTTCGGGAAGGGGAGAACACGCTGTGCCAACCTCCAGGATCCAGCTACAACTGTCCCCTCAGGACTGCCGGGAGCTCGCTCTGCCTTCCCTGAGCAGGACAGGGGCTGTGTGGTGGCCGCAGCCCTGGCAGGGTCACGACACCACCAGCACCAGCCACGAGCCCTCAGCTGCCGTGGAGTGGGGCAAAGCCAGGCTACCCCTGTGTGAAGAACACCGCACAGACACCCCCAAAACACCACTGTCTTCCTCTTTGCCAGTTTCACATTCCCAGCTCTGAGCTCCTTATGATTTACATCAGGGTAAATTATAGGTGATTCAAGCCATGAAAGTTTTATTTCATTGCTTGAATGTTTTCTGGAAGAAACAAGTGGTGACTGTTGAGTGACAGTAAAGGGGTGCCGGGGTATCAGGCTGTGAGTACACCAGCACAGGGTCCCACCCTGTACCCTGCCATGGGGAAGATGGGTGGCTCCCAGGAAGGACAAACGCCAGGGTATTTCCCAAGGAGAAGAGAAGGCCTGGAGGTTCAGCTCCCTGCAGACTGGTGCTGGGCACCCCTGGCCCCTGCACTGCTTGGACAGTGTGGGGAAAAAAAACAAAGTGGAAACCTGTTCTTCTGCATGAGGAGGGCTGTGCAGGAGGACACAGGGGATGGGACAAGGGTTATGATAGGGCACGATGACACTGCTGTCTGCAGCTCATTCCCTTTAGCTGCCAGCATTGCTTTTCTAGGAGTGCAGGGAAGGCAGGGAGCCCATGTGCTGGGCTCATGGAGCAAGACCTGCTCCTGGAAAAGCCAAGGGCAAGCTGCAGGTCAGGCACTGATCCAGACACCACCACAACAGGTTGCTTTGCTTTTGCCTCTTGCACGTACAGAGAGAGGGGAGAGGGGGAGCCAGGCAGGGGGTCACTGCTCCAGGGTGCCAGGTCAGGGCTGTCCTCAGGGGACTCCTGTTTGGGTGTTGACTACACAAGGAGCATTTTAAATAACTCCTGTTTACAGTGTTGGTCCAGTATCAACTCCCCACTGGAGAGTCTCCAGTATCAGCCAGCCCTGTGAGGGATGAGCCAAGCAGGTGCTGCCCAGGGGGAATCCAAACAGTTAAGGTTTCACACAGCTCTATTTATGACTTTACGGGAGTCAAGGTCTTAAAAAAAAAAAGTTTTTCAGCCACAGGAGCCCAGGCAGCCCCTTTCCTCTTGCCCTCTGGCCTTGCTCCAGCTTGTGGAGTTACATGGCTTCACTCCCATGGGGGGGCCAGGACTTCCCACACAATGGCACCACTAACATTAACACAAACCAGCTTTTTTCCTCCTGGGAACAGCTTCTGGGCTGCGCTGTCCTGAAGGTCAGGGCTACTCTCTCTCAGCCTTCTCCTGTGTTTGTGCCAAGCAAGTGCTGGGGCTGGCAGAGAGGCCAGGCAGCAAATGGGGGGCACTCCTCACACGAGACTCTGGAGGAGGTTTATAAGTTTGCACAAGAAAAAAAAAAAAACAAAACAAACAACCTCACAAACAATTAACCTCACTCATTGTTGGGCTGTGAAGTGGTGGGGGCAGCAGAGAGGGGACAGTGACACAGAGCCCATACTCCAGTGCCAGCCCAGCATCCCACAGCCACCTCTGCTCCCTCGAGAGCTCCCCACCCCACAAACCCTCTGGGACCACAACCAGCCCTTCAAGAATGGTAGAACCCCTGCAGAGATCACATCCAGATGACATTACTGGGCAATACCCACCCACGAGGTAATTTTCTCCTGAGCTTTGACCACCTTTTCAGAAATCTTCATATCTAATAAAACCCTGACTGTGTGGCTGTAACGATGTCAGGGTGAACTGTGAGGGTGGAGAGACCCTGGCATAGGTTGCCCAGAGAAGCTGTGGCTGCCCCATCCCTGGAAGTGTTCAAGGGCTTGGAGCAACCTGGGATAATGGAAGGTGTCCCTGCCCACAGCAGGGCAGTTGGAACTAGATGAACTTCAAAGTTCCTTCCAACCCAAACCATCCTGGGATACTATGAACTGAGAAGGAGTACTGATTGCTCCCCTGAGTAGTTCTCCACACCAGACTATGAAAGCAGCCTGCCAAACACACTTTTACTACAAAGAGTGGGAGAGCTCAGCAAGGGAACTATTCATTCACCAATGAATTGGCTATTTGTGCAAAAGCATTTCAGCAAGTCCCACTTAAGACTGCCTGCTCCCAGAAACAGCCTGTCCCACCAAAGGCAGCCACCCAGTTTGCCACGGTTGCTAGTTACACTGAAATCCTGGGAGTTACTCCCTCAACATCAGCCTGTGAGTGCTGTTTTGTATCCATCCGTGCAGCCAAGCTGAAAGCAGAGACCTGGTAAGGTGCCTGTGGGAACAGCACTGCCATGAGGGGCTGCTTGGCCACAGCCACGTGCTGCTGCCCTGCTGGGCTGCAGGGATTGCCTGGGGGGAAGCAGGGCCAGGCCTTTACATCTGTCCAGGTATGGGGTGTCCACAAACATCTTGGAGCTCGTAGCATCATCAAAAGGATCGTGAGAGTCAGGGCTGCAGCCTCTGCTCACATTGGATTTTTGCACTACAGAGCTCACCCACCTTGCCTTTTGCAACAGTTAATCCTGATTTTTGCATTCCAAAGTGATTCACAATGAGCCCGTACTTGATCTGCTCAGAGCAGCCAACCTGCCGTGGGACGGTGGCCAGGAAAGGGGCCCAGGTGTGGTTGGGAGCACTGGATCTGCAGGAAGAGGGCTCAGGGCTGCCTGGATCACAGCCTCCTCCTCAAGTCAAGACAAGCAGGTGAGCCCCTCACAGTCACATGCTCTGGGAATACATCTCTCGTGTGATCAGGAAAAGAAGTAATTGTAATTTAAACCCATCAGCAAGACAGCGTCGTACCCCAGAGCTCTGCTGCCCTCACCTCGGGCTCAGGATCAGCAGCAGGATGGTCTCCACACCCCTTCTCCTCATTTCTGCCACCTTTGGCCCATTTCTGTTCCCTGCAGTGGATCCATCACCCTGCTGTGGTGCATGTTCCCCACAAGCAAGGATGCAAGGGGGTGGAGCACAGCATCCATGCACATGGCACGTGGAAACACAGACATTTCTGTTTATTCCAAATGGGACTTCACATTACCACCGGATTTCTAAAGTATCCCCATGGCAAAGAAAAGAGAAACAAATATGCAAGGAGGGAGAGAAGAAAGTGGTTTGGAGGAAGGAAGCAGTGCTGGGGAGCTGCCAGGAGGGAACAGCCAGGGGTGAGAGCTGGGGATTTGGAACTTCCCAGCCTGGGTCTGGGGTGAGCAGAGCTCCTGCAGTGGCACTGGGCTCTGAATCACCCAGCAGCCTGTGTTCACAGCAATCACTCCCGGGGCAGGGCTTATTTATTTATTTTGGTAACAAATGGCTCTATTGTGCAATTTGGTTTTCATCTTTTCCTGCTGGAAGTGATTCTGTAACTCCAGTCAATGGAGTTTTAGTGACATAAGCCAGTGTGGGAACAGTCTCAGACTGCTGGTGTATGCATAATGCAATTAAAATTTTACTGGTCCTGTGCAGCCATGCAATCACGTCCTTCCTACCGTTCCTGCTCGGGAAGAACAACTCCTTTTGGGACACCCATATCCTCCTGCCCCCCTTCATTCACAGCAGGGTGAGGAAGAGGAGGGTGATTCATTTTGTCTTGGAAAGTGGGCAAAGTGTCCCATCACCATCCCTGTATTCAAGCCCCCCAAAAGGCTATTTACATTAGACTTTATAGCACTAAACCGAACTCAAATAAGCAGCTTTTCAGCATGTATGAGAGAATTAACCCTTTGCAGTGGGGAACTGCAAAGGGCAGCCAGTGACACGCGCTGGCTCAGAGCCCACAGACCCTTCTCTCAGAGCAAGCTGGAATATCCCGGCAGCACCCTGGATCTGTGTCCTTGGCTACAGCACTGGCTGCTCACTCATTCCACTGAGGAAACAATTTACAGGAGCTGAAACATCTCAGTCCAGAGAGGCAGATTTAGAGGGATTTCACTCCAGTGAAACAGTACGAGCTTTTCGAACTCTTTTTTCACATTCAGCTCTGCAGACCCCAGACCCTGAGATTTATAGTTGTTTTCCTGAAATGGGGTCGGTGACAGAAGATTTGCAGAAGGAAGCACCCAGCAAAACGTGGATCATTCTCCCTCACCACCCCCTGAAGAAGAAAACTGTGCTCAGTGCCCTGTACAGAGGGTTTGGGGGATTTTGAGATAGATTCAAATCATGACTATGTCACTATAAGAGAGTCTGCATTTACAGAGAGGAAAGGGAGCATCAGCATTCCCAGGGACACATGAACCTGCTAGTCAGACTGCATCACTGGAAACCATTTGTTAATTTAAATGAAAGCTGCTGCAATAATTAACATCTTTATGAAAACATATGCACAGAGGCTGCCACAACTGTGCAGGCAGAGGCATTTGGGGGATGTTGTGTATTGCTTGCAAAGTACAATCATTATTTTTCCTTTTTCCCAAGCTCTATGCAGGCACACAGGGGGACATCAACCCTGGGAGGAACCACTGCCATTAAATGCAGCTCAGGTACCTCTGACCTTCTCCAACCTGGCCAGGGAGCTCTGGGGACACCACAGGCTGTGAATTCCTAATCACTGCTGTAATTAAACCCAGAGAGCTGATGCCAAGTCAGCCTCTGCTCTGCAGCTCCACAAGTCTGGCCTGTGTGGGCACAGAGGATGAGAAGCTGGATGAGCCTTCAGTTCCCATCCTGAGGCCAGTCTGGGCTGGGGCTGGGCTCAGGTTGGGGAGGGAACACCAGCCACACCACAGCAAGCTGGGCTCACACTTCCATAGATTTTATGGGAACAAGTGATCTAATGAGATCTCCAACCACAGAGGGGGTTGTGCTTCAGCCACAAACACAATACCCAGACCTCACTGACTGTTTCCACCATAACTCAACGAGTTATAATTGGGATGGGACAGGGGAAAAAAAAGAGAAAAAACCCAAGAAAGAACCAGTTTAGGGATAAAATTGCTTTTGTGGGATTATTATGCCAGTGCTCAAGCAACATAAGAGGATGTGAGAGGTGAAACAAAGGAGGAAAGGCTGTGGCACTTCTCCAGGGAGTGGACACTAGAAAAGCACCCAGTGAGCAAGAAAGGTAATAAAAGGAGCTTATAATTTTATTTTTACACATGAAGAATGTTCCTCTCCCTTTCCTTTGAGAATCAGACCCTTCCAATCTGTGAAACTGGCCTCCTGCCAACAAGACTATTAAAGAACAGGGTTTCAATGGTACATAAGCCTCTTTAGCTCAAATTGCTTTCGTGCCGGGGGTCAGTGCCCCCCAAACTGGGTGTCTGGGGCACTGGGAGCAGAAGGGGGGCTGCAGTGATGCCAACAGGGACCATCCCTGTGCCCCTGCCTCCCCACCCACCCCTTCCCAGGGCTGTCCCTCCCTGCTCAGCAGGGCAGAGTTATCTGCAATGGAAAAAGGCTTTGCATCCGGGTCAAGCCTCAGGTCTGCTGCAGAGGAATAAGGCAAATAAACTTCAAGGCAGGGAGGCCAGCCCTGCTTTCCTGTGACCTCTGGTGACTGCAGGAGTGAGGAGAGGACAGGATGGATGAAAGGGACCAGTTCAGCACCAGCATGTGGCTGGGGCTGGGGTATTAACTTGGCCCACTGATGTAAACTGGGTTATTTTTTTAGGAGAGGCAGGCAGTTTCACTCAGTAGAGAAAAACTGTCTTAAAGGCTGCTAAAGTATTTGGTACTGTTATATGTGATATATATATGATATATATATATATGATACATGTACAATTACATATATGCATGCATGGCTGTAAATGCTT
This sequence comes from Chiroxiphia lanceolata, assembly GCF_009829145.1. Lineage (NCBI taxonomy): Eukaryota > Metazoa > Chordata > Aves > Passeriformes > Pipridae > Chiroxiphia > Chiroxiphia lanceolata. Next base: position 17,965,455 of record NC_045651.1, read on the forward strand.
GTGTGTGCATGTGCATTTATTGCAGAGGCATCTCACTCCTCAAAAAACTCTTTCTCACCAAGTAACTGCTGCAAGAACAGCCTGGGCTCGGTGTGGCCATGGCACCACATTCCACTGTGGCTCCCGGGGACAAAGCTGGTGGCAGATCACAGCACTGGGCTCACGGGCTTTGCTGGCCCTCCAGCCTCCTTCCAGCCTCCCGACCATCCCAACGCCAAAGGCAGGGTGCAGACAAAAGATGGAAATCTCCAAGCAACCCGGAGGAGCAGCTCTGGCCTCTGCTCCCCCCTGCTCTGCCGAGAAATGCATTTGCAAAACACAAGATCTTTGCAAGCATCCGCTAAAAAGGGAAAATTGCTAACAAGGAGCTCAGTGTCCTGAGAGAGCCCAGTAATCACACGTAAACAGAGGTATTTAAAGTATCTAAAATATCTACAGCATACCAGTCCCTTGCCAAGAGAAATTATTCAATAAATAATTCAGTGCTGTGCAGAAATCTTACTTTAGACACTTGTGATGTTTCAGAGAGCAAAACCCAGCCCTCAGCCGGCTGGAAACGCCCCATGCTCAGAGCCACACAGGCACCACACCACCAGCTCATCCTTATCCCTCTGCATCGGGTCCCTGTTCATCCACTGATACCAAATCCTCCTGGAAAACTTCACTCTCCACCCCACACCTCCTCACCCACTCAGCACAGCTCACAGATGTGGACCAACCTAAAACCATCCTTCACATCCCTGAGAAGAGCAGTGCAGTGCTCAGAAGTCACCATGTCTCATGGGTATGGGAAAATCAGGACTGGGATCCTGGTCCAAATCTGCCACTCCTCTGGATAACAAAGCATTAGGAAGCCCGTGCAAACATTTTAAGTGTCCTACCAAAAGGGAAAAGCTTTGTGCCCACCCCAAGTGGGTTCAGGCCATTCCTCCAAGCTGAAACACAACCTAGCCAGAAGGAAAAGCAAAACTCCAAAGCTGTGGAGCTTTTCTGGCTCCTTGTTCTCTTGCCCGCAGCTCTGTGGAGCCTGCTCACACAACTGTGCCAAGACCAGCACAGGGGCTGCAAGGTTCCATCTGGGGAAACCACAACCTGATCCCTCCCTGCCTGCTTCCTTGGCCCTCAGGCAGCACAGCCCACAGGAAACATCCCAAGGAGGTGACTGCAGCAGGAGAGAATTTGCCCCTCAGCCTTAAGGCGAGTTCACAGGTGGCAATGAACCCTGCCCACATTCCCTGGGGCTCAGGCTGGAGCACCCTGTGCTGCTGGCATCGTCACAAGGGCTGGATCCTGACCCTGCACTGCCTTTGCCAGGCCTGGGGCTCACTTCTGGACACTGCTCACAGAGCACCAGCAAAGCTCCCCCCTTCCCAGTGATCAGTTGTAAATCTCAGCTCTTGCAAAGAAGGAGGTTTGTTGGGTTGGGTTTAGTTTTTTTTTTTATTTTTATATTTTTATAGTGACATTGATGGTTGTTTGTCCCATATACCATATGCTTCTTGAATACTCCGTGTCATGCAGCAAACAAATAACTATTTTTATGCTATTTTTTAAGCTATCTGGGGCAGAGTACAAAGAGAAGCAGTGAATGGAGAGGGAGAAGGGAGCTGCACCCCTGACAGCCAGCTTGGCAGAGCGGAGATGCGAAGGTGCTCCACAAAGAGCTTGATGGTTTGTTGCCAGGAGAAGTTTTTATGCTTTCCTTTAAATATTGGTTGGAGGTTGGATTTAAAGAAGCCTTAGCACTGCCTGTAGGGGCCTTGGTCCAGCTAAGAACCCCAGTCACCTGAAGGTTCTGCAGCAGCATCAGTGCTGGGCAGTGCAGAGGTGCAGGGACCACCGGGGGACACCCCTTCCATGTGCCCAGGTGGGATGCACTCTCCTCCCCAGCTCATTGCAGGGCTCATTTTCAGTCTCTTCACCTGAACATGCCACAGCCAGACCATTGCAGTGTGTAAAGTTCCTAGCTCAGGGCTGGGTGGAAGAAAGGAGATTTGGGGTGAAATGTTCCACGCTTGCATGCCCAGGCAGGAATGAGGGGGTACACGAGCACACGCTGCCCTGACTGCTGAGGGCTGGCTCTGCTGGCCCCGTGGCAGGTAGGCCAGACAAGGGCAGACACACAGGCAGGTCCCTGCACTGCCAGCTCCCAGCTCTCCCTGACCATTCACACCCTGCCCTTGGCTGCATCTGCAGGTCACTGTGGGCCACACTGGTCCCACTGACATGGGGAGGGTTGAAGGGACAGCCCCAGCCCTGGCTGCTCTCCCACTGGGTGCACATACTGCACAGGTCTGATTCCTGCTGGCTGCTGGCACAGTGAGATGGGGTGACCCCAACCCACATCACTGCTGGGCAGGGCCATGGAGATCCCCCCCCCCTTGCCTTATGCTCACCCTGGGGCATGTGGTGTTGGCAGAAAACTAACTGTCCTGCCAAAGTACCAGGAAAAAATGGTTACTTTCCAAGCAAATCCCCACCTGGCATGACCAGATGGCATCTTGGTGCCAGACCCTCCCTGCATGACTCCCTGACCCACCACTCACCCACCTCCCCCCTGCCTGGAGCACTCACAGGGTGTGATGGTCCCCCTGTATCCCAGGCCATGTCTGGATGGCACAGCAAGTCCTGCCAGTGCCAGGAGCCCTCCTGACCACCTGCCTCCTCCATCAGTCCCACACCCACCCTGCCTTTCCCAGGCACCAGCACAAACATCTGTGCACCAGCCCAGGGGTACTGGTCCAGCTGCAAACCTTTTTGGGTTCGTTGCTGCCATTTCTTTTGGCAGCAGCACCAGAATAAAGTGGTTTCTGAATAACAGTCCGAGCACCCTGCCCAGCCATTGCACTCAGGAAAGCATGGCAGCCCTGGGAATGCTTCATCCAACGTGACACAGAAACCTAGACAAGCTCATAACAGAAAACCTTCCATAACACTTCAGACACAGTGGTGTGCTCAGAGCTGATGCTGCAGAGGACAGGGAAGCACAGGAATGTTTTGTACACCAGTTCCCAGCCAAGTGTTAGCCCTTATTGTTTCTCTGACAGCTCAGACTGGATCAAAACTCTTACGTGGTCAAACTTCAATTCCATGCTGCCTTCTGCAGTATCAACAGTTATGTGGCAAGTGTTCCCAGCAGGGCTGAGCGGGCCAGACTGCAGCTGGCATTGCCTTCAGCCAGGAAGATCCCGGGAATCAGGCCTGTTGCTGTCTGCAGGATGCTGCCCATGCACTAGCACACCACAGATCCTCATCTGCTGCTGCAGAAGAGGTAGACAGAGGCCTCCCAGCTTGTGCCATATCATAGCTAAGCACTGCCTTTATTATTATAAGGAGCAATTCTCTTTAAGCCAATCTTACAGCTCGAAGAGCTCCAATACTTACTGACCTGCCAGTGCAGTAAAAGCAGAACCATATGAACAACAGTGTTACAACTGTCACACCGGAAACTGAGACTAGAAAATGACATTGGAAACGGGAGCTTACAAAGAAAGTAGTGTCATTAACTATAATAAATACAATTGTATCCCTCACTTACAGTAAGCTGGCCATAATTAGACCAGGTTAATTACCAATGAAGTGCCCTGCAAGTTCATAGAATCACAGAGTGGTTTGGTTTGGAAGGGACCTTAAAGATCATTCAGTTCCACCTTCCCCACGCCACAGGCAGGGATGCCCCCCAGTAGATCAGATTGCTCAGGGCTCCATCCAACCTGCCCCTGTAGTTGTAGTGCTTTTCTAAAGGATCCTGCCTGTGCAGAGGGGAAGGAGTGAGGAGACCCCAAAGGTTCTGTACACCTGGACAGAGCAGAGTTTTATCCAGACCCTGTGCACATGGAACATGACTGCCTGAATCTGGTCCGGGTTTTATCCCAAAACAAACCAGCAGCTGAAGGCGCCTTTGAAAGTTGCTCAAGGGTTATTTGGCAACGTTGTAGTGCAATAAGGGACAAGCAAATTAAGAGGCAGGTCGTGTGCCAAAAAAACGGAAGGAAAGCAACTCCCCCCTCTCCCTGCAGGTGGGGGGACAGCAGTGGGATGGCAGGTGGGGCAGGATGAGCGTGATGCAGCAGCCCTGCCCGCTGCACAGACCTGCCGGCTCCCGCCGTGCCCTCTGCCTGCCTGGGCCCTGCGCCAGCAGCCTCCGGTCATCACCGAAACACACTGCCTGCAAACAGCCAGAGCCTCGCAAAACAACCTCTTCCGCGCACGAGAGCATCACCGCGCTTTTAAAGGCGTGGGCTGCGACCCCACACCCCGCAGCCCCGCAGCCCACGCGGGACCTGCGGGGCCGCTGCCCCAGCGCGGGGAGCTCCAGGCAGAGCCGGGCGGGAGCTTTTCCCCCTCCAGGGCTGTCGGTAACACCCCAAACAGCAGCGAACCGCCAAAGCCACCAGCCAGTGCCCCCCGTCCCGCGGCTCTCCCGCAGCCCCCCGCGGAACGCGGCCAGGCCCCCCCCCTCCCCCGAGCAGCGGCCGCGGGGGTCCCTCAGCACGGCGGCTCTCCCGCAGCCCCGGGGGGCTCTCTGCCTCTGCCCGGCGGTTCTCCCGCAGCCCCGGGGGTCCCTCAGCACGGCGGCTCTCCCGCAGCCCCGGGGGTCCCTCTGCCTCTGCCCAGCGGTTCTCCCGCAGCCCCGGGGGTCCCTCTGCCTCTGCCCGGCGGTTCTCCCGCAGCCCCGGGGGTCCCTCTGCCCGGCGGTTCTCCCGCAGCCCCGGGGGTCCCTCTGCCTCTGCCCGGCGGCTCTCCCGCAGCCCCGGGGGTCCCTCAGCCCGGCGGTTCTCCCGCAGCCCCGCTTTTCGCGATCTCGCCTCTCTCGGCATCCCGGGGCCGGGCTGGGGGGATGCCGCGGCCCCCCGGGCTGGCGCAGCCCCCGCGTCCCGCCCGGATCCCGGCGGGCTCCTCTCACGCCTTTCCCCAGAGCGATGCCCCCCCTGCGGGACTCACCCTCCGCCGTCCCGGGGCCGGTCAGCTCATGGCCGGGGCTCTGCCCTCCCGCTCTCCGCTCAGAACTGCTGACTGCAGCCCGGCCCGCCCCCTCCCATCTGCAAACGGCTGAAAGAAGTTAAGCTTGGCTAATATCGGCTTAGGCTGAATTAGCGCAGCAGCGGCGGCGGTGCCCGCTGTAACCCTTGAGGCTCCACATCCCGGCGGTGGGAGCCGCCTTCCAGAGAGGGAAAACCCACCCACCCCCTCAGCTCCTGAATACTGCAGTATTTTCACACGTCTCTGTCACACTGGAGGCTTTACAGGCTCCAAGCAAGGCTTTTGGGTGTAAAACTGCAAAGCCTTCCTGCAGAATGCTCGATTTAAAATTAAAAACAGCCTTCCCCCCCCCCCCGGGGAGAAGTCATCATAAAAGAAAGTTTCTGACACTGAGAAAGTTTGCATTGCTAGTCTTGGTCTGCTGGATTAAAAACTTTATAGGTTGAGTATGGGCAGACAGTGACAGGACAAGGGGGAATGGCTTCTCCCTGACAGAAAGCAGGCTTTAGATTAGATGACAGAAAGAAATCCTTCCCTGTGAGGGTGGGGAGGCCCTGGCACAGGTTGCCCAGAGAAGCTGTGGCTGCCCCTGGATCCCTGGAAGTGTCCAAGGCCAGGCTGGACAGGGCTTGGAGCAACCTGGGCTGGTGGGAGGTGTCCCTGTCCATGGCAGGGGTTGGAACAAGATGGTCTTTAAAGTCCCTTCCAACAGAAAACATTCTCTGATAATTGAGTGGAATAAATATAAGTCATCTGAATCAATAAAATAGTAAGACTATAACTATTGCCAAATCATCCTTATGTTGTTACTTATATTAAAAGAAAAAAAAAAAAAACCCAAACCCCAAAACATTTAAATCCAAACCAGGTTTTGTTAATTCACAGTGACAATAACGAACCCAAAACTTAGCAATTCATTTGTTGGTAAATTATTAATATTTACATTTGAGAGGTCTGGCTGAGCTGTTTCTCCTAACTAAAAGAACATTCCTTTCAACTGAAAGCCAACAGTGTCTGGTAGCTTCCAACTGCCCCCTTCTGAGCAGAGATAACACAGGGTGTGCCACCCTGGGCCCCCGGGAGTCCTCGATCCATATCACTGTGTTATTTACTGTTCATTATTTACTGTTGATCCCTTCTTAGCACTCTGGCCTTAGGAAGGCACTTGAGGAGTCCATCCCTCCCTCCTGGAGTTGGATATCTGCCTTTATTAACACTGAAATTTCTGTATTCCTCAACTCTTTCTTTTTCTCCTGAGACTGTACATAGGCATCTCCACAATTGCTGAGCAGAAAAGTGGGGAGCAGAGTGGGAGAGGCTCTTTGAACACTCACTGTTACCACAGTTAATAAAGTTTCTGTCTGACCTGTCCTAACTTGTGCTTGTGATATTGGAGTGCACAATGGAGAATTCTAAAACAACAGTTAATACTCTTGAATGAAGAGAATATTTGATGAGATTTCAGGCAAGCTTGTCAAATATCACTTCTTTGGCTCACATGGAGAGTGTTCTGCAATCAGGCATAATTCATCAAATTGCCAGGGTAGGGCAGGGAGTACTGAATGGTCTGCAGGTGCAAATCAGCATCACAGTGCTGCTAAATGGGGCCTCAGCAATATTCACCAGCTCAGATTCCTGCCCCTTTCTTCCTCACGAGCCACAGCTTGAGAGACTCTTTGCAGTCAGGAAATGTTTCAGGTGTGTGAGCAGCCCTGGGCTGGCTGGGCCCTTCAGTGCCTGCATCCCACAGACACAACACATCTTGAGGGAGTGCCCCAAAGGGGATGTGGGAATACTGATTTTAAATAAATACTGGATTAAAAGCAAGTTACTGTGCTACTGAGCTCTTCTTTCAAGTTCCTGCTGTGAAGGGATGGTCTCGCCTACCTCCATTAATCTCACAGTGGGCAATAATACCCTCAGTATAGGTGAAGGGATTCAGTAAAACATGTGTTTCAGGATAGCCTCCGACCCTTTTATGTCCTCCATAAACACCCTGAGCAGTAATTCCCTTTCTCTTGTTCTGCTTTCCTTGCACATACACACAGCATATGGACTCAGTCTCTGGAACAACCCTGAGAGAGTGATGAGAGAGAACAAAGCAAGGAAGCTGGATGCAGGCTGCCTACCTTGAGGGAAAAAAGATGTAAGCAGACTCTAAGTAATACACAGAATAAAAGCTTCAACTTTTTCTGCCCCAGCATTTTCTGCCAGGGGATTGCAGAGCAGAGGGGTCAGGACAGTGCTTGGTGGGAAGACAACCTCCTTTTTTGGATTCACAGCTGAGGGAAGGATGCAGTTCTCCACAGACAGGGATTTGCTCTGAGATCCTTTGGCATGGGAGTGCAGAGGGCAGTTCAAGCCTGTTTTCAGATCCTCCTGCAGGTGTAGGAGCTGTGCCCTGTGGAACAGGGGGCTGAGGGCTGGTGGTGCTGAGCACCCAGGACCTGGCCAAGGCAAGAGGAGCCACAAAGCCCTTTGAGCTTCAAACCAGGACTTAGGTGACTTCTGCTTCTGTAGAAATCTGTCCCAAGCTTCTGCTCATCTTAGACCATTAAGTAGCAGGGATGCTTATACAAGAAATTAGACTTCACCTTTTGTGCTCAGTCTAAAGCCCAGTGAGACTCAACTACCAGTAAAATCAATGGAAAGATTTCAAAGGACTTTTATGGGATTTGGCTGAGACCTCACTTGTCCAGGGGAAATAAAAAAAAAAAGGTGTGTCAGTGAATCACAGTGCTTTTAATGCTCCCAGCCAAATACAAAATGAAAGAAGACTCTGTGGAAGAGTCACACATGGCCTTCAGAATTCTGAGGATAACTCAATAAAAACTGCTGCTTTCTTTGTCTTTCAGGACATTCCCATAAACCAGGGCAATAGCTTCAGTTGCAGAACAGAAAGCCAACAGTACCTCTACATTCCTTAAGACCCATCATGGAAAATCCTGCCTCAAGCAGAAATAAAACCAGCCACTAATTCAAATAATGTAAATTGTGTAAGATGGGGGAATTTTACTGCCTTGTGTTTCTTTTCAGTGGCCTCTTTTTCCTTTCTAAGTCTTTTGGTCAGATATTATGCTTTTATGATTGCACAGCCTATATTTTGACCACTTCCAAAGAGCAGCAGGAAGGAAGCATAGGGCACAAATAGAGGATTAATTCAATAATTAGGAACATTAATAAGAGGCTACCAGGCAAGTGTTTCTGCCTTGTCTCCCTCTAGCCCTCAATTTCCTTACACTGCAGGGATGCCAATGGATGGCAAAGGAACAAAAATAAACCCACGACGATGAATTTACTGCTTATTCATCTCTTCCCAGCTGTCATCCTCAAAACACTTCACAGGCACCCAGAAGCACAGTCTCCACCCAGAAGCACAGTCTCCGTGTTGCAGCTGAGCCTGGTGGGTGCAGAGAGGTGCAGGGGACATGTCCTGGCACGTGGGGACCAAAGGGGCCCCTTCTGCACCCTGACACATCAGCAGGGCTGCACCCACCAGCCAGAGACCCCAACTTCATCCCACACCCAGCTCCAGTTCCCCTGGCAGCCAGGGCCTGGCACTGTGCTGGGAAATGAGGGAAAAGGGGGGTTTGGCATCATCCCATGGAGGGCTTTTGAGAAATCTGTGGTTGGGCTGTGATTTGAGATGTCCTTAAATATTCCAAGTTAAATGCTTCGCTGAAACCTTTCTTTTCCTGACAGTAATAACAGGCGGTTACATTGTTTGAATGTTTTTAAACACTCGGTTTATGTTTCAGGATCTTTGTTGTTGCTTCGGGTTTTTTTATTTATTTTGCTAACTAAAGCAGCGATTAGGTTATTTGTATTTTTGTTTCTAGGCAGTTGCACTTTCTGATTCCACACCCTGGGGCACCCTGTACCTTTCTGTGCCTGACACTGCTGTAACTTGCTTCTGCTCTCCTGTTTCCACAGGTATTTTCAAGTCCCCATGAAGACATTTCTGTCCCTGCTAAACTTTGCAAAGTCTCTCTGAGTCTATTTGTGGCTGCACATAAGCAAATTTTCAATTCAGAGGTATATGGCACCTTTTTGCTGCCTTCTGTCAGGGCTTCCCCCATCTCCAGCCTCTTTCCCCATCCCTGCTGCAAAAAAAGCCTTTAAATCCCCTTCTCTGATGTTTTAAGCCGTGTCTCTCCAAGAAGCTGGAGCAAGGTTCCAAAGGGTTAAGGTGGGGGAGGCCCCCAGACAGCCCATTCTTCAGTCTCAATGACCCAGAGCTTTTGCCTTTTCAAATGTATTTAACCAAATAAGTGAATAGAGGATATGCAAATGCCTTTTCCGAAAGGAAACACAGTCCTGAATTGTTGTTGGCGGGTCAGAGCATCACACCACCCTCAGCAGCCTCTCAGCTGCGGGAGATGCAGGGCCAGAGGAGGAGGCACAAAAAACCCTTTTCAGGCAGAATAAAACCAGGACTCGGGTATTCTGAGGGGGCAGAGGGAGGAGGTCACTGGGGGGCTCCCCCGGCACCTCAAAAGCCCGGCTGGTTCCCTGTGAGGGTGGGGAGGCCCTGGCACAGGTTGCCCAGAGAAGCTGTGGCTGCCCCTGGATCCCTGAAAGTGCCCAAGGCCAACCTGGGCTGGTGGAAGGTGTCCCTGCCCTGTGGAAGCACGAGCAGAGTGTGCAAGGGAGAAAAAGTGAAGGAAGGTTCCAGGGACACCAGGGCTCTGGCACACCTTGGGTGACCTTTCACAAGCTGGTGCTCACAGGCTGCTCACAAGCTGCTCTTGGCTCCAAGAAGTTATTTGGACATTTTGCAGAAGAAAAGATAATTCTGAATGAGATCACCTGGTGTTATGGAGAATTGTTTTACCTAAAACTGAGCTGTATTAGAAATACTAAATAAAGTATATTTAACATTTCAAAAGGATTCTAATGTATTTGTCTTTTTTTCCTCCATCATTGCAAAGGATCTTGAAGCAAACTCTAAATAATGTTCTCTCCGCTTTTTATGTCTGAATACTGTTCTCTGCAGAAAAGGCATTTAAATCTACATAATTCACATCTTCTGTAATTTCAGTGCAAGCTTGGCTTAGATCACTTCCAACTCACTTCAGTCAACAGCAGAATGATTGGCTCTTTCTCTAGATACTTTCTCAAAGAGGATAAAAAAAAAAAAGTAAATTAAATCAGTTTAGCAACCTCAGTGCTCGTTCCTGTGCCGACCAGCTCATACTTGTCCCAGCTCAGCAAACCCTCTGTGCTTTCCCTGCTGTGGCTCTTGGCCGGGGCCATCTCGCAGTGACTGGGACACCCGGTGGTCACAGCGGTGTCTGTGTGTCTCGTGAAGCTGGTTTTGGGGATTTGGCAGCCCTGAGAAAGCAGCTGCCTGTTGCTCTGCAGGCAGAGGGGAGGGTGGCTCTGACCTTGCCGTGAGGAGCTGTGTGTGGGTCCTTCCCTGAGGAGCCTGTTCCAGGGTCCCCGTCTCCCCCTGGGCACCATCACAGCCCACACGGGTGGGCACAGCCCAGGGGCTGCTCTGCCTTGGGCATGGGGAAAACTCAGCCTCAATTTCTTAGTGTCTGATGGGTGAAGGAAAGGTCTTCTCAGCCCCTTTGGTTCTTGGCCTTGAGCAAGCACAGTGGTTGCCCAGGAAAGGGAGGCTGTGCAGCTTCGCATTCCATGGCAGGTCAAGCAGCAGCCCAAAGCAAGCCAGGGTGCCCTCTGCACCCATCCAGGCACTGCCTGTGCTCTCCACAGTGGGAAAACCCACCCTTTCCAAAGGCCAAAGCTGCCAGCCTGAAGAGAGGGCACAGCCCCAGGAGCAGACAGGATGGGGGCAGAGTTCTGCCACGTGGGAAACTGTCCCAGAGAGGAGGCTGTGCCCAAGATCTGGGGTGAAAACACGGGGGAAAAACAAATAGGTTGGCTGAGACATGATGCTGGCACACAAGTAAGCAGGATCTGGATTAGTCATAAGCAAATCTGAGGGGTAACTTGGAAGACTTTGAAGATAAAGTTTCTAGAACAACTTTCCCAAGTGGAAGTATATTTACAGCAGGGAGAGTTACACTTCTGGGGAAGGGCCAGCCGAGGTGACACCACATACCAGGGCCCTGCCACTGCAGCACTTGTACTCCTGGACCCAAAGATGCATCTCAGAAATCACAGAATCATAGAATCATTATGGTTGGAAAAGCCCTTGAAGATCATCAGTTCCAACTGTTAATCCAGCACTGCCAAGACCACCATTAAACCATGTCCCTAAGTGCCACATCCACCTGTTTTTTGAATACTTCCAGGAATGGCAACTCCAGTACTTCCCTGCACAACCTGTTCCAATGCCCGACCACTCCTTCCATGAAGAAATTTTTCCCAATATCTACCCCAAACCTCCTCTGGCACAACAAAGTCACATTGCAGTGATCAGGCTGGTAGCTTTGAAGTTTCTGTCCTTCATCTGTGGCCCAAGCACAACCTCAGGTGTCTGAGTGGAACATCCCAGGTGTGGGGTTGGTGCTCCCCACCTTCCTGCCATCACCAAAACCCTCAGCAGTGAGAGCAGTGAAGGTTCTCTTGGAATCTGGCCACTGGAAGATGGGCTTTCACAGGTCCTCTGCCACAGACAACAGCAGACAAAAGACTCTGCTGGGGCTGATGTTTTTCCAAATAACCCTGTACCTGGAATTGCTGCTCCTGGGCCAAGTGACACACCTGACCTCAGCAAGAAAAGCCACCTGAAAAACCCCAGGTACCTCTGGAGCCTCAAGGAGGCCAACTCCTCCTGCACTGATTTTGCAGTTCCTGTGCAGTGCTGACGTGGGGACTCCTCACTGCAGTTCACAGGTGGTGTTTCTGAGATTGTATCTACACCACCACAGCCACTGTGTGAGCAAATGGAAATGTGAGCTGCACTCTGCAACACCATAGCACACAGGGCTAAATATAAAGGCTTTTCCTCCCTGAGCTGGGGTTTTCCTAGTGAAATGGTGATTTCCACTGGATGATACACTCTCTTTTTTTTTTTTCTACAAGTGACACTTTCTTCCTGCGGTGCAGAAAAAATGACTTGGACAAGGTGGTTGGATTTATCTTCCCGTGTTTCTGAGAGCGGAACATCCCACACAGCACAGAAGACAAAAAAGCCTCTTGTGTGGCTGACAGGGGAGTTTGAGGGACAGTGAGTGCTGAGTTGGGGTTTGTGGGGGAATCACTGCGGGGTCTTTCCAAAGCCTTGCCATGGGCTCAGCCCACATTGAGCACAGCTGCATTTTTACCTGTACTTTTCCAAAGCATCTGCTACACACTATAACTACATGACTGCTTGTAAAAGCCCAGGCAGTGAGTGCAGGGTGGTGAAGCACAGCTGCAGCAGGGACCTGGGGACCAGCTCATCAGGGGCTGAACTACCCCGATGCTTTAAAACTCCTTCCTGACTGAAAATCCCTACTCATCTCAGTGTCTTCCTCTTTCTCACCACCAGCCACCACACTTTCCATAGCACAGCCTCCAGCAGAATAGTAAAATATTTACAGCTTTACCTATGTATGGAGCATGAGGGAAAAGCAGAACAAGGCAAAGCCTCCGGTCCCCTCCCTCCCCACCAGCCTCAGGTCACCTTGGAGGCTCTGTGACAATGTTTACAGTGCAAGAAGGATTTGACACAGTGAATGGCTTGTTGTCAATAAGTGCTGGTGGCACACAATAGCAATCAATCCAGCATAACATTCACCTGTGTCTCACTGTACGGCATCAACGCTCCCTTCCTCGGAATTGCCAAAAAGGGTTTGCAAAGAATCTGCATCAGCACATCTGGGAAGAAAACCCCCTGGAGAGCCAGGCATGGCTCACAGCAAACTGCAGGAGAGTGTGGAATGGAGCATGAGGGCTCCCACTGGGAATTCATGGATTTTACAGATACACTTTGAGCATATTTATCTATATTTCATAGCCACATGGTCCCTGTTACACCTTTCTCCACTGCATTTGACTGGTGTCACAGGGTCAGAGGGTGTCTGGGTTCATGAGATCTGTAAGCCCTCCTGTTCGGAAGGGAGAAGAGTAGAGAGGATGAAGCAGTTTGGACACGGGTACCTTCTCCAGAGGGGACAAGGCCAAGCTGCAGGAGCCACTGTGGTGGCCCTTCCCCGAGCTGTCCCTGCACCTGCAGCCCTGCGGGAACGGCAGTGGGGACAGATGGGTCCCCAGTGCCAAGGACCTGCAGGGCCTTGGCTTCACATGGTAGCACAAGAGACAGAAATAGCAATGATGGAAAAAACCCTCATTACCTGTATTGACCCATTCCCAAAGAACATGTGCAGAGCACTTAAAAATAAAATTAAAAAAATGTATTAATAAATGTTTTTCTTTCATGTTCATTTCTGATCAGAAAGAGGGTGATCGAGTTATTTTGCTTGGGTCTGTATGAAGAAATAATCTGGTAAAGTCAAGAAAAAGGCCATGGGAAAGGAGCTGCCCTGGATGCCATCAGGAGGCAACCAACTGTGTCACATTACCCACCATCCCTTCATCTCACCCAGACTTGTCTCCAGTTACCTACGACACATCCTCGTGCTGGTTGCTGTGCAGTGATGAAGGAAGATGCTGGTATTTCTCTCAAAGAGCTCTCAGAAATGCACTCATGATGAAGGGTTTCAACCCTCTGGTGCTCTGCAGCGTTCGGTGACATCAAAACATCACCACTTATACCCTTAGTGATGTAATGCTGTATTTCTTTGTTCCTGGCTCGCTCCCAAGTCTGCTTTCCTATTTCCGTGGGTATGCAGTTAATTCAGTTTACCATCTGTCTTCAAAGCTTCTCTCCTCTTTTTATTACTTAAATATATTTGTAATATCCATAGTAGCATGGAAACAAGAATCACATAAATGTCTAGATTAGTCCAGAGCAGCAGAGAAAAATTGCTATGTGCTGTCCCTGGGAGGGAGCAGGGAAATCCAAATACATCTACTCTTTCCTTTTGATGGTATCTAGCAACTGTTCAAGTGGAGCAGTAACAGAGGGATGGAGAATAAAAGCAACTAAATATACCTCCTCAAATACCCTGGGCTTTGCCTCTCGTGCAGCAGCCGGCGCTCCACGGGCTGGGCTGAGCAGCCTTGGGCATCTGCTCTGCTTCATACACAGAGCACAGCAGGAAATGTCTCATCCAGAGACCTGAATTGGCATCACCAAGGACTCCTGTGCCACGGTGTGAGAGCCAGGATCAGGAGTGGGACTGCACAAGTCTGTTGTGACCCCAGATGACCCTCCTGCTCCCTTTGCAAATGCGCACTGAGAAATATTTGGAGGTGCACTGGTGCTGGTGGGAAGAGACACTGACGGCAGAATTCTTTTCTTGTGCCCCCACACATGGGTGCAGGTGCCCACTGGGCTTTAGCTGCTGCCAGGAGGCAAGAGAGCAAAACCTCCTCTTCCTCGCTGCAAGGCAGGACTGACGGGGGGGCAGCTCAGGGCTGCAAGCACATGGAAGAGAAGAACAGAGGAGTAAAAGTAGGAAAGCCCAGAGATACAAAGAGTAAAGTGGAACCTTGTACTGCTTCAACCAAACCAGCAACGTGCAAATCCCTGGGGTAATTTGTTGTTAAATTTGTATTTTGTTTACTATATCACTCTCTGCATCCAACAGACCATCCCAGACTCCACATTAGGAAATAATTAGCTTTGTCTTTCAGTGACTTCTACCATTATTTCATTGAGGGGAATATTACAGACCTCTTCTCAACTTGTTAAAACCTTTCTAATGGTGCCAGAAATTATATCAAATTAAAGAAGAATGCTGCACTGGGCTGTGGTGGCCAAAGAGTTCCTTGTTCAGTAAATCAGCACAGCCACAGTGACTCCTTCGCAGCACAGAGCAGAGTCTGATGGGAGAGTGCCACCAGAAAACCAAAACCAGGCATGAGAGCAACAACCACTGCTCCAGGGCTGAGCAAGTGCCATGTTGCCAGGTCAGGCACACCCACTGGGATCCATCTCCCAGAGATGACCTGTGCTGACAAACATTTTGGCTGCTGCTGAGGGTGCCACTGCAAAAGGCAATAACAGCATGTGTAAGGGTACCTGTCCTCTAGAAAAAAAAATTAGGCTAAAGTCATGTCCACACTAAAATAAAGTGAACATGGCATTAAAAAACCCTAAACATGGCATCAAAAACCTTGGCCCTGAGTCAGAGCCATACCTGGACAGACATTTTGGGAGAGCAAGATGCACAATGGAGAGGAGCTTGGACACAGCAGAGACACACTGAGATGTGAAGTACAGGAATCAATACCCCAGGGTGGATGTGGAGGCCTGAGGGCAGGAGCTCACACAGGAGACCTGTTCCCAGTGGATCCTGTTCTCCTCCTGCTGTCATAAACAAGCCTGGTGCAGCCAGCAGTGTGCTTCAGAGCAGTCCCTGCGGCCTTGGGGCCCAAAATATTGTAACAAACACTTGCCCACAGCCTCCCAGCCACATGGTCCTTTCTGCTTCACCCATGTAATTCTCTCTGGGCCATATTTCACTGCATGAGTTTTGCTACAGTTGTGAAGCAGTTGATTCAAGCTGCTGATATAAGCAGCTGTAAGGCCACTGCCTTTAATGGGAGCCACCAGGATATTTTCAGAGGCAAAATTCAGGCCAGCAATATTAGGTTCCTTTTTTTTCCCCTCCTTTCTCCCCCAGTGTGAAACATCCTTTTTCATAACCAAAAAATAGCAAATAAATATGAACATAAATAATTACGATGTTTTCAGTTATCAACGCTCCCCCTTGGATTATTTACCTAATTATGTTAAGATGTTGTCTTTTAAAATCATTTCCCCTTTTGAAAGTCTGCCTGTCTAGAGGGAAGCTCTTTTAAAGATAAAGAGGGAAATAGCACAGACGTTGAATGTTACCTTTCCTTAGGAAAGACACTTTGCACAGATTCAAAGGACCCAATTTCACATTGGCACAGCGGATCAACTCAACCTGAACCTTTAAATACTTTACAGAGATCCTCCTATTATTTCGGACTTGCAAGAATTTCCTAATGCGGACACACTTGGAATCGTCACCGCCTGCCCACACAACAATGGGATCCAGCATCACGCTCTGCCCAGCAGCTCTACCGCACACACCCCCCTCCGAGCGCGCTGCCCTATTTCACACACCCGCTACAGACAAAGCGCCCCGACAAATTTACCGGAGATGCACCGACAGAATAAACCGGCAAGAGGGTTTGAGAGAAATTATGTAATGCGGCCGCCGAGCTGCCCGCAGCGCTGCCACAGCGGCTCGTGGGGCCGGCTCTCCACCGCTCGCATCCCGCAGAGCATCATCCCATCCCATCCCATCCCATCCCCACGGCACAGCGCCGCTCCCGCCTGCCTCTTCCCTTCAAAGCGCTTGGAATACCCTTTATCCCGGAGGCGGGAGGGCGATGGGGAGGCGGATGGTGGGCCCGGAGGCCGTTCCGAAGGGTTCGGGCCGGTGTCACCGCGCCGGGGCGGGGAGCGGGTCCCCGCCCGCTGCGGGGAAAGGAGCCGGCAAACGCGGAGCGGGGAGGGGACACAGCCCCGGTGCCGAGGCGGTTCGGGGGAGCACTCACCCAGCAGCAGGCAGCCGGAACCCGCGGAGCCCAGGAGCGGGGCGAGCATCCCTGCGGCGCGGCCCCTCCGCCCCGCTCCGCGCACTGCGGCGCGCACTGCGCACCCCGGCCCGCCGGGCCCCGCACGCTCCCCGCGCTCCCCCGGCGGAGGGCGGTGTTTTTAGCAGCCCTCCTCCTCTCCCCATCCCTGCCGAGCCCTCCAGATCCCTCTTAAAAGGGGCGATGCTGCCGGTGGTGCGCGGAGCTCGTCAGAGCATCCCTGTCCCCCCGGACCCACGAGCGGCGGCGGGAGCGGACAGGGAGGGAAGGAGGCGAGGGGGGATAAACTTACTCCCTTTTGGCTGTTATTTTCGCCTTATGCCGACGGAATCGCCGCTGAGCGCTGACCTGCACAGCAGCGGTACTAAAGACCATCAGAGATGCTGAAACAATCACAGCTTCATCAGCAGAGGCAGCTCGGCATTGGTTCGACATGTCTCACCATCACACACCCAGTGGCTACTTAAAAAAAAAAAAAAAAAAAAAAAAAAAAAGGCAGGCAAACTGTGCCTGTGATACTAAATAGGTGGGGAGAAGAGTAAATTTGTGTTCCTGATGATTCTGTCTATCCCTGAAGCTGGTTGTAGGAAAACTAATCTCCAACTCCATGGTACATGAGGGGCTTTGCAAAAAAAAGACTTTAAAAGAACTGCAGCAGTGGTGAGAGCACGTCTTGCATCCCTCTGGGAATCTCAGTGCCAGTGGGGTAAACAGGACAGGAGTGCCGAGGGGGGGAAGAGGCTCTGTCTTTTTATTCAGCCTTTTGAGTGACTAACATGGCAGGTCTGCACAGCAGGCACTTCTGCCTGCTCCAGGCTCTGATATGCAGCTGTTTAACTCTTGGTAAACGTGGGCCAGATATACCAATAAAATTCCCTGCTTGTACCAGGAATTAGCACTAGCTGGGGTATGGTTACAGCGGTGCAGGGCACACATTTCCTTTGGAGATAAAAAGCTTTTGGTTTTCTTAAAGGCAAGAACGAAGTGGACGGAAATAAAGAATTTCCATTCCATGACAAACATTTTTCACCATGTAGTTTCCTTCTGATTCAACACGAGGACTTGAACTTCCCTGTGTATAGAAGCCCAGCAGCTGATGAAACCTGATGCAACTGGTGTTAGTGTCACCACTGCACACTCCTGAAAGCTGTTATAAAATTGCCACATCCATTTTACTCAAGGGCTATTTGGCTTCCAAGATCCATGGTCTTGAGGCAGAAAACCATCATCAAGCACACTAACAAGCGAGCTGGGAACCAAAGAGAACTGATTGCTCAGACTGCAGTCCTCACAGTAAATGCCTCTAAAGCAATTGAGACTTCAGCCACACCTTCAAGTGTCAAATCAAATATAACAGCTATAAAATAGGACTTGGCAAAATCATATCTACAGCAATCTATTTTGCTTAAGACTAAAATAGATTATAGATTAAATACTGCACAATCTATTTTACTTAAGAGCATTTGTAGCCTATTCCTAAGGCTTTCTTTTTCTTGAGAAGGAAAAAAGTCTCCACACTGGGTTTTATTTGCCTCTCTGCAGCAAATTTTGCATTGCAAGGTTGTTAGCATGTCTCATCTTCTTCAGGCTACCCAGATCCTACTGTTCCTGTGTCTAAGCAAGCCCAGACTTCTCCCTGAACCGCCAGTTCTGTTTCCTGAGCCCTGCTCCTGGGACTCCTGGAAGCCTCTGTTAGCTAGAAATGACAATACTGCAGCTAACAGATGCAACAAAACAAGTTGTCCTAGAGATATTCAAGACCAGGTTGGACAGGGCTCTGAGCAGCTGAAGGTGTCCCTGCTCACAGCAGAGGGGTTGTACTATATGACATTTAAAGGTCCCTTCCATCCAAACCATTCTATGATTTGGGATCTCTTGATCTTTCAGGAGATGGACCTTTTCAAATAATACTTCCTTAGGGAAGGTGAAGGACCAGTAGAAACTGGCTGAAGAGTACCAGCTCCCAGAACTCCACTAAATGGGTTTACAACAAACAAATTTGCACATACAGTTGCACAGCGAGTCCTGAAAACACCTTTCCTCCATCTGACATAGGAGTGAAGATCACTGACACAACAAACCCCCCTGGGCCTCCATGCCCTTGCTCTGGGGAGCCACAAGGTGTCTTCCTATGCTCTGCAAAGCAGAGCTTTCCTGACCTCAGCATCTCCTGCAGCAGCTCCTCCAACCTCTATGCAGATTAAAAGACAAGTGACTTCCTGTGTTTCACCACAAACTTCCTGCCTCTCTGCAAAGTTCTCATAAAGCTTTCTCTAACTCTTGACTTTAAAACCTCTGCTAGCTTTCTGCTTCTCTGTACACTGGAGCCTGAGGCAAGCTTGGCCCAGCTGATGATCAAAAGGCCCAGCTACTGTTTTCTGAAGTTCTCCACTCCTCAACAGCAGCCAGTTTAAGTTCCTGCCATAATAGTAATGGAGAAGTGTCACAGTGACACACACCTGTCATCATGACATTTTCCATGATAAGAAACCACCCAGAATTTTATGATTCGCAGAAGTGCCCCCAACTGCTGTGACACCACAGAGCTCTCCCTCCTGCAGAGGACACCAAGAATTCAGCCACCAAGAAATTTAAGCCACAGACCAGCAGTGATCTTCCTAATAGAGCAGAGGACAACCTCAGGAAAAACTAGCTAAGGAATCTGAGCTTCTGCCTCTCTAAACTCTGTTAAGTTTTCCAATTCACCCCAAGACCTGTTACTGCCAGAACCCTCCTCTTCTGTGTTTCATCACAGCCTGGGCTGGGTTATACAGAACATGTGCTGGAGCACCTCCCTGTGAATACACAGAGTGGCTCCTACTTGCTCTCACAATTAGATACAATAACATTGACCTAGCAGGGAAGAAATCAGTTTACTTCTTGCTTGAATACACTTAGGTGTCTTTTCAGCAATCCAATATAGTCTGTTTGTCCCAAATAACACTAATCTAAAAAAAAAAACTTCAGAAGTTTTCCATTCTGTTAAATATTTTTAAAAGCATATGCAATATATTTCAAGCTGTGACTTGCCTGATTTTTATTGCAGATTTTTCAATCTCTCCTCATTCCCAACCAGCTGGTAAATAGTTACTATGGCAGCACCTAATGCAGAGTGACTCAGCACTCCTCCACGTTTCAG
Source organism: Chiroxiphia lanceolata (assembly GCF_009829145.1). Lineage (NCBI taxonomy): Eukaryota > Metazoa > Chordata > Aves > Passeriformes > Pipridae > Chiroxiphia > Chiroxiphia lanceolata. The sequence continues at coordinate 17,985,169 of NC_045651.1, forward strand.
TAGCAGCTCTGTCTGCCCTTCTGGTTTCTTATGATAACCTTGTCTTCTCTTTATTGTTTCATTGCAGAATTATGATGTTTAAAAGATAATTCTTCCCTTGTGAAATTCAGCATTTATTGATGGAATCAATGCAAGGATCTGCTAAATAAAGATCGTACCTATTCAGGATGCTATTTCAGCTTTCCTTTTGTGTTGATCACAAAGATGTTTGAACTGTTTCCATCATCTCTCAGTGTTTCTTTGGAGCTTTACATTACCCACTGCCAGGTGAGCTTGTCTCATATCAAACCACAGCATGCCCAGCTCCAAAATACCCCAGTCTGTTTGACTGTGAGTGGAAGCCCCTCTTGCCTTTGTTATTGTTCAAAGCTCGCTGCTTTCTGTACCTGGGCAGGCACACTTTTTTTTTTTTTTAATTCACACCTCAAGTTTTCTTCTTTATCCTTTCTTTGCATTTCAGTTGAACACAGAGGTGACTGGTCAACCAGTTCTCATTGTTACTGGCAGCAGAGAGAAGCCACAGACCTTTGTATCTGTGCCTTAAAGCAAGTTGTGGAGAACAGGAATCATAGAATAGTTTGGGTTGGTAGGGACCATAAAGATCATCCAGTCCCACCCCCTGCCATGGGCAGGGACACCTGCCACTATCCCAGGCTGCTCCAAGCCCCGTCCAACCTGGCCTTGGACACTTCCAGGGATGGGGCAGCCACAGCTTCTCTGGGCAACCTGTGCCAGGGCCTCCCCACCCTCACAGGGAAGGATTTCATCCTAATATCCAGTCTAATTCTGCCCTCCTTCAGTTTGAAGCCTGAGGGACACCACTCATCACTGGCATCAAGCTGTTGACCACAACTCTTCAAGTGTGACCATCCAGTCAGTTCTTTGTACGCTGCAGTCATCCAGCTTGTCAAGTATAAGAGCATGAAAAGGTTTTGGCAAATTATCAGCTTAGAAATAATTCTTTCTGACAAGAGTGGAACCTTCAAAGCCTGTGGTTTCCCATCTCATGCTTGGATTTCCCCAGAGCTAGAAGGGTGTGAACTCTCTCATCATGGCTTTTCCTGCAGTTGAGGTAATTGTTTAATGTGTATTGTGACATTCTGGAAGAAAGTGAGTCTAAATTGGCTGGCTGGGGATCTCAGCTGAGCTAATTTCTTAACTTTAACTTTCTAAAATTTTAGCTGACAGATTTACAACGAACAATATACAGTAAGTATCTGTGGGAAGGGTCAAGGTACTTTTCCACTGTACTTCATGAACACTAAGATAATTTTTTTTATACCCACAATGCAAAAACACGCCTGAGGAAGAATATTTTTCTGCCGAGCTCCCCAGGTTTCTTTCACTTTTCTTTCAGCTATTCCGAGCCCTCCCAGTCCTGACATCCCACGGGAAGCTCGAGGCCCTTCCCCCGGGTGAGGACCCGCTCGGGTGTTTCCAGAGGGCAGGTGAGGAGATCGCGGCCGGACCCCGCGGGGCAGGGACGCCTCCAGCACCACGGACAGCGGCACCACGGTAATTACCGCTGTTAATTAACGAACCCCTTCTGTGGCCCATTAAATCACTGGCGGCTGTGATGGGCTCCCTGCTGTGTTCTGTATTAGCAACAATATCAGAGATAGCAAAGTGATTAATGTGTTACCCCAGAAGTTGCAGTTGTTCCTTCCCCGCCTTCTGCTTCAGCACCAACCTCTTCTTTGGCCATTTTATTTTTTTCTGCCTGTGGAAGAGAAGATAATTAAATACATCTTGCACTTGGAACCAGAGAATCCTTTACGTTGGTAAACGCCTCTAACATCATCAATCCCACCACTAAGCCATGTCCTCGAGTCCCACATCAACACATCTTTTAAATCCCTGTGGGGATGGTGACTCCACCACTGCCCTGGGCAGCCTGTGTCAGTGCCTGACCACATTTCAGTGAGGAAATTTTCCCTAATATCCAGTCTAAGCCTCCCGTGGTGCAACTTGAGGACGTTTCCTCTTGTCCTGCTGCTTATTCTGTGGGAGAAGAGACCAACTCCTCCTGGCTCTGATCTCCCTTCAGGGAGTTGTAGAGTGAGAAGGTCCCCTCTGAACCACCTTCTGTCCAGGCTGAGCCCCACCAGCTGCTCCTCAGACATTCCAATGGTCGTCTCAGAGATGAGATGAGGCCTGGAGGCAGCGTGCATGTTCAGCATGAGCAGAGGATTTACTTACCAGGGGACAGCACACAGGTCAGTGCTCCCTGGCAGCCCAAACCAGGATGAAGAGGTAGGACTGCCATTACAATAAATCTATTTTGCATCTCATAGCCAAAGGAATAGTTCAAATTGCTGCTGAAAGCTACACAAACACACTGCATGGGGCCAACTCTCCATACCTGCCTGACCTTGAAGATTTAGAGAAACATATTTTGGCTAAATGAAGAGGCAAAATCAACCCTTTGAAGTCCAAGAAAAACATTCCCTCAAGCTGATAGAAACAACTACTTCTTCTGACCACTACCAAGTTGCCTAAAGCAACTTCCTGGCTCTTATAGTATTCACATCAGCTGGCAGAGCCCTTTGATTTGCCAGCAGCTCTCATTTCAACTGTGTTTCCATCTGTCTGATCTCACCTTACAAGTGTACAGCTACAGTCAGGGTGCAGTGAGGGCTGACAGCTCCCTAAGGCAGGGGAGCCAGGAGGGAAGCACAGTAACACTTCCAGCCAGGGCACAGTCCCGGGGAGTCCAAGCACAGCCAAGCAGGACAAGCCTCAGGGTGGACAGTGGGGTCAGGCAGGATCCCAGAGCAGTGGTTACCTGTGGGGGGTGAGGCTGCTCCAAGGTCAGGAAGTCAATCCACAGGTCGGGGGCCAAGTCACAGAATAACAGAACCTGCTGAGCTGGAAGGGACCCACAAGGATCATGGAGTCCAAACCCCAACCCTGCACAGGACCATCCCAAGGGTCACACTCCATGTCCCAGAGGATCATCCAAACCCTCCCTGAGCTCTGGCAGCCTTGGAGCTGTGCCGAGTCAATGGGTGCCATGGCCAAGCCCAGGCATGGCTGTGACTGAGCTGGAGATCAGCATTCCTGCATTATAGGGCAAGAGGAAAGGCCTCTGGGACTGGGCTTAAATAGTCTCCTGTGCCCATGGGAAGGGTGTGGCAGGAGCCCAGGTGAGGCTGGTCAGGACCATCAAAGCCTGTTAGAGCCCTCAGGACTCTGACAGCTAAAACCTTCCTGCTGCAGGGGCTGTCTCTTAATGTTTATCTCCCATATGATTCTGTAATAGCACTAATTAACTTTTATCTGTTAAACTTTCACAGTAAATACATTTCATTTGGTAAATGCATATATACACACACACAGAAATTACACTGAAATTATAACTTTTTGACTCTGAAGCAATTTACCAAATGTAAATTGTAATATGTCCCATTAATTTAATGAAATTTAACCTAAGCATGACTGTCAGTTGAGATCAATGGCTTTAGTGCCAAAACTCTTCCTGACTATAAGGAAAAGGCTGGAGACAAAACCTCCACTTAACTGTTCACAGGAAAAATTATTTGATTGACTCTGAAAAAATTAGGAAAACTAGAATATTTCATTTTGGGGATACAAAAATACCAACAAGCATTAAAGTAGAAATGGTATAATGACCTAGTTTGTTCTTTTGGTTTCTGTTTACAGCCATTCATCACCATGAACTCTCTGAACTGCTTCTGGATGGGTTAAGCCAGGAGAATGCTGGTGCCAGTGCTGCTCTGATGCTGCCCCAGCGAGTTTCCAGCTGTAAAAACAAAGAAAAAGAGATTTTTTGAGAAAAACCCAAATCCCAGACCCACTCTTCCTTTGTTACAGCAAGAAAGGAAAAAACAAGTAGTTCTATTATAGTTGTTATGGAACAAATTAAGATATCAGAGTTGGCCAGAAGCTGTTTAATCCCATAACCCTTCATGCCAGCTATGCTGACATCACATAAAGCAAATAAGTGATATTCAGCTCAACCTCTCCTGGCTTAGAGGACACACTCACAGCTCGAGTCCAAAAGGATCCTGTCAACAAAGAGCAGCAAGCTCTGGTCACACTTCTGCTGTGGTCAGAAGAGCTTAATGCTATTGAAGGAAATTATGTTAGACCTCCATCAGACTGGAAGTAAATCTTAAATCCCTTTATATAAACATAAACATAGATGTCTACTGTAATGATCTTTGAGCTTTCCTCAGATGGAAGCTCTTCTCTTTGGATTTGGATAATGGGCAAATACAGGTTGAGATTCAGCTTGGGGCTCATGAGCCACACCTCTAAGGTAAGTAAAGGACAGAGCCAATACCTGAGCACACATGAAAGCTCAGAGTTCCTCAGCTTTAAGCAGAGATTTAAATGATAGCTTATGTATATTAAGTAATTTTGACAAAGATTTTGGCTGGAGGATTCACCAGAGTATAATGGTTTTATACCAGCTGTTAAAATGCCTGTGCTTCCCTTTCCCTTCGCCCCCAGCCTGTGGATGGATGCCAGGAGGCAGCAGGATGGGGAGCTGGTGCTGACCTGTTCACGGCAGTGTTGTGTGGGCAGTGAGGCTGTGCAGGGGCTGCCAAGCTGCAGACTCTTCACTGAGCCAGTGAAGTGTCAATCCTATTATTTAAAATGCATCCAGGCTCTCCTGAGCTGTGAAAGCTCCAATAAAACACTCTGCTTCCCCATCCTGTGTGAGGAGACACATGTCCTCACGGGCAAATCCTGCCACTGATCCACGATGTGACCTTGTCAGTGGCAGCAGACTGGCAGAGCAGGGCAGAGCTTTCTGCCTTGCCCTCCCCTGTAGCAGTCCCTTTTGGACCCCTGGTTTTGAGGAAGATGCCATCTGCTGTCAGAAGCTCATTCAGACAACTGGGACAGAGTCAACTCCACGAAAAGCATCAGAAATCAAAGATCTGCAGAAATTACCCCATTGAGAGTGCAGGCTGAAATGCTTTTTATATGACTTCTTACTTGACTATTATCTCTCATCTGACACATTTATTCATGATTTTCTATACTTAGCTTGTACTCAAAGGGAGCAACTTTTAAACAAGCAATTGCATTGCAGACAAGAAGCTCTTTAAACTGGTCTATCAGGGCTTTTGGTGACATTTACCTTCTTGCCACGACCAGCTACCAGCTGCCTATTGGTTTAATTAAGAGATAGAATTGATAAGTTGTGGCATTTTTATAATACCAGAGTTAATAATACAGAAAACTGCTCAAAAAAAGATACAAGAGGTATGAATACCAGAGCTGAACCTGATTGTGGCAGGTACCATAGAAGTACTGTAGAAGCATCAGCACCATATTTATTCCACGTGGAAAACTCACTGTTTACCAAGGTGACAGCAAAAGTTGTTGGGAAAGAGTAAATATTTCTTTAATATTTTGAATCAAATAATATTTCTCACCAGGGAGTGAAATAAACTGTATGGTCTAATAAAATTAATGTAAAGGAAAGAAATCATAGCTGGAATGAATGTGGAAAAAAAGGGTATAAATAAGATAAAGTGATAAGAGGTTTGGATTGTTTCTGTCAAAGGGAAAAGCCCTTGCATGAAACAGTTATTACTCATAAGAGCGTGTTTCAGCATTTAAAGCCAGAATTAACAGTAGCAGAAACCTGCATTGCTTAATATCCTCTGGAAAAGGAGGTGGGTGTAATGTAGGAAAGTGTGGAGAGAAGCCAAGTGCTCTCTGAGGCTGAGCACGAGGTGTTGTAGCAGGATCTCACAAACATGAGACTGGGCAAGAAGATGGCACAGAAATCTCAGTGTTGGGAAGCACAGACGTGTACCCAGGAAACATCCCATCCCTGGTACAACAGAGAGTGAATGAACTCCATTAATGACACGAGGAGCATTTCTGTTGAGCTGAACTCTTCATACCCAAGGGGAGAGGTGGTAACTGAGCTCAGGTCACTGCCGAGTGCAAGCGTGGGTTGCTTTCCATGGCGAGGTGCTCTGATTTCCAGAGGGCTTTTATTTTCCATTTATGGCAGTATTTTAAAAGCACCTCTTGAATGTTAAAGCAGCTGGCCTTTAAGCACACAAGAGGCCTCAAGATCTTCTCCTAAGCCATGTCAGGCCGTTCCCTGGAGAGCGACGTTTCCTTGTGCCTGGCAGAGGAGGAGAGCGGCAGCAGCTGGAGCTGCCAGCCAGCAGCACTGAAGCAAAAAGCATCTTGTGCTGCCTGTGACACTTCTGGCTAACGATGGTGCAGGCACTGCCTGCTGGGGGCTCTAAAATAACGCCCTGACTCCCACAGCCTACTTCTCTTTTCCGAAGGGTGAGAGGTGTTGAAAGGCAGTAGTTTATCAGGCAATCAAAAGAGATCTAGAAAGCTGGTTCTCAGTTCTCAGGTGTGGAAAACCAGACTGAAATCCTCGCAGCAACCTGAAATCTCCCCCTTTTTTTCTCTGCTGAATAACCTGGCTCTGAGGCACGTTTGATTCCCCAGCTCTGTGTTGTCTCCTCAGTTTTCCTGCAGCCACGGGGATGCTGCCGTGCCCCCCGGCCCCTTCAGTGCTCACAATGGCACGGGCTGTGTGCTGCCATCCCCATGGCTCTGTGGGGAAAGCAGCCTGGGACACAGAGAGGAAAAAATATCCTGCTTGTTTGAAATGGGTCGGAAATAAATGGCCTCTCTTTTTGTTTGTTTAAAAATAGCACAGCAATTCTAAACATTGATCTTCCTCTCAGCTGACTTGGAGACGTCAGAAACTTCCAAAGGATGTGATTAATCTTCCAAGCAGGGTCTCCTGCAGCTGCTGCCTCCTGCAGACACTTCACTCCACAAACTCCATGTGGGGTTCTTTAACCTCTGACATTTTTGTTGTTAAGGGGGTGCATCACCAGCTCCCACACAGCCACAGGTATTTTTTCCATCGTGCTGAATCCCACTGGTTTTACCAAGTTGAAGGTGATGCTCTCTCCTAATGCACTTCCAAAAGATGCATCTTTTCCTGGGAAGCCTCATGTATTGCCTGTTGTTTCCTTTTCCCAGCAGACTTATCAATGTTTAATCACCAGGGCAAAATTTTCAATGCTGGCTGGGAGTTCATCTTGAAGTTGTCAGTTCAGTAGGTTCTAAAAATAGGACCAAGTTCAAAAAGTTGCTTAGTAAGACTGAAAACATGAAATGACTTTTTGTTTGAAATCTCTACAGCCTTATATAGTGCAGTTCACTGAGTTTCTAACCATGGTGGTGTCACTGTGACTCCACAAGGTACTTTGCCTGGGGTTTTGGTTTACTTCATTAAAAAACAAACAAACAAACAAAATTACATAGGAAAGAATTACCTGAAAGGATTATTAAGGTAGCAAAGCAACCACTTAAGTGTTAGAAAATGCTACAACAAGACAACTGCCACCCAAGAAAGGTCCACCCTGAGCAAAGTAGAGGCTGAACAAACTTTTCATGGGAAAAAATGTACAAAATGTAAATAAGAAAGTTTGAAAGCACAATGTAAGGAGACTAATATATGGTGACATGAACAAACATCATTTTAGGATTTTCTTGCTTAGGAATTATAGAATCATTTAGTTTGGAAAAGACCCTTAAGCTTCTGAATGTTCAACTTTGGTGTTATTAGAGATAAGGTATAAAAAGTGGTAAAAGGATTCATTACACAGACAAGAAGACAAAGATGAATTTTTGAAATCTGTTATCATGTCACTTGTATCCCAGACAAACCTGTAAAAAATGCCCAGGTAAAACCCTTGGCTACAAGGACCCTGTCAGCAGCTGTGGCTTTGTGCTGATAATTCTTCTCTTGCGGTTTGAAGGTTCGTTTAATTGAAGATATTCGTGTATAAATCCACAAGTACTTGTAAAAACGACCTTTCCATTCTCTCTGCAGTCACTGTGCACGGGTGGCATTTCTCCTCTGAAATGGAAACCAGCACATGTTTTCTGAGCACCATCAGCTCCCACCACTGGGAACGAGGAGTTTCCAGTCCCTTCCCTCCACCACCTGTGTCCCAGAGTGCCCAAGGCTGCCTGCCACACACAGGGGCTTTGGAGGAAAATGGACTGATTTTTACACTCATTGTTGACAGGAGCCTGGTGATCATCAGGTTGTCACCAACAATTTCAATTCTATTTTGCATTTATTACGTTAAATATCCCAAACTACTCGCTGTACTTAAATCATCCTTGCCTGCCAGGTCGACTTGATGGACCTGCCCTGATTTGTGTTTCTGGACATGATTATGGGCTCATTTTCCTGCTCTGGTGCTATTGGTGTCTCTCATTCACACAGTGCCAATGCAGCCATCTCAAGCTGATGCCATGGAAGTGTTTGTACAGCCCCCACTGTACTTCTCATTCTGTGCACACCCACTGCCCAATGCACCAAAGCCATTGTCAGCTGGAACCTTTTCACATCAGGCTGAGAAGCACCAGGACATCCCCTCCTAAAATGTGGAAACCTTCATGTGATGCAGATCAACTTTTTCACTGTCCATTCCACAGTACCAAGAATTTGCTGGCACATCAGGGTTGGCAGTCAAAGCTGCCATCACATCACTGCACCTTTGGTGTCTTGATCTGACCTTGCAAAGGGTTTGCTAAGAGCGCAGAAAAGCAGCTGGTATCTGCACTTGTGGTTTTTATGACAAAGCATCTGTAAAGCTTCCACAGGAGGCTGGAAATAAAACCTATGTGAGCTAAATTTACTCCCTGACACAAATATTTCTGTCACTCTGCCCATGGTTCCCTGCCCGAGGCAGGGGAGTTGTAGTGACGTGATCTTTAAGGTCCCTTCCAACCCAAACCGTTCTCTGAGTTTCTGTGATTCCACTCTTTTATCTCCTTGGGAATTTGGTTAATTAAATGAATTAACAGGATTGTTTAATCAAGATCACCCAATAGTAAGTCTTGATAGTCCCAGGAGAAAGCATTATATGTTTGCAAATATATATGCATTTCAAAATAAGTAATTGAAAGGAGAGTAAATAAATCAAGACTACTGAGCATGAAAGAAATGTACCACTTTGCAGAAGCTCACTCCAGAGTGGGCATCCCAAAAATAATGAAATCTTCAGCTCAGCTGGGTGGGAAGCTGAGTGTGAGAGTAATTCAGTGTCATGCAGTACAACAGTTGATCATTGATTCACCCATGTTTCACCACCTGGTTTCCAGTAAACTTATCACTACTGAAGAAATCAAACACTTCCCCACATGGCTGCATGTAGTGGACAGCACTGATGGCTGTGCACGTGGGCTCACATTCAGCTTGGGTTATGGACTGAAATATATGGATTTTTTCAGTATTGACTGTACTGAGAGCACAAGGTTAGTGCAATAGGCTACATCTAGAGAAATTAAATCCATCTCATTCACAGGGGATTCTCTCTGGGGCCAGAACAGAGGGCACCCTTCCTCCCCCCACCTCCTCCAGCCCTGCTCTCCATGACCAAAAGAACCTCTCGGACTCTGCACGTCTTGGGGCCCATCTGGGCCCCCAGAAATAACCCCTGGCCTGACGTGGGTGCCACCAGTGACTGTGCATAAATCTGCCCCTGCACTGCTCCCCAATGTAGGTCAGCACAGCTCACTTGCCACAGGTGCCCTGTTTCCTAGAAAGGGCTTTTGCAGGTTTCTTAGAACAGACTTGTATATTATTTGGGAGGAGTCTGTAGTTTCACACATTGCCAAAGCTGGCACAGAGGTTGGATGCTCATGGTGCTGCTGCAGTTTGAAGTTTAGGGCTTTGGGGAGATTTCTTTTAACTGCAGATACTAAACACTGAATGGGCCAAACTCTGAGATGTGTTTGTAGAGGACAACCCGTGTGCTGACCATGTAGTCCTCTGTAACTGGGTTGTCTTTTTGAGGCTCTTCCTTTGCCACCAACACACAGCTGTTATTACTCATCAATTGCAGAAATTTGGAGCAAAGATTCTGTAAACCAGGATGTATGTAGGTGATCTGGTCAACAAAAACCATGAGTTCTCCTCCTAAAAAAATTCCCCCATAGAAACTATTTGAATAAGATAACCATAGCTGAGTCTGCAGGACATGATGCAATTGAGTTTTGAGCTCTCTGCAGCAGGACCAGTGGATGACTGCTACCAATCCTGGAAAACCCAGAGGACTCTGGGAATTTCTGGGAGTGGAGAAAGGTAAACACAGCCTGGGACCAGTAGAAAGCTGAGGTGCTTATAGAGCAACCAGTTCAGCTTGAGCTGTGGGAGGATCTGGAAACAAGTTCTCTGTCAGTCTCCTACTAAAAATAAGGTGATTGAGGAGTTTTCATGCAGCACAGAACAGTTTGCCTTGGAGGGCACCTTTAAAGGTGATTCAGTCCAAATCCCCTACAGTGAGCAAGGACATCGCCAGCTAGACCAGGTGTCTCAGACCCCCATCCAACCTGGCTTTGAATGTTTCCAGGGCTGAGGCATTTAAAAATAGTCAATATGGATTTGGGGTGACACAATCTGTTCCTCACACTTACCCTGTTCTTTGATGTGGGTGAGGGTGAAGGGATTGCTGGGCTCTGGCAGGGCTGGAGACTGAAATGTTGAAATGTCTGAAGGCATTTTCTGCACAGGATGAAATGTCTCATCATTGTGGACAATTTCCTATCAAACAGAAGGAACACACTGTGGTTTTCAGAGGCAGTTTCCTGACCCAGATATGATTTAAAAAAAAAAAAAAGTAACAATGAACTGTTTGAATCCTAAACCGGGGACAATCCTTATCAGAATTGAGTGTGGTGTTTTCTTGGCAAGGCAAGGCATAAAGTGTGACACTTAGGGAGGCAAATGGCCAAAACACACACACACAGTGGCCAAGCATCACTGGGGGATCACAAACACCAGCTAGGTTTGCCTGGTGCAGACTTCTGTCTTTTTTTTTTTTTTCCCCCATTTCTTTTTCTTCCTGCTGCCCATTTCATAAATGTGCACACTCCCTGTGGCACATACCAGCAGGCTGTGGAGATATAAGACATGACAGACACTTATTATGCCCTGCACATCCCTGGAAACACAAGTAAGCCTCCTGCTCCTGTGCTGCCCAGGGCTGACGAGGCTCCCTCAGAGCAGTGCTGCTGACACCAGACAGCCACACTGTTTTTCCATCTCCTCCTCACCCCTGCTATTTGCTTACTCCACTGCTCTAGACTGAGTCCAGTAAAGTAATTGTAAAAGTCATAGTCCTGGCATTTATCTCAGATTATCATGTCAGAGTTTAACACTGGCTTCTGTTGTTTCTGGCAAGTGCCCTGATTGCAGGATGTCACTGACTGTGTGAGTAACTGCTTTATGCTGGTCTGTTGTAAATCACTTGTTACACTTGTTACACTTGTTAGCTGGCTTTCAGCCAGTCTGCAGCTCTCCCCTGCACACCTGTCCCCTGCTTTGTCATGAAAGTATGTCCAGGATGCTAAAAAATTCATCTTGAAATATGCACGACCCTGACAGCTACACTAAAAATGTTGGGAATTACCAGAGAAGTGTCATAGATTATTGAAGGAATGTGGAAGGAATTGTTAATCGCAGCTGAAATATTAGTAAAATGATGAGGAAATTATAGCTCATTGCTGGAAACTACCCCTGAGATGAACCATACAGATATGGAGGAGGAGAGGTGGCTGGAAGAAAGCTTACTGATGATGTGATCTGATAAAACACTGACTTATGAGATATACTTTCTCCTTTGCCCTCTTATTTCACATTGTTTAAAGACTATACAAATTCACAGTGTCATCTACAAAGTGCTTGTCACAATGCAAGGTCAAGTAATCCAACAGGAGAAAAGCAGATTGTTATCATGGGGATGACTTTTCAGGAGAGGAATGCATGCAGTGAATTTAACAAAATGCATCTGGGAGACGGAAAAATGTAAAACTACGTGTGACTTGAACATATCTGATCATACAGGAGCTAAAATGAGAGGGAGCATCCAGTTCCCTGAGCTGTAGGTGATAAAGTGCCTGCACACAGGCAAGGGAGTGTTGCCCTCCCTGAAGATCACTCAACATGGTCCATCCAGAATAATGGCATGGCCTCCTCAAGGGACAACCTGATTTTAAAACCTCTTTCATTTCCAGAGAGCAATAACAAACACACAGAGAGCAAAGCAGATCATGTCAAACATAACGTTTGGGAAAAATAGTTTGCTCTTTGGAATTCTGCTTCGGTGAGTAGAAAAACATTTATTCATATTTTTGCCCAAGACTGCAGCATGTTTTCATAAACAAACCAGGGGAAAAGAACAGCAATTGCTGTATGAAGTGTATCACTGCTCAAATAAGCAGGTACAGAACAACTCATCATCAGCTTGCAAGGTCATACCTAGCCCTGGCTGTGAGGATCTGGTCTGGGTCCAGCATTAGTCAGGATTTTCATTCACAGTATTGGATTAAAGAGCAAAGTACACCCTAATAAAATTTCTGGATAACAGAGAGTGTACTCCTGCTACTGGTTCTCAAAGTGTGCCAGGCATGGGGAAATTACTGAGCAGAGGGTTCCTTTGCCTACCCAGGAGATGCTTGTAACCTCAGCCAGCACCCACAAGTGCATCCTCAATAATCCAGGAGTTAATAAATATCCTGATAATACTCTGATTTGGAAATTGTCTTTTCTTACATTAAATAAAACGTGGAAAACTACTGCTTGGTTCCCACCTCCACTTGTAGCCCAAGATCAAATCGGTGAGAGATGACACAGCCCTGCTGTGCAGGGTAAAGCTGATCTAACCTCTCTTTTCCAGGGCTCCAGCATCCATAGTAATCTCCCTCTAACGCAACCCAGAGGACAGCTGCTCTTGTGAAATCTGATTTTTTTTATATTCACAGGTCACCAGACTTCTGAATCATTCTTTACCAAATTTCTCCACTTGATATTCATAATTAGTGTGTCCTGTGCAGCTTTACACATATTAGGTGAAGTTTGAATACAAACTTTCTCAGTTGCTATTCAAGTTGTTTTCTCCACAGAGAGCTGAGAAATCTGACCCTGGGGCTACGGTGCCTTTCCTAAGAACACCAACACCTTGGAATCTCTGGCCTGACTCAGTCAAGTTGCAATATGTTTCCTAAAAAAGGCACAGAATTCCCTGTAGAAACTCTACAGGATAGTTCTGGTAGTTTCATTATAAATCTGAAAAAAAATATGTAAATATTCTAGTGCTGAGCACTATAACCCCAGTTTTCTGGGCCAGCCTGTATATTTTCTTTAAATGACTTTCAAATTTTTGGAAGTGCTGATGAATTCACACAAACCAAGATTTAGTTCTCCAGCACCCACAGTTGTGTGCACATTTGTCTGTATGTCTATGAATACATACATACCATGGATACAACACAACTTCACAGATGGATACAGGTATCTGTCTACACTTTACCCACACTGAAGGGTTCTACAGCCCATCCTGGAAATACAAACTGCAAAGGGGTTCAGGTAGAGAGCCTATAAAATTGCTCTTGATGCAGAAAGCACACAGGCTCTTCCTCATTTGAATAACCAGCAGATTCCATTCTTCAGGTAAATCTTCCCCGCCTCCCCTTTAGCAAGAGCATGTTTGTGGTGAGATATTAATCATTTCCTGCAGCACTGTGTATATAAAGGAGCCCGAGGCAGAGCCACAGACAGTTCAGAGCTGAGGAGCAGGGCTGGCAATGCTGCTGCAGGTGGTGGCTCTGCTGGGTCTGGGGGTGCTGGGCAGCTCAGCCCTCACCAGCCCCGGGAGGGACGCGCAGGACGAGCGCTCCAGGACCTTGGTGGGGCTGATCATTCGAGAGCTTCTCCAAGACATGAAGAAACTCTATTTAAATGCAGTAAGTTGCTCTGTTTTGAACAGCTTTCCCCTGGCTGTCCTTCTATTGCAGGTTGTGTTCTGAAGTTTCTAACCCTGTTTTCTCTTGAACAGGTTCCCAGTGTTGTGACCGTGAATGCTACGGTAAGAAACCACATACTTCTATTTCAAATTGTTGTCTCAGGTCCCCAGATTTCTTTCCCACTTCAGAACTCTGATAGCACCAAGAATTCTCTACAAACCCAGGGAAAGGCAAAGTTATTGCAAGAACCTACAGAAAGCTGCTGCCAATGTGAAAATTCTTCAGTGGTTCTCTCAGTAGGAAAAGGTCTTATATGTGCACCAGCATCTTTTTGGAAGCCTCACAAATTCACTAGTTTTAGAACAGGTTATTTGGTCTGTGTCCCATACAGACCCATTCATTTCACTGAGCTGTATTTTCTTGCAATCCAGCAAAAAAAATGAGCTTTTTATGGAGGACATGAGCACTACCAGTGAGAAACAAGAGCCAATCTACTATTAGAAGTGAACAGAAAACAAATGGCTTCAGCCCCTCTTAGTTTCAGGGAGGAAAGTTGAAAATTCACACCAGCAACAATAATTACTTGTATTTAATTAAGACAATTCTGATCTAGTTTCAAGAGAGACATGATAACAAGGCATGAAGCCTTAATGCAGGGTTGGCCTTCCTTTCCCTTGAGGAAAAACTATCTCCAGTATTGGACACCTCCAAATTTTATATGCCCAGTTTCTAGTGGCACCTACAGCTTCCACCTAAGGCAGTTGGGAGTTTTTGGACCCCGGGGTGTTTTTAAGAGAAAATTATAGATTCTACATGATTTCCTAAGTTTGGTGTCCAGTAAATTGCTGAATAGAGATTCAAGGCTTGTGTTTGGAAACACAGTTCTTAATTCCTATAGGTTATTACTTTTCATGGGTCTGTAAATTCCTGGGATATGATGTTTTATTTATGTGCTACCAGTGATTACTGCTGCAATAATTCCTTGCTCTCTTTGCAGGTGGAGAGATGCATGCACAGCCACCTGAAAACCTTTGCTAGCACCTTGGCAGCTCTCGACATTCCCAGCAAAGTCATTGCCAGAAAACTGAACAGAGTCAGCATCTACAAAAACATCCTCCCCGAAGTAAGTTTGATTTTGTGCTGTTTAATAGCAAAATATTCACCAAAGGCTGTTCAATAACAGGACATGGCAGCTGAGGTGGCACTGAGCTGCCTGCAACTACAAATCTCTTCTGAAGATTGATATGGTTAAGAAGGGTGTAAATACTTCCACTGTCTTTCTTGGAGCACTCTCTGACATTTTTTCCTGTGCTAATCTCAATTGCAAGAAAGATAATAATATGAAAAAAAAGCCCAAATGTGAGTGTAAGCTGGGACAGCAGTGGGGCTCAGGGCATCCTCTGCGTGCTGCCAGGTGATCAGCTCTCACCCAAACATCAGCACATCAGCCCATCAGCCCATCAGCACCTCAGCACCTCAGCACCTCAGCACCTCAGCACCTCAGCCCATCAGCACCTCAGCACCCTGCCCCAGAGCTCCCAGGGATCAGCTCTCCCAGCTCTCCAAAACACGCTGTGGGATATTATAGCCCATTTACTTGTCAGTATTCTTTACAAAAGGGATGTATCAAATGTCATCAACTTAAATATGACATTCAATTTACATGGCTGAATTATGTTACCTTCTCTTTTTTTTTTTTAAAGGATCTCGATAAGGAATGTAAGACTGCACAAGTAACATGGGAGGACTTCCTGAACACGCTAGAGAGGTTCTTGAGATTGCTCTCTGAAAAGATTGAAGACACTTAAATAAAACAGCTACAGCAAACTCGAGAAGAAAAGGAGAACCTGAACTCTACTGCAACCAAAATGTGATTTAATTAACTTATCCTCAGGAATATTGCCATAGAATATTTATATAGACAGAGATACTTTGTGTACATACATATGTGTATATATATATATATAAATTATTTAAATATATATGTGTAAAAAGTGATGTTATCACAGCAATGTTCTCTATAATGATTGAAACATGCTACTTTTTAAAAAGATGAGTATTTAAATATTTAAATATTTTATATTGTTTTAATATTTTAATATGCCTCTTTTTCATAAAGAAAGAGTGATTTTTTTTTTATTTATTTATTTATTTTATGGCGATTTTGAGACATTCATTGTGATGCTGCTGTATTTAAGTATTTGCTTTGGGAAACTGCTGTGTGATGGTGTGTGAGGAGGAGCTCTGGGGCTCCACTTTGGGGTTTGCTGTCACACTATTTCCCTCTCAGTGTCCCAAGCCACAGCCCCAGGGCTTTCAGAGCTGGGGCAAAGCCACTCCATGGGACAGTGACAGGGCCATTGGAGCCACCCAGCACCTTCACTTCCCTTTGGCTCCTGGACCATCTCTGGGCTGGAGAAGATTCATGTCAGTTGTGGACTCCCACCTCCATCCCCTCCCTGAGCGTTCAGATCTAGGATAACTTCAACCACTACGTGTTTTATTTTTGAGGAAGCAGAGCCATGACAACCAAATGCAGCCAAACTCTGGGGAATACAACAGCAAAGAGGTCTTGTTTGTTTTTTCTTCCAAGTTTACTCAGCTGATATGATGTTTCCTACATCTCATGTGAGCTGAATTCTACTGAACTTAATCGGACAATATTGTTTTTCCAACTGTTTAAGTAGCCATAGTTATGGCAGGTACTCACAAGGTGCATGCCTATGTAAAGCTATCAGTTGAGATTCCAAAAGTTAATGTTTAATAAAAGACTATTAAAAGGGAAGGTCCCTGGCTGGGCTGACTGCAGGGACACCTTCCATGTGCCGCCCGTGCTTACGTCTGTCACCGAATGTTTGCAACCCTCCGTTAATGTAAACGGACCCGCACAAAAATAAACACATTTCCCTCCAGAATTCAGAGTGCTTTGTTTGGGAAGGGCGAGGGGTTTCGGTGCTATTCAGGGGAGCCGAGTGTGATTTCCAAGTGGGACAGACACACGGATGCTGCCAGCGAAGGGGGACACGAGGGCGAGCACCAGGTCTGCCCTCACGTGTCCCAGCACCTTCCTGAGGAGCGGAGCCCTGAGCTCCAGCCTGGCCCGGAGCTCGGCTTCTTTACTGAGTCACGCTGTGCTTGAGCTTTAAGCCGAGGTGCCCTCTCACCAACTGGGATGACTCACGTCCCTGCCAAATGTGCAGCGCAACGAAAGCAGAAGAGCTTTCACTCGTCACAGCTGAGAAGTGTCCCCTCGCCTTCACCGGTGCGAGGAGCTCCAAGCACCAAAAAATTGAGAAGCAGCCGTGCTCACCAAGAGGATGGGGATGGAGGGACAGCCCAGCTGGGGCAGGAGTGAGCGTCCAAAGAGCCAGAGACGTGCAGCACCATGGCAAGCACCCATGGAGCCAAACACAGAATGCCCTGCAGAAACCTCCAAAAACATGGTTTTTCCCTGCTGACAGCATGATGGCCCCAGACAGAGCTCACTGCAGCTCCTGCAGCCTCCCACTCTGCAGAGCACATCTGATTTTTCAGATATCCAATTCCAGTGGTCAAAATAAAACCAGCAGCTTTGCATTGGTACAGCATCTCCCCCGTGAAAACGGGGTGTGTAACAGAGCCCAGCCAGGCTGGACAGACAGACTTTATCCCCTGCCACAGGGGCAGCAGCCCCAAAAATCCCACAGTGGTGACAGGACCACCAGCCATGTACAGGGACAAGTACCCCAACCATCCCTGGGTACCACAAGCTGCCCAGGCTCCACGGGCAAGGTCATCATGCATTGCTTTGTACTGAACTCTTATAGGAACCAGGAAACCTGTAAATCAAACCAAACCCTGAATCTGTTTACTAAGATCAGAGAAATGAGTGTCCAGCTGGGCTCCCTCAAGTTAAACAGTCAGGAAGATCTCTGCTCCTGAGCTCTGTCTCATTCAGTGTTGTAATAGTTTAAGGAATAATAAGAACCACCCCAAAGAAACTCTTCCTGCCACTGAATTTTGAAGTTTTCATTAGCAATGAGGTGTTTAATATTTCAGATACATTATTTGAAATTACATCTAAATGTTTTACATTAAATTTTAAATTCAGATAAATGGGAAGTCTGAGAATCACAGGTATATGGAAAGGAGAAGAATGTCAGGCTTCTAAGTAGAAAACATGAATTGGGCTCAGCATTCTTGGCGTGGCAGTCCAGGAAACTCTGACAAACAGACAGGAGGGAAAAGTGAAGCATTAAATAAGTCAAAGTCAACACGGGGCTGGCTGTAGGCAGAGGCAGCCGGAGCTGTTGCCGGGGCAGCAGACTGCTGGGGAAAGCACCGGAGTGCTGGGACGGCTCTGCTGCCTGGCAGGGTGCAGGCAGAGGGATGCAGGCAGAGGGGTGCAGGCAGAGGGATGCAGGCAGTGGGATGTAGGCAGCGGAGTCCCAGCTCCAGATGGAGCCTCCCAGCCTTGTTGCCAGCACAGCCCTTTCTCCTCACTGAGAGGAGAACTTTGTCCTCCCCCTGGCGAGGGGCAAAGTCCGTTTGGCTGGGCCTTCCAAGGGCTCTGCTGCCATCTCTGATCCCACACAGGCTCTGAAACAACCTGACAGCATTAAGCCGACCAGGAACTGCCATCAGACAGGAGTGCAGGGAATGCCTGGCTCCGAGCAGGCAGTGCAGTCCTACCAGCACATGACAGCCCCGGGATGCTGAGCACTGCACGACAACCCCGACTGCTTCATGACAGCTTGACAGCCCTGATAAGCATCTTGCATCATCATAACACAGTGAAACACACACATGCCTTGATGTCTCGGTGAAGCCATGCCTGTGACTCTTGAGGGCTGCCACAGACTGGTTGGAATAGGAAGTAGATTTTTTATTAAAAAATGATTGTTGCATTTCTTGCACCATGGCAGGAAAAGCAGCTCTGTGAGCCCCAGGTGGGGATGGGAGAAGTGAGCTGCTGGCACAGCAGGGGAAGGTCTGCTCACAGAGGCTTGCTCTACTTTTAGAAGCTGTAGGTGTGAGTTATATTTAGCATTCCCCATTTGATAAGCAAGAAGTTACTCTTGGTAAAACCCAGCTCCCCGACACAGTGGCAGGACAGCAGACCCTCTCCAGTCTGCCCAGCTCCTTTGGGGTACATGCCCCATGTCCAGACCTGCCTGTGCCCATGGGCTCCACGATGAGCTCTCCACCTTCCACGGGAAAAGCCTGTCCATCCTGTGTAGGACCAGCCACAGTCTTCTGGATGCTCTCAAATCCTTCATAGAGGCAGTTGTCCTGTGCCACCACCACAAGCAGGGCTGAAGGAAAGTTTCCCAAGACATGAAGGGCTCTAGAGCATGTGAGACACACAACACACCCCACCCTTGCATAGACACCAGCATTTAAAGACCATGTTTTGCAGCTTGGTCCAGGGGTGTCTGTCCTGCAGTCCCACTTTCCAGGCTGTGGATGGGTGTGGAAGAGCTCCTCCTGCACCAGGGGATGTGGCAGAGCAGCCACAAGGGAGGTAGCTGCAGGTGAGACCCCCTTCATGTGTACAGGGACAGAGCTGACAGAAGACAGCTTGGACATGGAAATGCTGTCCCCTTGCTCCATCCTTCCCCTCCTGCCCCAGCACTGCTTTACTTGCCAGCATTTCCTGGCACTGAGGGTGGGGAATGGAGACCAGCCATGGCATTGCTGCCCTGCTCAATTGTGTACAGAGGAGGGTGATGCCATCGTGGCCAGATGAAAAAGTAGCCTCAGCTCCATCCAGGAGCAATCAGCAGCTAAATCTGGGCTAATACTCTACAAGGGTAATTCCCCTGTTTTCTTTTTTTGAAACATTCTATTACTCATCTTCTGTTGATACTTTACTTCCTTCTTCATCTCCAGTTCTCATTAGTCACTTGTCAGGATTCACAAACTGTTTCTATTTTCTGCAGAACATGATCCCAATTTTATAGGTTTTGGAACACTCTTTTTTTTTACCTCATTAGTACATAGTGTCTTTGCAACCGAAAAAAAGTAAGTGTCCCTTTCTGGCCACCACATCTCTAGAGCCACATTTCATCAGGTCAATGAGTGAGACTTGAAAACACCCATTACAGACTGTTTGGATTGATCATCCATGTTTCTCTCAGAGTCACTTGGTTTCAGACAAGTGACTGAGAATGCAATGACTCATCATTAAATACAGTTGACCTTTGGAAGCTTATCAACAGCCTCCAAGGCCAAGGCACATGTGTGACAGGCTCCAGCTTAAAGATGTCAGAGGTGCAAAGTGGTGGCTGCTCCCACGAAGTCCTGAGGGAACTTGAATGGGTTTTACACCATAAACTGAAGTCTAGAGATGTTTTGCAATTTCTCTCAATGGATGGGAAGATATAAAAATTGTAAACATAATTTCTTTCAAAAAACAAGGGAAGAATATTTGATTTTCTCCGGAGGGTGAAGTGTGCATGTGACAATGTGTGTTGTCCCATGAGCACCAACCTGCCATCACTGGGGCTGCCCATGAAATCTTTCCTAATCAAAGAGGCATCTCAGTTCTTAGAATTTAACATGGAAATCCATGACTTATCACATCTCTAATTTTGCCTGAGAGGTCGGGAATTTGTTGTGGATCTCCAGGACACCTCTCTGAGCAAGCAGGGAGATTTTTTTTTTTGCTTTCCCAAAGTTAGGTATCTACAAAAAGTTCTATCTATGAGTCCTAAGACATCCTTTCACAGGGTAAAGGAGACAGGATAGGCCCTGCTGACCCCCATCAGACAGGGAGACCTTGGCAGAGCCTCGACAGACAAAGGGATTGCAGCAGAGGGCAGGGGGCCAGGAGGCTGAGATGTGCAGAATGAGTCGCCTTTGGATTAATTTCTGATTTCATGACTCTGTTCAACTCCTACACCGGGTCCTGCAAGGGAAGGGCATGCCTCTGTGACTCACAGGCTCTTTGTTTTTTGAGGAGCTGCAGAGGTAGTCATACAAACCATGGGGAATACCTTTTGATTAAATAAAAAATCTCTCTGTCTCCAGAGCCTATTTCAAAACGCGCAGCCTCTGCTCTTCCATTAGCCTGACTTGGCCCCATGCTTCAAGGGCCACTTTCCAAGGATGACAGCCCACTGGCCAGACAGCTGGCCAGACCATCGACCTCAGCCAGACACGAAATGCAAAAGGAATGTCCTTGGGCTGGGGAGCAGAGCTGCACATCTGCTGCATCTGCCCCGACCAAGCACAGTCACCAGCGACAACCATCTCAGCTTCTGCTGATTCTGAAAAGCATTTAAAGCCACTCTGCAGTGCAGGGAGAGGCCTGGTTTCCTCCTTTCTGCCGAGGCAGACCACAGAGGTACAGCACTGCTTAACTCCTTCCAGAACCGAGGGACATGGTGTCGATGCTGTGCTGCAAAGGACACTGTAAATCATTTCAAGATTAAATCAAAGTGGAAGAGACTCAAAAAGGGGAATAGGGAGCCCAAGGAGGCTGAGGAGCCTGATGGTTTGGTCTGCTCAGAGGTGTGCAAGTGCAACTGCCAGCTAGAAATGTGGCAGAGGCAATGCCTGGGGAGAAATCAAAACACTTCAAGGTTGTGAGAAATCACAGAGAGATGAACTTGGCATGTGTGTGATGAGGGCACTCAGAGGAGAGAAAAGAGGCACTGATCAATCCTTTCATAGTGGAATGACAGCAAGAAGATAGCTTTGAGATGGAGTATCAAAATTGGTAAAACTACTGCCAAAACTGTTTGCTTTCCCACTGACAGGATAAGAAGCCTCACAAGAGATGCTCATGTCTCCCTTCAGCTGGCTGAACTTCCACTCCAGTGAGCTGTATGGGTGTGATGATCAGTTATGGTGGTGATGAACCAGAAGTTCTCTAAATCCTCCTCACAACAAAAACAGCCTCTGTCTCATCATTATCCTGAGACTTCTCACCAGGATTTCTACTCTAGTGACGCAGAGCTCAGCTCACAAAACTGAAGCTCACCATCTCTCCAGACTTAGAAAAGTGAACATTTCTGTTAGTTTTCAGTTAATTTTCTGTTATCTTTTCAGTTTTTCAGTTAATTTCTTTTTAAGCTTTTAGTTAATTCCTAATGGGCCCGGCCATTTTCTGCTCATTAATTTAATTCTGTTCATTTTTTTAATTCCATGTCTGACCAGGATATGGGTATTTCAGATGGCCCTGCCTAGAGGTGAAATCATATCACTGATTTCCACCTCATCAGCACTAATCCTCCTCGGATTTCTCAGTGGAGGTGGAGTTGGATGGAGGTGCTGCTGGTTGGAAACTCCCTTCTGCCCTGTCAGATTCCCACAGCTGCTGTCCCCTCAGTACAGAGCAGGAAAGAAAGGTCACTGCTGGTCCCCCCACGAGGGGAGCAGGGTGGTCACAGCGGTTTCATCTCCCGGTGAGTATTTGCAAGTGAGTCAGTGTGTGAGACCGACCGATGGATGTGCGCACACAGGCAGACCGCAAGTTCCATCTTCCTTTCTGGTTTTGTCACCTTTTTTTTTTTTTTTCCACCCTGGCTGCAATCTAAGAATGTATTTGCATGTCATTAGTGGTTATAAAAAGAATAAAGAGAAAAAGGTGGAGTCCCAACTTCACAATTCTGTTTTTTCCCAGCAGTAAAAGTCCATCCTGCCCACACCTTTCCCTCCCGCCCTCTCTGCAGGGACTCATCTCTTTAGATATTTTGGAGATAAAAGCAAAATCCCCAGTGCTCACTGGTACGTTTAGCTACAGCCCTAACTCCTACTGCCTCTTCCAGGGGAAGAAATTCTTTCCTGCAATTTGAATTTGGTACCAGCAGGCACAGTCAGCCATGCAGGGTAAGGTTAGATGGAGCTCTGAGCAACCCAGTCTAGAGCAGAGGGTTGGAACAAAATGACCTTTAAAGGTCCTTCCAACCCAACCCATTCTATGGTTCTATGATTCAATACATGCAATCCATTCTTTCCTTTCAAACCATACTGTAATCTGTTTTATCTCCACAACCACAGCACTGCCAGGGACACACAAAATCCTGAACCACCCATTCCCTGCAAAAGCAGCAAAGATGGGAATGAGCATCTGGGTCTCAGATGCAATTCTGCTTCCTGGGGTGTTCAATGCACAGTGTCCCTGGAAGGGTCCACACTATTCCTGAACTCATCAAAATGAAGAGAATCTCAAAGTTTTCCTAAAAGAAACCGTGTGTGCACCACAGAGACTGGTATTACCCACTGTCAGAATTGATGCAAATCTCTTGATGGCACAGAACAGCATTCCAGTGGATGCTGCCCTACCAAGGTAACACACAGTGGGTTAACCTCAGCTCTGGAGTAAAAGCAATCTGCTGATTACAGGGAAATATTGGGAATAGCACTGTGACTCCAGCAAGGCAGGAAAACTACCCCTGTTCCCACACCAGCAGATCTGGGGCACGCAGGCGAGGGAGCAAGGTCTGCTCCACACCCAGCTGCTGCTCCAGGGCAGCTCATCCAGCAAAGGCTCCTGAAGGCTGAGCTGTGGGGAATGGCAGGGAAGATGCCTCAGCCACCAAACAATTAGCAAAATGACTGGAAACAAAGGACTGAACAAGGCTGCTCCTCAGGGGAGAGAGGTGCCCAGCAGCAGCTCCAAGACCTGGTTTGTAGCTAACACGACAGGGCCTTCTGATTTAATTATTATCATGCAAGGCAACCAGAGGAGTGTGTTTCTGTAAAACATCAGCTCAGGGACCAGTAGGAAAATGCCACAAGTGTGGGAAAAGCAGTATCTGGGCTTGGATGGCACCTGTGTGTGTGGGCTGCCTACCCTTGCTTCGGGAGGAGCACAAAGCAGTCACTGGAGCTGTGTACCACTGGGGTGTTGTTAGGGGCAAGAAAACCTAATGCACATTAAAGAATGTCAATTACGTAATAAAACCTCTGCAGCATTGAAATAGCACAAATTAAACTGCAGCAAAAACATGTAAACAAAGCATTCTGAGGTTTTGGACAGCAAAGACCCGACGTCCTGTGGGTGTAATCCTGGCATGGTGTTTGCTCCCCTTGGGCCAGTGCAGAGGAGCTGTGCAGCGGGGCCAAGGGCAGCCCCACTCTCCTCCTCAGCAGGCTCTGTGGGGCCGGGGGACAGGAGAGGTCTCTGCACACCTAGGACCCACCGTGGCCACCCCAGAGCCCACCCACAACTCCAGGAGCAGTACTGCCACCAACGGGATGCACCCCATCACCCAAACTTCCTGCAGACCAAGTGTAATGAGACACCAACCAAATGGTTTAAACCTCTTCAGGAGAGCACAGAAACTGGATAAATGCTCCTTAAAAGCAGCAAAGGAGCAGCTTTTATGCCCCCTTTATGCTGAGCTGCCCAGCAGCCCTTGGCTGGTCCCTCTTCCCAGCACAGGCATTGCACAGTCTCAGGGGGGCTCTCAAATCTGTCATATATGTCTGAGCAGGGTACCATTGAATAAGTCATGGGGTTCTAATGACAAGCACACAGAAAAAGGCCAGAGAAACAGTTAATAAAAGTGAGAGTATTACTTCGTGTAATTGCAATATTAACTAGGGCAAATGGAGATATATGGATATAAAGATCTGAGAGATTTGGTTAATTTGCATTAATCTTTAGACAATATCAGTTCATAAAAAGGCTTCAGCATTTAATGGGCTCAAAGATCCAAATTACGTAGCTCTCACTGAACTTGTGGGGGAGCCCTTATTTTAGAAACAGGTAGTTTCCTCAATCAGATAAGAAACTAACAGCTTCCATCCTACAGGTGACTACTCGCCTTCAGTTTAGGCATATTTGTGGTAAGGCATTAATCATTTCCTTGCACCAGAGCACTATAAGAGGCAGCCTGGAGCCAGACAGAGGCAGCTCAAGCAGGGGAGTGCAGCCCCTTGGCCACGATGCTGTGCCTGCTCACAGTGCTGTCCTGTGCAGGGCTGTGCCTGGCAGCCTCTGTGGCACTGCCCACCCAGACAGCCTGCCCTGCCATATCCCTCTTCAGGGAGACCATACATGTCCTGCACAGCCTAAGCTCTGAGGTTGGTCCATTTTCTCTGTGTCCCGTGTCTGACTTCTTGGGTTAGTGGGGAACCTGCTAATGTGATTTTTATCAATCTCTTTCAGGGCAGCAGCGAAGTCGTGCCTCTGGTAAGATCCCTCTGTGGCTCACCTTGCAGTCCCCGTGCTTGTGGGGTGGCTGGTTGGTTTTTGAGAGGGAAGGGGAAAGCAGCTGTTGTTACAGCCCATTCAGGACGCTGCAAGCTCTTGTGCTCTTAAGCCAGGTCTGAGATGGCAGCCAAGTCCCCCATGGGCTTTTTGGGAGCAGCGTGCTGGGTTTGTGTGTGCTGAGAGGTGCAGGGCTCTGCTCCCCAGCACGAGGCCTCCTTCTCCTCCCTAGTTATCAAGCCAAGATCTCCCTGAAACACCAGTGCCTGAGGCTCTGCCTTCAGAGCAGTGGTGCAGAACTGCTGGCTCCCAGCAGCACTGCTTATTGCTCTTTTCACAGGTGGATAGTCAGAACTGACATCTTCCACAGTCAGGTGGAGGCAGGTGCCTTACTGCCATTGGAAAGCAGAGGACAGGCTGCTTCCCTGACTCTTTAAGAACAAAATTTTTGTTGTTGGAGACCAGTGCTGGCAATAGCATCAGCAGCACTCTCCTGGGGAAGCTCGGGAGAAGCAAAGCACTGGTAGAAGGGTTGGAGGATGGAGATACTCCTCAGAATCACTGCCTTCCCACGCCTGAGTGCACTAAGGAGGGAATAAAAAAGCAAGTGGTGCCCAATCCTGCCCAGTTCCACCTCCACAGGCTCACTCTGTAGCTTCTGAAGGTAACGTCAGGCTTCAGTGGGAAAAAGCACTGGCTTGTAGATTTGGCTACCTACTCTGAAGTGCCAAAGTTATGATGTAATTTGGGCTTCAAATTATTGTGCAACATTATTTCTTGTAGCAGGCATCAGTGTGATGGATTCTGTGCCAGCAATACAGTACAGAAAAGACAAAATGACTGAGGTTTGTTGTTCCAGAACAACGTGATGGAGGCAGGAGGGAATGCAGCCACCCATCTGAAAGGATTTATTGAAGCCCTAGAAAAGAGCAAAGAGAGTGTGGAGCAGAAACGCCTCATTGTGAACCTGCAGAAAATCCAGAATTACGGACAGTCGTGCACGGGGTGGACGGTACGTTTGGGCTGATTCCCTGCTCGCTCTCTCTGCTGTTTGATGGCCACCAAGGGTCCTGTGCCCTGTCCTGGCTGCACTGAGGACAAGTGTCTGACCAAAGCACAGGCTCCCTCCTGGTCATGTGGCAACGGGAGCAGCTCCCAGCCAGCAGCTGGCACTGGGCCATGGCCCTGATGCCTCCTCTGCTCTGCTCAGCTCTTCCCAAAGTCTCCTTGCCAAGAGAAACTCTGTCACCTGGCAGAGGTGCCCTGGTGCAGGTGGGGACCAGAGTCTCCAGCTGTGCCCCAGCCTGAGGCTGCTCTTGCTGAGAAACAGCTGCACAGGGTGCAACTTGTAACACATTGCTCAAGAATTCCTACCCCAATATCTTCCTCAGAGCCTTCGTGGCCTTAAAATTAATTATTAAGGAAAAAAAACTTAGTCAGGAAACAGAATGTAACTTACATGTCCTGATTCTTTTAACTCCTTTCCTTTCAGGCTGCCCTCAAGGAACATCAGTGGAATGCGGTGAAAGAGTATGATTTTTTTGAAAATTTGGAATATTTCTTAAGGTTCCTGAGTCACAATGCCCTTCCAGAGGAAACCATGTAAGCTTCAAAGAAGTTCAAGGCACCTGTCCAGCCTGCCAGGAGACCTGAGCTTAGCATATCCTCCTTCAAGCAAGGCTGTTGGGAGCTGTTATTTATTCACACCTCTATTATTATTTATTTATTCTATTTATTTATAGAAACCACAAATTATTTATTTTGACAATGAAGAAACGCCATAATTATTTGCTTTAGGAGACTGCTGTGTAATGGTGTGTGAGGAGTTGCCCAGTTTGGGGTTTGCTGACACACTATTTCTCTCACACGCTGTCCCAGTCCAGAGCCCCAGGGCTGCATCCCCCGGGGGCTCTCTGAGCCAGGGCAAGGCCAGCCCGTGGGACAGAGCCACCAGTGTCACCTACTGGTGTCACCCACCCCTGTCACCTCCCCTTCAGGAGAATGGGGCTGTTCCAGGGGACAATCCTGTGAAAGGATGCAATTCTTCCAATTATGCCTAAGCACTTATTCTAACTGAAGACCATTACTGTGCCACAAATGCAGTGACAATCATCTCAAAACCTTAAGAATGTGAAGTGCAAATTGTGTTAAGACTACTGTTCTCCTTGCAGCTCTGTGCTGCTGCCACAGGACTTGTGCACCCTTTACTGTCAAGTATGTGGGAAACTTGTATGCAGAACTCTATGAAATGTGCCCAGACTCTAACAGAATCTATGCAAAATAAATTTCTTGTACAAAGATGTAACTCTCAGCAGTTTTTATTTTGTGGCATATATACTATGAAGATATAGATTTTTTTATAGGAAGGTATATTGCATTATATATAATAAATAAATATAATATATGATATAATAGATATGTTTTAGATATAAAAATATAAACTGTATAATATTTGCTTTAATATATTATATATAGGCTACATTTTATAATATAAATATATATTTATGGTAATTTAAGGAATGTTCTATCTGAAAAAAAAATCTAGTTTGATTCAACTAATGTCTTCTACTAGTGAGTTTGGGACAGTGTCAGCAGGGTATTATATTCAGAAATTTCTAAGGTGATTATATAGTCTATAGAAGATTGACAGAGCTGTGCAGAAGATCACCAAAATTTCAAATTTGTGTAAAAGTAGCACTTAAATAGTGCATTGGGATTTTGGTCCTTTCTTTACTCTCACTTCACTGTGGATGTCTCCCTCCAGCATTTCCCCTTTTCCACCCAGATGGATATTCTGATTTCAGGAAGATTCACCCATGCAGAAGAAATTAAAAAATGTAACAAACAGAAAAAAAAAATCCTGTTTGGGGCTGGGATGGGGGAGCAGCACTATCAGGGACCATCAGGACTCCTGGACACACACCTTCCCCTCCCAGGGGATTCTCCCACTGGAATTTCAGCTCCAGGAAGCAATCCAAGCCTAGCCCATCATATTTACCAACTATTGCAGGCATCACTGAGCACCTGCAAAGAATTTCCCTAAACCTCACGATTCATGGAGGTTGTAGCAGAGAGCAGTGGTTGTGGGATCCCCCAAACACTGGAAGGGGGAACAGTGTCTGCAGGAATGGGCAGGTTGAAGAGGCAGGGAAATCCAGGCTGGAATCTGCAGGGATTCCTTGAGGCAACTCACAGGCTTGAAAAATTAGCCAGTATTTTTAAGAACACCTGAAGAGGAGTTTCTTGAGCGTGGGGGAAGGCAGACACAGCAGTCATTGTCTGAACAGGGGAGAAAACCCCAAGCCAACACCAGGTTCAGTCATCATCTTTCTGCCGCCCCCAAATAGTCAGGAATAAAATATCAACCAATACCTACAAAAATACAGAGTGCAAAAAGAAGAGGTTCAACACTTTTAGTGGGTTTAGGTCAAAGCAGCTCATCCTGCAAGTGGGTGAGAGGGCAGGAGGAGGGTGACACTGGGCATATCCATGCTCTGGGATGGAGCTTGCAATGCTCACTAGGAGAAGCCTTGTGAGGGACCCGAGGGAATGTTCTAGTGCCATCACCCCAAGACTGGCACACAGCCTGCTGAAAAGCTGCCCTGAAAGGTTGGTCACTGGCCTCCAGCTCAAAGGCTGAAAGCCCTTTGGAGAGCAGGAGCACAACCCAACACACTGCAGCCAAGCCAGTATCTCCTCTGGAACTGGGTGCGAAAGGGAGGAACAGTCACAAACCTCTGAGGAGGGAAGGGGCCACAACTCTGTGGGATGTGAGGGAAAAGCATAGCAAAAGGCTCAGTTTCCTTCCAAATAAAGTTGTATATTTGTTAGCACAAGTGTTCTGAGAGGGAGACAGAGCAGTGGGCCAGGACTAGCAGGAGATGCTGTGGATCATCACTCATGGTGGGGATGAAAGGCTGGGAAACGGAGAGACACTGGGGCAGGATGCTCTGAGAGGTTCTGATTGCCCCATCCCTGGAAGTGTCCAAGGCCAGGCTGGACAGGGCTTGGAGCAACCTGGGCTAGTGGAAGGTGTCCCTGCCCATGGCAGGGGGTTGGAAGGAGATGAGCTTTAAGGTCCTTCCAGCCCAACCAGTCTGTGGATCTGTGATCCTGTGATAATGGTCCTCTTGGAGCAGGCTGAGCCCACCACCAACACTGAGGACAGCAGACACACACACACACCCAGACACTGCCTTCCCAAACACTTGTTCAAATTCAAATTAAATGACTACCACTATCATCCAGGTCACCTTCCTCGGACAACTCCTTAGCTCTCGGATAAGTCCCAGAGCAGGCAGTCCCACCTCTCTCCGCTTGCTGCGCGCACTCGGGATGTGCTGAGGTTCAGCGAGTGTTTCCTCTCCCAAGACAAGGCAGAGCTGTGTCTGTCACTGGCGGTGGCTGCTCTCTAGGTGGCAGCCCCGGCCCGCGGCACACTCTGCACTCGCCGCGGGCATCAGCCGGAGGAGACGGGGAAAAAAGGGCTGCCTGCGGGTCACTCGCTCGGGCTTTTAATCATCTTTTCTCAGTATTACTCCAAAGAGCTCAGTAGTGTCACAGAAAGGTGAAGGAAGATTTCAGAGGAGCTGTTTTCTGAACGAGCCGGAAAAAGGGCTCGTGTGCCTCAGGTTCCCCCTCAGCTCCGTTAACCCCACTGGTAAGGCATCCCCTCGGTGAACAACTGCCAGGCTTTACTGTCCACTACGTTTCACCACTTTGGGTATTTGGTGTGCTGCTTGCTTATCCCACATTCTCATAACTCCCTCTGCCAACACACTTGGAAACCCTTCGGCTGGTTACAAACATAAGCGCTCCTGTTTAGAGCACCTTTGGTATAAAACACCTTTTTGTTACCAATATCTATAGATCAAAAGGGTTTAATCAAGTACAGCAGATTATCACCTTTCATTACAGAAGGAGTTAAAAGCAAACCAATGTCAGGCCCCACAGCCCCTAAGCCAGCCCTGGCTGTGAGCAGGAGTCAGTGCAGGCAGGAGGGCTCGGTGCCGACATCCGGCCCCTGCAGCATCACCCAGAGGAGCATCCTGTGCACAGAGAGCTGCTCTCTCTCAGCACCAGCCTGTTGATAACATCTTGCTACTTCTCTCCAGCAGCTTTAAAGCTATTTGACATTAAGTCAGGGGATGTTTTCCAGGTGGGTGAGGATTAAAAGGAGTGGAGCTGTTCCAAGCAGTGTTTGGTATGAAAGTGATTCAATAAATGGATTTAGAAGATGTATTTGCCTAATGGCTTAGATGAACATAGAGACTACATAGTGCTTTGCATCTGCTGGGTCTGGTTATTAAATCCCCTTACACAGTAAGATGGTGGTTGAACCTCT
Source organism: Chiroxiphia lanceolata (assembly GCF_009829145.1). NCBI lineage: Eukaryota > Metazoa > Chordata > Aves > Passeriformes > Pipridae > Chiroxiphia > Chiroxiphia lanceolata. The sequence continues at coordinate 18,015,441 of NC_045651.1, forward strand.
TGTCAGCAGCTTCCCACAGGGCAAATGATCCAGACAGAACTGGGGAAGGTAAAGGACACTGTCCTTCCCTCACCTCTCCCACCTCCAGAGGTGAGGAGCAGAATGGGCTTTCTTGTGTTACCAAGAGACATTGGAATTCACACAGGAGAAAGTAGAGAGATATGTTTGTTGGTTTTTTACTTCTGTTTCATCTTTCATTGTGCCAATTTAGTACATTTAAACTTTCATCTTGGTGACTCATTTCAATCTGCTGGTTGTCAGCTGAAAAGAGCTTGCAGATGCCTAAAGCTATTTGGTGTCCTAACAGCCTGGGTGGGAAATGAGGGGGCCTGGACACCAGGGGACCAAGAGCAGCTTGATACTAAAATTTTGCCCGTTGAGAGGATGATTCAGGCCTCTCGTCAGAGAGCAGAACCAAAGCAGGGCTGGAAAGTGCTGTCATGACAATCATTCCCCACGTAGTTTATGCCATAAGAACCTTTCACATAGTACTGGAAAATATAAATAACTTCTCCAGTGTGCAAAGCAGGTAAATGAATAGTGAATAACATGGCCATGGTTTACATGTCAATTTGATTGTTAAAGTAGGGACAACCAGAAACATACCCAGACTAAGAACTTAGAACATCATCCAGTCTCAAATATTCATGCTATAAGACTACCCAAAGGGAAATGTATCCCTGACTCAACACAAAATTTCCCTGCTCAAACCTGGAAAAACTCACCCACCACTTCTGTGCTTTGTCAGACATTTCCTATGAAACACCACATCTCAAAATCAAATAGAGGTTTAGAATAGAAAACGGGTCATTCTGGAAATACTTAGGGGAGACCCTGAATCAGCTGGCCCTGGCTGATGGGGGTATTGGCCAAGCTTGGTGCTGACGTGCTCCAGCTGAGAGTTTGGCTCCTTCCTCACCCTTTCCCAACAGTGCTCGCCAAACATGTTTCTTCTGGCACTGTACAAGGGCTTCCTCCCAGCTCTCTGCTGGAGCCAGGGCTGTTCCTGAGCACAGGGTGAGGTGAGGCAGCCCAGGTGCCCCAGGACAGGTTACAAAACCTCCCACTGCACTGCCAGTCATGGTTGGCACTAAGGCTGATGATGAGCAATTTCCCTTTCTTGGTGGCCAAAATAACTTCTCAATGAGAGCTCCCACGGTGACACTTTTATTAGCTGAAATATTAATTGCCACATAGCATGGGAACAAATCAGCCTTTTTTTTTTTTCCTTACAGATGCATTACCTTCACATTAGCAAAGTTTGGCTCAGCAATTGCACTTCTGAACAGAGAGTTCTCAGGAGGGGAACTGCCCCGTGTGTTTGCTCTGAGCTGATTATGCTGGGAGAGCCCTGGCTCCTCTCCTGGGGGATGCTGGGGTCCTACCCCAAAGCACTCCTGGCTCTCCACCACACAATGTGCCACTGTCCTTGCAGCCCTCCTTCTCACCTACCAACATGTCCTCATGTAAAATTATCTCACCACCTTTGTGAAGTGCTACATAAGGGCCCAAGTAGCTTTAAGGAAGAAGCAAACATTGCCCCCACCCCGAGAAGGAGAAGCTGCAGTTGCCAGCTGGGTTTGCAGATTTGCACAGCACTGTCATACAAATTAACTGTGCCGGGGTAAGATCCAGCTCTCACACTTCCTAATTATGATGAACAAACAGCCTCTTGTTTTCTTTTCAGGTCAAAGAAAAGATATTTGCAAATAAAAGCAGTCAGCTTTGCAAGGCTGCTGTACATGTCTGTGTCCCCCCCTGCTCAAAAAAGCCCACCCAAGTCATGTTACAGCTGCACATGGATGGTTGATTAGGTCCTGTGGGCTCCATCCTCAGCTGATATTTGCTTCAGATGTCCTGAAATCTTTAAATCTTTAAACAAAAAATTGACAGCGATATAAGATGTGGTCCTATCTGAGGGCAAACAATCAACTTCATGGCTGTGTTACTACAAGTTTCCTCCAGTATTTTCCTGGATGGGACAGGCTGAGGAAAGCATAGGAATGGCTTCAAACTCATAGAGGGAAGGGTTAGACTAGATGTTAGGAAGAAATTGTTCCCTGTGAGGGTGGGGAGGCCCTGGCACAGGTTGCCCAGAGAAGCTGTGGCTGCCCCATCCCTGGGAGTGTCCAAGGCCAGGTTGGACAGGGATTGGAGCAACCTGGGATAGTGGGAGGTGTCCCTGCCCATGGCAAGGGGTGGGATTGGATGGGCTTTAAGGTCCATTCCAAACCATTCTGTGATTCTATGATTTTATGGTTCATAGGTTTTTCTTTTATGATCTCTCGCATATTGTTTGTGCCCTTGCACGTGGCTCTGGCATCAAAACATTGCTCTGAGGTTGCAGCAGTAGGGAATTTACTAGAACATTAATCAGAAAAGTTTCTTGAACCAGATATGCCGCTAATTCAACTCACCAAGTTGTTGTTGCTTTCTTATTTTCATGATTTATGACTGAGATAAGATGGTAATCACATCCTGCACTTACTCAGCTACTCTATAACAGTTTAATATCTGCCAGAGAGATGAGCTTGAGTTCAAGCCCATTTCAGATTACAGGGGTCAAGCTCCCAAATTAACACTTTTAAAATGCATCCTTGCTTATTCTTGCTACTCTTGGGCTCTGGGGTGTCCAGTTACTTTCTCCCTCTGGAGGAACTGCAGAACGAGACTAAAGACACACTGATCGATGAAATGTTCTGTTTGCTCGAGGCTGAAAATGAGACCATAAATGTAAATGATTTTCCACTTCCCTCGCACTACATTTACTTTTTGAGATGATTTCTAATTTCTGACTAATGGATTTCTGTTGTTTCCAGGAGAAGTTCTTCAAACCACTCCACATACAGGTAAGAACCTGTTGTTTCCCATTTTGTTGTTATCATTCAGTCTCCAAGGGGAACCTGGAGCATAACCTCTGTCATAGCAAGCCTGAGGACATTTAAAGACAAGCTGTAATTGCTGTAGATGTAAATGCTGTCCCAAAATACTGATGCAATGCCATATTTCTAAGAGATTATAAGAATGCGGCTACTAACCATTCAAATTGCTGCCAGAGAGAAACAGTACCACGTCTCAGTTTGTATTAGTTCTTTTTAATGCTTTTCCAGAGAAATTCTGTTGGTGATTGCAAAGCCTGGTCTCCAAATGACTGGCAATATACAGAAAATGGTTGAAGTAGCTCTCTCTAAGTGTCCTACTTCCAAGGCAAAGAAAAAGGAATCACACTGATTTAGATGGAATTGAACCAAATTCCCAGTGTGGTCACATTCACCATCGACAGAAAAGCTTTCTAGTTACACACCAGAACATTATTTATTTTCCCTTTTCCTCTCAGAGACTAAGTTGTGCACACGATAATACCGAAATATTTATTCACGAACTGAAAAAGATTCCCACATGGAAGTGCGTGAGGAAAGTGGAGAAAGGTTTGCAAAGGCTAGAAAAAACCTGCTACATTTGGAAGGTAAGCTTCTACTATTTGTTTGGTTTGACTTTCAAGCATTTTCTTGTAATCATCCATTTATCCAGAAGTTTTAATACCAAGGGATTCACCATGTTTATTTTTTGGCAACGAAATTGTCACTAATTTTTAATTTTGGACCAGCTGCAGTTCCAGTGAAGGATATCAAACTTTGTGTCTCATGCACAAAATCAGTCTTATAAAGCTGATATCAAAATAGTTCATTTAGACCTGCAGTAATGAAGATTATTTATTAGGTGCAATTAATAATGATCTGCACAGCTCATCCTTCAGGAAGGACAGAGTAACTAATGGTAGAAAAGGTACAGACCAGGAATACTGCAGAGAAAGAATCTATCTGCCTTTTGAATCCAAAAGAGAGAAAGACAGAGAATTAAGGGGATAAAAAATTGGGTTTGCATGGACCAGTGGCTGAACTTGCAACAGTGACTGGGCCCAGACAGTTCCCTCAATAGTTAAACAGGCTTTAGGAAGCAGCTCAGAGAAGCACCAGTTTGTAACTGCTGCAGCTGCAGAACAAACCATATCTAAGGCTGCAATCCCACCAGAGTGTGCTGAGCTCCACACTGCTGCAGCTGGGGGTGCTGGGAGCCAGCCAGCATCCCACACTCCCTCCCTGTCCCCAGCATTTGGGTATTAAGAGAGAAACGTTTTGACCTGACTTCCCTTCTCCCAGTTTGGCAGACGATTTCCCTGCCCCCAAAAAGCAACCCAGAAAAATCTACAGTATCCTGGAAGTCAAAGAGAATGGCTAATGAGTAATGATTTCTAAGAACTGTGTGGAATGTCCTGGGGGCTGTGAAAGGCAGCCTCGTCCTCCATCCCAGGGAGCTGAGGAGGAATGTGCAGAATTTGGGAGGGATTCCTCTGTAACTCACACATCAGCATCTGCTCTTTCCTCTTAGAAATCTCCATCCAAAGACAAGAGATGCTCAGAGATGGCAAAAACAAGTTTCTCACGATTCAAAGAGAGTCTGAAAGAATTCTTGAGATGGGTGAACGAGAAGCTGGACTGCAGCAATGTCGGGAGAAGTGACTCGGGTTTGTACCTGGACGGCAAATGCAGCTGCCGGGATCCCTGGAAATCCCAGCAAGGCTCGGGCTAGGGAAGAGCTGCCCAGGCAGTGTGGGGCTGGGGAGGAAGGGGAGAGGGAGAGATGGCTGTTACAAAGCAGAGTCTTCGCTAATTAACGTGAATATTCTGATGCTAATTAATGCTAATCTTTGCTGGCTAATGCAAGCGGGCACGTTAAAACTGCACCCAGCGATTAAAGCTCTGTTTAACCAGCATGGCCAAGTATTGTCATTTATTTTGTGCCGTTATCAAATGTGTTGTTGTGTCACCTAAGATACGTAGTAAGGCTTGATGTCTGGGGGGTTTGCACAAAGGGACAGAAAACCCAACCCTGACCCACAGAGAGGGAGATCCTGCACAGCCCCCGGGGATGGAAGAGACTCAACACCCCCCATTCCCACCCTCTGCTTTAACCCCCAGCACAACATCCTTGCTTTTAGTTTCTACTGCTTTACACTGGGCTCGAACGTGAACCTGACCAAACGAATCTCCAGGTTCCATGTGCTGCTCAGTGTCTTCTCCCATGGCACTGAGTAGCTTTTGCTCTGCCTTTTTAACATTTTCTCAGTATGCAGCATTTATAGAGGTTTTGACTAGATCCAAACCAGCGCTGAATAGTGTTTTAAAAGCAACACAGAGCATAATATTCCTTGCATGAGACCTTGCATGTCTCTGTGTAAATCAGTACAAACTGGGTGCCAGATGCTGTTTTTCTGGTATATATATATTTTTTGTTTGTTTGTTTTTGCAAAAGTCTTAGGCAGAGACTTGAAAGGGAAGAAGGTTTTAAAAAAGGCAGACTATCACAAAGTAGTGATTAAGGGCAATTCCTGTCACACGTTTACCAGTATTCCCAGTCTGCAACACCACCACCAGGATAACAAATAGGACATGTCATGGATGACAGGTCTCCCAGGGGTTGGTGATGCCTGTTTCCATGTGTACAGGCAGCAGCAACACAGTGGTATCACAGGATTCAGATTTCAAGAGTTTGTCCTCACTGCTTAGAGAAGATGGGGGAACCCAGACTTCTCTAAATACAGATAGAACTATAATTCGCCATAAAATTGAGCCAAAGGAAAATTGGCACATATCAGAATCTGGCTGTATCAGAATCTAGCTGACACCAGTTAAAAATCTATAACTTTTCCCAGCTCAGCAAAAGGCCGAGACATGAATTTGAAACTACTGCGATAAAACACAACGGAGCCAGTTTGGTTTTCTGACTCCAAAATATCACAGGTATCTGCTTGTAAGACAGATCTTATCTTTTTTCTTAGACCTTTGCTGCTACTGAACACACTTCACCACACATACTCACAGCCTACCCAAGGTCAGTGAGTTTTGGACAAGGATTGGTGTTGAAGCCACTAACAACCACAGAAATAACTTGTCATGGAAGTATGATTTATCACACATGTAAACCAGATAAAATTCAAGCCAGAAGGTTTGCACCATTTCCCATCACATCTTGAACACTAACCAAAATCCAGTCAAGAGTGAAACATCAGAACTGATTTTTGCAGCTGACAAAACAGTGGTAAGAGGAAGAAAGAGATGCAACATTTATAAGTCATGTGGAGGAAAAAAATCTGTCATATTTTCATGCCTCAGTTCAAACATAAGGAGTTTTCTATCATGCTCAGCAAGTCCTGAACCACCAGGTATCTCCAGGTTAAAACAGCAGTGGAGACATGGTGGTAAAATTCTTGGTGTAGCTGTCTGCACCTTTCTGCATCCTGGGCAAGACAAGCACTTCAGAAACCCCCACATTGCAGTGACCTTTGGAACGAAAGGATAAACTGGCAAAGCTCAAAGCCCATGAAAACATCTGAGTCCCAAGGTGACTGGAATTGCAGCAGGGCTCTGCAGGGCAGTGCTCCCACAGCCAGGGGGAGGATGAGTTTCCATGGTTGTGTATGAAGGGATGGGACCTACACAAAGAAGCAAAGCAGCTGAACTGCTGTCCTGGAGCAACTCACAGCACATCCAGTGAATGCAACCAATACTGTCCTTCCACTCAGAGCAGCTGCTGAGTGAGACCCAAATTTGTTCATATGTTCAGCCCCACCTCACCTTCCAGAGGATCTGAAACACACTCAGCTTAAAACAAACCACTTTTAAACTGAGTATCTTGCGATGTTTTTCATTCTCGAGGTCACTGTTCAATGTTATGTATCTGTGATCTCACCTTAGTCCCAGGGTTTTCTTTGAGGGGATGCAGCTCCCTCCCCCACCCAGCCCAGCCCCTTCAAAGGACAACTCAGTTTAAAAACCAGAAAGAAATTGGAGAGTGCTTTGTTTGGTTTCACAAATCCTAGAGATTAACAGAGTGCTCCTGTCCAACCCCACGAGAAAGAAGAGATCAAACACAACATTGTCTGGAGCTGGCCCTGTCCAAACACACTGCAAGGGCTTTGCAGGATCTCACAGAGGTACTACACCAGCCAGTGTTTGACCTGGGATGGTCAACACAAGAGTTGTGTTATCATCAGAAAGACATTTATTCTGCAGCAGTCCGTGGTTTTAAGGAGTTCTTATCCAAGAACATCTTTCTATTACCACCTGTGGTCAGGTTGGCTGAGAAACAGTTGGGTTTTCCTGCTGGGCATCCACCTACTCCAGCAGCTCCTCCAAGGCTTAACTTTAATGTAATTCAGTTTAGCTTTGAAAATTCTGAGCTGACATTTGGGCTTGGTATCCCATTGACTTGACCAGAAAGTCCTGTAGCACCCCCAGCACGACTCATATTTGGATTTTTAAGTTCATAACGAGAGGAAAAAAACCTGCTGCACTCCTACACCCACCCTTAAATCCATGTCATTCCCCCATACAGATACCTACTTTTCCATGCATCTGCTTGCAGCCCTTGCATCAAGGAAATGCAGAAAAGAAAAGCAGTTCAGAATTCAATTTTGACCTTTTGGATTGGGTAGGTAGCAGCATTTTCCTCACCAGCTTTATGAATGCATTTATTCTGTATTTACAGCGTTTCCCACACATTTCCCTTTCACACAAGGCCCTCAAGGTCAAACCCATGCCCAGTTGTTCCTCAGGGTGAAACAACCAAGCAAACCTTACAAAGCAAACAAGTAAAAAATTAATGTCATCCCAGTGCCCTGGTGTCTTTTAAGGTGTCAGAGTATGTACTGTGATAAAACAACTAAAGCTTTTAAAATACTCTGATTCAGGTTATACTTAATGCCAGTGCTGCTATAGAAACAAGAAGAGACATGATTTAGGATGATTCCTGATACCATTCAGCAGTCTGAAGCTGCTCTCAGAGCCCTCCTGCTCTCAGTTATATCAGAGAGAAGACTCACACAAGTCTCACCCGCAGGATTTAACCCAAAGGAAATACAGTCAGATAACTTCAGTGTGTAAATTCTTCCCATGACTTTATCAGAGTGGAGAAATACAACAGGCACTGAGGCTGCAGTCATAGCTGAAATATTTTAAACTCGGTTTTGTTGTGTGTTAAGACACAAAAGCCACATCCTTGAGTCACAAATGCTGTGAGCTATAGCGGGCAAAGAATATACTCTTATTAAAAGAAACCATAACCTTCTCTGATAACAATGGCCCTGACTACAGGACAGAATGGGAAATAATTAAAAAAAAAAAAAAAGAAAAAAAGTCAGTGGAAGAAATGGCAAGTATGAAATCATTCATTTGAGCTCACGGCACACCAGTAATCCATGGACTGTAAGTCTGGTTATCATTGACAGTAACCTTATGCAAAAGTATAAAGAATTTATTTCCCAAAGTTGTAAGACCCTATGGAAACCCCATCTAAGTCTGGTCAGAAACAATCCTGAACCAACCCTAATTCTCTATATCCAATTTCCTAAGTTATTTGAATCTTCATCCAGACTTTGAAGCCTTTTAAGTGCAGTGCTCTGAGTGTTCTCAAAGGCAGTGGAAAAAAAAAAAGAAATCTGGATCTAATGTTCTTGGCAGCAGCATAATCTGTGTTCTAATAACTTCCATAAGTACTGGGCTCGTGTGTCTCAAAGCATATTTTATCTGTGATACACTTCACATGCAAGGGCTTTTAATTTTTATTAGTTGCAATTAAGCCTTCCTGCTCAGTCCTCACGACAGGGTCTGAGGTTTGGGTGCAGGACAGAAGTCTGTAGTGACCTGAGTGCACTTTTAACCACCTCCCATGAGCAAAGAAACCAACAGGAGGAATGGGAAAGCCCCATCCCTGCCTCCCATCACTATCTGTGACAACATCATCCCTGTTCTCTCTGACTGGAGCAGGAGGTACATCCCATCCACCTCCCTGCTGAGTCAGCACAGAGCCATGCCTCTGGACACAGAGCACTTGCATACACTCTCCATAAATTCTGACCTCTTATCCTTGAAAAGCCACAGCCCCGCTGGCAAATTCAAACATATCACAATAATGGTTGCTCTTCCTGAACTTAAATATTGCCCCCTCCCAAATTGCATATTTCAAATAAATTGTGGAAAAAATACAACAGGTAAAGTCAGAGATACAAATCATTTTCCTGGTGGCCAGAAGGCTACTGGTATATGTGATAGTTTCCAAAGTACACCATGGGAACGCTTACCTGATTGCTTCTTTGTTCTTTCAAGATGCCACACAGAACTGAGTCACCTGTGATCATCGACAGCCTGTGATGGGAGAGGTTTTAAAAGTATTTTACCTTTAGAAAAGCTATAGAGGAAGTTAGAAAACAAAACAGAAAGAGGTGTGATAGACTGAGAGAGACCTCCCTCCCTCCCTGGGATGGAGGGGTGAGATAAGGCTGTGGTTGAGGTGGTGGGAGCTGAGCACAGGCCATGGTCATCACTCCCCACTTCCTGCCCCCTCCAGAATTCGCTCCCCAAAAGCACATGAAGTGGAATTAAAATGAGCTTACTTCAGTTTTGACATGAATGCAGTGCTGCTGGAAGGTTGGGGATGGACAACCCTGGATGAGGGACTGCATCCCAAAGATGGATCCTCCCCAAACCCCACTGAAGGGAGGGGTCTCACTGCAGGGCACAGCTGGTTCCCATCCTCTGCCAGGCTGCAGACACTGGGCAGGCTCAGGCCCGTAGGATCAGGTCTGGTTTGCAGACCGGCAATCCAGCAGAAAGTAGAACCCAATTTCCAGGAGCTCAAATGAGCTTCTCATTCTGCAATCTCATCAGGATTCAATTCAGTCATCACAAACATCCTTTATCCAGTTGTTACTCACTGAGCCTCTCAGTTCTAAAGAACACATCTCTCCCAGCAGCTCTTCTGCTTCTGTGGCTTTCCAGTTACAGCAACACCTCCTTGTCTGAGGGAAAAGACACCAAGACACAGTTCTGAGCACTCACCCTCAGCCCACAGCCAGCCCCATTTATTGCAGGGCAGGTCCAGCTCCAGAGCTGGGTGTGAGATGCTCACACAGGCACTCACACACCTGAGGCCAAGCACACCAGGTGAAAAGCTTTGCCCACGATTGGCACCTGCAGGACCTGCACAGCTGCTCTCCCTTAAAACCATCAGACACAACGTTAGAAACATTGAGCTGGTTCCCAGCAGCTTCTGCAAGTGCTGTTTTACACCTGGTGCAGATCTCTGCTGTGCTAACAGAACAGTAGCTCTTGATAGCAAAATTCCATTTTGATTTCAAACAAATTTCAATGGAATATTAGTACCAGTTTCTACATGTAAATCCTGGACCCACTTAGAAATACAGCTACTGGCCTGTAGCAACAGCAGGACTGGGAAAGGACTTGGAGAAGAGCAAAAGTTCCTCTGCCAGCCCCTCAGAAAGCTCCTTCTCCATCCTCTGTCCCTTTGCCCTGGCCACACCACTCTGCCTCTCAACGATTTACTTTTGTCAGAAGGGTAAAAAAGTGTTTGGTTGATAACAAGCCAGAGCAACCACAGGGTTCTTCTCACCCAGTATCCCAGGAACACTGACACAGGGCTGGGCTAAGGTGGGGGATGCTCTGGAACAAGTTCAACTCTGCTCTGCCTCGTTTGATGTGCTGAACAACGCAGGTCCCAGGTGTGCTTCCACTGCAGGGTGGCTCAGATCCCACCCCACAGCCTTGAAAGCTCAGGGCAACTCCATTGTGAATTATAAAAGCTACTAAAAATGTGTAAAATATTTTTTACTTACTCCAGGTAAGATGTCAAGGAGACAAGGTCACTTGTTTCCCCTGCCCCTCTCCAAAGGACATTGTGTAGACTGAGCACAATTATTTGTTGCTTGTTCTGTGGAAATCTACTTCAGCTTCTGTGGAAATGTACTTCAGTCTCTTCTGTGGAAATCTACCTTTTCAGTTGTGCAGTTCACAACAGTTGCTCTGTGCTTTCACCTGACCACGGCTCAGGGCCACCACGACATGCTGGCCACTGCTCCTGCTGCCAAGGACTGCACAGGCTCCTCAAAGGCACTCAAGGGATGAGCATCACTCACAGGAGATAATTCAGCATTTTATTAACAAGGAATTTGTTTTTAATAACACTTGGTGCATTTTAAAGTTGTTTGGTTTGGGTGTTTTCTATGACAGTGCTTCAAAAAAAGGAAAGCTGGTTCCCAGGAAACAACTGAGCCCTGGAGTGGTCAGGCAGTTGGACCAGATGATTGCTGCAGGTCCCTTCCAGCTGAACAATTCCATTAATTCCTCCCTCCCAAGCTCCAAGTGTTCCTTCTCACACTATCCAGCTTCTCTGGCCAGCAGCTGGCCCAGCTGGATGGGATCAGCCCCCTGTTCCCTGCACAGCTCTTGAGCCACCCTTGAGACAACGTGGCAGCCCCAGCACAGGTCAGGGGCACTGACAGAGGGACACCCTGCACACAAGGTCTGGGCACAGGGGAAGTGTTTGACAGTGCTGCCTTTGAAGAACTTTCCAAATTGATATTTCCCATAGGATTAAACCCAAATTGCAAACTCATCCTGACTTTATGGGTCAAGTGTCCAACTAGCAGGGGCTGTTATGTGTTAACGGCTCAGGAAGTTTTCCTGACAACACAAGCATGGCTGGGCAGATCCCTTGTTTAGACAGGGATTTCTTGGCTATCTCTGTGGTCTAGGACACGTGAGGGATCTGACCTGACAAGTATTTAGAAGAAAAGTGGGATTAGCACAGTGCTGCTGGGGAAACTCTGGGCACATTCCCAGGACTGAGCCCCTGAGTCCTTTTGAACCTTTGGGGGCAGCTGCTCAGCCCTGCTGGGCTTGGTGCTGGGTCACAGGTATTGTGTCCCCTTGGTTGCACAACTGGCACTGAGAAGTGCTGAGTTGTCCCACTTGTAACTGAGGGCTGAGAGATGTGGTTGCCTTTATCTATATATCCATCCCCAGAGTTGTACTGAGGTATTTCTTAGAGAACATTTAGTACCTGATGGTGGTTTCTTAGAGACAAAAATCTTCCTGGCCTGTTTTATCTGTTTTCAACTCTAACAATAATTTCTGTGCTGATTCAGTAAAAAACAGATAGGTGCTTCTGAATAGCTGTGAAAAGGAAGGGGTTTGTTCATGATTAGGTGGATTGGACCATTATGTATTTGTTCATCTCATCCTCATGGTGCCTTTTCTGATCTAATGGAGGAAAAGGTATTTTCCAAGCTATTTGCTGTTCCCTACAGCTCCTCTGTCTCTAAGGAGGCACTGGGTGAGACAAACCCCACCTGGCAGCATCCCACCAGGAAAGCAAGAGCAGGGCAGTGCTGGGAGGTGGAGCCAGACCTTGGACTAAAATATCCAGGAGAGCTGAGGGAGAAGAGCATTCCTGGGAACACCAATCCTACTGCATTCTTGTAAAATCCAACCTCCCAGCTGGTACAAGAGACACTTCTGATTTCCTGAACTCAGAGCTGCTGTTTCTGAAAGAAGAGAAAGTGCAACCACAGTCAGAGCAGCACCTTGGCAGAACTGAATGCCAAGTGCCAAAGACAGGCACTGATTACACGAGGGTTAGCAAGCAGCTGCTGAACTCTCTGAAGCTTCAAGCTTGTGGTTTCCCAGGCATGAGATAAAAATGGCATTTCATCATTAAATGGTTTCCTCCTAACAGCTCTCCAACCCTTTTGTTGACCAAAAAAGCCAAAGCACCCGTGCGAATCTGGGATCTGCTCATTGCTTTGGCAGGTTCACAAGGTAAGGACTAAACAGGACAAAAATGGGTTTAACCAAAAAGAGAAACTCCACTGCTGAGGGCACTGGTGTGGGTTTGTGTCCGAGCAGCTGGTAAGAACCAGGTAGTGTTTGATTCCTGGTGCCCTCAAGGGCAGCAGCTCTGCCTGGGCAGCCTGGCTGTGTGTTTTGGGTGAGCTGGGCATGCAAACACCCTGACTCCATTTCTCCTTACCCGGGTTGTGTCTTGCAGCTCTTCCCTTCTGCATTCCAACCCAGAAGGGACATGTCTCTCTTGGCTCCCAGATTTCCCACAGTCCAGTTTTATTTGTTGAATGGGTGAGATAATTTAAATGCCTTTTCTCTCCCTGCTTTTGCAAAAGGCTCACAAATTGCCAGAAAGCAAATCAGCTGTGCCTACACAGAGAAAGAAGTTAACTGTCATATTCTGGTCATCTTCTACAATAATAGCAGACAGAATAGGGAGTATAATCTGCCAGACTATACAAACATGCCTGGGAGGTTCCTGAATCCCACAAGCCACATATGTTCTTTTCTCTCAAATTATTTTATTTATTACCTATTATTCTTCAGATCAGATTAGCAGCAAGCAAATCCTGCACACAGCACTGAAAGCAGTTTAGAATTCCAACAGTTCTGCATCCACACTCATCACCTCCTACTTTAGATGGGAGCAAGGTAGAAGACAACTCAGCAGATTGGATTGGATTTTTCCCAGAGAAAACAAGCAAGCAAGACTATCTTTAAAAGTTCAGTATGATAACACACAGTTAACAATGGCATTTTCCAGCCCCCTACGCTGTTTCAGAAGCGGGATGTGCAGTGTTTGGCCAGAGTCCTGATGTGAACTTCATGTGTCAACACACCACGTTGACAGAAAGTCTAAGTAGGTTCCTCCTCCTCCCCCTGAAACCCAAAGTGTTCCAACCAGAGATTGGGGCTCTGGCTCATCATCAGTTGTTCTTCACATCTCAGACTGTCACACATTAAATGCTTTATTATAAGCAAAGCTCCTTATTTCCCAAGTTTATATTATGATGAGAGATTTTACTAAGAAAACTGGAGGTCAACAATGAACTATTCTGGACAGGCAGCCAGCAACCACAAAATTCATGGCAAGCAAAGGAGCGCCCGGGGAGATTAGAGAGCAGCTCTTGAGCTGTGCTGTGCCAGGTCATTACAGCTTTCAGGAAAAAACACTGCAATTCCTACAGCTACCTGCTGTAGCTATTCACACACAGCTTATCTACAAGACTGGATTCTCATTCCTGGAAAGAAAAGAAAGGAAAGAGGAAAGGCCCACTGTTCCCCAAAACCAAGCACTGATGCACCTATTAAAGACACCAAATAGAGAATCACTTCTGGAAAGAACATTTATTTTTGTTTCAAAACTTGTGATCCATAGAAATACAACAAAATCAACATGTACACAAAACTTAAAAAAAAAACAAACAAACAACTTTGGTTCAAAGAAATATTTAACATCTAAATCTTCTGAGGTACAAAAGGCACAAGACCAAGCACCCAAACACTGAATTGCCCACAGCACTGTTTGCACCACTACTACAGAGGAAGACTGGAGGGGGGAAGGCAGGGGGACATGGAAATAACAGCACCCAAAACACAAGGATGTGTACAATACCATTTACTTTCTTTCACAGGTGTTAGATAATTCATTGTCCTTTTTGTGTAAAGTGACAGGACTCTTGGAGAAAAAGATGGATCATTTCTTAGAAATGAATTGGAACAAACAACAGTAGAAAAGGAAACAGAAACAAAGGTCTGCAGCAGGCTGGGGTTCAGTCAACCTCTGTTCTCCCACAAGGTCTTAAGAATTCATTTCCTCTTTCATGAAACCATTTGTTTGAAACTGTGGAGACAAGGAATTGGAGTTAGTTACCACCATGTACACAGTGTGAGTGTCACCACAACCCAGCTGGTTACACCAAGGAAAAATCCCATCTCTCAGTCTGAGGATCCATGCTTAGAGTTCTCTCCTCACCCCAGGGGAAATACATACAAAGATGAAAAGGGCTGGGGAAGAAAGGATCTTCCCAATTGCACAGTTGTGGAGCCAAGAGCAGCAGAGCAGCGTGGTCTGGCTCTGGGATCACTGACAGGCCAGTGTGCTGGGGAAGGCAGGTGTGGGAAGGGATGACATGAAGCTTGAGAAGCTTCAGCAGTAAGCAAAAACTCCTAGACATTCCCATTTACGTTACAAGGAGCTCTCATCCTTTTGCAGTTAAAACTATGCACAAAGTTTTGTAAGAACAGACCTGATTCTGGTCAAACAATAATTCAAGTTATCCTGATGCACCACAAAAACCAGTGACATTCTTACACTTTGTGCTGTCATTGGCAACAAAACAAACTCACTAGAAAAGCTACAGCTAAACAATGAGGCTGCTTAATGCTTCACGAGACTGATTGTAGGAAGTTTCATTATGGTCAAATGATTCTGGTAGTTAAAATGGCAATACCCAGGTTATCAAATGCTGTTATAAGTGGTCAGTATATCCCCAAATTGCATATACATGAGCCCTCCTTCAGGTTTTGTTTCTACAGGAGAACTACTTACCCCATTTACACCCTACTAGTACTGGACAAGCTGCATGCCTTGTTCTGTAATCCCCCTCACCACTTCTGAAGAGATTGTACCAGAACACTGCTGTTCCCTGAAAAGTGAAATCAGATGTGGATTAGTCAGGGCCAGTGTAACTGCACAGGTCACACCAAAGGGAGGGGGTGCCTCTGAATTCAGCTACAGGCTCTTGAGAAGCACTTGAACAGGTCACCACTGACAGCTCATGGAGAACCTTCAGCACCACTCTGACTCAGCCACGTTCAGAGTACAGAGGAGTTCTACCTGAACACAGGTTTATTCTGCTAAAAGCAGCTGTACAGAGAAACTGTTCACTTTATATATTACAAAAAAAGGGAGATGCTTTTTAACCTGCAAGATGCAGAGCATTTTGTCACATCAGCTTTTACATGGACTGTGCTGAGGCAGAGACAGTAACTAGAGAGAGAAGGAATCAACCAAAACACAAACACAGGCTTTACCTTCTTGGGCCATATTGCTGCCCCAAAATCTGGGAAAACTGTAGCTCCTCCAGCTTCTACGTCGCTCATCTGAGAAAACAAAGCCCACAAACTGTCCATTTAAAGGTTTTATATCTCTGCAGTCCCACAAGCTAAAGTGCCCCAAGGCCTGAGATTTCCACTTGCACCTCTACAAGGGGCACTGAAGAGAAAGGATGTGCTTCAAACAGCACCAACTGCAGAAGTAGCAGTACCTGTTGCTGAAGAATTTTATTTCAGCTGAAGGCTTTTGTCCAGGTTATTTATGTCTAGATTATATAGTGTTTACTTCAACTATCCACTAGCAGTTGGGTACCTGCAGTGCTAATGAGCTAATGCTCTAGAACATGAGAAAGGACTACAGAGTAAGTGTTTCAAGAATTTCATTCCAGTTTATGATTCAATTAGGAAAACCAGTGTCTGTTAAACCACATGTTTCCTCATAAATTGAAACCATGCCTTTGGAACTAATTTTCATGATTTAGTTTATGCATCTTGGTCAACCACTTCAAAAACTATACAAACTATTAGAAAACCTCACTTTCTGCACCATTTCTATGCTGTTCACCAGCAATGTTACACCACTACAAGAGCTTTATGCAGCTCAAGCTCTAACACCTACAGCTATGGGACTCTAAAGAAAAGCATTTATGCTTTCCCTTCTATACTGGCATGAATTTAACCCTATTGAATCCACCAAGCAATGGATTCATTATAAATTCTAGACTTGACCCAAACCCCACTGAAATTCCTGGGGACACTCCCATTAAAAACAGAAAGTCTTTCCACTGATTTCAGTAAGTAAGTAAGCTCCCACTAAACTTTGAAACTACTATTAATGCACTCCCCAAGCCCCCATATTCTCTGTTGCAACTTGGATTTCTGTTTAAAGCAGATGTTATTACCACTCTGGTGTCCTCCTGCTTGGCACCTACAATAAAATGGCACAAGATGCCACAGGTACCAGGTGTTTGCCCCTTCCAACTAGAAAGCCTGTGCATGCAACTTTGCAAGTTAATACCTGTGTCTCAGCAACACAACCACTCTTTTTAGTAAGGCTGTTGGCACATGTGTGATGTGTTCTACATGGGAGAAACAAGGGTAAAGTGCCTTTGACCATGTACAGCTGGAAGAGAATAAGGGGTGTATAATTCCCTCTAAATCAAGGCTTGTCCAAAATTCTGAGAAGCAAACAAAATATAGGCTGAGTTAACTTTAAAATGAAAACCTCTTTGCAGCAGGCTATTTCACAGCTACCTATCTTACTCCAATTTTCGTGGCAGAGATTATTTCCTCCCCCTCACAAATAAAATTAAAAGTATTTCTGTTTTGAGCAGTATTTCACACTCAAAATACCAGCTCAGCCACACGTTTTTCATCGCAGAACTTTAAAGTTGTATCACTCAGAAGTTAAACACAGATGATTAGGTGATCCCAATGATATAGTGAGTATATGTTTATAGATAAAATATTGTCAGGGGACTGCTGTGAAAGCCTGAGGCCGTGGTGGCAGTGATGTTTAGGATTCCAGTGTACATGGTCTGTGGGCTGTATAATGCATGCAATTAATGGATCTTCCAATTCTGCACTTGCAACCCAGTTGCACCAAGTTTATCAGCTCTGCCTCCTGCATTTGTTGAAGCAGCAGCTATGCCAGAGCACCTCTGGCTTTGGCACACAGCTGAGGAGGAGGCTGACACACCACATCATCAAGTGCTGTCCAACAGTGGTGGCAGAATATGACTGTCTCATTATGTGGCTGACAGTCAAGTTCTCCAACATCACACCACATGAGTACCCCCCTACATTGGCCTTTGGGAAATCAGCCAAATTCTCCTCTCCACCTATGGAACCAAAGTAAGTAAAAGATCCCATAGCAGAGTGGCCAAAAAGGGCAAGATGGGTCATGAATTCAAATTTTCTGCTCTGAGGTTAAATACCACCAGAATTCTATCAGTTCAGATGGGACAGCACCTGATGCTGCAAGAATAATGAAATCCCTACTTCCAGATGCCAGGGTTTCTCTACAGGTAACCAACTGCACAAGCTGTAAACAAGATGCTGCTCAGGTTATGCTCAATGCACGAAGGATCATCAATCATACTTACATAGTTTAAAAAAGTGGCCACACGATTTCCAGTCCCTAACCGCTTGAAAGCATCTGGCTCATCTTTCTATAAAATTAAATGAGAACAAACTGCAAATTTCGAGCTCTCAGACAGCAGACAGACAGACAGAGGTACTTACATAGTTAAGAAACGTCGCTAGCCTATTTCCTTCCGATTTGAGTGTGCTGTCAAAGGGGCGCTGCAACAGACAACAACTTTAACCCCAGTTCCACACAGGCTCCCACCAGAGCCACAGGGAGCTCTGCAGAGACCCTCAGGCCCAGTTTAAAGAGCTGGCAGAGAAAGGGGACAGTTCATTGGGGCGACAGGGAAGCCATCCCAAGCTGCATGCACGGAGGAGCTGCCCCAAAGCCATTCTGAGGGCAGAGGAGAAGCAGTGCCCGTGGCACACGTGTTATCCAAGGAAGAGTCACAACAGGCCATTGTTGTCCTGGGTACTCATCCAAAGTCAACAGCTGAGGTGAATACAAAAACACCTCATCTCCACTGGGCTCTAGATAACACAGTAGATTCTCATAGACACAGCAACTCAAAGAAATATTGTCATGAGAAGAGAAAATGCATTTTTTTGCCAGCAGACAAAACTGTAGAGTAGCAATAATGAACTTCTTTCAGGTGGTTGCCTGTCTACAACTAAAAACCACATCAAAAAGATCAAATTGTCTTTAATCTGTAAGAAAAATTGAGTTTCATTTGTCAAAGTAGGAGATCTCACTGGTGCCAGTTTAGAAGCAGAAAGAAAATCCAGAATACCAGTGTCTCTCTTACCTTCAAACAAATGAAATGAAAAGTTTATTTACATTGCTAATAGTCAGGAAGTCATTTCAGTCAGGAGATCTTCAAGTGCATTCTTACACACAAAATCAATATTTAACATTTAAAGAATAAATCAGTATTTAAAAAGACAAACAGTAAGGAAAACCACAGTCACTGTCTGTAAGGTGTTATAGTTCAATCTACTTGAAATATATTTTAAGAAATAAGAGGCCTTTCCTGAAATGGGTTCACAAAATCCCCAAGACTGCATGTGCAAATTCAACCCAGAAGAGCCAGCACTGGAGCACTGAGATAGAGGGGATTCCCTGGTTACTGCCACTGATGTGAAACCCATGAATTTCTGAACTTCAAGAGCAAAAAAAAAAAAAAAACAAAACAACTCTAACTTGAACAATTAATAAAATCTCCAAGTTGCAATATGCAACTATCAAAGTGCCCCTATTTGAGACCTGAGAGGGAACAAAAAGCTGCAAGGCTGATCAGGAGCTGGGGAGACACCTCCACTGCAGCACAGCAAATCTGTGATGCACAGAGAGCCTGCAGGACCAGTCCAGAACTGCGGCAACCTCTGTGACTGCCCGGCCCTGGCTGACCCTGCAGCCAAGGGCATGCTCCAAGTGGAGCTCTGCCCCAGCTGC
Source organism: Chiroxiphia lanceolata (assembly GCF_009829145.1). Taxonomy (NCBI): domain Eukaryota; kingdom Metazoa; phylum Chordata; class Aves; order Passeriformes; family Pipridae; genus Chiroxiphia; species Chiroxiphia lanceolata. Next base: position 18,034,737 of record NC_045651.1, read on the forward strand.
CTCTTCCAACAGCAAAGCCCACACTGGCCAATTTGATGCCTGAGGTCCCTTGAGTTCAAAGGCTTTGAAGAGAATTTGAGAGCATTTGCTCAACTCAGGAAACGAAGCAGTCAAAGCTAACAGGAAAATTGCCTCAGCGGGCCAAAGCTAACAAGTATGAGCTTCCATGGTGTTGAAACTCAGGATTTTTTTATTTTATTTTTTAAACAGTGCTAAGTTGGGTGGCTTCAATTCTGCACTCAGCTGTTGGGTTGCGTGCTCTGGCTGCAGCAATCCCTTCTACCAGGTAAAACCACCCAGACAGTCTGAATTAAGCCAGATTCCACTGAAGTACCACAGAAAGCAAGACATCAGATGGGTTTTATATTTGAAACTACCAGTCACTACAGCTCTTCAGTGTGATTAGCAGGTTCATGAAGTGGCTCAGGATAATTAAGAATCTGCTCTTCTTTTCTGCCAGCCTGGAGCAAACCAGAGCTGTTCTCTGCCAGGCAGAGCCCTCTAGTGCCTGGTGTGGATCCAGCACCCACCACTGGCACGTTCCCCTGCTCCCTGGAGCACTGTCCTCCTCAACACCGACCCAGGAAACCCCACATCAGTGAGGCTGGAAAAGACCTCCCAGATCTTCGAGTCCCACCTGTGACCAAATAGCACCTTGTCAACCAGACCAGGGCACTCAGTGCCAGTCCAGCCTTTCCTTAAACACCTCCAGGGACAGTGACCCCACCACCTCCCTGGCAGCCCATTCCAGTGTTAATCACCCTTGCTGAAGAAATTCTTCTTGGTGTCCAGTCTGAACAGGACACTGTCCAAATGCTAAAAACTGGCATCATAATACCCTCTTGAGAGGCCAGAGCTGCAGCCACAATAAGGCTTTTGCCAGAAAGGCTGTACGACCCATGAATTTTTCCATAATGGCTTTTTTGGAGAGAAGGTGGAAGATCTCTCCTCCTTGGCCACCTCCTGCAAAATGCTTTAAAACACCCAGCAAAACAGGATTTGGACAACCTTGTTGAACTCAAAAGCCTAATGGAACAAGGCAAACTCACAACTCAGGGCTTGCAGAGCCCAGTTTACAAATGAAGCAATGGAAAGAGCACATTCGAGTGCTACGTGACTCTTTTACTGTCTATACTGTGTAAGGAATCAAGGTCACAGAGATATGCAGGAAGATCTGTTCATTATTCTCTTGAACTGTCAGCATCAGAGAAGGCAGTGCAAAGGCTTTCCAAAAGTCACAGTCCATCCATGCAACAGGCCTGCACAATAACTGCTATAACAAAAAACAGTTTCACAGTGTTCTCTCAAACCAAACCGCTCCCCCCTTCCCATCCCTCCAAAAAAATAATTGCAAGTGTGATCTTACCCTAGAAAAGTCAAAGTGTGGCTCATACTGCCCTCCCATTCCGTAGTTGGCAACCTACAGCATGGAAGGAAGCACAAACATCCACTGAACTGCAAGTGGCTGCTGCTGCTGAACAGCATTTGCTCTCAGAAACCCAAAACATGCTCTGAGAAACAGCACTCTGTGGCAAGATTGTTATCTATAGCACACTTCATTTCTTTTTAGATTGCCAGGAGGGAGGTACACAGATGAGAAACGACTTAAGTGCTTTTTCCTTTCGTAGTTCAAGGGTTTCTACTTATCACTAAAACAGCCTGTTTCATGTGAATTAGCAGCAATAACTTTACCACACTCTTGCCTCTCTCCTCTGAAGAGAAGGCAGCTGAGTGTGATCAATTCTCTGTGTCCAGCTTAGGAGACAGAATTAGATTTATTGTGTGATTTGTTACATCCACATGCCCCTCCAGGACCACAGAAGGCTCTAAGTAGCTTAAAAGCATCCCTTTGCTTACTTTACCTGACCACCACATAACATGTGATTTAGCTACTCTGAGGCTGCATTTAACATGTCTCCCAGGTCCTTACACAATTACTTGGTTTCTGTGGATATTCTGTAATAAAGTACTTTAATCAGGAACTCAAGGAGTATGGAGGAAGAGAAGCAAACAGGGCAGGTACAGCTATTCTGACAGTGCTGTACCACTGCTACTCTCCTTCTCCCCAACAGCCAGTGGTCAGAATTCATGAGACTACAGCAGGACTATGAAAAGTATTTGGGTCTTTGAAAGGTTCAAATAGGAAGGAGGTTCAGCTTTTGCAGACTTGAAAATAAGCAGCAGGCATTTTTCTCAAAACAAACTGGTAAATCACAGATTCCTGTACAAAGTCATCTTCCATTTCTTTGATATCTCCACCCTTCTCTGCCAAGCACACTCAGGGCAAACATCCACCTGCACCAGACCACCAGCTAATTCCACCAGGATGAAGCCAGTGCACTGACCTGCAAGAGCTCAGCTGTTTTCACTGTCAGCCCTGTGATCTGCTGCATTCGTTGGTTCACCTTGGCCACAACAGGATCATCATCCTCCTCCAACCACGAGCTGGCACAAGGGAAGGACAGAAACACGTTATTTTGGAATACCAACCACAAGAAGACGCTTCCTAAGGCAGAAGGATTCTTCTGCCCTCGGTTAGATGGCTGAAAGAGCCATTTTCCATGCATTTGTTGGGGAAGCTTTGGTTACATGCAAAGCAGTTCAAGTTTTCAGCTGTAGGTAGGAAGCAGACAGCAGCTGTTAAGCACAAAAACCTTAAAGCTCAACTCTTCTCTCTTACCTCTTTGACACCCTGTAGCTAGCCACTGTAAGGACACCGGTTTTGGGATCACGGACTGTGGCTCGTGCCAGCTGTGTCAAAAAAAATCCCAAGGGGGAAGAAACACATCAACTAAAGGATAAAAATTTTTTTTAAATCTCATCTTAACCAAAATCACAGTCTGATTTGTCCAACTTCAATACATATCACTGGATGAAAGTTAGAGCTCCAACCTGGAGTTTGTTCTGATTTCATGCTCAAACAGTACATGCAGAAACACAAATACAATCCAGCACCTGCATTTGATCCTGAGAAAATAGTCTGACTTGAGTGCACAAGCCATGATATTCATTGAATCCATGAGTTCCTTGCTGAACACGTTTTGAAGGCGCTTTTTTAGACAGCTGGAGTCAATATTAGCAAGAGGGAACAACAACGAAAGCTAAGAACATATGAAGCCCAAGCTCCTGGCATAGAGAAAAATCATTGGATACTCCAGAAATTTAATCAGCCTGCTCCTGATGTGGACTAAAATAACCCTATCTCATTCTCAAATGAAAAATAACAAGTGAAAACTTTCACAGAATGAGTTACAAATTATGGGGTAGGCAAATCCACAGTGGCAGAAAACTCCTGAGGGCAACTCCCAACATTCCCATGCTCAGATTTTCCAGCTGGAAGATACCTGGAACATCTAGTTCAGAGACAGTTTGAGATGCATATTACATGATGAAGATAACTCTGCAAAAAGCACAGCTCACCTATACATTTTAAGCAGTGAGTTTATCACCATGTTTAGGCCATATCACCAGATTTGTAGGAGAAATTTGGAACTTGGCAAAACTGATGAGGTTTGCTGTGGTGTCAGTGACAGATGACTGCTAACAACACACCAGGTCCCTTTGGTTTCATACTTGCAGCTGAGAACAAGAACTGGGACACTCCTTTCTTTGACTGTAAGCTCAGACCACATTTAAATTTAAACTCCTGCAAACCACAAACACTCTAAATCATGCCTCCTTCCTTCCACTTAATTACAGGTCATAGAAAGCCTTCTTATTTGAAAAGCCATCTTCTCTGGAGCATGCAGTCATTATTTCCCTCATTTTTCCCTCCAATAAGTCTCCAGGCAGCTTTACAATCCATGTCAGCTGTCTTGTCCCTATACAAGAGTTCTTGGCACAGCTGTTGCTGTAATTCTGACTCACTGCTATTTTGTTCCAGATTTCTCCTGCATAAATCATAACAGACGAGCCAGGCTGACTGAGTGCTGTTCTTCACTTGTACACTGAAGCACAGCTTTGGGGATATAATTTTTGCCTCCCAACCTTTTCATTCTACTGCCATTTTCAAGCTTGTATATGCTTGCTTGATTTCTGCACCTAGCATTTGGTGATGTTAGCAGAACTAACACTGATATTATTCCCTATCTGCTCTGATAGACAGGCTTCCTCACTTAAGACGTACAATCTACATCTTGGTGTAATTAGCTGATAAATGTGAGGCTTCCTCTCTCAGGGTGGAGAAATCAGCCTTATACCAGGCATTTGCTGGGCTTTGAAGAATCATCATTTTTCAAAGAACACACGACATTGGCCAGAAGCCTCATCTAGTTTTCCTCTGGAGTCTGTGTTTAGTTTAGCAGGCACTCCCTTGGCTTTTCCTTCTGAAATTGTGCACTGCTGGAACCCTGAGGCACCAAGTTCAGAGACATTCACACTCCCCCAGCTCCAGGCCATGGTTTTGCCTGTTCAGACATGCCTGGGTTGCAGGTACATTCCAAATTTTAGGAATAAGGTTCTCATATTTTGATGGCAGACCTGTCCCAATGCTATCTGCATCAACAGAGTTAAGAACTCCCTTGACCCTCCCCAGCCAGCTCTGATGGATTGCCTGAAAAGCTGGAACTATTCTTTGGAAGAGGAGTAAGAGTGATTGCATTTTGCAAGGCAAGCATGCAAACCCACTTGACTACAGCTACTCCCAATCACATACAGATGTTGTTTCTCTACAAAAAATATTGGCAAGTGTAAACTGCAGATAATGTTGAAGTGCTTGGACTCAAAAGTAGAAATTTCTTACAAATGTATTTTAGAATAAAGAAAAAGTGCTCATCTTTCTAAGCCTAAAACTAAAATACCACTTCAGACTTGTGTCTGAAAGTATCCATAATTACTAACTAAAATCTCCTGGCTAAAATTAAGCTGTATTTATTAAGGACCTGCATCACAGGAGTTGCATTTTCCCTTCTTTCAGTAGTACTACAGAATTTAAAGCTATTCCTGCAGCTGAGATATAGACAGATAAAAAAAAAACCCCCACCCTCAAAATTAAACAGTTCATCTGAATCTTAAGACCACAATATTTACCTACTCTTATAGGGACTGATCCCAGTCCTACACTACATAGATTAAATGAAAAATTCCTCTGACATTAGTAGTATAAGCAGAACTCTGTGAGCAAGACTTAAGACTTTCCATAAAACTTTGAATAAAAAGGGAAAACAAAAAAAAAAAGCTGCCTTTAAAAGCTCTTTATTTGATAAAATAGATTAAGTGACGTGCTCTATGTGAATGCTTCCATTTTATCTGAAGCTCTTGAAGTTTTATACTATGATGTAATAGGAAAAAGTCTCCATTTATGGAGGTGAGAGTCCTCCCTGGGACAGGAGTGTTCTGCCAACACTCCCATAGCTGGCTGGTAGTCATACAAGTCCAGCTTCACAAACATCCCAAATTATTCATGTTCTTGGGAAGCCTCAGTTTCTCAATCTGTTTCTAACTATTTATGCTTGCATCTGGAAATACATACAGAAGGGTAATTCTCCACGGGAATTTTAGTGCCATATTTCAGAGCAGTAGCCAAAGAGGGCTAAAATGAACCCCTCATCTATAAGCCCCGAGGTGTTCGGTTTTACTGCTTCTGAGACCTGACAGAAAAGCTCAGGTGTAGCATCTATTACTACTGTCACACTGCCAAACTCCTCTTGCCAGACAGGTGACAGGGAGGAAATTCCACCTCCAGAAAAATCAGTGAGATAATCACTACCTTTGCACTAGGTAGCTGCTTTTTTACTGTGTGCAGGGTCACCAAAATTCACTCCATGCCTAACAGGTAACACCTATGGCTTAAAACAGAAGCAGAGGATTCCAGGACCCCCCTAAGCAAAAAAAAAAAAAACCAAACCAAAACAACAACAACAAAACCAAAAACAAAAAAAACAAACAAAAAATCACAAACAAAAAACAAAACAAACAAAAAACCCCCACAAAAACAAAAAACACAAGCCTCTAGATATTTTCCTAGCACAATTTAAAAAAAAAAAAAATCCCTATTTTTCCTTCCTACTTCTGTTGAGATTTGGGCTTTTAAGATGTCATTTAAGTCTGGCTCCATTTCAAAAGGCAGACTTCAGGCACACTGCACACTGACTGCTATCGCTGGAAGTCACTCATCATCTCCCTTTTCAGGTCTTTTCAGGTTAATTGCTTAAAAGCTTTCTAAGCCATTTACTGAGAGCTTTGCATAATTAAGTGCAACAATGCATAAATACCTTCGGGAGCCTGGGCTTTATGGTCCTACATCACCAGGCAGTTTCCAAATGGTTCCCCTTAGGCTCACAGCTGCAGTGTATCATCTGTGGTATGAAACCAGATCTTTCAAATCCTTTGCCTAGTCCTTGCTAACGGAGATTAAAGCATGGAATTAGCAGTCATTAGTGAAATGGAAAAAGGGAAACTTACCCTTGGCTTAGCTAGTTGTTTAATTTTCTCGATTTCTTCATCAGACATGACATCATAGTATCGTACAATATGAGGGCTGTCCCATTCATCCTCCTCCTTAAAGGGAGCTATGAGCAGGTGGGGGTTTCTGTTTCCATCGTGGTACCTACAAAACAGCCTTTTTTGTCTTCGAGGTGTCTGAAACAAAATGCCAAACAAAGCATTGTTTGCTCAAACACTTCATAACTGAAAACAAGTAGACAAGAAAAGAAAATGAAGCTTCATTCCACAACACTGTAAAAGCCATCAGCTGGCCAGCAGATAGAGGGGTAAGCAGAAGTGATTCTGCAATTTACTGCTAATGAAAAACAAGGTATTCCACTCAAGGTGCCACTGAGCAACATCTGAAACACTGACCTTTAGGGGAATTAAATCATAACAGGTTACAGATTAAGCAAAGAACTACACAAGCAACCAGCTGTAAAAAAAGCCTGGTTTTATAATTAAGATTGTACAGATGGAATAAATTGATTCTTTCCCTGCACTAAGAATTGAAGCCATGTTTGTTGAGAGGTATTGAAGACTCGTTGGTCAATATAGTCACCACAGGACATGTCTTTAAGATGCAAAAGGGAAGGAATAATGTGATTCTATAAGCAAACTATAAGCAGCTCTCAGGGGAAAAAGCCTCCTTGGATATCTGTACAGCTGGCTTTAAAAGGGCTGAGTAGACAGACTGAAGAGAATCAATTTTCAACAACCTCTAAGAGGTACAGCTGAGAGCTGTTTGTGTGTCTAGGATTAAGAGCTAAAGGTGGAGAAGCCAAGACATAAGGTGGCAAACCTCAGCTTGGGCAGAACTACATTTAACTTCTTCTAAAAACAGCTTTACAGAAGGAAAAACTTAACATGTCCTACATCAAGCTTGATCACCCTTATGCCAAGGCAGCACAGTCAGGAAATTCTTGTCTTTCTCTTACCATTTTCACCCCTTCCCCTCTGCAAAGGGCCTCGTAGATGTCCCGCTCTGGCAGGTAGTCAAGAGGCCTCTCATAGGCTCCACTCTGCACCACAGCTTCTGTCGTTGTCCTGGTCTTGTTTACTGGCTTTTCTCTCTCCTTCTCCTCTCTTTCCTTCTCCAGCAGCTTCTCAAAGTACCTCAGGTTGCTGCCTGCTCTCTCGTGAGTGCTGTCTTCATGGGGACAAAAGCACACACAGCCAGTGACTTTGGCAATCTCAGCAGCTGTTAGTACATACAAGCCTTTGAATCAAGACAGCAACAGTTCTTCCCTCCCTAAACCAATCAACAGGCTCCAGTCTGCACTGAAAACCAGCACTGGGAAGTTTCTGTCTTTACAGAGCAAAGATAGGCACAGTATGCAAAAGAATCTTTTCTGGGAAAAGCCATCACAAAACTTGTATTCCAAGAAAAAAAAAATAGTAGAAGTTTCTGGTCTTCACATTCCTCATTTTCTCTCAACTTTTCTGCCCAGTTCTACCCAAGATAAGCAGATCACAGAACTCATTAGGCACGATCAGGCCAGCACTCTTGCTGCACCCCTCCTCTCCACCATGCTGCTCACCCACACTGTACAAGCACCCTTTAACCAGGGACTGTGGTGGAATCCAGCCAGTCTCCAGTTCCAAAGACTTTCCCCACGTTAGGAAGCTCCAAGGTGTGTGTTACCACCTTACAGCCCACCTACAGCATCCATCCCCAGTTGTCCCAGGTTTATAGGGCAGGTATCCTGGATCACAGCACCTTTGACAGATCATCAGTGATTCATTAGTGATGTTGGTATGAATTAAACATCAACAGATCTTTACCCTGCACAACTAAGAAGGAACCTGTTCACCAGTGTTTCTGGACATTGGCACCTAGAACAGGTTCTTTCCCTTCTGGTCCTGCCAAGCTTATTGTGTTTATCTCATGGAACCAACCCCAAAGGTCACTGCAGTCACCACTCAGGAGAGCACAGATAGGAAGCTGAGCCCAGAGCAGAGGAAGCTGCTGCTCCCAGGGGGAAAATGCCAAGTCTGCTTCACTGTTTGCTGCTGATAAGGATTTGCATTTATCAGTGCTAAACCCCATTGCAGAGGGAGCTAGATTCAATATATATTCACAATCTTATAAATTTTAATCTAAGAATCCTAATGTCTGCAGAAATTAGACCAATACATGTTTTTCAATAGGAAGGTTTCACCCACACTCAGGATGCTGCTAACATCTAAACTAAGAACCACAGCTCATTAAAAACCCAACAAATACATAACACAGTAAATGCTAACTCTAATTGAGGAGGACAGACCTTTCCAATGCAGGAAGCAGGCAAAACTGGAGAGGAAGCAATGATTATTTGCTTACTCGAGAGAAAGTTAGAAACAGTCCAGAAATAAAAGCAGGTTTTAAGAAACTCAATCTGTCTGAATATTCAGAAATAAATACTTTAACATCTCAGGCAAAGTATTCTTCCGGCATCGAAGAGTACCTGCACTGAGGAAAAAAAAGGAGCATCTAAAGTCAGTGGGACTTGACAGAAGGTGCAGCACTCTGCCCAGTCTGTGGCAGCCTCAATCTCCATTTGAGACAAGCAAGGCTTGAACCATTGCCCAGCACAGTGTCTCAGCACAGTGCAGCAGAGCACACAGGTCCTGCAGCCAGACACTGGGGCTCTGGGTAACAACAGCAGGGACCATCAGACAGTTTGTTAAAGATATTCATGTATAAATAACTGGGTTTTTTCCAGGACCCACACTTATTCTAAGTCCTCTGTCAGGATCTCCTCCCAGCCAGCTCACAGTGTGCTGGGGCCACGACTGCCCTCAGCTCTGCTGGCAGAGCTGCCCAGACAGACAGATGTGCCTTTTGTCCTTACCCAGGGATATCAGGCGCCTGGTGAGCTCCATGGCCCTGTGCA